>NC_141391.1:153870012-154450804 GCF_034619465.1 Leptosomus discolor
CCCCTCTCAGCTCTCTGTGTTCATGGAGGATTCCCTCCATCCACAGCATGCAGCATTGCCCAGACCTCAGCCAAGTGGCTACTGTCTTCCCTCTGTGAAGCAGGGCTGGTTTTAGGGAGAGATGGGGCACAGTGAGAAACAGGGACCTGGTAAGGGAAGGCAGGAAGGTTAGATAACACAGCTAAAATCCCCAAGCCTGGGCCAGAAAGCAGGTTTTGCCTGTTCTTAATGGTTGATATTGAACACCTTGTATCAGTAGTCCATCTGGTATTCATGAAAACTGGGGTCCTCTGAGCTGAGCTCAGACACCATGCTGCCTGTTCATTTCACTTGCTTCTCCCAGGCAGTCTGTGTGGAAGCAGGCCCATGTCATCATCCTCCACCTGCTGGAGAACCCAATATGGCCATCACACATTGCCCTTTGCCACTTGAGCCTAACTGGGCCTGATTTGGTCTGATTTTTGTTGATTATATCTGATTCCTGTGATGAGATACCCCAGTGTGGAAAAATCTTTGGGTACTTTTCTTATGAGGATCCAACTGAGATATAGATTTGCTAAGTGCAAGTTAAGGTAAGTCAACCCCTTTGAGCTCTGTTTATTAAGAACCCTGGTGGTAGAAAGCAACAGAACAAGCAGTATATGTGTTTTTATCATTAGAATTATTACCTTCCAAAACTTGGCATGGCAAACCATAAGTTGCTGTGACTATGACAAATGAATAGTTTCACTTCACACGTGCTGCACTACATTAGGAATGTCTACAAGTAGTGTTAACTGGAAATGGAGATTGTTCAGTGCCAAGCCATGAACAATTACAGTAAATAAAAATATTACATGCCTTAAATGTCTTTTATTTTAGGAGGGGGCTTAAGACATGAACAGTTCCCTCAGACATAAAATCTGCATTTAATAAATAAATTCAATAAACAGTTACTTTGTGTTTCTTCAGAGACAGGCATAAACAAAAACATAATGTCATGGCTGTGAGCATTATGAAAACCAAGGAGGAAACTGAGGGCTTGCATAACTTGATCCATTCCTCCTGTGTTTTCCTGATGGGGAAACACATATTTGTGCAGCTATGGTACTGTTACTATGACTGGTGTTAACAGGAAAGCTTGACTAGTATTAATGGGAAATTCTGTAGCCCCATAGCCCTGTAAAAGAGCAAGTTTCTTTCAGTTTCTGTGAAATAAAACAGGCTGTTTCTTGGGCAGTGGGAAGAGTCTGTTTACATACCTACATAGTTTAGAAAGCTCAAAAGGAGGCAAAAAACCAAGAGATGTGCAGAGACCTCCACATATTGCTGATTCAGTATCAGTAACTTTAACTTTTGTACTGTGACCAGTGGTGAATTGCCCAGGCTAGTGTATCTCAATATCCTGGTGTGCTGAGAGGCTGGTGGGGACCAGAAACATGAGTCCCGCTTACGTGAGAAAAAGGCAGCGCCAGTTCCAGAAAAATGCAACCATCCCATGAGCCTGAGGAGCAGACGGATAAGATGAAGACCAGCTGTGACAGATGGACATCTTCTGAAGGGCGGGTTCAAATGGGAATGCATATCATGCTGACAAGGGGGTGAATGCAGCAGCATTGCCCTTCCACTGTCCCATTTCCTCTCAAATAACCTCTCAGCTTTGAACAAGTTATTTTTCCCCTTCTCAGCAACATTTTTTCAGCTGCCACCTGGCTCCTCCTGAGTACAGAGAAACTCAGTGAGTTTGGAGCCTGGCTTCTGGCTGGTGACCTGTTTCACTGTGGCCGGGGAGGAATTTCCAGTGGACGAGTGGTATGCATGCTGATCTCAGGGGAACTAGGGAGGTGCCAAACCTAACCAGCAAACTGGGCCAGGAAAGGCCCCACATACGCTTTCACCAGAGGAAAGGAATGTTTGTGGAAACTGGGAATAGTGGAGCTTATTTAACTCTGCCTTTCTCCTTCTCACATTCTTCTTAGTCTCAAGCCCAGCACGGAGCTCTCCCTGACACAAGCACTATGATAGCAAGACAGGAGGAGCCAGGTTATTGCTGCAGCTTGGAGCATCTCGGGGAGATAAAAACAGTTACTGACTAAGGGTTAGCCACTGAGGAGGCAAGGTGGCCCTGTGACTTGTGGGGCAGACTCAGGCTAGTTTAATGTCTCTGTATTAACAAGTATGCTGTGAGGGATATATCATAAAGCTGCCATTAGCAATAGCCAAATAAAACAGGATTGTGGGATAATGAGACACAGGGACAACAGGGGCATACAGGGTCCCTTCCTCTGCTTTCTTTCCTTCCAGTGGGAAAGAAAATCCCATAATATGATTGTCCTCTTGGAGACTTTTGTCTATGTGTCTCCCCACAGTGGTTATTTGCAGCTTATCCTTACGTTGCTTTTTTTTTTCTTTTTGTGATGCTTTGATATGCTTCCTCTGCTTCCCACCATCAGTTATCCATGTAGCTGACTGGCATGAGCTTCACCCATGACAGTGCCATTTTGCTGAAAAGCACTTTAACCAACAAATAACGTGTTTGGGCTGGAAGCTTTTAAGAATCAGGGTTACTACAGGAAATCAAATTCCAGATAATAACCAAGATTGCAGCCTCACTCCTGAGAGTGGCAAAACTCCCGTTGACTTCATTGGTGCTGGTTTGCACCTTTCAGTGCTTTTAAAGTTAAAGCAAGGAGAAGACTAGTTTGCCAACTTCAAACTCGCACAGATCACTGTTTTGCTGCAGCTGTGTCTATGTACACAGCTAGCTTCTCTGCATCTTGGATGGACTCAGCTCCCTTCAGCAGAGCCACCGGGGTGCAGAGGGAGAGCGCATGGTTTTGCAGGGTCCCAGTTCAAGGTGGGTGCAGGCTGTGCACACGGGCAAGCACCCACGTTTGTCTCTAGTATCCTAGGCTTGCCCTCTGGGTCCTGCCCTGCCTTGAACCCGAGCACAGGCACTGCGTGCAAAGTTAATTGCTCCACCACTCAGTGCTTTACCTCAGCAATTTACATCTTGCCTGTCACTATTTGAGTAATCAGAGCCTCTGCAGTGTGATGATGTTCATTAAGACCTGCTGACTTTCCTTTCAATGACATTGTACTATTCAGTGCGTCTGACAGGATTTCTTTCTGCCTCAGAAGTCATTACACTCCTGCTGAATCTGGCATGATCTACCCCAGGAAGACAAGAAAAGCACTTTATGCTTCAGAAACAGAATTTTTTAAAAAATCACCGCTATTAACAACATACAGGACTACATGCACACAGTCATCCTGAAGAGATCCGGGGAAAGTGATTTAATTACTCCATGCCTCACAATGAAAAGGGATGCTAATGTTTCCTCTCCTTAATTACACTGGAAGTTCTTAGGAGAAGGAAAGATTTTTTTTTTTTTACTCTGTGTGTCTGCACAACGCCAGGTACCAGTGGGGTCTCTGGGCCCAGCAGTTGAGTATAAGGTAATCAGGAGGGAACTCACAGAGTGTTCTACAGTCTTTGCATGTGTACAAGATTTATTTAATTCATAACAGAGGTGCTTTGCTCATAATGTTTGCTTAACAGCATGCATTAAGAGCAGTGAGGCAGTTGTTAAAGATAAGGTGAAATGAGTTATTTCCACGTGAAAGTATTTGGAGGGATTCGAATGGCAGGAGGTGCTTCTGAGCTGGACTTTGGTTGGGACATGAGGACCTCTGTGCAAACTGATCCAGATCCCATGACAGTTCTATACATGGGACTGAGGCAAATAGATGGGACACTACAGCATGCAGGAATCCCCCCAAAAACTACCAAGTGGCAGCAAATGTCTTACTGACTTCTCAGTTCTCAGTACTGGGATGGAACTGGGATCACTGAGAATATTCTACTGGTGCCACTTTCAGCTCATAGTTCTCACTTAGTCTAGCACATACCAAAGGGAAAATAGATTTACCTCATGTGTCTTCCTCTTGTTGTTCACCCAGATTTCCTCAAAATTGTCTAGCTCCTTTCTCTTTTTAACTTTGATTCTGTCAACAAGTTTATGACTGTATGACCTGTAAGCTTTAGCCATTTTTGGCTGCTTCCTGTGGTGAAAAGAGCCTCAGAATCACTTAGATCCTTCCTTGCTAACAGCATGACTGCTTTTACAGAACATAATATCCATCTGTGATCTAAACTAAAAAGCGGAAGCTTCTATAATCTCTCCTCCCTCTGATCTCATCACAGTTTAGCATCATTGCCCTAGAAGCAATTATAAACCTTGACTTTTTTAAGCATCCTTTGTATGTCTTTCTGTTTCAGGTATCCACTGTGAATTCTAATTCAGGGATCATCATCCATGCAGGTTAAACTAATTAAGTCTGCCCCTAAAGGAGCATTTGGGGAATCGGGACATGCTAGAAAGCATTTTGATTACAGTCACAGCCCTACCCTCTTGGATGTTTATCCTAGACAGGTTGAATCCACTCAGAAACTGTTATATTCAAGCTACCTTTAACAACACCAAGCAGCTTTCTCAGGTACTAACAACTAATCCCTTTTCAGCCCCTCCTTCAGTCCTCTCCCTGCCTTTCCTGCAATAGCACTTTGTTTAATGGTTTCAGACTGCTACCACAGCTGATGCCCAAGGGATCTGCCACAAGGAATGGGATGGCCACGTCTGCACGGCACAGCGAAGCACAGGGCAGAGATGTCAGAGACAGAAACGGTGTGACCATATCAGTGTGGCACTGGGTTCAACCAGGTGATCCCTATTGAAAGGCAAAGCTCATTCTCTTGGGCACACGCCATGCACATGACTATCACCCTGCTGGGACACCAGCTGGAGTCCCTGCACTGTCCTGTTACATGCAAGGCAGGCAACTTGCCTTGGCCCTGGGTCTGTCATCTTTGCTCCACACACCATTGTGCCATGCAAATATTCTAGGTGCCTCCGTAGTTCATTAATTCTCAGGTATTTTCCAGACCTGCTTGGAAACATATTTTGGTCTTTGCTTTCTTCTAATTTCTTAAAGAGCAGAAAATCTTCTAATGCCTCCTTCATACTACTTACAGTGTAGGACAATTTGTGTTTTAACTGCAGGATAATTTTTTTGATCTATTTTTAGGTCGTACATTCATACTCATCTCCTATACAGCTCTTTACAAAGGAATTCATGAAGTAAAAGCATAGATATATAAATTGTCTCCTTCAGGTCATCCTGCTGCAAAGCTAATTTCTCTGAATTTCAATCCCAGACTGCCCTTCAGGCAGTGCCTCCCTCTCTTTACAGGTACAGTTGTGATACTTGGTGCAGTAATAATTTGCATCAGGCAAATAAACACCCAGACCAGGAGAGTCCAGTCTACAAGCATGTGCTCCCAGGAACTGGTACAGACTTACGGAACAGACTCAGGGCAGATGGGAAAAACTTCTGCAGCAGATTGATCAAGCCTTTTGCAGGTCCAGTGAGATCACTGGAATGGATCCAACAAGCAGGGAAGTTGGAGCAGTTGAGGCAATTTTCCAAGTGATCATGTAGGAGCCAGAGAAAAGGGAAATACTGCATTTTCTTCATAAGAAGAAACATTCTTTACACAGTCAGGCTTAGACAGAGTTGGCTCTGTTTCATAACATCTCATTGTTTTATGTGCACTACATTATTTTAAGACTTGGATAACAATAGCTTTATGGAAATTAAAGGAAGTCAAATAGATGTTGCATTTTTTTTAATTATTGTAGTTGGTCCATCTGGTGTAATTCTTTTTACCCTTTGACCAGACCTTGGGAAACCTCAGCATGTCCTAAATAAGCCAAGACCATAACCTGGTATAGTCAAGGCATGCTGGGCATATATCTGTATATGTGTTTGACCATTTGTGTTGTAATTACATGCTGTGTTCAGGCCACATTGCCTTTGCTCATGCTGTCCAAGCCAAATATGTCAAACAAGTGTCACTGTCAGTGGTGGAATCCCAGAATTTGCTCAAGAAGGTAGTACCTGGCTGTAAGGATGAGACGGGAGAGAAGAGAGGCAAATAAGGTGAAAAGGTGTGGGGATGCAGTACATGCCCTAATCTCCAAGGCACTCATCCTTTGCCCACACAGCAAGATCGCCAGCAACGTGGTATGTAACAAATAATCAGAGTATAGACTATGTTAAACACTGCTTCCTTATAAAAGGACTGCCTGGCTTTCTAGCAACAACCAGTCTCTCTTCTACAAAGTCTGCCCTCTTCTGGCACTGTAGAGCTGCCAGCCTACAAGCAGAAGCAGCCTGCAAAATTTGCTCATGGAGCAGCTGCTCCATCAAACTCACAAACTCAGTTGCTACAACACTAGAGCAAATACTGAAAGTTTGCACTGTTGTAGGGAAATCAAGGAGGATGAGCCTTCTGTTCTTCCAAGTAATTCCTCCTGCAGAAAGCCTCTAAAGAGAACAAACTGTTCCCCTGGTGTTATGGAACAATTTGACTTTCACTGAGCCCTAGAGACTGGGTACAAAATAATGCATGTGGACCAGATAGATCTGGATGTGACTGTAGGGGTCTGGAAGGCACAGCACAGCCATTCCCCAAAAGCTTGAAAACTCACTGGTGCTAGTATAGCTAATACATCCTTTTCTCACTGATAGGTGAAAAGTTTTACCTTATTTTGTGTCTTTCAACATCTTTTCCGAACTCCACTGAGGGGCGAACTTAGCATTGCAGCTGCTTCCCCACTGTCCAAGAAGCCACAACCACAAGAAATCATACTGCAACTTCACTCCCTGAGCAACCACGAAGCAAGCACGCTACTGTTTGTGTACCATTTATTTGAATCAGAAAGCCCCAAGAGGAAATAAACTACAGTCAGCTGAGATGAAACATGCTAATAAGGGTTGCCTTAGGGTGTCTCCTCAGGGAACAGGCAATTCTTATAATGCAGATCTGAAGCGAACTTCTGCTCTCCAATGTGTGGTACTCATCAGAGCAGTTTGATGAAAGCAACTGAGTGGCAAGCAGTGATACTGTCTCTTGTTACCACAGCTGCATGGGGTTTTTTTTGTTTGTTTATTTTTGATGTCAAAGAACAGGATTTGTTCCTTGGTTTCTCCATCAAATATATCCCTTAAGATCTCATTTGGGACCTTCAGAAATTAATATAATCTCACCTCTACTGTCGCATAGGGAATATCACTCAGTAGAGACCTAACATTACCTTTTCTCCCTAGACAAGTGCTTTGCAAAATCTGAGAGGGTAATACCATACAGCTAAGCCTACAAGAGGCTCAAGGAAACCTGAGATGATGACAAGCAAATTATTTCATCACTACTCAGGATCTTTTCTTTATTATTCTGAACATGTCCATCCTAGGGACCAAGCATTGCCTGCGACTTCTGAACCAATGCCCATAGCTGGATCCAGGCAGGCTGAGGAGTGTGTGAGATTTTTAACACAAATGTCTGAAGGAGTAAAATAAAATAAAATAAAATAAAGCACTCAGTTTTCCTGCCAGTAGTGCTTTTTTTTTTTCCATTCATTGATGTTCACAAAAGCAAAATGAAAAGTGAGGTGGCAGTCTGGAGCTCCCACTCACCAGTCAGCACTAATATGTTCATCTTTCCTGACATCTGAATTTTTCTTCAGCCAAAGCTTAAATACTTGGTTACAAGGGATGGGCATCCAAGGCTGCCCCAGTGGCCCCTGGTGAAAAACCTGTAAAAGCTAGACCTTGTTTTATCCAATATTGACTGTTCATTTCTATTGCAAACAACTGTTGGTAATTAAAGCAGGACCCCTCATCCTACTGTTTTGTAAACAATCTGGACTACTAGTCAACATGGAGATGACATGCAGATCTGTCTTTCATTTCCATTAGTCCAGATGCTGATCTGTCTTTGCTTTTCCATTGCAAAACTCAGATCAGGAGTTGGCTAAGGCTTAAATGACTGTGGTTTAACCCAGACAAGAGTCAGTTGTCATTTGTGGAGGGAGGAAAGAGCTCTGAGTGTGCAGAAGGGTGTGTCATGCCTTGGTACTCAAATTTCCTCTTAGGATTCTAAACAATTCAAAAATTAGGACAGTGCTCTGGCCCTCTAGATACTGCAGATTAGGATGGGATTAGTTGGTCTGACACATAGATAGTTTAGGGGAGTACAGGTTCTCTAAAGGAGCTATTGTTGAAGGAGTCATAAATCTAAAACATATTTGGAGCTATTAGTCCCAGCAACTGTGGAGAAGAAATCTGGTTTCCTCCTCAGTAGATCTCTATATACAATATTCATGAGAACTGAACTCCTTATCACAGCAGGGAATGAATCTTCTCTTCCCCCTGAAGTCTCCAAAAACAAACTCTAGAGCTTCTAGCTTGAAAACAATCTGTTTTACCAAAAGGCACAATAGAGTTCTGATGTTTCCCTTTAAATATTCATGGTGATTAAAACTGGATTTTAA
This sequence comes from Leptosomus discolor, assembly GCF_034619465.1. NCBI lineage: Eukaryota > Metazoa > Chordata > Aves > Leptosomiformes > Leptosomidae > Leptosomus > Leptosomus discolor. The sequence continues at coordinate 153,878,388 of NC_141391.1, forward strand.
TAGTTGCAGTGATTCCTTTTAGAGTTGTGTTGTTGTTGTTTAATTAAAGTAAGTGTGTTAGCAAAAATGAAGAACATCCTTAAATTGCATAGTGATCATTCCATGGAAATTAAGCCCTTTCTTTTTTCCAGTTTTTCCATTTCATAAGTTAGGTGACCTTTTTCTTCCAAAAGGTAGGGTTGGGGGGTTTTTTCATATATGCATATCTAGTTCTGATTTCTTTATCTTTTTCTATGTCATCCCTGGAAAGACAAATTCTTATCTACAGAATTAAGGGATTTCATGATGACAATTGGTGTCATTACCTCTATTATACGGTAAGAGAAAAGTAAGGTACGTGCAGGCATAATGACTCATCCAGTATCATCCAAGAGGCTGAAGGAAAATCTGAGGATAGAACCCGCCATTCTGAGTAGCAGGCCAATGCCCTGTCAGTGAGTCCCCACTAACTGTAAGGAACATTAAGCATTTATGCAGCCTTAGCAGAACTGCATAGCTCTTCATTCCTTCATTCAGTCCTTGCCTCTCCTACAAAATCAAAACCAAAGTGCAATAGCAGGTTGAAAAGGAACTAGCCATAGTGAGGAAGACATGGGAGATTGAAGTGAGGAGGGGGGCATCTGAATATTTATCTTTTTTAACAGACTCTGGTTCCTTTAAAAATCTGTGAATTTCAATATCAGAATCAAAGAAATCTTTTGGGAGGTGTTTCCTTTCTCCACTTCCAGCAGCTATGGAACCCGTGCCAAATACCGGAGGGAAGAATAAAGCAAAAAGGGAAAGGACATCATCACTAGCTTTTAAGCAAGCATCTCCTATGCAATCAAATAGTCCTAAACAATTTTATATGTTACTGTCACACACTTGAATGCAGATATGTCACAACTATATATTGTCATATTGGCAGAAGCCTGATAACACTGCAGGCAGCTTTCTCTATGTTGTATGTGCTAGTCTGTCAGAGTAGGGTCATAGGCGTTCCTAGGCACCTTTCACAATCCAGGCATTGTTGTGTTTACTATTACCTGGTATCTGCTTGGTGGAGCAGATTATGCCACCTGTAACTGCAAAGGATTTTTCTTTAAGGTTTCATGACCTGTAATTTTTGCTAATGCAGGAGAAAAAGGAGAAGGAGAAAGAAAGGAAAAAAGTGAGAAAAGAATGTAGTTTTTTTCTTGGCATATTTTATATATATATATATATTTTTGTGTTAAAATAAAATACGTATATAATTTTACCTTTATGCACTTATGCATGTGCATTTTTCTATTAGTCTATATAATCACTTAGCTGACCTCCTGTTTAATGGAGAAAAAGGATTCCAGGGTTGGATGGGACAAATTGTATATATATGTACATATATGTATAATGGAACATAATTTCAGACCAAATCTAGTTTAGCTCAAAGTTTTCTCTTAAATAGTTTTTCATGTTTAAATCTTACCTCTGCTCCATCTGTGGGTCACAGTGGCATAAGCACTGTAATAGAACAGCAGCAGCAGCAAAGTCTTCCAAAGCATCCTTCTTTTTAAAATATGTCTAGCTGTATATGAACTCTTCAATTTCCTACCTCCTTTCTTTTCAGGAATAAATAAATGTCTTTTCCTCTCCCCCTCCCCCTTTGAAGGAGAACCTGTCTGTTCTTCTGAGTACAGCTGAAGTCAGTGTGCAGCTCCTCTCCCAAACCAAGTCTCCTCGGGATCAGGAAACTTACTTTCACAGACAGACTTTGTTTTTATCCACATCTGGAATGACTCATGGTGCATGTGAGTTTGCTGGCAGCTGTGCGAATAAATATCATTACATTTTTGTAGTTGAGTTTCATTTGTTATATGGGCCAGTTGGAATTTATTTTTGTCCAATAAACAGCCACAAGTAATTTCATTAAAGGACGCTTGAATCCTAGCTCTGTAGCTACTCCTCCATAATGCAGTGGGCTATGCGCTAACCCATGTCTAAGGTGAAAGCCTCCTCTGGAATGATGTACAGCTGCCTTTGGAAGCTTAAGTCAGGGAGTGGGGCATGTGCTCTGCGAGAACATTTTGCTACTGTGATTCATATAATCGCTCCTTTATTAAGAACATATAATGCCCCGCTTAGACTTCAGTTCTGCAAGACAAGTCCTGGACTTTTCCTCTTTTTGGCCAGTGCAGACAACGAGAAGGTCCAAATCCTTAACTGTCTCTCTTCAGCAGCAACACCAGGCAACACCAAGCAACCCTAAGGACAACCTAGGATATCGAGGCTGAATATGGAGAGGTGATGCTGAACAAAAAGGCTACTGATAGCCATCTCCTTGCTGACAGTGGCCCCAGGGAAGACAACACTGGAATAGTTTATCCCAGAGCAACCCAGCATGAAGGAAGCTGCAGGTATGTACTATCCCTGGCCCAGCTTCAGCAGCAGTGTCAGGGGGTGCTTTGTGGGAATACAGCGCTGGAATAACAGCAGGTTGCTGTGTGTTGGAATACACTGATGAATAATAGGAACACAAGGAATATTTAGCAAAATTAAGGGACAGTAGATACTCCATTTGGTGCCTAGAAGTGATGAGTCTAATTCTCTTCTTTTATAGGCAAGCGTAAGCCAGAAACAAATCCACAGACATCCATGAATTTACACTGGTGTAAAACTGGCACATAAGAAAGGAGACGCCAGCTCAGAGGGTATAAATAGAAGGATTAAGGGGAAGGCCCAAGAGCTTGAATGACAGAGGGCACTGTGGGTCAGGATTAATGAGCACTGGCAGGAAGGCATGGAGAAAACCTGTTCAGCTCCTGTCTGCCTCATGCCAAAGTCTGGCCTTAGCCTCAGTCCCCTCTCTCTGTCCCAGCTTCAAGTAACACGAGCTGTAAAGGAAGGAGGAGGGTCAAATGAGGTTGTCTTGCTCAAGGCGACTCCACTTCTTTTCCTACATGTACAGATTTTCCTATGCTTAGAGTGCCTCAGGTTACTCCCACATGAACAGCACATGAATGCAAGACAGTATTTTACATGCCAAGGAGATGACGAAAGGTATAGTTCAAGCAGAGGGTGGCTAACTGACTCTCTTGTTATATTCTCTTCTTGTTACTATAACATACTAGGGATGGTCTGAATGCAAGGTTAAAGCTAGGAGTGGGCTCACTCATGTGCATCTGCCTGGAAATTATGGACCTGGAGTAAACTAGTTCTATGTTCCCTAGAGAGGGGAAGAGAGAGAGATGCCACAAGAGAATGGTTATTCCTTCTTACCTCAGATAAGTCACTTAGGACAGGATGAGTTTCTCTCTGGAGGAGGTGGATCAGCCATCAACATGGCCGATTCTGAGATGATGTTCATCAAGAAGACGCAAGTTGCACCATAGTATGGGGATAATGATCTATCAAGCACTGAGGAAAAAACGTATAGCTCCTACCGGAAAGACTTCAACCAGTAAGGAGGGCTTGAGGAAGTACACTTTAATTTAGTAAACCGCCTCAGTGAAAGCCCTCTAGCAAGCAAACACAGTGGGTATAGGTGGCTTCATCAAACTGCATCAGCCTAGCTACCCTGACACGATGATCTTAATGTCAGCAGGGTCTGTGAACAAGGTATTTCAAAGTCAGGCAGACAAGGGAGAAGCAGCACTTAGGATGCATATTGCAGGCTTGAGAAATGCAAGAAAACTACAAGAAAATTTAAAATCCCGTGGAGTAACAAAGGAACACATTTTCAGTGGTATTTGAGGAGGGGGCTGGAAAATCTTCTGAGGTGCTGTATCATTTCATTGTTTACATCTAAGGAAACTGCAGCAGATAAGAGTCAATGAAGGAGGCCAGATAGGGTCTGTCCCCCTCTAAACAGAATCAGAACTATTTTGCAGAAAGAGCCCTGTAAAATGGCTCTGCATCCTGACTGCCAGCAACGGGACACTTCCTCTGCTCGTTCATTGCCACTGCTTAATATATCCAGCCTAGAAAGGCAGAGGAGAAGAATCCCAGGAATTTCCTTCCCTAATCTTCCTCTACCTCCAGCTCCTGGAGCAAGCACCCTAAGAGCAACAAAGGAGCAGCAGCTGAGAGACAGAAGAGAAGACTGGCATACAGGTCAAAGGGATAGGAGGGCATGAAACAATTACTGATCCCTCCTTTTTCAGACCCTGAAGATGTTGCTCTGAAGCTACATTATATGTGTTTTTCAAATTATTATTTATTTCTCCTTAATCTGAGTACGGCTACAGAATCCTCTCTAGCAGCCTTTTCCTTATCTGAGCTCAAATACAAACTCTCCCCATCTGTGATTCAAAGCTCCACAGTGCAGTCTTCAGACATTCCAGCTTTGACTGCCTCTCTGTGTGTACCACAAAGGTAGGGCAAATTTGGCTTTACAACTGTGAATGATGCACTCACATCTGTTTTCTTGCAGGAAATGCAACTTTAAATATAACAAGTCTTTCTAAAATAAAGAACGCTTTCCCTGTGGCATCTCCTCAAGAGGTGTAAATGCCCCTTTTCCCCCTTAAAACTGGAGATCTTTTTCTCTCCTATATGGATGTATGTACACAGAGAGTCATATCCTCCCTATTAAAAAGCCCTCCAGATGAAGCCAGGAAACAAATCTTTCAAGCATGCTCAGGGCACTTCAACTATACAGCTTCTATTCATCTCATGACTGTATTTTATTAGATGGTTGCTCAGTTTCAGCTCAAGGCAGTTTCTGTCTATGCTGGAGGTTTGAATCACTGCAACTGTAATGAATGTTGAAGCAGGGTAGAAATGCTCACTACTTATAAATATTAAATGCTCCTAGATTGCTTTGGAAGTATCAGGCAGATGAGCTTTATGTGAAGAATTCATCCTGAAGATGTCTCTGGCAAGAGAGGGTACCATGCTGCTGAAGCCAGGAAGTTGAAAGCTGGTCTGCTGGCTGGTCAATATTGAGGTCTTAAATCAGTGTAGTGCTAGACACTGTCACAGTTATGTTAAGGTGAATATTTACATTTTACCAATTCTCATATACTTAGGTGTTGGAGCTCCAAGTCCTCCATTTCTCTCGGTATCTGCGAGAACTTTCAGGCATAGGAAAGGTATGACTGACTGCTGCCTCTGGCAGGCTGTTTGAGGTGAAAATGGACATTTATGCAACTCTATGACTAGATACCAAGGGAGCAGCTTTTCCATTTGATTCCTTCATCCTGATGCTGTCAGTGATTGTCTGTACACCCTGCTACTCCCACACTGTCGTTTTAAGAAACCTGGAAATAGAGCAGGGAGGAAAGGAGTGGGTGAAGATGGAACAGGGAAGCTGCCAGCTGCCTTTTTGCGGCCCATGCAGTGAGAGAAGAGAGCTGTAGTGGTAGTCCAAAGCTGTCCTTCCTTCCCATCACGGATGCTGTCATGGTGAAAGGACAATGTCAGCCGTCTGGGAGTGCAGAAACCCTGCACTTCACAGGGGATGCTCTGGAGTGACCAGTGCTTTAGGTGAGGTGCCTCTATGTCCTCTTTAGCAGCTCATTGTGTGAAATAAATTATAATCTAAAAGGAGAATAGAAGGGGAAACAAGGCAACAGGTGATCCAAGATCAGCAGCCTGTGGGTCTTCCAAGAAAAATAATCTCTTTTTCACTGGAGAATACCAGCTCATGGTGTCAAAGCAGCTTTGGCTTTGATGAACCTCTCTGAAACCCAAGGCAGGGTTCCAGTCTGCCCTGACACCTGAGTCACTGGGAGGGTCCCTTGAAAATCTTCTATCACACAGATGGATATTTTTTAGATTTGCCCTGGTTTGATTTGAAAAAAGAGCGTGTGTGGGGAGGAAGTTCCTCTGAACCAGAAATTCTGCTCAGCAGCCAGAGCCCTGCCCTGGTCCATAGGCCATGCAACGTCTGCCTGCTAGCACGCCAGCACAGTGGAACAGTATTGATGCATGACACAGACATTGGTCTTCTTCCCACCACAGAGGTGGATAAATGGAGACATACACACGAAGTGACTCATTCCCTGAATGAATTCATGGTAGAACTGGGGATAGAAAGCAAGATCTTATCCAGTCACCTACCCAAAATATAACACCCCAATCTGGCACTGCAGCAGCTCATACAGGACCAGTGCCATCAACCAGGAAGAGAAAGTAGCTTCCACAAGACAAGAAGTACCCTCATAAGTAGGAGAACAAAGAGAAGGAAAAAAAAAAAAAAAAAAATCTGTACACAAACTCCCAGAAGAAGAAACGAAGTTATATCACAACTGGACTACTGGCATTTGAACCTGCATGATATTATCCATGATGACTCCTGCTGGCCCCTCAGCTGAGGTTGCAGCTTCCTGCAGCAACAGTTTGGATGGCAGAATCTCACCAAGCCTGAAAGCAACAGCAGCCAGGATGAACTTTACATAGCCATATAGTGCAATGGAGCTGTAAGCTGAAATGGACTTTGAGGCATCTTTTAGTTGTCCTTCTGCCCCAGATCTCCCTTGTTACCTTGATCTAGCTGCCTGAGCTCGCATTCGCAAGAGCTCTTAGATGCTGAGCTGATGCTTTACAGGTCTACATTTAAATAACTGAATTTAAATTCTGCCCATGCAGCTTTGCAGATACCTGAATTCCTTGTGTGCCTGAGCTTCCCCTGTGAAGCTCCTTAAATGCTTGTATCACTGTATCTACCTTGAAAACACTGAGCCACTCACATCCTATTTCATATTTTAGACAAAATACTAAGACTTGCCTTAATATTTAAAAAAATAAATGACTGCAAATGACCCCTCTCAAGTCCCATGTTGCACATTTCAGGTTTTTTTCTACAGAATAAGGAAGGAGATGAGGCGCGTATTTTACTCTGTGACTTGATTGTTTGGGAAGTCGCCTGCTGTATAAGGTGTCCTGTCTCAGATCCTTTCTCTGCCTGAGGAAATGTGAATACATACCATAAGAGATGACGCTTAAGACCTGAATTACAGGATCTTCTGGGATGGAGCTTTTCAATTCTGTTGCTGAATCTGTTACTATCTGCAGAAGGTAATTAAATATTCATTGTGGCAGAGAGAAGGAATGTGAGGATGACTCTTTCACCATGATCACAGCACTCACACATGAAATGCAGGTTTTACTACCTACCCATTTTTCTGTTTGGAAGCTATTGGTATTTCATTATTCACCAGGCCGACATAAAAGATGGAATTTCAAGTTGCCTCAGGAAGAAGAGGTATTTGAATCCAGGTTCTTGGATCCTAGTCAAGTACACTAACTAATTAACTAAGAAGAGATCCCTCTCCTCTTTTAGATATAAAATGCCAGGAGAGGATTCTTGTTTACAATGAGAACCTGAGCAGAGATAAATAATTCCCACTAGCTTTAAGATCCAAAGACCTACAAAATTTAATATGCCCCTTTCTCTTTGGTATTTCCTCTTTAGCTTAGATAGTCCCTGTGTTTCAGCCTGGATTATGTGAATCATTCTCAGACATCAGGCAGACATCAGTGCTCTGCAGGGACTGTACAGATAGCCTAGATACTGAAAATGGGGCTGTGAATACAGCTCAGAGCAAAGTTAAGCATACTCACAGTTAAGCCCAGCAATGCTGAGCCAGGGTCTCTTGTAAATCAAGACTTCATAAAACTGATGTTCTAGTAAGGCTGCTTTGCTCAAATGTGTGGCTCACTACATAAAAGTTAAGGATGCCAATTTTTTCCCAATAGTTATCAAGACGATATGCAAGTGGGTTTTTGTTCAGTTCCTTGACATCAGTCAAGGGGGTGCTACTCACACCAACCCACAGTGGAAGGAGCATGGAGATACAGCAGTTGGCAGAAACTAGCATGGAAAGTCACTAATGGAAGTCTGACTTCTTTCTCTTGCTGCACCTTATACAATACAGACTTTCCTTGTGGCTTGTAGGGCAGTTGCTGATGTAAATCACCAGAGCTACACCTACCTTAGAGAAAATGTGCTGATTTATACCAGCTTACAAGCATGTAGATCTTGCTGGGTAATGCAGCATAACCCTTTTGGAAAATTAAAATTCTCAAAGGTTCCATCAGTTCTGCTTTTTTGCAACCTGTTGGCCTCCAGTGTAAGCTGCAGTGGCATGAAGCCAATGCAAACACCAAGGTCATGACTTACAGTTAAGCAACAGAAAATTATCTTAGTGGTGCTACTAACTGTAGGATGAGGTCTGAAATGAAGCAGATGTCACAAATCACTGCTAATATCATAAAGGAAGGTCAGCTGTGCACAGAATTTCCTGCCTTTCAGCCTAGAAAGTCAATAATGACATCAATGAACATTCAAAGGGGGAGTTTTATGATTAAATCCTCAGAACAGCAAAAAAAATAGTCTCTTCAGTAAATATAGCCATGAAATGTTAAATCCAAAATAAAACAAAACAAAACAAGAGCTTGACAATACAAAACCAAGAGTAACTGATCCCATCTATGGAGCGGAGAGAAACACCAAATAATAAACATAAGCTCATTATCACTTGTGTCACTACCAAGAACAGCCAGACCAGAGCTTTCTACAGATTTTATGATTTAGTTTAGAGTATATAATCTTAAGTTCATCAGTTTGTTGAAATTGCGGAAGGAAATTGTCCTGGGGTAAATAAAGAGGCAAAGGCTCTGGCTAATAATTATAAAACTAAGAGACAGACATAGTAAAGATGGATTACGTAGTGACAATATTAAAGGTGGGGTGTAATGCAGTGGCATTTAGAGTCAAACAGGAGTGAGATGAGGCTGGATCATACAAAAAGGATGACAGAAGAGGAGTGGAATTACGAATGAGCACCAGATGCAGATGAGGTTATGGCATCAGCGTACAGGGCCTGAACTGAACAGAGCTGGGGTCTGTTGTAGAAGGGCTGGATAAGACTTAAGGCAATGGGAATTGCAATGTGAATGTTAGATCTCGGTTGGTCCTGCTCAGAAAACTTCTCCCACCTACTGCTGGTTAACACACCGACATTCCCACTTGTTTGCACCAGTGTAGCACTGCTGGGGCTCTTCTGGGGCATGTAGGTGATTTAAAACACAAGTGAGATGAGAAGACGACTCAACCCATTCCCTCCAGATGGAAGCAGTAGAGCGGTCCAGCTCTTCCTTTCTCCTTGAGTAGCCATGTGGGCAAAACAATGAGAGATACAACAGATGACTTGCAAAGCAAAATCTGAACCTTAAGATGTATAAGACTGAACATTCCCCTCTGCAAAATGAGCATTGCTTACCCCATCAAACATTTTTACTTTGAGAAATCACAAAGCAATTGCATTTCTGCTGCAAAATAAAGTCTTTATAATTTCTAGGTGCCTAGATAAGCCCCTTAAACCAGTTCGCAGGTAGGGAGGATGCAGGAAGTCACAACATCCTCAAAAAAAGGGGGGCCTGATTTGTGCCTCGGATCCGCTAAGAACGTGCAGATCTTCATAGACGCAAGAGTTACTTTCCCATGCCTCCAGTATGCTTGGCTGTCAGACCTCCAGAGAAGAAATTAGTTATTTTCTGAAGCAGCGAAGTTTTCAAATATGAGAAGAACTTCGTGGCAAAGGTCTTCAAGAGGTGTTCAGGGATCCTTCCATTTACTTTCCCTGTGTAATGCAGGGTTCATGCAAAAGGCAAACTTTGAGTAAACCATTGACTTTTCTCTGCCTTCATTCCCTATGTGCAGAAAAGGGAAGAAAATACTCCCCTTGTTCCTCATCTGTTTATCTCTTCAGACTGTAAAATATTTTGGACAGAGACTGTCTGTGCCATACTAAGCACACAGGAGCCTTTGGCCCTGGGGTGCTTTAGGTGGGTCCAAATCAATACACCATATTCTGCCTCTGATTGTAGTGAGCCACAAAGACAAAGGAACAGAGGAAAGAATCTTCACTATTTCATTCAAACCGGTCACATCCTGATTCATTCCTGAATGACCTAACCAACAGAGGTATTTAGCACACAGGTTTATTTAGCAGCCTTGGAAGGTGCAAAAATGACCAGCTCCTCCAAGTTAAATATCAAGACACCTGTTTCAGTCGTGGAAGGACACACTAGAGTGGCAGCAGATACTAGCGCCTCACTTCTCCAGGCCCTTCCTCATCTCACTTTTGTGAAACAGTAACTTGATTGTACTGATAAGAGCTGAGACACACAGTTTTACTGACAGCACAGAAAATAGCACACAGGTTGGGGAGGAAAAGGAGGTCAGAACCAATTAAATCTCCTAGGCTGCACAGACTAAAGCAGTAATCAATACCCTGAACACATGAAGTGTTGGATGATTGTTCAAGACACACTTTTCCCATTTGTGAACCAGGATTTTTCTTGATAAACAACTGTAAAGTGAATAACATATTAAAGCCCTAGACTGTATCTTAGGCTTCAGGAGAAAAGACAGCTCATTGATTTAACACCTCATGCTTATAGCTAAAATCTGTCCAGGGTGGCAGATTCATTCAAGGATAAAGGAGCAAAGGTGAGTGTAAACCATGGGTAATGACCTGGATTCAAAAGAGCTCTCACAGCTGCTTTAAACCATAGCACCTTTCAAGACACTTTCTTCCCAGCTGTGATCCCTCTCTCTCTGCCCAGACTTGCAGGGCATAGTCTCGCCTTATGTGTACATACGTGGCAGGGCAAAAGCAGATGCAAACTTCTGAGCCATCCTGCCAGACTCGAGAAGCTGACTGTTGCTGGGGTATGTGCTCATACCCAGCAGGCTGCAGCCACCAAGTGCCACGTTGCTTGAGAACCTAAAATGCTACAGTGTGGTGATGAAACTGGCTCGGGGCGTTTATAAATCTTTTCCATAGTGCCAGTTTCCTAAAAACCAAAAGAAAACCAACCAAACAGATTGTGTCAGTGAATAATAGGAGCACAACAGAGTTCCTTCTCCAGAAAAATAATGGATGCACACAGCAGGCTATTCCCTTGCTGGAGAGGTCCACAACCTCTGAAGTTAATGTATATTCCAGCTAATGGGAATTGTAATCATTGGCAGCAGGCCCACGTTTAGCTCAGTACCAGCCCTAGCACAAGGGAGGCATTCAGAAGCAGCTCACATCGAAGGGCAGGAGAAATGAGCTGCCAATTGTGTCAGACATGTTGCCTCGGGGGAAAATCTAGCTTGTGATGCTGCTGCCTGCTACATTTCTCTGATCCTTTCCAGAACAGGCTGCCTCCCTTGTGCCTAGCACCCACAAACCACCAAAATTAATAGCGTAGTGTTCTTATCTGCCAAGATTTGTTGATTGCCTGCGGCACAATGCACGGGTGACAGCACAACCAAATTACCTTTCTCATTGCTGAGAAGGGTGTGGGCTAGTTTCTTTCTGAAGGGCTCTCACTTTCTTCCCTCCTTAGCTTGGCACAAAAGCTTGAAAGCAAATGTAACGGAAAAAGCAGCAAATATCTTCTTTTTTTTCCTTGAAGCACTATACATATAAGGCTATATGCATGTGTGTGTGTACGCATATGGAAGGAGAGAGCATACTGCTTAGAGCAGCTCCCTCAGCGAGAGGAAAATCTGTCTTTTATACTTGCAAAGCATGGTAGTACAGAATTGTTTCGACTGCAGCAACCTTACCTCTCTGATGTTCGCACTTGCCATTCATCAGAAGCTGTATCAGCTGCTCCTTGCATCCTGGACTGTGCTATCAAGTGCTAAGAGACCAAGAGAACAGTCTAATTATCTCGACTTGCACCAGACCTCCAGTGAACTAAAGGTACTGGCCACTCCGAGAGAGACCTAGCTTGTATCTGTAAGCTGAACAATTTCCTATTGCTAAGTTGCTTTAGTTCAGTGGGGCTTGAACCATTACTGTCATTCCCAACTGTTTCTGTCATACACAATAGCAAAAAACGTAATGGAGGCCAGACTGACCCCATTTCTTGTACTTCACCTGTGCTTACAACAAGAGAAGTGTTTACAGATAATGACAGAGATACTGCAGAAGAAAAGGAGAAAGTACTGTCTTCCTTTTCTAAACAGTAAATCAGTATGATTCAGATAATCTAGAGGTGGTAGGGAACTGTATGTTTCTTCTTGGAAAACACCAATCAAATGAAACCGGTGTTTTTCTGAGGTAGGGGTAAACTTGTGACCAGTTCTGGGAGGAAATATTTCTAAACCCCCAAGGGAACTGTTTGTCAAACTTGAGAGAGCACCCAGTCCTCAGTGGATGAATGAAAGGGTGCATCGCTACAACGTATGAAAAACTTGGATTTAAGTCCTTGTAACTCCCACATCTGAGACAAGAACCTTATCTGTCTATTGCCTACCTGAGGAGTGAGTCCTTCAGGCTCCTCCGTTGTAAGCACTCTGTTTACTTCAAGCAAACCGATATTAACTGAGGTAGGGATCCCAACTTGGCTCCTCCACATCCTATGAGCATCTTTTAACCCTAGTTAACACCTTCCTCACTCTTCTTCTTAACAAGTAATTACTTACACAAAGTGAAACCACTTTAACCAGAGAAGAGGAGCAAAGTCAAACCTCTCTTTCTCTGAAAAGTATTGGATTTGTCTTAACACAGACATAATATTTTTGACAATGGAAAAACTTTTGCAAGGCAGGAAACCTGGTTTCCACTCAACATTAATTGTGCCTCTGTAACAAGAGATATGATAAGCAGAACTAGGCTTAATAAATCTCATTAAATGAGGTTTGGGTACTAAAATCCAAACCAAGAATGGCTTGGATTTAGTACTTCTTTTAGTTGAGCTCGCAAACCCCAAAAGGATTATGCAAAAAGTTGAAGAAATGCTTCTAGTTTGGCTTCTCTTGGATCCAAATCATTATGTCAGGCTCCACAGAAAGCAGTGGTAAGTTTTGATCTACAGATACAGGTTTTATGAATATCCTCTTTGGAGAAACATGTAAATGCCTAATGCAAAACAAGATGACTATCTGTCTCTGTCTCTCTCTTTCATACATCTGTGTTCACACAGCTGTGACATCTTGTCTTTAAACCAGTCTTCAGATATTAGGTTTCATCAGATAGAATTTATGTCTCTGATAATGTGGATCTGCTTGGAAGAGCTCAGCATCAAGAGGGTGCATTAGTATCGCTATCCAGAGCAGCACAGGAAAGACAAACGCATCTGGCTTACAAGCTGCAGAGGCTAGGTGCCATCAACAGAGTCAGAGGAAGGTATGATGGGAGTTGGGCAAAACCACAACAGACCCATCCCACTGTTTGTACTAGGGACAGCTATGCAACGCTAGTGGCATAGTGGAATTAACTGACGCAACAGAGGCTGGAAAGCTCTTACAGTGCTCTCATGCAGAAATAAGATGGTCAGGAGAGTATGCAGAGGTGTGACGGGAGGTAAGGAATAACCCCACTGTGCAGTGCTGCAGGGCAAAGAGTAAAACAGAGAAGAGAGCACAGGAGAAGAAATGTGGAAGTAAGATCCTGACAAATGCATGTGCAGTTGTAACATGGAAGCACAAACTGAAGAGCATGGATGGCGATGAGGAAAAAAAAGAACAGAAAATCCATCTTAGCACAATGTTCTGAGGATTTAGTCAGAACACGACTCAGGAGTTTTGCAGCCTCAAGATACCTGGCATTCCCAGCCCGATGCTTCCGCTGATTATTACAGCAGCTGACTTACCGCCCATGAACATCACCATCCCTCCTAGACACCAGAAGAAGCCTGTGCTCCATGTTGGGGGATAAGAACAGGCTCTCCTGCTCCAGACAGCATGGCTTTGTTCACTCCTGTAGCCTCCTTACAACTTTGGGCCCCGAACTGCTCTGTATTTCCTGGCCATTTTGCTGCAGGTCAGACTGGTGCAGCTGAGAACTGCTTGGCTCACTGGCCTGGAGCTGGCTCTCCTCCAGGATAGACCTTGTGCCTTGTGCTAACAAGGGGTGCATGGTTGGTTGGGTATGGAAAGCATGTACAGCAAATTTTATCTGAAAACAGGTAGGCACAACTACAGTGCTGTGCATAGTGTGTGCTAGCAGGTTGTTTAGGAACCAAACAGCACTTGAAAAAAGAGCGGGAAAAAATGTCCAGACACGGTCCTCTTGAGACCATTTCCATGCCCCAGTAATGTCTGAATGTAGAGTCTATATCACTATTAAGGTAATTATTAGGCAACCTCCTTTTGTGACCTGTATAACTTCTTGATCATTAAACTAAAACAGCAGGACCAGGTGGGTGGAGTGTTCCAAAATTATGTACATGTCCCTTCTGAAAGGTCCCTCTGTCTCCTCATGTAATAGTGGCCATTGCCAGCATAACAGAAAAAGCAAAATGCGACCCTGTACCTTTAAGAGCTTGATCTAATGGTTATGCCACATTTTAGTCAAAATGAGAGAATAAGGGAAGGAGACAGATTATGCTGAAACAGATGCTGTTAAATATCAAAGTGAGATTAAATGTAAGCATTAGCAAACTGGGGAAGGAGAAAAAAAAAAGGAATTTACTATAATCCTTTTTGAAATTATAAAATAAAGATGGTCGATCCCCTCTCTTCTCTCTCTCTCAGCCACTATCTTCCTTTTTTATTTTTATTTTGACAGTAAGCCTAATGGAAAACACCAACAGCTGAGCTAAGTTTCTGAAACATTGAACAGCAAAGAGAAAAGATGAAGGCAGCTTTGCAGATTTTGCAGGTTACTGCCTCTGGGACAATAACCTCTTTTATTCCCTCCACCCCCTCCCTGTGGGGATGTGCATGTCCTGCTCTCTTTAGTTGGAAAGCAGAAAGAAATTTAGCAGATAAATGGGTTCAAGCATGTGTCCCAGGGAGATAATAGTTCTGACGTTATTCTAGTTTTCTCCTAGTAAACTAGGGCTTGGTCCTGAAACACCCTCTCAGGCAAAGGGCCCGTACATATTTCAGGAGTCCCATTTTAATTATAGAACAATATTTGCAACAGAGCTGTTAGGTCTTTATGGATAGCTGAATGGAGAGGAACTTTATGTTTGGTGTTTGACTGCCAGAAAGGAGATAGGACATTCAGATTCTGAAGCAGAGACTACTTCCCCCAGTGTTTTGACCCACTAGAAGCCACAAAGCAAGGAGGATTTACATTCCCTCCAGCAGCTACAGCTGCTTTGCCTGTTGTTCTTACTGCTCTCTATCTCCTTGTCCCACAGTCTCCTCTTATAGTGACTCAGTGTCTTGCTTCCTCCTGGTACTGGCCCTTGGGGTAGGGGGAATGGCAGAAGCAGAGGAGAGTTGGGAGCCAAGTGTTCTATGCCAAGTTTGTGGCTTTGAATAGTTTACCTGTGGTTGTTTGCCTCCCTCTTTGTCCAAACGCTCTCATTAGTTTGCTCCTAATTATAATATCCACAAGTACCTACTTTCTGTGGTTCCCTGTGGCTTGCTAAATAGTCTGCGGAGGCATTACTGAGGCATACTGCCAGGAAAGGCAGAGAAGATGTACGTGCCAATGCCTTCCCAATGCTGTCTCTCTCTCTCCCACGTGCATACACATCACCACGGGGGAAGCAGCTGACCCCATTGGCAGAATAAGGTAACCAAGATGTCCAAGACACCACCCAAGGCTATTGAAGTGATTAGGAAGACGCCCAACAGGCTCTTTGTCAGGCTTATAATGAGCACATACTTTTAAAGTTAGTTTTCACCATTGTGACAAGGAAAAGAAAAATGTGTTTTATTTAGCTTGTGGCTGTGTCTTAGCCTGAATCTTCTCTGCACAGTTGAAGCAGGCTCCTATGTGGAGCAGTCTTTGACCAGGATTTGTGGATTTCTGTGCCTGGTGGTCATACCCTGAGGTCTGCTTGGGCTTCAGCTGGCATCCCCTCTCCTTGTTCTGAGGGGACAGACTGCCATATCTGGGTGCAGAAGGACATCTATAGCCCCTCAAGCCTTTTCCCAACAGTTCATTTTCCACTCCTGTCCTCACAAAGGGCAGAACAGTTTTCCTGCAATTAGCTAGGAAAGCACTCTGGATGGCCCCCCCTATGAAACATGGAGCTAGGACCACGGGCGCTGCTAAGGGGTGCTGACACCCGTAGTGGGCTAACACAACATTGCACACCCAGGGATCAAAACAAACCGATCAGCATTTGCTGTGTCCTGGTACACCATGGCCCATCTCAGCTGGTGCAACTGGACTATACACTGGTGGAAGGAGAGGTGTAACCCTTCAGTGGCAGAAACAGTCTGTACTGCAGAAATAGAAGCTCTCCTGAAGAAGCTGGTTCTGCACAGGTCCTCTGCGGCCACAGTAACACCTGGAAAAGGAACACATAGCATGTGTTCCCACTGTCACCATGTTAGGTCATCTGGGAGACCACAGGAAGAAGTTCTACCATGGTTTGGAGACACCTTTTTTAAAACAGGGGAAGTTGTATTTAGGCAAGGAAAAAAAGCATACTTCCTCCTCCTACATAGAAATTAAACTTTCAGGTTCTCAAGCTTGGCGTGAAAGCTACGAATCCTATTTAAATGAATTGTTTCTTCTTAACAAGGGAGCATTACCCAGATTTTTTTTTTTTTTTAATTAGCAGTTTGTGGAGAGAAAATGACACCATTGATGTTTGGTGTCTGCGCTAGCTGGGAAGGTATGTTGCTGTTTGATATGAATTGCATTTGGTTTAAAATGCCTAGAGAAAATTAATGTCATATTCTTTAGAGCCTTACCACCATTAGCCTGGGCCTAGTGCTATTTTTGTATTTAAAATTACTTGTCCCACAATTTCAGGCAAAGAATTCCTGTTTTCTGAAAAAAAAATGTCAATGTATGACTGATTGCAAGACTGAAATTCTGCCTAGAGGGTAAAAGCCCTTCTAACAGTATCTGTAAATATGTGAGGGCTACATGTAATATTTGCTGACTACAGATCAATATTTGGAGAAGCACTGGAAAAGAAGAAAAGCTATTTGAATTATTCTTTTGGATACCAACTTAAACACACTTTCTGAGAACATGAAAATCTTTAAAAAATGTCTTTCTAGAAAATACCATAAATAAAATGTGCAATGACTAAATCTGAAATAGTTTCTTTGTCATGAAACATGATCTATATTCTGGACACTTGGACCACAAAAAACTGTTTTACTAAATTTGCAGATTCATATGATTTCTTTTATAAACATTTAGAGACAAGAAATTACCTTATATTCTTCGTGGTTGGACAAAAACAGGGAAAAAAAAAGTGTGGATTTGTCTATAGATAATGTTTGTGAAGACTTCTGAAGCTTTAATGTGTTCTGAAATAAAACAAAATAGTAAATATAATTAAAAAATAGCTAGAAAGCAAATAATTACAAAGAAAACTGAACTTGAAATAATACTCATGTGTTTCCAATCTTAATTGACTAGTATTGCATTTCCAGGTGACTCATGGCACTTTGCAGTTGGATCAAACATATCCATTGCCGCAATGCTACATATTCTAGGATGCCCACCACACTGCTGTGCAGACAAGTATTGGGTGTTCTAGCTACAGCCTGCTGTATGAAATGCCAGTGTGCAAGCACTGCCGACACAGACACACAACATTACTGCTGTATTCCCCACTGCTTCCTTTACCTCTCCACAGATGCTGACAAATTGCTGAGTGGTAGAAGACGACAACTTTGGATGATGACCAGAAGTAAAAGTGCCATGACGGCCACCTTCATGTTTGGAATTTAATCACACTATCAAACTATCAAAAGGAACTGTCAGACACATAAAAACTGAGCTAGAGCAAAGCACCAGTTATAAATTTGGATCAAATCATTTCCATGTTTGCTCCACTGCGCAAAGATGTGGTTGACTTATACCTCTGGGAAGCTGTCCTGTCTTGGTAAAATTATATAAATTTATGGTGAATTTGCTAAGTCTCTTCTAATTTTTTTCCAAAATTCATTGTCCTCGGTGTTACAACTGCCCTGTACATCCACCAGGCAACCAGAAGTTCTTGCCAAAATGAAGCATGCTAAAGATAACAGGAACATATCATGTACCAGAATATCTCTGGCCGTATCTAATCTGATACATGTCAAACAGATGTCACCATGAAAAAGCTTTCAACTTTTCTGAAAATGAAGAAAATCACTGCTTAAATGGAACTTATATAGCCCTATGGGTATTAAGTTGAAATGAAAGGCTAAAGAGGACACCAAGACACAGAGCACAGCCATATGAGCAAATGGGCACAGCTAAGGTACCCTTCACAGTAGTACAACGAATGGATGAACTCAATACCACAAAACTTGCTGAGTTCACAGGATTTAATACTCTGCCTTTGGCTCTGCCACTGCATATGAATAATATCTTACACCGGCTTTGTACTGTTTTTATGGCTGTGCAAAGCAAACCAGGCCTTAACTACAACTACTGTACTTTCAGATGGTGCAGCTGAGATTAATTTACCTCATAAAACTGTGTTTCATTGTCTAGACTGCAGTGCTTTAATCTGAAGCCACCCAGGAAATAATAAAATGATAAACAATCACATACTGTTTTAAAAAGAGCATTCTCTCTTTTGTCCATTATCTTTAACCCAAGATTGCTAAGGTTTCCTAGAAAATGGATGTCTAAATGAACACTCCCAGGGCTGTTCCAGGAAACAACTGTTACGGGGTTTGTCTTAATCACAGGTTCCTGTAGGTGAGCAAAAGGCTGAATTCAGGTTGGTTTATTGGCTAATTTAGCTGTTGAGTGTTTTAATGTTTGCTTTGATTGCTGATCCAAATACAGGCAAGTTATTAGAAATAGATCAGTACAGAAATGGCAGCAAGCATTGCACTTGATGCATTTCTCCCTTCCACATACACTGTTTAATTTGTAAATGCCTTATGTTTAATCTCTAAAGTTGATTAACTGCTCTTGTAATTAGGTAGCATACACACAAAAAGCGTGCGTTTTCTTTTTACTTATTGCAATTTAATTACAAACTCAATTTAAGCAGAGAGATAATTTACCATGCGAGGACTTCTGTGGTAATTTAGTTTGTGTTTTGCAATAATTAAAAAGTTTAATTGAAACCCAAAAAATTTGCTAAGAAAACTTAGAAGCAATCAATCCTCAGTGAAGAAGGTGTACATTTAACACAGCTAAACTGATCTGGGGTTACCTATCAAGTTGGGAGGATAGTTATTTTGTGGTGATCAAGCCTCTGGACTGGGACCATAGATATGACTTCAGAATGTTGCCGTGCCTTTAATACACCATTATCCTGGGACTCTTCAGCAAGAGAGGATGAATACAACCACAGGGTAGACCTATACGAGCACTACGGAAAACCACTTCAGCATGAAGATTGGCACGTGTGCTAGAACATGGGAAAGGTGGTATACTGGTAGGTAAGAGGAGGACAAGGATTAATCCTTTCTGCCTCAGTTGAACAGATGTTCCAGTATTGACCTACATCATAAAAGCCATTGCAAAACTACATTATTATTGCCTTTGAAGCTCCGCAAAACTTTGTAAGAAGCAGTAAACCTGCCTGTGTGAAAAATGAGATGGTTCACTTCTGAGCTAGGCAAAGGGAACATTGTATTGATGAGAAGAACTTTTGTTATGCTGGGCTGAAGATCAAGCCTTATGTTATGCTTTCCATTTGTTAGTTCCTTCTTCCTGGTGAGTACTGGCATTTCGATGCAGTTCACAGTAAAGGAAACAACACTTATGGGCCAAATAATGAGTGAAGAGAAATTTTAATAGTTAGGGACTTGTTAGGTTCTTTAGTTTCCAGCAAAGAGGTTTCTGTCAGGATCCAGAGACACACTCATCCCTGCATGGAACAGCTTGACTGGCCAGCATCCTAGGGGAAAATATTGGTTTGGATCAGATGGCATCCTCAGTGACTGAATGACACCTTTCAAACCACATGTATAACTTCACTTTCCTTCCAAGGTGCTTTTTGTTTTTCACTTTTACGAGGTCTACAGCAGCAGATGTTTCTTGGTCCCAACTCCAACAGTCATATCTGAGATGTTTAATGTCTTCCCCTAATCCACAAGCTACCAGAGTCTAATGTTCTCCTGAGAATCCAGCTTCCCTTAATGTGAAAATAAAACAAAAGCAATTCACACCATTTTTGTAGACTTCATAGCAGCGTAAGGGAGTCTGAAACACTAGGCTTCAACACAAATAGGAAATCTCCAATTTAGATGGTTTGAAAGATAAACATGAGATGATACACACTGAACTATTTATTGGTGTGCATTAGCAGAAGAGTAGCTACCAAGTAGAGGGAAGTGGTTATTTCCTTCTTGGTACCTGTGGGGCCACATTTAATCTGTGTCAAATTTCAGGGCACACCAGCACAAGCAAAAGTAGAAAACTGGAGAGAATCCAGTTCAAGGGGCTGAAGTGCATGAGATATGAGGAAAGGCTGAGGAAACTGGACTTGTTCAGCCTGCAGAAAAGAAACGTAAATGGAGATCTAGAGAAAATGAAATGAGTCTTCCCCCACCTGGAGGGAGGCTGTGGGCAAGATGGAGCCAACCTCTTAGAGATGCTCAGTGTGAGGCCACAAAACAGCCATGGACATAAATTGCAGCACAGCAAATTCTGGTAGGAAACAAGGAAAAAGTTTTTCCCCCAAGGATTGTATGGTACTGGAAGAGACACCCAGAAAACCTGGGGAATCTCCATCTGGGGTGATATTTAAAACTGATTTAAATAAAACTATTTAAAACTAGACAATTCTTAGGAATTAACTTTGAAGGTAACCCTGTTTTGAGCAAGAGATTGGACTAGATGATCTCCCAAGGTCCCTTCCAGCCTGAATTTTTCTATGATTCTACAACCTCATTTTTTTAAGATGAAGGTTGTGGAGAGATCCAACTAAACTGTCAGGTTACACACCCATTTTTCTGACTTTTTAGCTGTTGATGTAATTGGCAAATCTTTTGATTGTACACACTTTTGTATTATAGAGGAACCACATGAGCACAAAGAAGAACAAATGACTACATTTCCTAGAGAAACACTTCCTGCATGGGAAATGCCCCTTTTCTCAAGATACACATTGAATAGCTAATGATTCACATTATGTTTCTGAGGAGGATCCTTCTGGAACATGGGAAACATGGCTTCTGAAACATGGGAAATAACCATAAACACAGGAAATCTCATGAGCTGTTTAAAGGCACTCTCCTCATGACAGTGCATGACAGCATTCATAAGGCCAATGGTAAGCACAAAAGTTTTTAATAATTTTTCACAGGGTAAATCAGTTGCTTTTGATCACAATCATTCCTAGGCTAACTGTACTGTGTAGAACTGTTCCATGACAGCAAACCTTTACTATGCCTTCCAACCACTCAACCGATGCTTTTTTTTTATTTTCATAGAATGGCCTTAGTGTTTCATGTCAGGGATGGTTACCTTTTAGTGATAGCAGTAATTGCTGAACACACAGGGGTGAAGAGCACTTTCAGAGCTCTCAGACTGTAATAGGACTCGGTTATGATAAAGCATTAAGTGTGGACCCTCTTAAGGGGTGTCTCAGATGCCACAGAATTGGACAGAAATCCGGGACGTAATAGGCAGTTTCATGTGAGGCCATTTTTTCCCTATGGTTCTTCTGTGTTACAAGATTATTTTTGTTGCCTGCCACATACTGTCGTGTTGGTAGCCTAACATTTCTTTTATAGTGATGTAAACGAAACATCATAAATGCAGAAACAAAGAGAGAATGTTCCCATCACTGCCACAGTTCATAGCCTAGGATTAAAGTGATTTATTTGTTTTAAAATCAGAGGGCTTGTTTGCTTTCATATGAACCTCGAATCACAACAGAGTTAAGTATTTCTTGCATCATAACCTCGAGTGTAAGTTACACAGTATGAATAGCTGTGTGAGTCCAACAGTTCACTCCAGGCTGAATTGGGGGGAGGACCGACTCCCACGGCCACTGTTTTCAAGTGAGTGACTTTGCTCCGCTAATTCTGTTACTTCTGGTGCCTACTGGACCCTTTGTTGAGCCAAATGAGACGTCTGGTCCTCTGCGTCACCAGCAAGCACGCAAATGCCCCTGGTGTGGCACGGGTTGAGAGTACGCAGCTGAGACTGCGGGGTGCAGCTTAAGAGGCAGGGGAAGGGAAAGGAGAGCTTCCCATCTCAGTGGCAGGAAGTCATTAGATCAGCTTAAGCTGTAAGTGTAATTTTATCCTCAAAACCACTCTTAATTTAGCCTGTAAACCATTTGCTGACAAACATCTTATTGCTTTTGAAGTGATTCAAGTCCCTAGACAATGGTGTCTTAAAGAAGTATCTTAGTGGGACAATTTTGCTGATGCGAACTCTGCAAAAAATTTAGAAAAAAACACAGATACAGTATGGCAAATAATCTGAAAATTACTTTCCTGTGACAAGGAATTGGCTGTTTGTCTTTTACTAGTGTGGTGTCTCCTTTAGTTCTCCCTCCTTTCTGTTGTTTAATGGAAAGCAGCTACCCCTGCCCCAAGCCTGCTGTTTTCATATTTGATGTTGGTTTGTTTTGTAAAATACTTCCCTTTTTTTTTTTCACTCTTTTACGACTCATCTGCATGGCATGTCTGTTTCTGCACCCAATTGGTATGTATTACAGGCATGGTTTACGGATAATTTTAAAAAGCCTTTTATTAAGTTAAAATATAACAGAAAAAAGATTGGTATATAAAGAGCATATATAAAAGCTTTATTTTTCCTTATGCATAGGTGCCACTGAAAGGAATAGTGACAGTGAATGTGGTAGTAAATGTTTTCAGGAGGAAAGGTCAATGACAACAATATCGAATTCTCACAAAACTCTTCTTTCAGGAAATGAAGCAATGATGAGAAAGAAGATATAATGTCTTCTATGTGCTATCAAGTATCTGTAAGACCCATTGCAATAATAATATTTGGCACCCCCTCTTGTGATCTCAAAGTAGCAATCAAAATGTTTACATATTGTGCCTGTCCTCTTCAAACAGCACTGAAAACGAAGGCAGTACAAAGCTGGAAATAATTGTGTTTTTTACAGGTCCTTGATTTCAAGTATTTATACAAACATATACACAGTGCTACTCTGCAATTACCTTTTAACTTTTACACTGGGAAGTCCAACATGAGTTTTTTACGTGAAACTAGGTATAACATCTCCATTCTGTGCATGGAAGAACAGAAGCCTAATCTCTGTTGCTACCTTTCAGTACTTAGCAATTTTTTTTATACATATAGAAGTAATTCACTGAATTAATTGTTACATAAATAGCTGTATTGTTATATGTGTATGTATTGCTATATATGAAAGTACTTAGTCATTCGATAATTATTTATTAGGTCATAATCAGTGCCTTATGGTCTGACACAGACAAATACACTGAAATTAATGGGCTGGATAAGCTTCACTGCACTGGTGTCTCATGGACAGTTGTCTTTGCTGCAATACTAATTTGCACTGAACCTCAGGTAGGGACCTGAGAGCAGAGGGGCTTTTTCCTAAGACTTGCTCACCTGCTTCAGGATGTGAGCTGACATTCAAGTGCTGCTGATACACATGGTGGTAATTAAATTACAAAACCTCATGAAGTAGTGAACCTAGTCACTCTTTTAATTGAAAAACTGTTAGTAAAAATGACTGTATTTTCCTGGGTGGTCAGTCCGACTCAAACTAACTAAATTCATGAGGCATTTAACTACAGAGCACTGACTCCACCTGTTACAGAGCGAATAAACACTGACAGCCCAATATCTGGAAAAAAAAATGGTGGAAAGACACTTGACGAAGAACTTGATAAGATTATTTATTTCATCTGAGCCAATAAATCCAGAAAGATCTTGCAACATTTGTTTTTCTCCATAGAGTTGTAAATGTAACTGAACACATAAATATTCTCATTTTCATATCCTGAAAAGAATACTTCTATGCTTCACATAGAGATGGTACTTGATGTTTCACATAAGAATAGTCTCTTGGATAGTATGGGTGACAGAAGCTCTTACCTAAGTAGAGCCGTCCGCTAAACAGGACAGTAGTTGTAGTCAACAGACTGATGTTATCTATTTATGAAAGCAAATATATCTACTTTTACTGTGGTAGACATGGAGTCACTATGGAGTAACACAAGTATGACAATTTTAAATACTGTGCATCAGTTCTAGATGACAAAGTTATAAAAGACTGAAAGACTTTTGTGTGAATATGCTGTTCTGCCTTAATGGGGATGAGAAAGGTATAAGCTGAAAAATGTGATGCTACGGAAAAGTTCTCTCTCAGCAACTTGGGAGAGGGAGCGTGCATGGATAATTGCAGGATGGTAGTAGTGTATTTTCAGGTACCAAACCACAATGAGACATCTGCTCTGCCAGTACTGAAATCAGTCATCAAAAAGGCCACAAATCTGAGAAGTCTTGTTGAGAGTCTGAGAAGGGCACAGGATTTGCAGTGGCCTGTTGTGACCCAGAGGTAGCCTGCAGGAGCTGAGTTCTCCAAAAAGCAGGAAATTGGAAGTCCTTGGGTATCAGCTAAGCATATAGACTGAATGGTTTTAAGGGATTCATTCCAAACGTTTTGGTTTGGGGAAGCCATTTGCCTACTGAAAATCTCTCTCAGTGCTGTTGGAGGGAAGAGAAATGCATTGCTCAGCCTGTGCTGGACCGGCTGACATTACTGCAGACACCTATCAGAAAGCAAGTGAAAATTGTGGCGCCTCCCCTCCATGCATGGTCATTTAAGTGAGGCGATGGCTAGGAAGGGTGAGCTGAGAAGGCCAGAGTTAGCCGGCCCAGCATCCATGTTACTTTGCACTAATCTCTTTAAATCCTGAAACAATGTGCTTGTATTTAAATTGCAAGCTCCTTAGCAAAGGATTATTTTTTTGTCACATTTTCCCATCCTACTGTCGGGTTTCCACACGATTACAAAAGCATCCCTCCCACCTGCAGTACGCGATTACTCGTCTAAACTGCAGCAGGACAGGAAAGCTTATCTCGCTCAGCTCCTCAAGAAGCAATGTTAACAGGATTTAATGTGCCACCTCCAAGGACCCCTGTCCCAAGAGTCCCTCATTCTGAAGCTGCCACACTCGGTGCCAGTCACTGTGCTGTCAGCCATGCAGGATGGCAGCACCACCCTGCCACTGGAGCACGTAGTGTGGTTCTCCCTGCTTCTACTGGGAACAGTAGCAACAGTGAGGTTTCATCTAGCAGGGCAATGAGCCATGCCAGGAGCCTGAAACCTCTCTGCCAAGCACGGATTAGGCTGGAAAGTAGTATTTGAACTTCACATCTGCTTCCTCTTGAAAACAAACTAACAAAAAGTCCCCAACCCACACACATTTCTCAGCAGGCTGCCTTCTGAATGCTCACTGATAATAAGCCCTTGCTCCTTTCTTTATAACATCTCACCAACAGTTACCAAAAAAAACCCCAGCTTCCCCTCACTGTTACAACTGCTCATTACCAAGTCTGCATAAGTTTGTGAATAATGAGAAAGACCCGAGTTCTCTGAGACAGGTGTTTCTCACTCTCTGCTTGAGATCAGGACAATAGAGACTGGACATTAAATGTAGATTACTAGCCTGGCTGCAGCTTAAAAAGCAACAATAAAAAGCAGACCTTAACATTAAGTGGGTATTGGCTTATTAACTGCTACAGTTAGTATTGTTATAAACAAAGACAGCAAGATATGACAAAACTTTTAATAAGGTTTTCAACAATAGCAGTTTCTCAGTGACACTAAGCCATGAGAAAATAAACAACTTTACCCCCTCAGGAACTAAGTAGAAAACCAAGAAATAATTAACTGTAAACCAAATAAAAGTATGATTGTTAACATTGCTATAAATAAACCCTCAAAGCGAGGACTGCTGATTTATTGTATGCATGTCAAAGAGCAATGCTTCTGGGAAGAGTCAGGTCTATTGCATATGAGCTGGGCACTTATTCCGGACCTGGGTGCAAAGCCCTATCGTGCCCCAGGCAGAACAGCAGTTCGGTGATACAAGAAGATCAATAGCATGTGCCCTTCCCCTCACACAGGCAGAAGAATCTTGCCTTGGATTACCAGCCAAAAGCAGAGGGGCCAGCATCATGATTGTAATCTATTAAAAGAAGCAGAAATAACCTTGGGTTTAGAAACTGGAGCCTCGTATATCCTAGCTGAGCACTTATACTTCCACACTGGCCCTCAGGCAAATTTGATGAGATAGTTATTCCTTTATAAAGTAACCAGAAGCATTCAGCATTCACTTTTTTAGGCAAAAGTATATTTTTCCCCTCAGTGAGTTCACTTTTCTCCCTTTAACTCAATGAGGAATAACATTTGCCATTTTTCTCTAGTCCTGGGATAGCTCAGTTATTCCAAGCAAAATCACACCTTCAACAGAAAGAACGGATTAAATCTACTGTGCACTATGTACCTTAACACCTGCTTGTCAGGAAACTCTGTTGGAGCTTCTTCAAACAGATAGCAGATGATCAGGCTGTAAGTTTTGGACTTAGGCACCTAAATTCCACTTTACATGTCAACATCCTTTTGCAGACTTGGACCTTTAAAAACTCGAGTTCTTGTTCCCAACCAATAGAGGGGCTTTCAAAAATTATCTTTGGTCTTCTTCTGCATGTTTACAGATCTAAATAACTTGCCAAGTTCTGACTGAAGTCATGTAAACAGTTTTGACACTCTTTCTCATTTGTTACACAACTTATGACTGTCTCAAGTCTTTGATCCTGCAGGCAGAACATCCAGCATACTGGCATTGCAACTGAAATTGGGCATTTACACATGCGAAAACATTAAGGAACATTCATAAGATCAGGACACGTACTTAGGGGTATCCTAGGGTGAAAAAATTTAATGTCACCTCTGTGTGAACAAAATAATTTTTACCACTGCTTGTCTTGTTTTTGATGAAAGAGACAGTCAGTCAAGTCAATAAGCAACAGGGAAATTGTTATCATCTGTTTCTTACAGGTAAAAAAGTACACAGAAAAGCTGAAGCCAGATAAGCCTCAGAAAGGCCTTTAAATGCGACCATATTCTTAAAACCACATGCTTTCTATGTGGCCATTTTAGTTAAATTAAAAATGGTTACGTGAAATTAGTATTTAGCATCTTATACACTCAGCCTATTCTTTCTCCCCACTGAAGTGTGAGCAGGTACATCATGTACCCTGCATCATCTTAGTGATTCTAGAAATTTCTGGAGTAACACAAGTGCTGAAGCCTGGAACAAGCTCTGAAATGGTGTAGTCATCATCTTTCAAAATTCATTAATGTCATTTAAAGAATAACTAATAGTGTGCTAGAGCCTTTTTTGTAACACTAGATTCATAGAATTGCAGAAAAATTAAGGTTGGAGATCCTTGGAGATCAACTAGTTCAACGTACTCAAAGCAGTGCCAGCTACAAGAGCAGGTGGCTGAGAGTCTTGTCTAAACAAGGATGGACACTGCTTCTAGTGTCGGTTAGAGATTTGCTTGTCAGAATCACAATTGATGATCATTTGGATGAGAAGGAATCCCCAACATGTTTTTTTGTCATCCCATTTCCCAATACTAGGCCTTTCAGTAGGCTGAGAAAGGCTTTTTGATGAAGTTGGATTAAATCAAAAGAGATTGTCTCGCTAAAAGTTGAGAAACTGACCAAGGTGTCTTCCATTATTTAAATTGCTAAGGCCAAATCCAGCAGCTCTTTCTTGGGCCAGATTCTCACTAAAGCCACTTCCAGTTTAAATATGTAGCTTATTTGCATCTTTCTGTCAGATTCATCCCTTACCCCAGCTCCTATCTGGACTGGCTGTTGAGATTCAGATTTTTACGACACCTCTTCTCCCTGAATATGTGCTGTCAAAGGCACAGTTGAATGAATTTATTTTTACAAGTCAGGCTGACCCGAATCCTCAGGAAGCATGGCAAGAGTGATGAGGCATTATAATGAGACTGGCCTGCTTTTAAAGGGCAGTTGTCCATCAGTGACCTTGCTAATTGTCTGGTCACAGAATTGCCTGTGTGTCCCTGTTTCTTAGAGTTTCGCAGCGTGTGCTTCAGAGCAATGCCTCTAGTAGCTTCTTCTTAGTTGCTTCTTCAGCATCTTTCTTTGCTGGCCCCCTCAGAGAGGCTCAGAGCTCAACTACACCTGAGATGCCAGCTTCTGGCCAAACTTCAGCCTCTAACAAAGGCTATGTAAATGGAAAGGGGAAACTTGAGAGCATCCACTTTCACTGGGGTGATAAGACAAAGAGGGTGAGTGTTTTCCCATGAGTTTTAATCATTTTAGAGCCTTGTAGGGGAACAGTTGCAGCACTGCTGTGCAGCCTTTTTTCTTTCCTCTACTCATCTATAGATGGGTATGGATCAAAGAACCAGCTTGTGGAAGAAACATGAATCCAGAAGTAAAAGGTCTAATCAGCAAGCAAGAAATTTGGCAGGGAGTGTATCTCTTGACAGGAGAACATAAAGGAAATACTATAATCTCTATCTGAGGAGGTCTAGGGAATGGCACAGAATGGCACTAAGGTTTAAATGTGGATATGGAGCATCATAAAAGTGTTCATATAGTATATAAATCTGGCATAGATTTTTCAGCACAAGTCCTATATAATATTCAGTCTTCAGAAATGCATGGGCCCTGAATTTGCTTTCTTTACAGAGGGAAGTAAGTGCAGCAAAAACTTTCACTGACCATGATAGCAATATCTGGCAAGACTAAAACTTCAAGGCAGTCTGGCAAACTCCAGCCAAAAAAAATACTGTGGGCTACTTCTTAAAAATGATGTGGTTTAAAGGACAGAGACATAAAACTGCCTGTGCAATTCAGCCATAACACAGCCTAGCACCAACTAGATCCAGGTTCAGAAAACAGACGCCGTCACCAGTGCAGAGCAGGGAAAAGCTTTCTTACACAATGTGCTGTGGTTTGCAAAAACTTTTAGGAGCTGAAATAAGGTCACCTACATTTTCTTTCTGGAAAATAATAAAAATGATGATAAATTTTCAGCCAGGGTTTTGGAGTTCTGATCTAAAAGCTCCAGGGATTGGTTTTAAACCATCCAATAACTTCTTTCCTTCATCTGCTGGTTGTTGCTCTAGGCTCATAGTAGCCCAAGGTGACTAATAACGAATTAATAACAAATTTACCCACTCTCTGGGACCTTAATTGGCACCCCTGCACTGTGAGCATGGGCTATGATGAGGACCTCATATCCTCCCTCGTTCATCTCACTGCATGGGTGTGCAAGGAGGAAAATACAGTCCAACCCATGTAAAACAGCTGCAGTTGTTTTGTTGTGTTGTTTTTTGTTTTGTTTTGTTTTGTTTTTTAAGCAAGCTGATATGCAGGCCGAACTTGTCACTAGAAAGAGCAGAGGGGAGATTTCCTAGAGAGACGGGGCAGGGAGCAGAGATGATCTGCCTTAGAAATGAGCCTGTTAAAAATCATATGGCAGGGAGTTTCCAAGGCTCCAGAGGAAATTAAGCAATAAATCCAGCTGAAAGTCAGAGGAGGCAAGTATCAGTGGAGTTATATGTCAGTTCTTCTTGGGATTCTGGTCTAGACTGAAAAAAAACAAAGAAAAATCACTGAAATAATGTCATATGTGGATTTGTCAGCAACACTTTGGGTATTCTAGATATTTGAAAAAAGGTTTTTTGTTATGAGAAGCAACCTTCTAACAAGATACGGGACTAAAACCCTATCCCGAGCCTTGGGAAATTAAAATTGGATCAAATGTTGTGGTTTGGAGCTGTCTCAAGTTGAATAGCTTGGACTGGGAAAGGGGCCAGCAGAATGGCTATTGCCAAGAGAAACAAAGAACAAGAAGAGGTACATGGCGTAGCCAGTGCACATCACCTACCAACCCATGACAGCTTATGCTAATGGAAGGAAGGATGGGTTCCCATCCTGTAAATATCTCTTTTCTTCCAAAGGGCTTTCTGTCTGCTCCCCAGCACTGCTAGAACTTGAGATGGGCTCCCTAAGTTTAGTTAATGATCACAATGTCCGGTTCTGGTCAGGGACTTCAGGAATTAAAAATGTTCTTTAGTCAAAACTCACATTAAGTTATATTTTTAGAAAGGTTAAAACCAACTGGGAGGAATTTAGTGTAAATGTGCAAGAATGCCACTGCAATTATTTTTATGACACCAGTTAGGCTGTGCATAAAAAAGAAACCAAGAAACCAGGATTAAATCAAACATCTGTGCTGAACCGACAAAAAGGCCATTCAGCAGTGGGAATATGAAGTTGCTACTGACCTGATTAGGTCTTTATTCAAATAGAGTCCTCTTTCCTTCTCTGGAATTGATGCTGTCATCAAAGGAAACCCCAATTAATAAAACTAAAAGCCTGAGCCTTCCCAAGTGAAGCTTGCCAATGGCATGGTGTGATCAGCATAGGTTTACATAATCCAGCTTTACATGCAAAAAAGACTACTGCAACATGGTGCTGATGTTGATTCCTTGCTACTTCTTTCTCTGTTTTCTCAATATCAGGGCCAGATCCCAATTTTATGCCTCATTTTCCCTTCTGTCTGCTGCACCCTGCTGCACCCTGCTGCAAAGGACTTGTTGCTGCTAGAGGCTGATGTTCTCCTGCACCAGCAAAAAGCAACAGCCTTCATGGTGGCCCTGAGTATCATGGCTACACCTGTGGGTAGCCTTGTTGCCAACACTGACTCTGCTTTTCCTGCATGTCAGCTGGTGGATAAGCCTACTCTTCACAAGGCAGGATGTTAGACAACTGCTTTGGCTAAGTTGAGGGGACAGTGTGATTGATGTCTATCATTCCCTGCTCTTCTTAGCAATCCAGGCAAAGGAGATGCTCTGCGCAAAAAAAAAAAAAAAAAAAAAAAAAAAGAAAAAGAAAAAAAATTTCTGATCTATCTCTGCATGAGTCAGCCTGGGGACAGTATAACTGTGCCTACTCAGCGCTCTGTCCAGGCTGCCTTTGTTCAGTGCTGCATCAGCAAACACATTTCAATGTTTACACAAGCAACTGTTTGGCACAATCAGGGCAGATCAATAGGTTGAAGAATGCATTGCTGGGGGCACTTTAAATATACTACATGCAGTTTTACTTTAGACTAGATATAGTTTGGTGTCCTGAACCAAACATCCCTAACGTGAATATGGCCACAGCAAAGTCCTGATTTAACCTGTCAAACATCAGACATTGAACAGAAGTCCTCAACTTCTCTCTTTGGAGCCCGTCTCTCTTTATTGACTTCCAGGGAACAGAACGGAACGCAGCTCCATACTTCAGCATCTACACTTAAAGTTCTGCAGTGTGAAACTTGCCTCACTCCACAGACCTACTTTCAGTCAAAATAGGTTCTACAAACACTCTGGACACATCACACGGACTTGCTGTTTGTTTTGATGCTTAACTTTCTCCTTATTTTGCAACTAACATTCTTAATGTAAAAATAACAAACCAAACTAAAAATAATCTCCCTGCTACATTGGACACTCTTATCTCCGAAGTGATTGTTAAAGGAAGCTTTCTAAGCAGCAAAAAATAAAAGTTTTCAGACTTCCTTTTTTGTAGCTTATTAAGACTTCTGACAGTCTTTTTTTTTTTTTTTTAATATCCTTTTTCCTTCCACTGTCTAGCATCTCTCAGTCATTTTAAAATTTAAAGCATGTGTGTCCCAAATATGATTTAATGCCAATGCATCTTGTCCTAACCTGTGTTTTTGTTTGTTTGTTCTTTCTTTCGTATTCAAGTCAGTGGAATTTTCTTCCATATTTTGCGATATTTAAATGGCTGTGGGAAAGCAGAGCAGCTAATGAGAGACATCTGACACTTCTTCCTGTCAAAGAGTAAGCCCAGCTGTGAAGCTTGAGCAGCTTGGGCTGCACAGAGCTCATTAACCTCATACTTCAGAAGCTGTGTGCCACAATTATTGAACCAGCTGGAAGCAGAGGGGCTAAGATGTGGCTTTGAGCTCCCCCTACAACAGCAGGGCCACGGGCAGGCTCCAACAGAGGAGAAAGCATTTACTCCAGCCACTGGGGAGGGAAAGGATGCAGCACAGCCCATCTCTCTCACAGATTTCTTTTCTTTGGTAGAGGACAGCTTCCCGCACCTTCTTCTCTGTCTCTATGCCCTGACCTCACAGATGCATGTGACTCTTCTCTTATCTTCTCTGCCTCACAACACCTCTCGCAGCAGGACTCCTGAGCAACAGCAGCCCGGTAACACTGATGTCCAAATTTCTGTTTGAAAAGCATCACTTTTCCAAACTATGTAAATAATCCAAGGATTAGC
The DNA here is from genome assembly GCF_034619465.1 of Leptosomus discolor. Taxonomy (NCBI): domain Eukaryota; kingdom Metazoa; phylum Chordata; class Aves; order Leptosomiformes; family Leptosomidae; genus Leptosomus; species Leptosomus discolor. Next base: position 153,910,488 of record NC_141391.1, read on the forward strand.
TGTAGAGCATTTGATCTCTGACCAAGACATTTGTTGCTATTGTCTAGTTTTCATTTTGTGCTGCTAATACAACTGGATTCTCTTGGATATGAAGTATTGCTGGCTTGCTCTTTGCCAAGAATCACAGAGGCTGAGGCCCTGGTGATAGGAGTTTTGTTCTGCAAGTTCTGATTTACTGCTTGTCCCTTAATTTTAATTTCCATCTCTTCTGATCAACCTGCATATTCTTTCTTTAAAAAGCTCAAACATTAGGATGGTATGAGTTAGCTGGGCCATGCTGATTTATTTTGGATAAGAAGGGTTAGCCTGCTGTGGAAGTCCACAGCTGGCTGGGAGAAGTCTGACAGTCTGGCATTTTTCAGTAATAAATCTCCTGGTTGAGTTTATCTTCTCAAGCTTAGAACAAAGCCTACCTAAGTCAGAAAGTTGAACTTGTTTATTGAAGGGTTTTGCCCTTCCGTGTTCAGGCTGGAGACTTCCCTTTGCATAGTGACCTCCTGAATATTCCAGCAAACCTTTGTTTGTGGAGGCACCTGCCCTTCATTTTGCGTAATGTATGCAAAACGTATGTGAAGGCATGGTTTGCTGTTTTCTGTATTTTCCCACAAGATGGCACACTTTTCTTGCGATAACTCAACAGTACATGCTAAAACAGGTAGAATAATGCTTTCTGCATATGACGGTAGTACAGCAAATTAACTAACTCTGTAGAAGTCCATTTCTTTATTTTTCTCATAATTTGTTGATTTACCCTGGATAGTTATCTTAGAGAATCTTGCCTTCTCTCTTAACTTCCTGTTCTCTTCCCATCGCTTCCTCTCCCAGCCCTCAGAGGACCTGTGTCTATGCCATCACAAGGTAGGCTTCCCACAGGCTTGAACTTCACTGTGTGATGCTCAAAGAACACATTTTGGGAACTGTGCCCTTCAGCTCGACGTCCACCTCCACTTGTAGGTAAAGGACAAACCATTTCTGGTGTTCAGTGAGGCAAATACTTTGAGCTTCATGCTGAACACAGGGAGAAGAGCAGAGACAAGAGTGTTACTCATAAAATATGTTTAGAAAATTTGGAGGTACTTTCGGGGGGGGTTTTGGTGGGGTTTGGGGGGGGGGTGGTGGTGAAGCAAAACTTGCCACCAGTTATCCTTTGTTTCCCATCTTTGGCAATGCACTTGACATACTCCAGGCTTACTGACAAACTAGTTACAATCTGCATGGGAAGATGCTAGCATCCAATATTTTTACCAACAATCTATATACAGTTTGTTTGACAGAACTGAAATCTTTTTAATATATGCTTTACTTGAAACAAAAATAGATTCAAAATTACTTTTAGTTTCTGTTATGAAGCATCCATCAGAGTGCTTTCTTTCTGGCTTAATATGCTGAACCACACCATGAACAAAACTTATGATGTGTCATCATAGACAAACTTTTGGACTCGGTGCTAGACACCTTAAGTGCCCTAGGGTTTGTGGCTAAGGAAGGAACTTCACAGTGTGAAATCCCTGGCTCAGCTTAGTCTTAAAAATTTCAAAAATAAGCATTGTGCTAGTGACATGAAAATGCTTACAGGAACTTTCAGAAGCTGTTTTTCCCTTTGGAAAAATAGTCTGAATATTTCATAGGATGGTGAGTCTTTGACACTGTCGTGGACAAGGTATTAACCGAAGTTGTGTACAGTGAGTAGCCCTGTTACAGCAAATACAGAACCCTGAAGCAGTGTCAGTATTCAAGAGAGTTGTTACATTCCCTGACCCCCCTACTTATTTAAAGTTATTCCATTTTTCCGCACCTTTACTTTCAGGAAAGACTCAATTTTCCCTGACCAAAACAGTCAATTACATCGAGTGAGAAAGAACTACCTTAGGTCTTAAAGTCTATCATAAGTCTTAAGAAGAAATATTCAGATGTTTAGGTGGAGAGTTAGTTTGGTTGCTTGCTTTATTTTTTTTTTATGTAATGGAGGTGGCCAACCAGCATCCCTCAACCTTTTCTTCCTGCATATCTCTGTCTCTCTATTATGTAATTAAACATAACGCAAGGTATGCTTCTACTGTACACGTTCCTCATATGCCGGGCATACACCTGTTTTTAATATATGGCAAATAACACTAGAGTTTCATTCAGTTGTACAGAGAAAATAAAGACAGACATCACTGATATAAATTTAATAGAAATAATTATAAAATAAGCTGCTAGCCTGCCTTATTAACTGAAATATTTTTTATCATATGCTTGCAGTATCATAAACATACTAAGAAATCTATGCAATTGCTACATAGGATTGTAGTAACCAAATCAGATGGAAGGAGAAAGAGAAAGAGGGATTTAATGTTTCAGCACCCTACCCAGTGCATAAGCACATTGAATCAATATGTTCAGCAGCTGGAGGAGGACTTGGGAGAAGCAGCCAGCCAATCAGCTACTCTCCTACTGTCTGCAAGTCTCTTTTTCCACCGGAACTGACAACAGACGCTGAAAAGCAGGCTCACCATCAGTGCTATTTGTAGCATTGTTTTTCTTTTTTTCTTGCACACCATGAACTTCTCTTTTCTTCCTTCAAGTTTGCTATGGATGCCTTTTGGAACAAAACACACACTGACCTGCTGCAACAGGTTCCACTGTTAGAGACTCAGCGCTGCTCCTGTCTGGGTAGGAATGTCCCATTCCTTTGCTTCTGTCATACCACTCCATCCTGTCTCCCAGACAGAACAACTATGGTGCATAATCACCTATTCAGAAATATGTTCTACTTACATACTTCAAATCCTATTATGTCAGAATTCACATTACTTTCTTCTCATGCTCCATTACAGGCCAAGGTCCTGTATCCCACCCTGTATTTCCCCTAGGTCACCGCAGCTTCATCTCAAAGCGAGTGGCAAGCCAGGGACCTGCAGCACCATTGGCAGAAGTATGTTATTTTTAATTGACTTCAAATAAGGTTTCAGCTGAGTTCAGCAAACCAAACATTCTAATTTGGGAACATCAACACTATTCATTTCAGTCAAAAATGTTAGAACAAAAGATGTCAACTTTCCAAAATATTATTTGAAAAATATGATAAAATATTGGCAATTCCCCTGGAATGGAAATTGTTATTCACAGTCTAGTCTTTCTATAGGCAAATGGAATCAGTGTGTGAACAAGACAGAAAAAGACCTGAGCAAAATCAAGGGAAGGATTATTAAAGAGGCCTGCTGGTCAAGCTCTCCACTACTGAGGGTCAAATATGAAAGACAGTATCAAAGTCACCAACTGATTGTGCATAATGCCACATGATAAGATGATATCAGCAGTCCAGGTTTTAACAGTCTTTGGCACTTATATAGGCATGAGCTGCCACCATACAACCACCTGAATATTTTTTTAGAGGTGAATGATAAGCGTTGAGTAGCCTAAGAGAGACGCAACACCCCCTCCTCACCCTCACATGTCTGCCAGATAGACAGAAGTCAATGGGAAAGGAAACTGTTGTCCTTTATTGGTTGCTGCATAGAACAATCTAATCCTTGGTCTTGCTAAATGTCATCTTCTGACTCTCAGCTTGTGTTTTCCTGGTGTTATACAGATTTTCCTGTTGGTGTTTTTGTCTTTGGGTGGCTATAACTGACTGAATAATTCCATGTCTGTCTGTTCCAGCCTTTCTTCTGTTGCAAGGCTTTGGCACTCTCAGAGTAACCACGACTTTTTTTCTTCAGGAGAGCTGAGGCAACTTCACAGACAAAGGAGCCTCATCAAACTGGGGTCTGTCTCCCCTATTCCATTGGCAAGGACAACCATAGCCCTTAAAACAACACTGGACTGGCTTATGCCCAAGCTCTTGGGGCTAGTAGCTCACAGCCTCTAGAGCACACTGGCTATGTGCATGCTGCCTAAGCCTTGCTCTACATTGTTCATCTCTCTGGTGCCCCTCTTGGCTTTGTATGCATGTAAGCTTTCAGTTGTATGTCCAAAGTGCCGAAAGGGTGGTGATGCAGCCAGTAGTGAGTTCTCTTCACAGCATGCTAAAGGTATGTTGTGTATCCTGATGTATGGCGGGGCATATGTGAGGCCACACATATCTACAGGGAGGGTGCTGGAGGAGGAAACCAAACTTGTTCTGGATCATGTCCAATCTTTCTAAGAGGAAAGAACCTGAAGGAAATGATTCTGCCAGTTGCACCCTACCTTTCTTCTGAAGGAAACAAACTGACTCAGTCTGTCAATCAGGGAGTGAACAAGCTTGTATGTAATATGGAAAAGCAAAGGACAAGGATCTTCTGATGCAACAGTGGACATATCCCAAGAGACTCTTATTCACAGCTAGGTATTCAGAACAGATCTTCTGAGGTCATAGACTTCAGACTACTTCTCCTTTTCCAGTCGCCATTGACAAGACAGAGAGAGGTGGGAATGAGAGAAGGTCCATTTAAAACTTCTTTTGGCTATCACTATGGAAATAAGGACATTGAGAGGATGACTTTGACTCTTGCACATGTAATTTCAGGAATACTTTCACTCCTTGCCTACTGTTTCTATCCCACCCTCTTTCTACACCCAGGAGAGAAAGGCATATCAATAAGCAGTGACATGTTACAGAAACCAAAGAAAAGAGCATGTGAAGCTGGAGCCAGTTTCCTGGCAGCACTTGTGACGTGACCCACGCTGGAGCAGTCTGTTCCTGGAACAGGGGAAGAATGTGAGAAGTCCTCCCCCTGTGGAGGAAGGAGCAGCAGAAACAATGTGTGATGAACTGACCGTAAACTCCATTCCCCGATGCTGCTGGGGGAGAGGAGGCAGAGAATACTGGGAGTGAAGTTAAGCCCGGGAAGAAGGGAGGGGTGAGGAGAAGGTGTTTTAGGATTTGGGTTTAATTCTCATCACCCTACTCTGATTTGATTGGTAATAAATTAAACTAATTTCCCCAAGTCGAGTCTGTTTTGCCCATGACAGTAGTTGGTGAATGATCTCTCCCTGTCCTTATCTTGACCAATGAGCCTTTCGTTATATTTTGTCTCCCTTGTCAAGCTGAGGAGGGTGATAGAGCAGCTTTGGTGGGCACCTGGCATCCAGCCAGGGTTAACCCACCACAGGTGACAACCTTCCTGTTGCTACATGTTTTTCCCCAGCAAGCTCTGGAGAATAGTGGCTGTGGAGAGAATAAGATGCCATTTTTTAACTTTCCTTCAAAGTATATGAATTTAAGAGAGGTTGTTGGGGTTTTTTTTTAAGTCATAGAATCATAGAACAGTTTGGGTTGGAAGGGGCCTTTAAAGGTCATCTAGTCCAACCCCCCTGCAGTGAGCAGGGACATCTTTAGCCAGATCAGGTTGCTCAGAGTCCAGTCCAACCTGACCTTGAACATTTCCAGGGATGGGCCACCTACCACCTCTCTGGGCAGCCTGTTCCAGTGTTTCACCACTCTCATTGTAAAATAATTCTTCCTTATATCTAGCCTAAATCTACCCTCTTTTAGTTTAAAACCATTACTCCTTGTCCTATCGCAACAGGCCCTGCCAAAAAGATTGCCCCACTCTTTCTTATAGGCCCTCTTGAAGTACTGGAAGGCCAGTCTAAGGTTTCCCTGGAGCCTTCCCTTCTCCAGGCTGAACAACCCCAACTGTCTCAGCCTAAACAGTCTTTCCTCCCTGCTCTTCTTCAGTCTAATCACTTGGGATTTAAATGTATTCAAGTCATGGAGAGATAAAAGAATGAGTATGATTGTAATATCGTATCTCCTGTCTCTCAGGCACAAGAAGAGAGTTTCCTCCTGAGCAAGGTTATTATTTTCAGGGTGGGGAAAGATAGGGAGAGATTTCAATTTCTTGAATGGGGGACCTGACAGGCACACTGAAAGCCCCTGTGTTCCCATACCCCTGGACTCCAGCTCTGCACTGCTAGTCCTTGTCATTTCACCATGCTGCTCCACTGCAGTCTCCTTTCTGATTTCCTTTTGTACCTACTCAAGCCCAAGGAAAGAAAGACTGCATACGATACAGATGATACTACGGGAGCGCCAGCAGCAAGACTGGCCTTTACAGTAGGCAGCACTGGCTGCTGTGAAGAAACACACTTTTCTCTGGTTACCAGTCTGCCTTTCCGGTGAACCCTTTGGCCATTCAAGGTGACTGTGAGAGGCAGCCCCTCAACTCCACCTGAGAGGCTGCATCAGCTTGCTAGGCTTGTTCCCATCAGGGCCAGGGAAGCAGAGCTGGGCTAGGGGCTCTTCTGACAAATCACTGACGCCAGCTCGAGTGGGAGGAGGAAACAATGGGCTGAATGAGCCAGTGAGTTCATGAGGAGAAGCAGCGTGAAAGGAGAAACTGTTAATGTCTGCCCTCTGGGATACTAAACAGAGTTGTAGGGTTTCATCCCACACGATGGGTGTCAGGGGCTTCAATTCTTGCAGCCATCAATTGTGTCTATGACACTGGGCCCGGTAATTTCACTGCAGCTGTGGGCAGCCAACCTCTAGACCACCTTACTGTCTTTAATAACATAGTATAAGAAGGAAATCTCTTTGTGATAGGATTTTAGAGACAAAATGCTCAAAACTGAAGAAGAGTGATCGGCTCCTTGACCTCAGGCCAGTTTTCAGGGTGGAGAGTTGGGTCCACGCTGAAATCCAGTTTTGACCACTGAAAGGCACTTAATGAAGCAACTAGACTCTGGCAAGCTGAGGAAATAAGGCAATCTCAAGGGAAACTCATGGACCAGGAATGATACATTCGCATTGTCAACTCAGTAGAGCATCCAGAGTAATAAATTAAATACTAACTTTTGAGGTACAAAGGAGTGCAAAATCTGATTTCAGAGAGTGCAAAACATCGTCTCATGTGGTGACTAAATTAATGACTTCATTTTACAACTGGGAAGACCTCACTAGATAACCTCATTTTATCTGAGTTTTCAAGTGCAGGCACCATTGACTCAGACAAATTATTTGTAGGCGCATTTGGGCAATGCTGTAGCCAAAGATGAATGGATGTAGTGGATGGGTGGCCACCTGGCAGCACGGGAACTTCTGTTTAAAGGGAAGAGCGCCAGATCCACACTGTCATGGCAGCACCTCAGTGGCAAATCAAAAGCCATTGGAGCACTGAAATGTCGATCCATTTAGAGTACTATGTTACATCACTGATGGTTGTTAATTATGAATGCTGTGTTTATCTGGAAGGAAGACGTGTTGATATGTAAGTTCAAGAAATTTTTGCAAAAGCCAGTTGTGCTCAGTTGAGTTGCATTAAGTTGATATTATATGAAGTTTACTATTTGGAGTTTGGATACTGAGTGAAAGAATGCCATCCTGATTTTTCCAGTGTGACTCCAACTTTGAGAGGAAGAAGACTAAAATTGTGTCAAATAATAACCATGTCATCACTTTTTGACATTGTTGTGAACATTAATGGCTAAACAATGTTGTATTTGGCATACAAAAGAGCACTTTCAGACTTGCAGAGAGAATAGATTGCCTAAATATGGTAATTTAGTAAGATAAATTTGGATCTCAAATAAAGGGCACCGGAATAATGTAAATGCTAATACTTCTCTCTGTGGATTTTACCTTTAAAGAGTACACATTTCTGATTTCTCTTTCCCTCTATAGGCTGAGGAATATGCATTGCCATATAGCTTCTTATTGTTCCCATCGGATGCTCAGTCTGAGAGCTGCTGTAACTAGGATTATAGTGGAGTTAAATGAAGTTTTACATCGGAGAATATATTTAATCTGGGTTTTTTCAAGTTATCTTTCTAGAACCAAGCCAACCAAAGAGAAAGGAAAAGAAAAATATTTTTGTGTAGTAGCAAATACTTTGCACTGCAAAATCTAGTAATCTAGACCACAGCCCGAATGCCAATCCAGTCTTTTATTGTTCCGGAGGTGAAAGTTTAGTAATATTACAGAAACTGTGATGAAAAATATTATGAATGGAAGAATATCTCATGTGCTGAAGAAAGTTGCTTGGGGCTTTGAAATTGTTGCTCTTCATGCTTTTTTATATTAGAAATATCCCGGATAATGCAGTATTATCTCTCTCTGCTGCTGTAAGGTGGGATATCAAAATATATCAATGTCCTGCCTGCAACTTTCTCATTCCTGGGTCTCAGGTTAGTTCTGTGTCTGTCAATGAACACTTTTATGTTTCATGACTAGCAATGGTAAAAAACTCCATACTTCTGTTCCGTGGTAATTTTGAAATTTTAAGTGTACAAAGTTACATAGCAAAATGAAATACATCGAGATACTTCCTGTGGAAAAGGAAATTTCTTTTAAATTCCAGAGAAATAATATCTTTTTTTGCTTTGAAATGGAACTGAAGTCAAGCTTTGTGCTGTCTTACAGAGCATGCACTAGAGCAAAGAGACTAGCTACAGCAGTTTGATTTGACATCCTTCTTGAAAAGTCAAGGTTTGACCTCCAGGGCTGTATTTTTTCCTGTTCTGTTTCCTTGATGAGAGTTTGTACCACTTGCTTTCCTCTGCCAATATGGTCAAAGATGAATAATGATGCTGTTAGCATGAGCTAATTAGCAGGGTTTGGGTCTGGGTTTTTTTGGTTTGTCTTAGGGGGAGTTTCTACTTCCGAGAATTGCTCTAAATTTGATAATTGTGCATTTTCTTATTCACTTAAAAAAAGAATAGCCTGAACTGTTTTTCATTTTACATGAATGTGTAGTCCCAAACATGCTTACTTAAAATCAGTATGATGGAAGGAGGAGAAGGAAGGTAGAAAAGGAAATAATGAAATAATCCAGGGAGATGGATGGCAAGGCATAGTGAAGGCCTTACACTATAAAGTCACATTTATTTTGAGCAGTCATGACTAGCCCTTCGCTAAGTAATAGGATAGGAGGAAAACAGGATTTCTCCTGGCTCTGTAGTGTTGACAGGCAGCAGTTACACTTCTTGGAAATGTATAATCTGGAACAAAACCCAAGAATTTTCAAGGATATACTTAAAAGTGAGCAATTAGTCTCAAGGCAAATTCCTGACTCCTCATTGCTTATTATATGTTTTTTCAGCTCCCACGTTTCTTTGTGCAAAATCAGAGATTTGCTTTTTTATTATAATTGCAATAGACCCTTGATTTAATCAGCAACCAAGTGAATTACACCAGAACAATGACAATCTCAAAGGTGTTGAGTATTTTGGCCTCAATCTGGCAAAATCATCAAGTGGAATTATTACTTCCAGCATGGGCATGGTTTCCCTGAAATAAGCATGCTGCTCCTATGCATAAGGAGTTTGCTGTTTTGGAGTCAGCAGCCTTCAGGAAGAAGTGCCAGGCAATCAAATACAAGGGGAAGAGAGTGGGAAGCAAGCACAGCAACTGGGAGCACTGCATAAAACAGCAGCCACTGTGGTTCAGGAATCAGGGAGGCCATCTACCACCAACCAATGACTTGAACACTCTCTAGGATGTACAACTTGCTGTATGATTTTGAGAAGCATGGATTATTTTCACAGTTTCTGATCTGTTTCCCAGAAAAGTTGTTGCAAATCTGGACGGTGGGACTAGACACACGTTCTCAATGCTCTAGGGTACTGGGGACATCCTCCCAAAGAGTGGCAGATATGGCACAGGAGCACAAATCTGTGCCCTTATGGAAACATCACTGGAGGCCAAGTGAGACATCCTATGGAGCCTCAAATTACGATAAACACATATGTAGGCAACTGAATTACACTCCTTAGCATCACAGCAGGTAACGAAAGTGCACCGTATCCCGCTAGATGCTCTTGGATGCTCGGTCAGTATACATATTTACTAATTAATGCTTATTTAGGTAAAAAACCCCTGCATGTGAAGAATTCAGCATTCAGCATTCAGCACCTTCACAGTATGTATGCTAACAGGACATTTTGCTGAATATCATAAGATTACATTAAGATCTCTTTAAAGGAGGAGCTGCCTGTTTTGGTATGCTTTGAGAAAATCTGGTAATACTCCAGAAGAAATCAAGAATAAACTCTAACTTTGCTGTTGACTTAATGCATGGCCTCAGACAACTCTAGAAGTAAAATACAAGGTCTTCTTTTCAGGAGGAAAGAGAAGAATACAAAACCCAAACAACCTTCTTGTCTAGACTATGGGAAATAACACGAAATAAAAGTTGAGGTGAAAACAAGTCAATGTATAATTACCACAAAAATTAATAGGCTAGTTTGAACTATATCTCCCCCCATCAATTATCAACATTCGTCTACTAACTCAAACGGCACCTGAAGACAGAACTGTCTTTACAAAGATTTTATTTTACATCAGTTATCATGTTAGGTATCTCATAGGAAAAATATGGATTTTTGTCCATGCTGAAAATTAAGTAAAAATGTATAAAATGCATTGGGATTAGAAATATTCCTACAGGAAAATTTGCTAGGCAGACTGCTTGCAGAAAGCAAGCTCTAAAAAAGTCTGACATGATTTGAAATTATTTTTCATTTGACACAATTTGAAATTATTTAAGAGCACTGTGAAATGAATACTCAAACTCTTCAGCCTGGCCTGACTATAAAACACAGCTCTCTACTGGTGGAGACAAACTAGTGAACTGCCAGTGAAGTACAAGCATAGGCAGAAGTTGGGCTAAGGACCTGCGAGAAAATCAAATGCGAGTTATTTGAGGCATTGTTATTCAAAAAGATCAGGATTTCTGACTCTCTGAGTGACATCCCCCTACAAACACCCAAATGAGAATGCATAACTTCAGTGAGGTCTCAGCTAGTGTAGCAGAAGAGGTTCCAATGCCACAGAGTTGAGATTTTGTGGGTATCTACTTAGGTTATGAATCAGCTGGAAAGAGAGAAGAAATCACATAACTAAAGCTATAAAGGCAAAGGAAGTCTTTTTCTGTCTGTTTCTAAAGTGTTTCACTGTATAACATTTATGCTTCCACTTCCAAAAAGAGATAGGATCCAGCCTGACTCTGCCAGTGAGCATTAAAAATAATTTTATTCTAACCTCTGCTACTGTCCTGCCTAAAAAATGTGACAGATTGGCTGACAGAAGAGCAAAAGTGCATAGGATGTTGAACTGCAGCAACCATTACTGCACCAATATTAACTAAAGATGAAACTAGCAGCAGAGAGAAACACAGAGAAAATGGCAAATAAGCTGATGTAGGTATGAATTGTGCTGCAGATCTAGTGAGTCTCCTAATAAAGGAATGCATACCGGAGCCACAAAACAATGCCCAGTTACTTAAAGGCAGTAGAAGAGAAAACAATTAGCAGACACAGCCCAGCATACCCAAAGTCATTATGGTAATTTCACAAAACGGGCTTAAATTAGAAGGGAAGGACACACAATCACAAAAGAGTACTGCCTTATTGCACTTGTCATTTCCAGGTCTGGTTAAGGCAACATCCTCTTCTACAAAGGGTAAAGACCATGAATGTGTTTTCACACCAGAATGATATCTTGCTGTTACATACAATGCCTGCTCCTTGAAGAAGAGTAGTCAGGATATGGTACATAAGCTAATTCGTATCTCAGTCACACATTTCAGTCCAGTAATCTGTCCAGTCATCCTGCCCTGAGGTAAACAAAACCAGAGTCTACTGGAGTGAGCAGCTGCAGAGAAATCCATAGACAGCCATGTGCGTGCAGCGATACTCCCTATTATAGCCTGTGCTGCACTGGTCTGGGTTGTTTTGCTGGGATGCAGCTTGAGTGGATTTCTGTGGAATTTATCTTGTGAGATAGTTATACAATGGGATGCCTCTGCATGTCAAACTGTTTTAAGAAGAGTTCAAAACTCTTATTTTAACGCTCTTTCACCATTTTTCCTTATCACCTCAAGTTTGTAGCAGGGCCCAGCGTCCAACAAGATGCATGTCAGAGGAGTGGGACAGCAGAAAGGCGGGGAAAACCTGTCTTATGGACATTGGCGGAGGGAAACCTGGAGGGAGACTCAGCCTCCTGACAGAGTTTACCTTTAAAGAGATTGGAAGTGTTTGATTAGGGGGCTGGATGACTTGATCACTGTGGTAAAGTCAGCAAGTAAGCATATAAGATATAAAGGAAGAGCAGCTCAAGATGCATCCTGGGCATTGGAAAGCAGGTAGGTGGGAAGCTCCTGGAGACTTCCAACCTGCCATTGCCTTTACTCACGCTTGTCTCCACCCTAAAAGTTCCAAACTTCCCAGAAGGAAAATGCTTATGAGGGGGCAATGGGAAGTGGAAACAGGTGGGGAGAGACAGATTCAATGTTGCTGGACCTTCAGGGGGAGGAATCTTGGGACAGAGATCAGGATGAAAGAACATTTGCACGCACGGAGGTGCAGGTTGTTGAGGCTGGGGACACAAGGGTCTGGAGGAAGCTGCTTAAAAAGATGTGGAATGGTGGTCCAGAGTGGTACACAGAAGAAGACAGGAGAGGGATCAAGTGACCCTGAGAACCACAGCCATCTTCGTTAAGGCACAGTAGTTCCAGCCACTGTCCTGAGCCAATTGCAAGCCAGCATCATGTGACCCAGGGCTGCTGGTCAGTCACCAATTGTCACAGCAGCAGCAGTTGACTTTAAAGCCATGTGGGGGTACCAGCACCTCTTTCTTAAGAAGACTTTGGGTGTAGCTGGGATTTTTGTTTGTCTCATTCTCAGGAGGGTGGTTATACCTGTACCTGTTGCTTTTGCCCATTTAGGGGCCAGAGAGAGAAAGAATGTACATTTCCCAAACATTTTCTTCTGTGAGTTACTGTGTATATTTAAGCTTTCCTTTGTAGCAGTGTTATGTTAACACCTGAGGATGCCAAGTCTAAGCAATCTGACCTTCTAAGGGAAGTAATATTTTTTTATTGCAGTTACTGTTGTCTCTCAGCCTGCATTGCAGAGCACAGAAGTGTTTTTGGCTAAAGGTAAGTATATTGCTGCTGGGACTGAGAAATTATTAGATCTTAGGAGCAGCTTAAAAGCTTTCACACAAACTCCACAGAATTAAACAGAAAAATTTCCATGTGATAGGTACCCACTCCAGCTGTTAGGCATGCTGATGACTTAGCATGTTCAGATGTGTCCTGCCCTGTCTTCAGCTCTTGCAGAGGCTGAAAGTAAGACTACAATGAAGTATTTAGTAGTGAATTGGTTGCTGATATGCTGATAAATTGAGATTTCTCCATAACAAAACTTCATCGTCCATCTACAGAGCATTACTGTGTTATATGGTGAACTTTAAGACCATGTGAGTACGCTTGTACTCACGTTTCTCTCCTGTCTTCTAGATGAAACAGAACCAGGGAGGCACTAAGAAAAAAGTGGGAAAGAAGTATTAACTTCTTTGATGCACATGTCTCCTAGGTCAGAACAGAGACAGCTCATAAACACCTACAGTTGCTCCAAGCTAGGCACAGTGGAGGCTTGTTCTTTCCAAAGTTGCCTATGCTGAGTTGTTCTTTTTTTCCTAACAGAAAGAAAATGTTGTTTGTTGTCAGTGTTGTTCATTCTTACTAGTATAAAAAGCTCATCTCAGCTCAGGCAGCTTTTTCAATGTTATCAGAAATTTTCATTTAACTGGTATTCAGTTGCATAAGGTAGAACTGTCAGAGCTATGGTAGGAGCAGTGACATTTTTAAAGCACAGAGTTCTCTGGCATACAGGCTCTTTTGACCTCTTTTTTTTTTTTTTTTTATATTGTAGTCTCACCTAATGGAGCTTTTCTGGGTCTAAACACAATGGTCTAAGACATTACCAAGCTGGAGATTATGAGATGCTCTGAAGAATCATGCAAAGTCTCCTATTCCATTTCTGAGTAATAGCAGGTAGATTACTAGCAAGTGCAAGTCATAACCCAGGTGACTTTGCGGAGAATTGGATTACAGACATTTGCAGACCTTCTTTGTGAAAGAGGAGGAAACTTCATGTTGAGAGGCTAAGGAGCACAGATGGGGTCACTTCTTACACCTCTGCAGCTATTCCTGAAATGAATGTCACATCCCACCACATACCCTACTCATACAATATAGCAATTGTGAATAACACAGCAGCTCCACCACAGGCTGCCTTGCACTCCTGACATGGTGGGATACTGCTGGGAACTTGCCTTCACTGGCTGCTGTGTAGCATTGACTTTGCCCAACCCAGGGGCTTCTGTTCTTAGAAGGGAGTTTTAAAAGAAGATTTAGAATTAATGTAAATATCAGCAAATCTTTAGAAATACTGACAGGTGTCTGTCATATTTAAGATATAAAATGCATCTTGTGAGGCTTTTTAAAGTGCTAAAATACAAACATTTTCTATTTAAAAAAATAAAGGAAGAACATTTCACTTGGAATTGAATGTGTGGGCTGGTACCCAAAAGCTGAGAAATAAATCATTGTACTAGTGTTGTAGTTTTCCTCAGACTTAGGAAATTCAGAGTGTAAGCTGTATTTAAAAAGTTAACAAATTTTCATACAGAAATGTAAGACATTTAAATGACTTTAACTCAAACAACTGCATAGAAGTATTATTCAACACATTATTCAGGGGAAATATATCATTGCCCCAGAAATAGCTTCTCAGCAAATATTTTTACCTCCACTGGAAGCACAAATATTGAACCTCTTTTATCATACTCAGTAGTTTTTATCACCACTTTGGTGATGAACAATCACCTTAAATTATGAATGATGCAGTTCTTATGTCTGTTTCTCACATCAGTCTGACATAATTACACCTGCAGAGTGAAACATGGTTTTGTGCAGTTATTCTCTCTAAAGTAATCCCTATTTACCCTGGGATATAAAATTTAAATCACGTCCGTTCTGATGTACACAACCTCGCCCATAATAAGAGACTCTGCAATCACAAGAGAGTAAACAAATCTGGTCATGATGGTTAAGCAGAGGAACCAAGCTCCCAACTTCAGCTTTGTGGCTCATCTTCATTTCCCAAAACCATTCTAGATACAAAAAAGGTGTCAAGTTACAAACATGTCAAAAAAGAAGCCCTCAAACCTCCGAGTCAAAAGAAGCTACACAGTGATTCAAGCAGCCTTATGACTTCTCTTCCAACCTAGTCTAGCCTATCCCAACACATTAATAGTTGGGTTTCCTAATATTGCAGGTTTTGTGAGTACACTGGGACAATAGGGTAAGAAAGGCACACGTTATAAAAACAAAACCGTGTGCAGTAATGGCAGGCAACTTAATTTTTCTAATAATGCACTTAACAGGGCCAGTCAAGTGATGGCATTATAGCGGGCACAAACAGTTTCTTGCAAGTGTTTACTTTTGAGAAGTCAAGTGTTTTCATGAAGACAAATTGTGTCAAGCAGCACATTCAGCCCACATACTTGTCTATTCCCTGAGGATATGAGGGCTGGCCTTGATATCAAAATGAGGTCAGGGGAAAATTTCCATCTCTTTGCACTATCTTTTTAATTTTTTTTAAAAGAAAAAGAGGCAGACAAAACGTGAGGCAGCAGAGAGTCACAACAACTGGGGCCTGTGTGGCTTTGACTTGGGCCAGCAAAGGTCAGATGCGCAGGCCTGAAGATTCCTCTGTGTATGCAGCCTGGGTTTTCTGGCTAGTGCTGCTGGAGCTAATTTGCCAGCTAGCTAGCAACCTCCTGCAAACTGAGGAACTCACAGATCGAAATCAAAGATTGCCAGAACAGACTCAAAACTTTCAGCAGTAACATGAGATTGCCAAGGACATAGCTCTGGATGACATACCTAGGGTTATTTCAGCAAATGAGCATTTATAATGTAATGTAGATGTACACACAAAGACACAGCAGCCTCAAGAACAACAGTGTGCCTCATGTATAGCATTATGCATAAGATAGGTACTGTTGTAATTGTGCTCTCTATAGCTGCATCAGACACAACGCAAACTGTCATATATTGCTCATAAAATAGTTTAAACTTCATAATCAATTAAAAACACTTCTTTTCTTATTCTAACATAATTTGCATCATAGTTGAGCAGTGGGGCCTCAATCAGGAAAGTGACCCTGCTGTACCAAACACTGAATAATCGAGGAATAATAGCTCTTCCTTGAGTTCAATTTTATGTGCAGTGAGATGTTATAATTAGGACATAGAACCTATCAAATAACCCTGTGTTTAGAGAAAACAGTCTAAATGTATTTTCATCAAATGTACAGGAAGCAATAGCCTGCTCTTAAAACTTGCCTCATGAAAGGTAGGCACCAACTAAATGAATCTATTGTCTGTGTAATGAAGCTGTCCAACACATTATTTGGTATAATAAACTAGCACTCCCCAGTGCAAATCATAACACATTCTTCTGTGCCATAACACAGGGACAGCTGAAATGAAAAATAGTTCAGGCGCTGAAGTATTGGCCCTTCCCAGCCACTTCCCTTGTTCTGGAAATCAGATTAGAGACTGCTTGACTGTCCAGGCAGGTTGCAGGCAGACAGCTTTCCCACAGTTGTTTGTTTGTTTGTTTTTTAATTACCTATTTTGCCTTTCCTCCCTCTTTCTTCAGTACCTCCAGGGCTGCTTGGGCAGAGGGAGGGAAGCAGCATCCTCAGACATTTCTTAGCAAGGAGGGGCCACGTGCTGGAATTTGGGTTGGATGAGTGCATGCAAAAGTTGTTCCTTTATGTGCGGGTTGTTTTTTTTTCTTTCTTTCTACAGAATAGCTACACTATTTTAATCTTTTCAATGATAATGATGTATGCAAGGAATGATTTTGTTGTTTCTTGAAGCACTTAAAAAAAAATTGCAAGGAGAGGGTAAAGGAAATGTCTTT
This sequence comes from Leptosomus discolor, assembly GCF_034619465.1. Classification (NCBI taxonomy): domain Eukaryota; kingdom Metazoa; phylum Chordata; class Aves; order Leptosomiformes; family Leptosomidae; genus Leptosomus; species Leptosomus discolor. The sequence continues at coordinate 153,927,177 of NC_141391.1, forward strand.
TTTTGTGTAATTCTTGATATTGTTTCTATGCTAATAATACTCAGTATGTTTGAGAAAGAACATATATATATATTTATATGGCAAAAAAAACACAGTAGGAGAGCAGGAAAGGTGGCTAAGGAGAATTATGAAAGAATAATGCCTGTCTTAGTCTGAGGGGGTGGGAATAGGTAAGGTGAAAAAAATTGCAGGCCTGACTGATTTCATAGAATCACAGAATAGTTTGTGTTGGAAGGACTTTAAAGATCATCTTGTTCCAAGCATGGGCAGGGACACCTTCCACTAGACCAGGTTGCTCAAAGCCCCATCCAACCTGGCTTTGAACACTGCCAGGGCAGGGGCAGCCACAGCTTCTCTGGGCAACCTGTGCCAGTGCCTCACCACCCTTGTAGAGAAGATTTTTTTCCCTGGATATCTGACAGGAGGAGAAGACTTGGTACAGCCCAGTTTATAGGACCATTTCATAGTTCAACGGCAAGCCAAAAAAGCCTGTTGGGTTTCTGTGCTCCACTTGGTTTGCTGTGCTCCATTTGGTTTGCTGCCATAGACAAATAATACAACAGCCAGAAAACATCCAGCAACTGTTGACTTGCTCCTCTGCAGCAGCGGTAAGCTATTTTATGGCTGCATCAGCATATGGGAGAGATACTGGAAGTATGGAATATTTTCACTGTTTTTCCACACAAGGAGGCATATGGAGGACATGATCTGGTTATTCCTATGTCTGTGATCTATTAATTTATGCATTACCTGCTGAAGTGAAGGGTAGGATTAATTTTGCTTAGGTATAGATGCCTGCCAGGTAGTCACGCTGGACTCTCTTCATACTTCCTGGACAGAAATTGACATTTCTAGTGGGCAAATAGTCTCGATCTGCTTAAATGTCCCCTTGAGTATAAGTGAACTGGCCCATGTCTTTTTCTCTCTCTCTCAACCTCACAGGGAAGTTAGATAAAGAGCCCAGACAAAAGTATCTATGCTGTAAACAACTTCAGTGAAATCCCACAAAAGATGTCTGGACCTGACAGAAATGTGATGCATCAATACAGATTACTCCTGCAGCTATTGGTAGCCTTGTCTCCATTGCTCCTAGATGGAAGGGTTACAAGTAATACTTGTCAGGAAGACTTTTCCTGAATCCTGGCAACCACAGCTACCAAAACAAGACAGAGTTTAATGGGCAATGCTTTCTATTTGCTGGAATCAAAAAAACTGTCTTGGCTTGCTAAGCTTTTCAAACCTTTTTTTTTTTTTTTTTTTTTTTTTGCCTGCAGCAAGTCTTTATTTAGATTTGCTCTCACTATGAAGTCAGAATCTCAGTGTTCTTGTTTACAAAGCTGAAGACACATTTAAAGGAGAAAAACAAACTGGCTATCACTCATTCTCAGACTATAGCTAAATCTCCGGATTCAGCTTGCCTTTATATCTTTTGGGGAGAAGGAGCAGAGGAAAACTAGCTGTGCTGGACTCACATACAAATCCCATGCAAAAATACTATTTCTTCAGGTTTCTACCTTAAAGTGTGAGATCTTATCCTGCTGCTTTCATTTCCATCTTTGAGGGGCATTTCTCTTCCTCTTGAATGCAAATGTATTTCAAAGCTGTTTCAGCCCTCTCTCTCCCCTTGTTCCTTCCCTAATTATGAGGTCTTGTGGTCTTTTAGGTAGCTGCCAGGCATCCAAGAGAAGGGTAATGAGATATCTTTATGTTTATTTTGCATCTCTCAGAACTAAAGGACGACCTCAGAATACCAGCTTTTATATGATGTTCTAATTAATTTTTTTCAGAAAGTTAGACTAATTCCAATTACAAGCGTACATTATAACACTTTGCAAACCATGTGTCACAACAGTTTTCTTCCACCACCAGCAGTTCCTCGTTACAGGTTAGCAGGGCTTTGTATCACTAACATGTGATATGTTAGTGTACACTGCTCTTCTGGAATCATCACATCACACACGACCAGGCCAAATTCTGTATTAGTTCATTTGTAAAAATGCAGATATTCCATTTAGACTTGAAAAAGTGCCTGAGAAAATAATGTCCTATAAAGTCCAGAATGCAATTCCATTCTGTATTCATCTGTGAAGTTTTTTTCCCCTTTCCTTGAGTTGCAGGGAAGGATCTGCACCAGTGTAATGATTACTTTATTTCTACTTCAGCATTTCAATTGCTGGTTTTCGTTCACCTCACAAATGGTGTCAATGGGGTCACTTGTGTTTGATCATTAGAGGGAATGCATGTCCTTATCTGCATCCTACACTATACTGGAAGCGTGTGCCTCCTCATCAGGCTGGAAGGGATGAATTCAGTAGGATCATCCTTTTCCTGATGTCAAGGAAAGAAAGGTCAGTGTCAGCAATTGCTGATTAAGTTTAGCAAAGTAAGGAAAGGAGATTAGCAAGATTGAGCTTTGTCACCTCTTGCTTTTTGGTTCAAGTCTTCAATGAATGAAAAATCATCTCTGCCTGATTAGAATTCATGTCTGTCAGAAGGTATTTCAAAGAGACAGTAACCTCTGCCTTGCTCAGGCTGAAGTAAGTGTTGAAAATCCACTTCTCCTTCCAGCCAGTTCAGCAAAGACAAATGAACATTGATGAGATTGGAAGTTTATTGCTCCAGAGAAAGTCAAGGAGAAACTTTCCCCTGGAACTTAAAGACAGCCAAGGATACTTGAGGATGATATGGTTTTTGACTACCACTTCTCTACTACCTTCCATGAACAGCAAAAGAAAATGGTACAGAAAAAGCTTTCATTGAGGATTGGTAGCAGTCCAGGCTTTGTTTTATTTAATTTTCTTTTGCCACTACCAGGGACAGAAACCCTGGTTATTTCATTCAGGAAAGTGCCACACATTTTCTGAGGAGTGTGAAAAGTCAGGCAGATCCCTTAAAGAAATAAGGTTTATAAAGTGGGGGAAAAAACCATCAGCAATATTAAGTCTGTAAAAGTCAAGCTCATTTCTCATCATCAGTAGTATAACAGTAAATCTCAGAACGTTTCTAAGGCAAATACGATATATAGAAAGAGCGGGAATGGAAGCCAGCCTATCTGAGATATTCTGCATGGTACTCAAGGGATTACATAGTAAATTGCACAGCACAAGAGACTTTCTCTTATGTTAGTGTACCTTACTTTTTCTAAGTACTGACTGATTACAGAGTCAGTTCACTGCCCCTGAAGAACAGAGGAATTGGAAAAAAAGAGGCTGCATTCTGCTTTTCTTGAGAGAGGTAGGTTCTAGAAATGTAAACGGCCAAGGAAAAAGGAAAACTTGAAAAGAGCAAGACAACCTTTTAGTTCAAGCTACTGTTGTAACTTCTTAGTTGTTTGTACATTTTTACTTACAGCAATTGCAAAGTAGTCAGACCAAATCTCAGAGAATAAAGTCTAAAGTACTTGTATGGACCTCTTAACCTGACTTAAAGGCAGTGCTGCAACATCTCACAAGCCATGAGATACATGTGCTTGTGAATACTATGTACAAAACGTAAGTAAGAAACAGATATTTCAGTGACCTGAGCTAGACTCTTCTTCCAAACAAGCCTGTAGCTCTGGTAACACCACAGTGGGTTCTTCAATGTACGCCCCCATATCTCTCATCTTAAAAGAGCTGCTGATGTGATTCCCTCTCATTAGGAGAGAAAAATGCGGTTGTGTTCTCTAGGGCAGAGGAGCAGTAGTGAAGGAAGGAAAGATATTGAGTGCTATTCTCACTCATGAACTACTGGTTCCCATAAAAGCCCCCTGGAAGGTATGTGCAAAGACTATTGTTATTGTTGACTTATTTCTGATTTTAGCCTGGAGCATTTCCCTATGCTCCTTGTAACCTGCAAACAGCAGAAGTAGGAGCATCTGGCTACTTTTGCTGACAGTCAAAGCCTGTTTGACCAGCTATAGTGACAAGTGATGTGACCCAAAGAGGAATCACAGAATAACCTCTGAGAAGTTTTGAAACCAGATACTGACAAAAGATTCTGGGAACTAAAACTCTGGAGAAATAACTCCTTTTGTTTTACCAATTTCTTTCTCCTGTTTCCCTGCCCATGACTGTACTGTTGCACTTCATATCAGTTTCTCTTCTCTTTGTGCATTATATTTCAGATGTTCACAGATACATAACACAGGTAACCAGCTAGAATGATTCACTATTTATCATTTGCAATGTCCAAATAGCTGATTCCATCCATTACATCTATGTAACAGAACAACTGCATGAACGTAAGTAAACACATCTCCACAAGCTTTGAAACGAGAGATTTTTTTGCACAACACAAAAAAGGAAGAACCTCATATTGCATTATAAAAACCTTTGCCTTTGGAAGATCAGGAGGTTAAAGGTATGTGCAGATTACAGAAACAATGAGACAAATTCACAGAAGAATGCTCTGTCAGTCTTTTCAGTCTTTTCGTGTTCTCTCTGCTCTCTACCCTGGCAGGAATGTTAGGGTTCACCCTGAGAAGTCAAGACGACTTCCTTTCAGAGAACAAGAGAAAAGGAGCCAGCAATACTTATCCTTGAATGGCTCTTTACACTCAGCAGTCTGTAAAAGGATGTGCAACCCTTCACTAGGTTATAATTACCTTAGAATTTCTACTTTGAATTACACATAGTATATTTAAATCTAAACCCAAACCTTTGAGCAGTATCTTTGAAAGTAATGAGAAAAATTAGTAGTGTGACAGTGCATGCCCTTTACTGCAGTTTCGTAATTCTTTGGAGTCCATTGTTCCCAAATGACCTATTTATCTACTTTGAGCTAAGAATGTGTACAAGATGTGGCAGGGTGGTGGCCTGATGGGAATGCTGATCTCCGAGAGCAGATTTTTTTTTTTCCTTTGAGCTAACAAGAGCATTTGTATCTGCCTGTCTCCATGACTCATGCAGTGATTGTAAGTTATTTCCCTCTGGGAACCAGAGGCTACCAGCTCATCTGTTTTACTGCATGCAGTAACTCACTTGTACTCTCTGGAAAGCTTTCTTACATAAACAGCTCCATTGACAAAGGTCCCATTTCAGGATTCTACATTGGTTTCAATGAGATATTTCATATTTAAAGTTCGATATTTGCTAAAGTGCCTAGTAAAATAACATTCAAAGAAAGCAAGCCTGTCTTCTCCATCATCATTTTGTTGTGGATTCCACTCCTCCACTGGTCCTCATGCTCACAGAGATGCTCTTTCAGCAATGCTAGCAATATACTTCCCTGCTTTATTTTGTGGATGGTATGGACTCTCCTTCATAGAGCTCCATGTGCAGTTAGTAGAATGGCAAAGTGAGAGGGAAGCAGAGCAGCGAAATCAAAGCTCAATCATTTCCTCTTTTTTCCTATTGTAGCAAATGACTGGTTTCAGTGACTGTTTCTGTAAGGCGGAAAAGGAGCCAGCATAGAAGCTTACGGTTGTTGCATGGTTCATGGTTCACCTACATCAGCAGGAAATAGAAGCACATCAGGCAACGTACCTCACTATCCTTTTTCTGACAGTCTGGTAGCACACATTTAGAGTAAAGCCCAGACAAATACAGAGGAAAGTTTTTTCTCTAAAGTATTCCTGTTCTTGCAAATAGGCCCATTGGGATTGCACGTTATACCTGCATTTTTAGTAAAACTTTAATGTTTTCTCCTGGAATGAGCTTCTAGGAGATACTTTGACCAATCCAAACTCCACATACTCTGATTTACCCTGCTTTGATACAGCCTTTCCAGTATACATGGAGTTGCGAGTAAAAGTGTAGAAACGGACAAGTCTTTTTTTTTGCCTGTGAACCAGTCAGGATTGGGGTCATTTTGACTACCTCTTAGTTCTCCAAAACCTAGATACCCTGGTCTCAGTCACAAATGACCACCTGCGGGAAGGGAAAAGTGGCTTTCCTGGAGCATGCTTCATTCTGTGGCAGCAGCCCAGACAGCTGAAGTGCATCACTTCCCAAATATATGCCTGGTCTTCTATGCACAGAGAGCCCCAGAGTGACTGGGTTAGCTGTGCAAGAGCTAAATGGCAAAGGCAAAGGGAGGTTAACCTCTCCTCAAGCAGTGGACACAAGGATACCCTAAGTGACTACAAAAGAAAACACTTCCATTGATAGATTTCACGTACCTATAATTATTTTCCTGTCAGTTCTTTAACTTTCTAATCCTTTTCTGCAGTGGTAAAAAGCATTTGGTCTGCTACTTAGATTAGAAGTTTGGTACATATGCAAAGTGAATAGAATGTAAATCAGCACGGGATGCAGTTCTTCCAGATGAGCAGACCTACGTAGATGTAAGGAATTAATATAACCTTTGCTAATCCAGATTATTCATGTGGTAAATCATCTTGGACCCTGCAGTTTTGTTTTAAAGAACAAAACCCCCACACACTTTTAAAATGAACTTGCATTTGATTACACTTCTTTCAGTAACAAGTTCCATTTGAAAGAATCACACGAAGTTCCTAGTTTGAGCCCATCCAGCTATAGATTCCATGTAAGGTTTATGTAACACTAAAACCTAATTCTCCACTACTGCTACGCTCGTACTTGTTTGTCTTTCAGTACAGATTTTAAAGCAAATACCAAGCAATTTGTTGGGATGACACGAACAATACAAATGAACCTTAAGTGAGATATCCTTTATCAGCTGCTAACAGCATCTCTCCATTCTTCAGCTCAGAGGTAAAACATTTTATGTGCTTAAGAAGTTTTTAGTATACATTTCCAACATGTATAGGGAATATAAAATCAGTTGAATTTAAAATAGAAGGAAAAAAATTACATCCTATGAAAACTTGACTTACATTTTTAACTATTTAAAGAATTTCTTTTTTTTCTTTCAAATGGTTTTACACTCCACAGACTATGGAGTTTTTAAAATAGAAAATGCACGGATTTTCCTGGACCTTCTGGCAACTCCCTCAAAGTGAATTCAAAACATAAACTGAATATCTGAAAAATTCTGTGTTGCCAGCCAGATAAATAAGTAATGCAGCAGGATGCAACACCTGGAGATGTATTCCCCCAAGTTTGTGTCTCTCTTCCACAGAGCAAACATTGCAAAATTGCTGCTACAGGTATTCCCGGCTCCCTTGGCTGTTGAGGAGTTGCCAAGGGTTTCCACTCTATGCTGCAGCCCAGGCTCAGCCTGTTGCTGAGGGCAGGATTACCCCGTTTTTTTTTTTCACTGTAAAAGTAGTGTCAGCCACTACAACTAGCAAGGCAGAAACTGTATTCACCTCACCACTGTCCGCCTTCAGGCTTCAGCCATACAGAACAGCACCAAGTACCTTGACATAGCACAGGTGACAAGCACAGCAGCATTTTTCCCTGGGGTGGTGTGCAATCATAGAAAATTAGGGCTGTAAGGGACCTCAGTCTAAATAACTAGTTCATTCATCCGCCCCAAGGCAGGATCTACAGTACTACTGCAACACTGACAGATGTTTATCTAACTCTAATGTATTATTAAAAGCTCCTGGTAATGGGCACGCCACAACAACCAGAAAAATTACTCCCATGTTTTGCTATACCATTAGCAACATTTTTTAGTAATACATTTTGCCAGAAGCTTTAATGGCATCATTCTCAGTACAAGTAAAGTTAAATTTAAACAGTCTTGTTAAGAAATGCCACTCATTCTCAGGGAACATAATTTCATTTCCCTTTTATCATTTCTTGAAAATTTTAACTTTACTTTAGCAGGGCATGGAGATGTCAGGAGGCTCTGCTGGGTTCTTCAACAGTCCTTTTTTCTTGTTTGGGAAGGAGTTTGCCTTACAGAGTACCAGAAGAGGGTGGCTGCCACTCTGAGTTATTAGTTTCAGTTGTTTACTGATAAATGTAATGTTGTTGGGTTTTTTTTTATTATTTTTAAGGTTTTCTTTGCAAATTATCTCAACTATTTTCTAAAAAAATAAATAAATTATGTTACCTATTTCTAGAGAACAGAAACTTTAGAAAGGGGCTAGTATCTCAAGCAGAAATCTACAACCAGTGTTAGCCCAAACACCCAGCATCCTCAGTGGTAGAATACAAGCAAGAAACACACTCTTTGCAAAACCATACCTGAGTAGCTGGCCTTTGTGTTTCTGAAAGCAGCTCATACAACACCAGCCACAGATAGAGTGCTTCCTAGTTGGGTGAAAAGCTATCTGTCTTTCTGGGTGACTTGTAGGAAGGGCATTGGAGAATTATGTCCTTGCTGCTTCCTAACTGGTTTCTAGATGGCTTCGACCTGGAGCCCAGGGGGTAGCCACCCCCTGTCCCACTGTCTTGCTGGGGAGGATGTGTTGGCTCGTTGATTGGCACAAGATTTTTCTATGTAGATAGTAGAAATGGGGAGAAAAATAAGGTGGTGTTTGGGCTAACCACACAACAAAGGCATATTTAGTGTAAGCTCTGACATTACTGTACTTCATGAGATCCATTAAAATGAATGAATGCCTTAAAGTTGTGGTCTTGGTTTATATCTGATTTTATACCATCCACCTTCAATAATTCATGAATTTGTCCCTATAACAAGCCTATAATATTTGACTTTATAACTGTTTAACCCTGTAAAATCTGGCTTTCTAGGAGATGGAAGACAGTAACCAATATAAACCAGACAATTCCAGGGGACACCATGATCCCACCCTATGACTATGATGCTTTGTAGAGGCAATAGGTGAAGAAATGCCTTCCTTTAGGCTGTAATTCAAAAAGAAGTGCCAAAACATGTCTGAGAGCAGTGCGCTTCATTTCCCTTCAAACTTCTCTCTGCAATTAAATGAATTAAATACATTTTTATTTTAAGCATTCACCTCTTGCACTGGGAAGGTTCTTGATTCCCACTGCAGGGACAAGGAGAAACATAAAGAAGAGGTGGGAAATCAAGCAAAAATGTTATCTGCTGGGATCTGTGATGGCCAATAAAGTAATTAAGAGCACAGCTGTTAGCAACCAGTCAGAACTAGCTTGCAGTGACCCCCGCAATCAGAAGCATAGACAAGGAAGGCAGGAAAGGGAGATAAACTAGAGGTTTTCAGCTGTCAGTGGAAAATAAATTGATTGGTTCTACCCCTTTACACTAAGTTGTCAAGCAGACACATCTTGTGCTCCCCAGCCAGCCATGCAAGCTGCTGGAAAACCATGATTTAGGGACTTTGCATTTTCCCTCATCAAAATCTTAATCTTCAGAATAGCACATTTGCTGCAAAAGCCACAAGAAGGGAATAGATAACAGCTGGTTAAAGACCCAGGCTGTCAGAAACTACCTGCATGAAAATGTGCATACATGTACACTTCCTCATTTTTTATTCAATATGTGAAAAAAAATTCATTGCCACTGGAAGTATAGCATGACATGTCTTTTGATTAGTGTCCTGGGCCAAAAGGGTAAGGAGGGCAGCACATCGTTTAACACCAAACGTATTGATTAAATATTGCATTCTGACCAGAAAAAGTTGGTTGAAACAATAATATTTTAGGGATGTTACTTTAATTAGAGTCAATCAAATAACATTGACCAGTGAAAACCACAAATTTTTAGAGAATCTTGGTAGGAACTTCACTTGAGCTAGGATCAAGCTAATATGTCAAGGTGGCTTTGCCATGCTGTGCGCTGCCTTCCAGGAGCTGCCTTACCCCTGGAAGGCAAAGAGCTAACCACTGTAAAGAAAAAAATAGCAGAAATAGAAATATTTAATGGTGTCAAAACCACAGAACAAGTACAGAAGCAGTATCCTGTTCATTTAAGTAAACCCTTATAAAGATCACTGTTGAGTATGGAAGCAAAGCTTTCAATGGAACATCAAGAGTTGAATGGGTTTGGAGAGATCAAAGGTGAGGGTGCTAAGCAGTTGTGATAGCTGGCAGTGTGAGGTGGGTATGTGCTTTTTACTAGGAACTGAACTGAAACTAGCATTTCCTTTAGTGAATTACTGAACTAGCCATAGGTTCACAGTAATGACACAGTGGTAAAATTGTCTGAACATGTTAAAGGTCCTAGAGCTGTCACTTGGACTTCAGCATCCCCGACAACTGAAAGAAGCTTGAAAATGAAGAAAACTCTGACAGCAAAGATGTTCAGTCTGCTGGATGAGGTTATTTCCACCTTGAGGTTTATACTAATTTCGTTTGCTTTGCTACCCTTTCTACCAATCCTTTTAGACAGAAAAAAAATACCAAATACAATAAAAATCTGGTCCTTTCTGACGTGCACTTAGGCATACAACAGTTATCTTCAGAGATAGCTATGAGATGTGGAATATCTGAGCTCAGCACATGCTTAGGGAGAAAAATATATCTGTCCTTGTCAGCGACTAAAAGGAGGTGAAAGAAGAGGGGAAGCTAACTGTGCCTTGGAAGGTGTGGATTTTTTTCTGCCCTCCAGAAATAAAAGCCCCAAATTCTGTTCATTTATTCTTTTACCATGCTAATGAAGATGTGAAGAAAAATGATAAAAAGGTAAACTGGTAAATAATTCAGAAGGAAAACATTTCCAGTCCAAGAAACAAAATTCATAGTGTTTTAAGACCAAAAGAGAAAACTGTGGTAATATAATCTGTTCCTTATTCACTCTCTCCTTTAACAGTTTTTGTTGAGGCTAAAGCAAGTACATCCTTCCAAAAACCTCTGCAACCTTGAATTGAATATTTGTAGTTTACAGGGTATCCATTCCATTCAACAATAACTTATTTCAATGATCAATCATTTTCACTGTTAAAGTCAGTGTGTTACCACTGTCCTGAACTTGCCTAGATTTAACTCCCAGATATTGACAATTATTACATCTCAATCCATAAAACTGAGGAGTGCTCTTCTTATCAAATTTTGGTTTCTACAGGAAAATCTTAATGCAGGGCTTGGCATCAGGTTTGTAGATATCTGAAATACTGTTATAGTGATGTTGGCTGCTATTCATTATGTTCCCGACTGGAAGAAAACTAAGAGATAAACAAGTGAGTAAGCAGCTTCTGCAAGTGGGTATGAACAAAACCCCAAAAATGTTCCAAGACAAAAAAAAAACCCCACACCCAAAAAGCTGGTAATTAACTAACAAATCAAAGTGACATTCCAGTTTAGCTTTATCAGAACAAAATAACAGATGCTCTGAGGCTGCCTATGCCTCTGAGTACCCACCATTAATCTAAGAAGAAAGTCAGGTGCCTACCAGCCTCAGGAATAGCAGCTCAAAGTGAAGGTTTCTGGGGTACAAGACTCCTTGCCTTGAAGCCAGCTGTCTAGTGTATGTGTCTTTTACCTTCATTGGCATGTTGGATAGCTGAAAAACTGATCACTGACAGCAGTTGGCTTAGGTTAGAGGTAGCAATAAAATAGTTCCTGTCCTGCTTTCAGGACTGGGTAAAACATGAGACTGTCTGTCTCATGTTAAAGTACAAGAAAAGGGCTTTGAGTTACAGAAAAAAGGCTGAAAGGCAACAGAAGTTGGTAAGCATTCATCACTTTTCTGTGTCGTGTAGCCTTGTTGTGTATCTAATAAGCATTTAGAGTCCAAATTACAGAAGGACTTTAAAAAAAAGAAGTAGGTAATTGAATGGGCAGCACTTGAAAAAGATCATGAACTATTTCTTATAACCATTCCACACAGAGAAATCTTAACAAAAAAACAGGTCACTATATTAAAGTTCTATCTATATTGCATTAGGCATTTCAGGTCAGGCAAAAACAGTATTATATTTCTGAAGATTAGTTTTGCAGTAGAATAAACGTAAGTTTGGCTTGCAAGTTGAGAGTGAACTGCACAGAATAAAACATAATGAATTTAAAATTAATATCAATTAAATGTACTCTTACCCCAGGAAATCACTTTCAGCTTAACTAATAATAGTGCCAGATCTGATTGCATTTATAGCTGTATTCTTTGTCCAGTATTGACAGTTCTTCAACTTTTATGGCAAGATGAATAACAACAAAGCTTTTCATCTATTCTCTGGTTATGGGAATTAGGTAAATAGGGGAAACTACAACCTTTCCCTCAAAATAGTAGATTTCTTACATTACTAATTGAGAAAGAACAGTTGGAAACATGATCAAAGTGAATTTCAAGACTCAGAAGACAAAGGACAAAAAGAAACCTTAATTTATAGAATAAATGAGAAAAAAAAAAAGATATAGTGGGCCTGACTCATGCCCGTCACAGGTGAGACAGAGCAAACAACAGCACATAGTGGATCTGGATACTGATCTGACTGATTATTTCACGCACTCATACTCTCCCACTAACACTATCTTCCCTAGGTCTTGACTTCCCTTCCCAGACGGGAAATCTCTCCTGGCTTGGGAAGTTCAGGCTGCAAGTCAGGCTAGGTCCTGCTGCACAGCTGCTTGCATTTGTCAGTCTGCAGTCTTAGCAGCCGAGGTTCCTGGGCATCCCCTAGCATTTGCCTCTATTGATCTCCCTCATTTCCAAGATCTTCCTTCAGCTGGGATGTCTGTGCATTCACACCCACACACATATATGCACAATTATCTGCTACCTCTAAAAAAACCCTGCAGGGTTGGGTTTTTTTTTTGCAAACCACAATGACTATTTATTTAATATTTGTGATTGAGCATATTGCTAAGCTACAAAAGAACCTCAGAGATTTTCAGAAGCATCTAATGGCCCTGAAAGTATCCATGAATTTCCTACAATGGAGACATTCTTCACCAGAAAGAACTGCCTCAACTTAACAAATCAATACTGGATGACTTGGAACAAATTGAGAAACTGAACAGTGAAAAACTACCCAGATCAAATGGTATTTATTCAGGAGTTTAAAGCACTTCAGCTATGGAACTGCCATGACATGTGATCTATAGCTTGGCACCGACAAAGTACTAGAGGAATGAAAGGTGGCAGTATGGCACCGATCTTTAACACAGGCTCCCTGCCTCTGGTGAAAATCACAGAAAAAATTCCCAACCAAAGAAGAGAATAAATAGTAAATACAATATATGTATCAACATCACTTTTGTTCAGGGAAGCCATCCATCATACGGACAGAATCAATCATAAGTGGTCAGTTTGTCACCTTCCAAAAAAGGTGGCAACGGTGCTCCTTATTGAAAGCCCTTCAGCCCTCTCCGTTTGGAAAGAAAGATTCCCTCAAGGACTGATAACTGCTTAAAAAGCAAGAAAGAGAGCACTGAACTATATATGCAGTTTTCACAGTGGAAAGGCAGTTGTCATGATCCTCCTAGGTTCAGTGCTGAGATCTGTATTCTTCAACATACAAATAAACAACATGAAAAAGGCTAAAAAGTAACATGACAAAGTTTTCAGATGATACAACAATGACTGGATACTGAAATCTAGTGTGGCCTACATCTCTGGCTACATTGAACCGCCGCAGAAGGATTGCATGATGTCAAATGACTGAGCAATAAAATGGCCATTGAAACTCAAGGATGACAAACGTAAAGTAACACACATGTGAGAAAGAAACCCTAAAACCCCACAACCCTGTACAGATTTGTTCATAAATTGCAAATTAGTTATTTCCATTCAGGAAAGAGATCTTCCACCCACTGTAAATGCTTTTCTGGGAAGATAGCTGGATTTTCCAGTAGGTGTCAAACAGGCAAAAATAGATGGTTTAGTTAAGTAAGCACCTCACCACTGAGAAAACTGCAAGGCTTCACTCCCCCCAACCACCTCTTCTTAGTTCTCTCCTTCATTCTTCCTCCTATCCAGCCTTCCCTGCTCTGTCTTCTCACATCCACTGATCCAAAGTGCATGACCCCTCCGTCTGGTTCTGTGACCTGACTGATCAAAAGGCAAGTCAGCTCAACTCACCAAAGACAAAAGCACTTCTTTTTATTATTATTTAAGTGGCTTTTCTGATATTTCAGTGAATTGGCTTACTGTGTGTCTGGATAAGCATCAGAAATGCACAGGCAAGCTGGGATTTATGAATCCATGAGCTGGGGTCGCAGAAGCTGAAAGAAAGAGCAGGACCTTTCCCTCTTGGCAGTAGTGAGCTGTTATCTTGACTCAAGCTGTATTATGAAACCATATGTTGGTGCTCATTTCTAAGCACCTGCTACTGGACAGCACATTACCTAAATTAATCTTTATTCCGAAGCTGCACTGAAATTCTTATAGTCAATGAATCAGACTTCGAAAGCAATATGGTTAGTTACCCTCAAGCAGTGTAGATAATTCTGTGAACACTGTCCCAGTACTTCAGTAGTCTTCTCCCATTAAATAATTGTTAAGGTAATAGATCTTCCATCTCTTCTGCCTGTTTAACAAATCATGAAGAAATTTAACTACAGAAGTCTATAATAAACTTTATATATATGCACAGGTATTTTTGGATCTCACAATTCTTTCTTTGCTTTAAAGTGGAATACATCCATTTTTATTGGATTTTTTTTTTTTCCTGAGAACAGAAATAACCATGTTGCTATAGCCCCAATAGAAATGTTACAGCTGAACTCGTTCTGCCGTTTTGGAAATAAAATTATTTCACTGTTATTGTGAAGTGACATTTGTTGTAAAACTTGTCAAAGAATTAAATGCTTTAGGGATTAATTACATGCTCTGAGTCATACTTTTATAAAGGTACCACAAAATGGCATCCAAGGAGTACTCAGAGATGAATCCATTTTAACTTTTGAAATCTTACAGCCTGAAAACAGATGACTATACCTGTAGACAGTCTTGATTTGGGCTATGGCTCTGTCCTAACTTGTCTTAAATCCAAATGTGGAAATATGGTGGCAAATCAGTCAAAAACTCCTCAAGCTCCTCAACTTGGGATGAAGACAAGATCAGCAAAAGTATGTGTTGTTTATAAATGTTACCTTCTTTTTCTTCAGGACATATAAATGCAGCAAAAAAATGCACACACTTGAATGTTTAAACTGAAGAAAGGCTAAGAAATAAAGAGTCTCTGCTCACACAAACTAGTTTTTCTGAGAATAAACCATCCTGCATTATTGTTACTGTGATAGATGGTATCACCCAGGGTCCACACACAGGGCAGCTAACAAAGCACAAGAAATGTGAACATATCCAACACTGATTCAACATTTTTGATTGCTTACTCTCTAAAGAAAAATTAAACATGTAGCAGATGTGCTAGCTCATCTGTCATTAACACATTTTAAAGTCAATCAAATTTGGCCCACGTTACAAATATCGGCTTTGGTAACTTTGTACTTGTGTGTGATTTTTGTACCATTTCTTTGCTCTGGAATAGCTATAGCCCTGCTGACCAAAACATCAAGAAGTTATATGTAAATGCTTGCTGATATAGCTTGGCGTAGAGCTGGCCAAAAACATTTTAAGCTGTGTCACACTTCTCTTCCAGCAGCATAGGTGTATCTAGGTTAAGTGCAAATATAGCAAGGCCTACATGCACTGTTTGACTTTTGTGTGAACAGGAGGTCAGCGAAGTCAGGATGCCAGCTTGTCTTAGATGGGAAGCTGCTGGTATTTAAATGAGCATTACATTTCACTGTGGTAATCCTTAGAGAAAAATAACAGCCATAACCAGCTAACAGATTTGTTAAACTTTCTTCATCTTCCTGGTCTTAAGTGGAAATATAAAAATGCACTAGTATAAAAAACTGCATTTAATACATTACATCATTCCGGAAAAATTATCATGAATAAATAAAGTTCCAAGCACAAACTCTATTCTTCTAGTTTATAGTGAGAAAAACGCATGATCCTATATTGTCCTTATCAAATACCCTATCCCCGCAGAAGCACAGGCAGCCAAATTGTGAAGTCATGGTAATTCGCTGTTAGAAAATATGAAGGAGGGAGGCAGCTCCTGACCAGCACATGATGCACATGGCTGGAGCTGAGATGGTGCAGCTCTGCCCTGGCTCCTGCCTTTTGTTTGACCTTGGGCAAACTGCTGCCTTTCTCCGGCCTCTGTTTTCTCTTCTGTCTTCTGTTTCCTTTCAACATTTAAGGTATATGATCAAAGGTGCAGTAGTTAAGCACAAAGATTGCTCTGAAAGTCCGTTTGGGCATTTAGTTCTATGTAAATGAAAAAAGAATTTTAGGTCAAGGATTCACAGGTTCATAACCAGGCACTACCCGGGATAAACCCAGCCTTAAAATGACTTGTCAAAGTCCTAGAAAACAGTTTGCAAAGCAGCATAACATTGCTTAAGACAGAGAAGTGGTTTAATTTCAATTTGCAGTTAATTCTCAATTTAATGAGACCTTGCAAATTAGAACTTTTAAAAAGGGCATCAGTGTAGTCTGATAGTTCAGCACGTGGATGGTGGGGGAAGGAAAGTTATTTTGTATGTCTATAAAGCCTGACACCAGAAGCTGACAGTTACAAAATGTGTGTCTGAATTGTTGGTCTAAACAGAGCAGAAGCTGTTGGTCTGATGGTGGGTTGCGTGGGGGCTGTATCCAGGAATGAGTGGGAGGATTCAGTCCCAGCACTGAGATATCAAAACTGATGTGATCAAAGGACAACACCAGACAACAGCTGGAGAGGAGTTGTTGCCCACTGATATAAAAAACATTGCTTCTTCCCTCCCAACATCTTAAAGGACATAGAGTAACAATTTTTCCTGGCCTATGGAAGCCTAGAGGGAAAGAATGATCCTCTGTGTGGTTTTGAATAGCAGCGGTGGTGTTGATGGCCAGAGAAAGTGAGGCTTGGAGCAAAGCTAACGTCATTCATCAGAGCAGATACAAAACATTTTCAAGCACAGAGTCACCCTCAAGGTCTCAGAACCTGACAACACATCTGATTTTTCCAAATATATCAGCAAGCTAGTAAAAGATGCTGCCTCTCACTAGTGATCTTGCTTTCCTGGAAAAACTGTTCTGTAGTTATCTACCATAAGGAGTTACAATACAATTAAATTATCCACAGAGTGAAGCCTGGGGAAGTTCCTGTACCACTGGTGAATAGCACAAGAGAATAACTGTTCCTGGGCACACTTACTTTTCCCTTCTTAACAGTGTTTAAAGAACATATCTTTTATAGTTTCACTCTCCCATTTACTACGGGATTCGGTGGATGTGACCCAAGTTTGACAGAAAGCATAATTTTACTTAGTATAAAGTAGACATGAATGTCAGAAGGAAGAGAAATGTATTCTTAAATGAAACGAGAGATTCCAGTCAGTGCTAAGCTAAGCAGCCCCTCTCTTTGCATATTGATAGAGTTACAGCAGCTTATCATATGAATATGATTCTTCTCCTTTCTCCAGACATTGCCTTACAAAACTAATTCAAGAATACAGTGATTAATACTAGCAGCAGTCACTATAATTCTTCTGTGAAAGCAGTCACATAACGTTTACCACATTGGCTGAATGAAGCGATTCCCACTGGGACAGGGAGACTAATGACTGAGATCAGAAGGTAAAACCTAGGACCCTAGCAAGCCAACAAGAGGAACAAAAAATTAGAAGAAAAAAAGTTTAAAAGCTAATAATTAGTACAAGAACAATCAAAGACAATTTGCCTGTTTTATTGCCTGCTGATCCCATTTCTCTCCAACTAATGCAACAGGCCACATGCTATGCGAGTGCAGAAGTATTGCACTCACGGGTATGTTTATTCCCTTGATCACATCTCTTTCTCATTGCATGCTATGAAGTTGACTTTGACAATCTTGTGAAAAAGCCCTTCCTAAACAAGCACAATGTGATAAGAACCCAAATTCAGTTCTCCTTTGTGACTGATTTTCCATCAACCTCTGTCATCTTTGAAGGAGACAGCAGAGTAGCTAAAGTTACTTGCTAATCTCAAGCACCTTCTAAAAGCAGACTCTAAAACTTGTCTTTCCAAAACAGTCCTAATCTGTTGCTATCAAAAATTGAAAATTGCTATCAAAAACTGCAGTAAAAGAGCCATCCATCCATTCTCAGCTCTTGTCACATTAACTCAAAAGATATATAGCCATGCTGATGTGTTGAAAGAAAGCCAGATTTCAAAGGCCATCTGCATGCAAAACTCGCTCTGTTTTCACTGTCTGAAACAATGCCTACTTCTATTTTCTTAGCTGTTTTGTGGGGGCCTGTATGTGGCTTGTAATAGCACTTATTTGAAATGGGCGTAGAAGAAAAATTGTATCAAGCATAAGGCTGGAATAATGCCACTGAACACATCCATCCCCTTTGCCCCAAAAGGCAAACTTCTTAACAATGTGGTCATTGCCAGGTACGTGTCATATTTTAGGACTCAGTATTTTTTTACATTAAAATAAAGAGATTTAAAAGCTTTTATTTATATCCTGATTTCATCCAGTTTCTGTTCTGTCTCTCCTGCTTTTGTCTTGTCTGCTGTTTTTATGCCTCCACCTCCTCCTCCATTTTGTTCCATACAAGACTAGCTTTCCTGACTATTTGCTCTGGATGTCCTGAGCTGATTCTGTTTCTAAAATATTCTGAAAATAATTTCTCTAAAACTTTGAATTCTACCTTTGAAACTAGCTCTTGATGCTGGCACAAAAGATCTCCAAATCCCTGTTTTAAAGAAATAGGGATAGGTGGCAGAGTTATCAAAAAAAAAGGTAAAACAATGCCACTGTTCTCTGTCAGGAAGGGAGACACTGCAGGAAATCAAGAATTGTCATTCTAAGGGACAACTTGCATTGTATTTTTGGTAAGAAGAGGAACCACAACTGTCATAGCATGACTGCACTAACTTCAAAGTAAGCCAAAAGCTGAATTATTATAATTTAGTTCCACGAAAAATGCATTTGAGAATCTCACTCACTGTGCAAACCCAGACGTCCCATGACCCTTCCCTGAAAAAATACAAGTGCTCTATTATTAGTAAAGGGCGGCGGCAGCAGCAGCAGCAGCCGCCTTAACAGAGCTGTGAGAGGAGTGCTGGCAGGGCTAGAAAGGTAGCGTCTGTAGCTGAAACACATTTGCTAGCTCATCTGTGAGCCTGGCCAGGACTTGCACAGCTTTTGGGACTAGCAGCCTGAAGGGACAAGCTCCATAAAGTTGCAAAAACAAAGCTGTTCTGTGCTTATTTAAGCAAATATCTTCCTCTGAGGCAAAGTCTGAGAGCTCCCCATGGAAAACTTATTTACATATTTGAGTGATACATCACTCAGTTATGTGAACATTTCTCAGGACTATAAATCTGGTAGCTAGTCTAAATCTGTGATCCCACTGTGGTTTTTTAGCTTCTTCGCTGTTACAGGCAGAGAAAAATTTAAATCGATAAACCTTGTTAAAAGTGACTATTTTTCTTACTGCTGAAGAAGAAACAGTAGCAAGATGAGCTGTAATGCTTCAGCCAGATGGTGGAAAATTTTGTGACTGTTTTTAGCTCTTGGACCACAGGCCATAGTCTTTGAAGACTTGCAGTCCCACGCACCTCCCTGAATAATGAAGAAAAAAAACCCTGTTCTGTCACCTAATCAACAAGGCTAGTTTTGGTCATCAAAGCAGAGCAAGTCTATGAGACAGCTCAAGTCCAGTCAAATAGTGATTTGGGGAATCAATGGAAAGACTTTTAGTATCAAGTGGATGGAATGGAAACCAATGTATCCATTAAAGCATAGGACTCAGATCTTATAGGAAAGGTCTCTGGACATCTATGCTATACACACTTTAAGCTCCATTGAAGTGAGAGACTGACACATCTGTATGGGATTTATAAAAGAGGAATTGCGTGGGGTAAAACAACAGCCATGGCAGTTTATCAGCAGCAGTATTCTGCAGAAATGCCTTTCTAGTAAAAGGATAGGAGCAGGCTCTTGCCCCTACACCCGTTGCAAAACAAAGTTTTAACAAAATTATCTTTAGCTTGTGTGACTAAAATGGAAACCTGGACAGTTGTGATTCAAATGCAGGCTCAGAGATGTGGCTCATAAACGTGAGTGCTGTGGTCCTCAGTGCTGCAACTGCAAAGAGTGTCTGGCCCCAGCAAGATCAAGTGCTAATACTGCACAATGCAACAAGGCTGCACCAGCTGCCTGCTTGTGCACAGAGACATTTTTAGGTCAGACTCCTTTTGGTGAAAACCCTCAATAGCTCCAAAATGCTGGAGGAGTTATGCAGATCCTTTGTGGGGCTGCACAAACACCTCTACCGACCTTCCTGAAAATGCTTTCCCGTGGAAGCAGATTTCTTCTTGTAATTCAGAACAAACAGAGAGGACAACAAGCCCTACATGAAGCCATTAGCATTCAGTGCCAGGCCCTGCTGCTGCTCTGGAGTTCAGAGGGGAAGATCATGTACCTTTCTTATAGCTGATAACTTGTTTCCAGCAGGGATACTGCTGTTGATAAATTACTCAATATCACTGTCTAAACCCCCACTCTGTATCTCTCTACTCAGGGCTCCTTCTCCCCCATAAATGTGCAGCCCCTGGGATGCAGGGCAGGAGAGCTGATGAAACGATCAGATTACCTCAAGACGAGGGAGAGCAGGTGGAATCGTAAACAGCAGCAGACACAGAGAGGAGACATAAAGATGTGAACAAGTAGCTTTTGTTTCCAGCTACTAGCAGTGTCAAGTTATTCTGGCAAGACCAAAGTTACAGCGAAGGCAGACTATATCACAGGGAATCCATTATTACTAGAGAAAAGAGGAATTGGCACCAGCAGCCTGCAAGATTTTCTGTGAAGTAACTGAGGGTTGGCTGGTGAGAGGTTTCACCTGGTGACTCAACTGGAGAGAGAGAGAGACAGAGAATGCCAAATGCAGTGTGAAAGCAGCAGAGCAAAGCCAGGAGGCTGTGAGGTGTGCACTCGCCAGAGCCGTCCTTGGGCACTTGGCTGTAGCTCTCCAGGACCTGGCTTCCTAATTTCTGCCTTGCTGCATTACTGTCCTCCACTTATTCACAAAAAAGCAGCAGGTGTTTAGCGAGGAAGAAGCAGTTATTCCTGGAGCACATAATCAAATATAGAGATATGAAGAGAAAGCCTGAAAAAAATAAAGAATGAAGGAGGTAAAGAGACCAAAATGGAGGGGTAGGGGAAGGAATAAAAACACTTCAAAATCCAAAGTATCGGTTCATCCAGAAAGCGTGTACATTGTCTGCTGTCTGTACATACCCAGCTCTCCCCAGGAGGTACAATATAACTCCCAGCTCTGTCCTTGGTGAATCACTTTATTTTGCTGTGTCTCTGTCTGCTATCTGGAGATAGCTGCTGGCATACTTCTTTCATCGTGTGATTTGATTTGCCTGGTCAGGCTGTAAACTTTTAGGTACAGGGACATCCACGCTCTCATTCTGCTCATGAACCAAGTCGAGTAACAGGTAGGGGCCCTCTACCTCTGCAAGAGCCCCCAGGAGCCACAGAAGCTAAGTCAGTGCCTACGTTGGCTTGAAAGTTCTGGTTCCCTTTAGCAACAGCAGCGGCAAGTCCAGCAGCTGCAGCAGTGGGATGTTGCTGAGGCTGAGGATCCTCTGAAGCTGTTAATACCAAAGCAGAGGAGAAAACATGTTTAGGGATAAATTAACGTTCATCTTCACAAGTTCTTAGCAGGGAAGGACGGACGGAAGGACAGACGGAAGGACGGACTGAGAATGAACAAGTAGATCAACAACAACTGAAGTGGATGAGGTACTAAGATCTTCCGAGGACATGCAGATCTAGGCCCAGAAGAATGTTTGTGGTACTAAAAAGTAACTTTGTGATGCTCCCAGAGCAGACCTCTGAATTAGGTGCCCAGACTTCTTGTACAGGCCCTGATGAGCTCAGTAGCTCTCTGTAATTCTTTTCTTTAAGGTACTGTGAAGAGGATGTTAGTATCATTATTCACAGTTTACAGATGAGGAAGCTGAGACACGGGGAGGATAGATGACCTGGACAAATATGCAGCCTGATCCACCCACAAGATCGCTCAAGCTGCTTCTATTCTCTCGTGCAAACAAACAAAAGAACCATGCTGTTCAGGGCTAGGCACACACAACCCAAACTCCTTTTAGTTGGTTCATCAGCAACAAAATCAGCAGTGTCATCAGTACTGCTAATCTTTTCTGAAACATATAGTTTGAAGGGATGGGTAAAATGTTTTCTATAATCAACTGAGTGCATTAAGAAAGGAAAAAAGTAAGATCTGGGACATACAAATTTCCAACCAGGTCAGAAACAGACAGAGACAATGCTTCTACGTCAGCTGAGAAGTGGCAGAGTACAATCCCATGAAGAGATAGTCTTGTTATGATACTTAATTTAACAATTTCAAAGAGAAATGGAAGGTAAGGTATTTTCATTTAGTCCATGTTTTTATTCCGCAGCAATGCTATGAATGTAGGAATTCCCAAGCTTGTCTTGATCTCCCTGCAGAGTTGTGGCTTAGAGCTTAGAGACGGAGGGCTGCTTGGTGCACACTGTTCTTTCACCAGAATCTGGGTGTTGCTGGTCTCTATTGTACTGGTTGTTTGGTTCCACCTACCTCTTATCAGAAATGCATTATCCACTCTGGCAGCATATGCAGATGTATAAACATGATCAGAGCTTTCAAAAATACTGTTCTTAATTTTTTTTTTTCCAGTATGCAAGCTGAAAAATACAGACATATTTCTGATTTCTAGTGCAATTCAGCTGATTCTGAAACGGAGACAGACTTTAATTAGAACATTTGACCTTCAAAACCACCATTATATCAATTGTCATATCATTGCCCTAGGTTATTTTCCAGAACAACATGTGGTTTTGAAGGTACATATATATAGAATATGTACCTTCACGTACCAACCAATAATATACCAACAGGTACAAACTTTTTTTCTTAGAAGGGATTCGCTGTCTACACACTGAATATATGGCAGAAAAGGCATTAGAAAGATGGAAATGCTGAAAACCGAGTGGAAAATGAGGATTCCATTGCTAAGGCTCCACTGCTTAAAGCCAAGCTGGAAGAGGGATATTAGTTTCCAGAGGTAGAAAGCTAATGGTGCAGAAGAGGGTGTCTTATGTGGGGAGCAGCAGCAGTGTTGGAGAAGCAATGAGGCTGCCTCTTCTAAAACCTCTCGACATAAATCACAGTTGTTTTAATGCCTGTAACAGATTCTGCAGTAGGGACAGGAAAGAACAACCTACTCACTGTTTACATCCCCTGAAGGTACTAGTGCAAACAACTCATTTTAATGTGGTTTCGCCTATAAACGTATAACCTTGGACCAGGATGTTACATACACAACATTACACCCACAGAGAGATGTTGTGATATTGACCTGCTAATTCTGGTGTCCTGCCAGGGAGGTGCTGAATCTATTTTTTAGGAAAGCAAAGGTAGAGGTAATTGCAATAAATGCAAAGGCTTTTGTAATTGTCTTTAAAGGCTGAAGAATCCCCAGGGTTTTATTTAAGCAGAGAGACAATGGGTAAAGCCATTTGAAATGCACAGAGGAATCAGTGCAGAATGGAAAATGAACTAACAGTGGGTATAGGTCGGTGAAGGTTGCAACAGGGAAAAAGAAAAAAAAAAAAAAAAAAAGGAAAACCCAGGTAATTATCCTTTCTTTCCTAATTAACCCTTGCTTTCAGTTTCTGCCCAGCTTTCCAGCCCCGAGGGAGAATATGTTTGCAAGACAGACGCCAGGTGATCCAGTTCAAGGTGTCCCATCACTTCTGAAGCACAAGCAAATTGCCTGAACTTGAGAATAAGTTGGCAACTACCACAAAATCTTCTGTCGCTTGTTATTTTTAGATCAAGGGAACAAGATATGTAACCACAAAGGAAACCCCACCTGCACGCTTCACTTCTAAGGCTAAGGACGCTTTTTTTTCTCTTAAAAGGCACCACTCCCCTATGTAAGAATTTTGACAGGCTTTCTGAAAGTCAAGCTGCCCTCTGCAAGCCTGTGCAAACTCTCTACTGACTAATATTGAAACCTAAGTTTAGAAGCTAGCTTTCGCTGGTCTTCATAAAATACAACCTGTAGAACTGCGTTTTTCTATGCCATTTAACTGACCTCTATTTTTCTCTATAATGGTCCTATCTAGCCAACTCACTGAGTTTTTTACTTACATGGAAGAGAAATTCTTGTCTGGCATTCTCTAAAAAACATCAAAGATTTCTCCAGGAAGAGTAACAGGCAAATGTGACTCATAATTTACCAAAACCACGTTAGGGAGGAACCAGCTATCCTGCAGAAAAAGGAACAGTCATAGGTTGATCTAATTCCCACTAATTCCAGTCAGAGCATAAAATCTTTCAGCACCACCAGAGAGATTCTGAATCAGGAGAAAAAGGGGTTTTCTTG
The DNA here is from genome assembly GCF_034619465.1 of Leptosomus discolor. Classification (NCBI taxonomy): domain Eukaryota; kingdom Metazoa; phylum Chordata; class Aves; order Leptosomiformes; family Leptosomidae; genus Leptosomus; species Leptosomus discolor. Next base: position 153,951,309 of record NC_141391.1, read on the forward strand.
TTGCACTCAGCCCCTGACTTCATAATGTGGAAATAATTCTTACATGTCACAGAACATCAGAAAGAATAGCTTGAACAGGACATGAAGGAATTAATGCTATGAGCTCTTTACAGCTGTCTACTTCTCAATCATTCCTCCCAGCCAAAGCTTCCTGGAAAAATTTAAATTTATTTGCCATAGCTCACATGCATATTCTACAGAGCAGAAAGAATGATGGGAAAATTAAATCCACACATTAGACTAAAGTGTTTCTCTGCTCAAGGAAGATATGTTGCATCTACAGTAGAAGAACGGGCAATTGATCACTGTGGATCACAGGACAGGATGGAGCTACTGAATTAGGATTGAGCTGGAGTGTTCCTTCTCCTGCTAGGAATCAAAGCTGAATTTCACACGTCATTTATAATGAGAGACGAGATTTGTATTCATCTGCAGGTCAGGTCTTTAATGAGATTCACTTTCCTGGTCTAAGTCACAATGAAATGACTAGAGCTCTCCAGCAGCCACTATATATTGGCTCCTCAGCCACAGACTTTCCAAACGCCAAATGCAAAGTGCGCAGCAAAACATCCCCTTATTTTCCCTTATCAGCACTGATTCACTGGGGATATGGCACGTACCATCACCCACAGAGTCATGCAAAGTGTGGAACCAGTGTGTGACAATGTGGTGGTTTGGCCCTGGCCAGATGCCAGGTGCCCACCAAAGCCACTCTATCACTCTCACCCCCTCAGCTGGACAGGGGAGAGAAAATATAACAACAGGCACGTGGGTCAGATAAAGACAGTTTAACGAAGCAAAAAGCTGTGCGCGGAAGCAAAAGCAAAACAAAAGATCTTATTCTCTACTTCCCATCAGCAGGCGATGTCCAGCCACTTTCTGGGAAGTAGGGCTCCAGTACGCATAGCGGTTGCTCCGGACGACACCGAAAAAAAGCTGATACAGAGCTGGGATGCTGCCAGAGGGCCTGTGTCTTTGAATAGAAAAGTGCTCCACTTTCCTGAAATCTTTGCTATACAAATAAACGGTGTATTTCAAAATGCTCTCCAAGCGAAGGCCTTTCCTAAGACTAGGACCCACTTCGCAAATAAGAGTTTGCGTCAAAACAAAATGAGAGGAAAAAACATAAAAAGCAAAAATACCAACCCTGAACTAGATCACGTGGTTGTATGACTTAGTACAGGACTTTGTGTTAGAGAGCTGTTAGTTCTCCTAGTGCTCCAGACTGATTATTTCAGGCAAAACTATAAAATAATGCAATAGGAAGCTGAATTCAAGTTGCACCTTAAGTGATTTAACAATGTTCTTTAATGCTCTGATTCGGGTCTCTGAATATCCACGTCATGCCTGTTTGCTGAATCTAAGTATTCTGTCTAATCCATACTCAGCCTGAAATCATTTTAATAACAGCACTTCAATAATTCATTGTGCACCTGCACAGAGGCTTGACATGATCCATTTTGGAGGCGTCACCCAGAGTCGCACAGTTTAACACACTCCTTTGCAATAGCCCTGGTGTCTGGGCCTTGAGGAGACAAGAGTTGCCTGGAATTCTCCCCAAAAAGTCAAGTTCTCACGAGCTCAGATGCTCAGCAGCTTTATAGTCTTCTCCTTGATCTGTCACACAAGCACCAATGTCTGACCAGAGAAGGGAGCAGGACTATATAATTGGGTAGGGAAAAGAGCAGAAACATTTGAGCCCTAAACAAGACTGGTTTAAGGTTTTACCTTAGAAAGTTCTGTCTCTTTCCATTTCAGCGTTTTGTGATGTGTCCTGAAGCTCCTTGGTGTGACTGACTCCCACAAACGGACAGAGAGATTGCCTAAGATGTTTTGGAACTGGCTTTTAAGTCATTCACAAAATTTAATACTGTAACTGATGACAATGGCTGCACTCACAGCAAAATGAATCTGGTTAATTTTTACCTTTTTTTTCCCCCCATAGTTGTTTGCTCCTGTGCTGCTTATTTCTAGCACTGGCTGAAATAAGAAGTGCTGAAATGCATAGAAAATAAGCAACACTATTTCTAGCCAAGCCAAAAATACCTGGAAACCAAAGCTTACCAAGCAACGCTGTTCTCAGTAAGTTCAGATGAAGATTAAAATCAGATTCAGCTTTTGGGAACCTTATTCAAATGAAATCTCCAAACCTAACAAAGTTTACTCATTGTCAGACACTCTACTTAAAACCATGGCAGTGGTGAAACTTCATGAAAAGACAACCCAAGATCCACCTTGTATAGAAGAATACTTTCCACTGCAAACAGAAATTCCTCTCCAGATCAAAAGATGAGTTGCTTTAAATCTAAGTTATTAATAGAGCCCACATGTTTTTTCACACAGCTAACAGAGTTGCAGAAATAAAGTAAAATCTTGAAGTTGCTTTTTGTTTTCCTTATTTTGGTAACCATGAGTATGAGATCTCTCAGACACTTTGGGAAGTAATCTAGACTTCTTTTACCTACAGGAATAAAAACAAATAAAGGAACACTTCAGGAAAGATTATGATTATGATGATTATTATATCCTTTTAAAATAAAGACATCCTAAAGCTTTGAGGTATTCTAAGGTTTCCTCTTGCCTTTCCCCACTCCCCACTTGTTTCTTTTAATTTTAGTTGTATCAAAAAAGTCCATTTCAGCAGGTAGGACAGTTGACCTTCCCCTAAGGAATCCTTTTTCCCCTGAGGTATATATATTGAGATCCCTTCTTCAGTTTCAGTTTTATTTGACATCTTTTAGTGACCCCAGAGAGGCCTTCTGCAAAAGCAAAGTAAATGTCTCCAAGCCAACAGTGAATGAAAAAACCTAGTTTGCAATAAACAAGGTAGCTAGGGTACCATTGAGATTTTCTCTCTGTGTTTTTAAGAGGGCTCTCCGTAAATGAAAAGGGCATATCTCATAACAACTGAAAGAGAACTTTCACTTTAGGGCCATCAGATATTTAATATCACAGCATTAACTATTCATTATAAGGATATATGGAACAGTTCAATAAATGATGAAATAACTTCTCAAGATACCAAACCAAGAATACTGTAAAAAAAATTATTTTCGACAGATTAACCACTGACTTACAAGTCTGCTGTTGAAGGCCAAAATGCTCTCAGTCCACTGAAGACTGCATGTGTATAACTAGGGTCTCATAACCATTTTTCCTAGGTCATGGGAAATGGATTTCCCATTTTCTTTTTTTCCCATGTCTTTCCATTGATCCTCATCTCTTTTGTCAGCCCTAGATGAAGAAATAGGTAATAAAAATGACACTGAGCACTAGATGATTCTACATATCATGTGTGGCAAGAACACTAAAAAGCTTCATTTTATCACATCAAGAGATTACAGTTATCACAGGCAAGTACAGCACAGAAGATCATTATTCTAGGAAGGACTATGTTATAGCAATGATACCATTAGGTGTTGAAACAAGTGTTTTATGTGTTATCAGTTGACAAGGTGAGAAAATGCTTAAAATTAAGTACAGTTAAAAGTCTTGCAGAGACAAAGCTTTATCATGTTTCCAGGCATTCTTAAAGCTGTAATTATTCATATTTCTCTTTTGTTGCTTAATAAAAACCTAGTAAGTATAGAAGAAAAGGGGTGGATTTGCTGCAACACAAAGTTAAGAAATAACTGATGTTTTGTTGCAAGTACAGGAGAAATGCTTCTTGATTATTCACAGCTCATTTTTCTCCCTAATAACATAGCAATAGCTCAAGGAAGCCACTTTTATGGTTGATGCGTGTATTCATATTGGAGCCCCTTGAGGATATGATATTTATTTGTAATCAGGGTTGCTTTTAAGGAATCATCTTATTATTTAGGGAACAAAATATCCAGAAACCTCCTGGATTGCTTGTACCCCACTGTCTTGTCCCTCAAGTAGAAATTGGGGTGGTTGAGGTCCCATGAGGACCAGGGTCTCAATCATGAGATTTCTTCCAGTTGCCTGAAGAAGGCCTCACGTACTTCTTCCTGATCAGATGGGCTGCAGCAGACACCCCACCACAACATTGTCCATATTGATCTCTAAACTTGACCCATAAGCTCATGACTGGCTCATCACCAATCCTATGGCAGAGCTGCAAGCATTCCCACTGCTTTCTCACATAAAAGACAACTCCCCATTTCACCATTCTGGTCTGTTCTTCTTAAAAAAAAAATCAGTACCCATCCATTGCAGCACATCCCTGTGATCCCAGTGAGATCATAGCTCTGCAACTACTTGCAGACATCTAGTTCCTCTTATTTGCTTGCCATGCTGCCTAGATGTCACGGTTTGAGGCTGGGCCGGCCACTAACGAATGACAGACGCTCTCTACTAACCCCTCTCCCCTCCCAAAAGGGAAAAGGAGAGAGAACAAGGGAGAGAGACTTTACAGTTTGGAAAAGAAAACTAAAACAGCTTTAATGGAACAATAACAATAAAAGAAAAGATAAGAATAAGGAAAAAATGAAATATATACAATATGTACAAATATATACAAAACCAATACCGAACCCAACTCCCCCCACCCTGATGACAATACGTCACCACCACACCACAGGGCTGGCACTGGGGCAGTCCCAGGCTGGACTCGGCAGCAGACAGGGATGGGATACAGGAGCTGGACTCAGGCACTGGATTCAGGGATGCACGGATCAGTCCTCCTCAGATGTCGGCCATCGGAGAGGAAGAGACGAACAGGCGAAGAGCGAGACCCTCGTGATCTCTCAGCTTTATACTGAATATGACGTATATGGGATGGAATACTCTGTTGGTCAGGTTTGGGTCACCTGTCCAGTTCGCTCCTCCCTGTAGGCACGACTCTTTTCACTCCTGGCACCCCAACATGGAGTACAAGATTTAGCAGTGACCTTGGTCGCCATAAGAACAAGTCTAAGCAAGGGCCTCTCTGCATACCATTCCTTGGTACGAACTATAAACACCAGGCCTTATCACTGCTGGGAGCAGTCACTGTCTGGAAAAACATGCTGCTGTTTCAGAAAATGCTGTTAGAGGAGACTTAACTGAAAAGTTAAAAGCACTAAAACAGAATTAGTTCTGATTTAGCCCAAACCAGGACACTAGAGTTCCTCTGCAGTTAGTGGGTTTAATTCCCAGCACTAATACCTCTGCAAATAATTTGCAGGCCGAGTCTCTGAAATGTGCATACCATATGTTTGCTTTTCTCCTGGGAGGCCCTGGATAACTAACAATGAAATAGGGCGGCCACATGCACCTTCCCATGCACCAGTGCAATGGTCGTGCAGATAAGTTTCTGTTTACATAGATGCTTTTGCAAGCCTCTTCTGCCTCTGCCTTTTAAACTCCTCTTGCATTTTTATGTGGGTCTGGGGACGTAATCTTTAAAAAGAAATTGTGTAACCCCTTGGATAAATCTCTGGTCACTCTACAGAATTAGGTAGATAACTGCAGCCAGTCAAGCCCCTCTGGTTTGCCAAAGCCCTGTGGCTGAGCTATAAAAACAGGCCACAGGTGGGGTCCTGGCCACTTGAAGTTGCAAAGTGCTATTTAAAGTCGTTGCTGTGACTGTTTCACCTGTAAAATGGACAACCTAGATTAAAACTGGAAGCACATGTTTGACTGACTCACTGAGCATGATTTGCACCACTATAGCCCATTTACAATGGACTGCTTTCTCACCTGTAACAGTAGGATTGTTCTCCAATTATCTGATTATAGCCTGTATTTGACTTGAAGACCTGAAAGGAAAGTATACCATCCTACAACACATGAAGAAAAACTAGGATAATCAGGAAGAATCTTACAAATTATTTCTTTTCTGTGTGTATGACTTCAGACTATAAACAGATGAAGTGTTAGCACTCCCTCATAATGCAACATATAATTTGATTTATCCTATGGGTCTAAGGGATCTCAGGAGATCTAGTCCAACCTCTGTAAGAAACTTCAAACCACAAGCCAAAGCAGATGCAGCTTTGCAAACACAAGGGATGTGATCTCTAATGGATATAACTGGTCATTGGAGCTAATGAAGTAAATTTTGCCATACCAAATATTTTGCCGGTTTTAAGGTTTGTCTTTTTTTTCTCAGGGTGATGGCTGGACAGATACAAAGGATAGCTTTCCTATTGTAGCTGTATTCACTCTTGCAGCATTTTACTAGTATAGCACATTAGTGGTCCTGGTAACGTAGACATGTCCTGCAGCTAAAATTATCATCTGGTTTCACATTTGAAAAATGTAAATTTTACATGCAGACCATGATGTTTTTCTTTTATTTGCTCATCATTTGTTACAAATAAAGAGACAACAATATTATTGGATTTGTACTTTAAGCACAAACAAGTAATAGATGATAAATTATACTGAAATGATATTTTTTGGAAGTCAGGGAACAATAGCTTCATAGCAGAGAGGAAAAAGTCTATTACAACTCAAACACATTTATCAAGGGATACTACAATACCCCAGGCCATGCTATTTCAAATTAATGGGGCCTGTAAACACACTTTTCTTGACATATCTTATTTGTATCTGCTGAAGTCATATACAGCTGTGAAGCATCTCCAGAAGTTGTACTCCGCAGAGAGATCTCTGATTAAGAAGCTGAAAATTTTTCATAATTTCAATTAAGTAAAATGAATGGGGGAAATCTCTAAAGCCAGTTGGCAAGTGATTTATTTTGTACAAGTCCCATTTTCCTTAGGAGTAAAGATCCATTAATCAGCAATGCTACATCATGAAGGAAAACAAACAAAAAAGAGTAGCCCTATCTAGACTTGCATAATTACAGAAACACAACCTTAGTACTGTGGATGCAGTTAAATAAGAAACTAGTGAAAAGGGGCTATTGATGGCAGACATAATTTCTAAGTGGGAATGGAAATAAACTGTACTGCTACAAGCTATTTTCACACTAAAGTACTAATACAGCTAGTGTGAACACAAATAAAAAGTATTACACTTTTAACTGAATGAATTACACCAGCATGTAGCCTACGCCTATGTAAGGCATCAGAACTGGACTTCGACTGATTGAACAGCTTTGTTATTTCAACACTGTTCAAAATCCAACATGAGTCTCAAAACCATTTTTTCTATTTTTCAGGCTGTTTGCAATCTCTTTCATGGACTTGAGCTGTCACAGTAACTTAGGATTCCACAGAACAGTCAGTGTTGGGCTAGATACAAAGAGTTGCAGGTGATGTGTCTTTGGAAAAAGAAAAACACCCACTTTTTTATAATCTGCTTTTTAGAATACCAAGCCTTTGTTATTTTTCTTACCAAAGTCAATAATTTTCCAATAAGTTGTATAGAGAGGTTGCCTTCAATGAGCCCAGTATTTGATGAAAACACCTGTGAAGAACACTGAATGACTCCATTTCAGAGGACACCAAATCCAAATTCATCCTTTAAATCACCAAGGAAGACGATCTAGCTAATCATTCTCAGTATGACTAGAAGTGTTTAAATCCATATAGATTGCATAAGTATGTATTCCTTGTATGCACTTTTTTGTTAGACATGCATTTTAATGCCTTTTTTAGATGTACTTATCTGTATTAAATAAATATACCCTTCAAGTAGATGAAACTTCACAAAATTGCAGGCCTAGGAGGAGTTCGGAAAGCGTGACCTAGAACTAACCTTGTCCTAGAGGTTTAAGTGAGTAATTTCTAACAAAAAAATTTCCCCTCATATCTGTTTCTAAAAGTATTTAGCGATGGAGACTCCATAGACTTTCTCGGAAATCAGTTTCAGAACTTCACTATTTCTTGATGGCCAGACTCCTCACTATAGTTTATACCCATTTTATCTTGTCCATCACAGTCACAGAGAAAGACAGCTTCCCTTCCTCTTTGCAAGAATGTTTTACATATCAGAAGGTTTGTTACTACATCTATTTTCTGGACCTTTGATCATTCTTGCTGCTCTCCTCTGTTTTTTTGAAGAATGTTCAGAGTTTATCTTACTGAAATTCAGGACTTTTGATCTCAGAGCTATTTGAAGTAGCAGTAGATGTAAAACATCAGCTTGCTATAGCCTTTTTACCTGTTTACACTGTATCACAGAAGAAAAGAGATGCAAGTCTTTGGCTGGGGCTTCTCGGCTCTACCATAACTCATTAAATAGATTTGATAGCAGCAAGCTGTGAAGCTTCAGGCTGAGAATTTGGAGATGTTTTTTGGAGAAAAACTTTTCTTCTATTTCTGTCCTTGACCACAATACTTTTATCTCAAAGTGTCTTCTTTCTCTGTAAAACCTCCCACATGCAAAATGGTGCATAAGAACCAGGCATTACTATTTATATTTTTTCAGCTGTTTGCCCATGCTATCATTGTAGTGGTGAACTCTAGCAAAGATTACACATCATTCAAAGTGTTTGTTCAAATTCTAAAGGACTGTCTAGTATATTCACAGACCGATGACAAATAATTGAAATACAAGACAGTCACAGGCTGTTTGAACTGTCAGGCTGCTGGCAAACCTTGGATTCTCAGTTGCAATAGATTTCTGAAAAACATTGCAGACACAAGTTCACTCCATTTCTGGGCCTGCACTACTAACAATCTGTCCAAACTTAGGTTAGACGGAGATGAAGTCATGTATTGAAGTTGCCTTAACAGTAGCTGGTAATTTGTTGTTTGTTACAAGAGGCAAGGGCAGGGAATTGACTAATTCATTCAGAAAAGCAATCGATTACTCCCCTAAGCATATGTTTACCCTTGTAAAGAGCAGTTTATAGAGCAGGATGCTTCACAAGGACTTTGGGGGAAAATAGAACTGCTGGCTGGATTTTAATTAAATTGCCTGTCTACTTATGTGTTTGGGATGCTTGCATCCTCTGTTTCCTTTAAAGTTAAAGAGTCCAGAGCCCTGAAGGACTGTACAGTTACAAAATAATTACTGGTTGTTAAGGGACTACGCTTTCTAAAAAAATTGCCCAATTGTTTCTTTCATATTGACCGCTCCCCTCCGCCCCCCGCAATTATCAATGGATTTTAAAAAGAGAAACTTCTAGGTAGAAAATAATCTTTCCAAAGACTTTTTACAACCTCCTTCATAAGAAGCTATTGAAGAAACCTGGCAAGCAGCACAGAGAAAAGTCATGGCACAGTTTAAAACCTGAGCAAGAGAAAATTAGACATAAGTAGTTATTTCTCAGTGTTGACAGAAGTTAATACTAGAAGTTAATACTAGAGTGACCTAGGGATCAGCCTTAGGACTGGACTGAGGACATTCATTTGGTCCTTCTTCCTAAGAACAGCTAACTGCTGTTAGGCTATGTTTTCTGCTGTTTCAGCACTCTTCAGGACCAGGTGAACATTAGTGCTAACGCAGTAAAAGAGGCTGGGGCTCAGCCCAAGACACAGCAGGGGGGTGGGAATAAATCTGCCTTTTCAGCAGCATTTGCTACTTTAACTGTTCCATCAAACTGCAGCATAAATGATTTGCCTGAAGATCAGACAAAATCTGTCTTGAATCTGGAGACAGCCACTTAATCATTTGGAACATCCTTCTCCTCAGCAGGGGAAAGCAACAAACAGCAGTACTGGCTATTCCCTGTGTCTTTCTGTACTGGGGGTATCTGTAATTCTCTCACTACTGCTGCAATGACAGCAACACGCATGTAAGAAGCCATGACAGCTAACACCACTACATCTCATACCAGTGGCATAAGGCTCCTTTACAACAGGCCTCAATACATTACCCTTTGAATAGAGATTTTCTTCTTCCTCCTCTGCAGTTCACAGAAGCTCATCAACCAAGGCCTGCAAGATTATATAATAAAAAGGTGTTTAACGGCACTTAAAGGAAACCTAGAGGTGACAGCCGTGAAAAATGAAGTTGTCTGCAGCCAACCTACACAGGCACTCCTACAACTGCTAGCTAGAAGATGGGAAACTGCCTCAAGGACAGGACCCCATCAGGAGAACACAAAGCTTTGTCATACCAGATTAGCTAGTGTGATTAGCCAAATAGATTCATACTTCCCAACCTCTATTGGGATACCTTATTACAAAATGGAAAGAGTTTAGTTTTTGTTTATTTTGTTGAAACATACATTTATCTTAGTTATTTCTGTATTAAGGATTACTGGATTGGGTACTGATTCTCCAAATGTTCTGTATAACGAGTCTACATCGAAACACAAGAAAGTTTCATTTTAACTTCCAACCAGCCATAAATAAATAGATGGAGAGCTTGGTCATTCCCAATGAGAAGACAGACAGAGACTGAACCTGTAGAAAGTCTGTGGAAAGTAGTGCTCGGTAACTGTTGTTCACTTATATACTGCTAATTTTGCATTTTAGAACGGCTGCTGTTTGTCTGTTTCGGGAATAAATATTGCATCTGCTTTCCTGTGCTTTTTGCAACACTGTATTTCACAATGCTACTTCAACCCTGCAGAATATAGTGGTTTTACAGCTGAAGATTAAGTAACAGCACCATTTAGAAAGCAAATATTGAGCCAAAGAACTTCAAAGCTGCAACATTCACTTATTCAGCTTTCATGTATTTAAAAATCACAACTAAAACAAAAACTAAATGAAAAAGCATAACTCATTCATTTGAAAATAGGTTCTAATTAATATCCTCCAGTTTAGACTTATTTCTTTTGCTTTCTTCCAAATTAGAGCACAAAACCACCCCAGATCTCTTTCAACTCTCATCTTACTATACTGAGCTAATGCCCTCTGGAGCAGAAACTGTTGGACCGGTAAACCTGAAGTTTAATAGCAAATGCATTTCAACAGACACTCATTGCTTTCCTGTAGACTAAAAACTCTTTCTGCTTCCCTGGCCATAAAGATAGCTTTGCTGTAAGAACCATCGATATGAATGCTGGCCTTATTTTGCCATCCTGTATTTTTTTTCCAAGTGTTGCTGCAATGCGTACTTTGCATTATTTTTGCTCATTCTTTATGTTCCCCGAGAATTTTCTATGTTCCCTAATAACACTAAAAATTTCCCGCTTTGCCCCCTCTTATGTATTACCTTTAGAGATCTTCTCTGCAGCTGTCACTTTCCAATGTAATTTCCTACAAAATACATCAATTCATAATCACAGAGAAAGAAATGGTTTGGACCCTTCCCCCAGGCCAGGATGACCATGTTTATTTCTGTGTTCCCAGTTCCCAACGGTCTGAGTGAGACTCAGTTTCACTTAATCCTACATTTTTCTTCCTTGATTAGCAGGTACAATGAATACAGCTGAATGACTGCAGTCCCAGCACAATCCTTAGTTCTGGAAGGGCATTTACTCTCAGTGACAAGAGTCACAAGTCATGAAGTGATATGCAGTCTAACCATCACCTACTAAGTAGAGCTACTTTGACAGTATGGCCACACACATTGCAGGTGATCCTGCACGCTTCATCTTCTTGTCCTGTGTTTGTTGAAAATTCCTCGCTGCCATTGGCTCCATTGTTTAACCACGTTTTATTTTCCAGCCAAATACCATTTCTTCGCATGCAAGCAGGTCAAATTCAGAATTCAACTTGGTAGCAATATCCTGGGCAGCTGCACTACACAGGTAAACAGTGCTTAAACTCATAGTTCCTACTTTCAATCATCACTTTCCAGAGGGAAATAACAATTGGCAAGGTCAAACCCCATGTTTGCAAGGATTGACTTGCTAAATAACCATGAAACTAAAGGATGCACAGATTTTCTGGTGACTTAGCTTGCTTACTTATTGGAGAACCAAAAATCAACCAAATTCTTCCCCCTCATATACTTCTTAGCTATATTCTGTCAGCCTGAGTTTCTTCACTGCAAAAATAACTTGTCGCAGGAACAACACTCGAAGTTCAACTTTAGCTTTACAAAAGCTAACCTGCAGATTAAGACCCTGCAACTATTTAACACTCTCCCTAATGCTTTCCCCTAATATTTCTGAAGAAAGGGAAGCATAACATCTCACAGAAATAGAATACAAAAGATCAAAGTTTTTGAGAAGACCTGGCCTCCTGTAGACACTTGGCCTGGCTATCAATTGAAACAAAGCCATGTGGAAACATTTGACTGAAGACACCGTGGAAAATAGAGAGCAGATTGCTAATACACAAACCTTTGAGGCCTAATACCTCATGTTCCTCTGCTGTAGTCACATAACTTTAGGGAAACTGGTTTTAAGATGCTACTGGTACTGGCATGGGTATGGAGATAACAAGACCTTCTCTACAGTACTGTATCAAAACACAGATAAGAAGTTGAGTAAGTGGCAATTCTCAGCTTGGTGGACAAGACATTAATCTCCCAACTATCTCAGGCAGGAACACAGACCTCACTTTTGCTGTTAGGTTTTTGTTTGTTTGTTTAGGGTTTTTTTTTGTTTTTCTTTGTGGGTTTTTTGTTTTGCCTTTGCAAAGGAACCAGAAGATTCCCATGAGTATTTCAATACCTGTTTATCACCTGCCACTCAAAGCCAAGTTCATTCATTTAACTCCTCATTACAAAGAAAGTGTTTAGATCAAATTACCCTGAATTCTTCAATTCGCAAGAGGAAATTCTTATATAATAGGTATCAGTTGTAGTAACAAAGATGTCTGATGTGATCCGTTTATGTAGAATTCAACTGGTACAAAAATTTCATCAGATCTTGTTCTTACACTAACCCTGACAAAGGTATACTGATAAAGATATTAATGTGTAATCACAAAATTGTATCAAAAGTCCAGAGATCAGGGAAATTCCTGCCTCTCTATTACTTGGTGATCAATGATCCACAAGTAAGATAAATTACCCTCTCTCCGAAAAGAAAGCAAATAAAAAAAATAAAAAAAAAATCAACTTCTGTGCTGGATGTTACGCTGCCTATTGACATACACAGAAGTTTCCCCTGGGCTACAAGGGATTATTCTATTTTAATCAAAGAGCATACAAAGCATCCATCCCAGCTTTAAAACAGAACTGAGACACAGAATAATCAAATCATCTACCATCACAGGTAGATGAATTTGTGAACACAAGGAAAAAGCTGACTGAATTTCATTTCATGACAAAAGAAAACCTGAAAAAACCCTCAACTGCCAATAACATGTTAAAAAGTGATGATGTTTCTTACTATTAACCTGTCAAAAAATAAATGTAGTATATTTTCAAAACCTCTGTAAAACAAGCTTTATATTTTTATTTAGTCAAATACCTTAATAGGTCAACTCCCCTACTACCTATTAGCCTTTATCACTGCTGTTTTTACACGAAGTAAAACTTAAAAAGAAAATTGCCACCCTCTCAATATGCATCCACAGCAAGTATCATTGCTTCCCTTAATACAACTGCTGTCCAGAATGTCAAAGGAAGGTTTAGACTGCTGGTTTCACCCATCAGCTTTTTAACAGCAGAACGCAGAACGTTTGAACAAATATTCTAAATCATCAGCAAATGAATGAGAAAACAGCACCGACTGGTAGGTACATCCTAGCACATACACCTACTACGTGGCAATGGTTTGAACATCTCCTTGGGAGAACATGCAGTAGAATACGCTTTTTTTCTGTAGAAGGCTTATATGAGACAGATCAACCTCACTGTAGTAAGTTACCACTACATGAAAAGAACAATGTGGTTGAAAACCTTTTTAAAAGGTGACAGTTTTCTACCTAGATGGCCATGAAATTATTGATGGGTCTTCACAGCCACCAGTCGGAAAAATGCATTTGGAAGTCCACAGTGCATTGCAGCTGCTTTCTGCAGCAAAAACGCTTGTGCGTGCAGCAGGCAGCTCTGCACTGACACAGGCCTCTGCTTCACAGCAAAACTCCAGTTTGACAGAACAGCATTTCTCAGTCCAAATAACTGAGGAGCAAGACACCTAAGCTTTTCTGAAAAAAAAAAAATGCTAAAAAAATATTCATGGAGTAGGTTGTATTTATCATTTTGGAGCAGGAAGTCAATAACCAACATCTTCAGCATGAACACAGAACATTACAAATCAAAATATCAATGATAAGAAAACCCAACAGGTTTCAGTCATTTGGATTACGGATTATATCTCACAAATGCACAGACAAATCCTACTCATTAAAATACCAAATTCTTGGGAAAACAGGCTGGTTTGTTGAACACAAAACCTGAATGTAATACCTTTCTTTGTCTTATCACTTTTTACCGCCCCCCCTCCAGTCTGAAGCTCAGATATTTATGAACTTTGCTTGTAATTGTTACTGAAAAGTGTTTTGTCTCCAACGGCAATTGTGAAGAAATGAGCTTGAAATAGAAATGGCCTACGAAAACCTACTCAGTCACTATGGGATTTTATTTTTATATCCTTCACTTGCCTGCCTTGTTTTGTTGCAAAATTCTAAGATACTGCAAAGCCTACTCCGGCTCCTCTCCAGCTTCTAGGTCTGTCTTTTTACCCTTCTGCATTACAGCTAGTCTTTTAAATCCTGATCTTTACCATACCATTTTGTCTAGTTAATTAAAAACATCTGTTGCTGAGTCATCCTGCTATTAAAATGCCTAATCTTGAAGGAGTGCATTTGCCCAGGTATATTTTGAATTACACTGTATTACAACTAGCAAGAAAACTGGGAGTCATGAGGCCAACTACACTGTAAAAAGCAGCAGGACCACAATACACTCGATGTCTTCTATTTCTACATCAGCAGTATGATGTATTAACCATCAACAGTTCCATATGTAACTTAAGTATCTTGCAGGTTTAAGAAAATTATCTCGCTCCAAAGGTTGAAACAAAATAGTCATTCACACTCTTCCTACCAACCTGTAGCGTTGAGAGAGAAGCAGTGAAAATAACATCAAGAACTCAATGTGCAGGTTAAAACACTTGTATCACACCCACATTATTTCAGGGTAGCACCAAGGATCTCTGTGGCACCACTGATATTACTGTATTTTGCAACCACTTTGTCTTACAGTAGCTTTCAGAAAAAAAAAAAGGAGAAAGTAAATCTTATCATTCCAATCCTACAACTACTCAGTGTACACCTGATGCGAAGAAAAGCAGTAAGGAGATAAAGCATCTGATAAAAAAAAAGAGATAGGACATACTACTATAGTATTGAAAGCGGAGAACAAACCTGTAGTTTGTAGCAAGGAGATAGGATGGAAAAATTCTTTCATTTACTTAATTTCTCCTCAGTCTTTCCTCCTGTGATTTTAATTCCATCTTTCCTGTTATAGATGACAGCCTTAGACAACATATTTTCTAGTAACATCGAGAAGTAAGTTCTCTACTTACCTTCTAGGCACTTATTAAAGAGTAAGCTGCAATGGGGGTGAAGTACAGCTTTGGAAAGCTGTGCATTTGGGAAGGGCAGATAAAGATGAGAGAATGGGAGCACGTGTCACAGGTCAGCTCTGGCATGTGGAGAACAAATGCAGTTGACAGAACGTGATCTTTAGAAACCACTCAGGGAGATTTTGACATTAATTTATAGTACATTTCACTCTCTGTACACCTCTGTAAATCTCACCTCTGACAGTAAAAAAAACTTTCAATACCAACCTCTGAGCTTTGCAAATTGGGAACAAGGGAATTCCCTTTTCCCCAAAGCAACCATCTGCTAAGCAAGTGCCAATTTTTTTTTTTTCCTTAAACAGACAAGAGAGAATGGCCAATATATATTCAGCTGTTCCCAGTCAGAACATCGCATTAGAAGCACCTCCTTATTAAGTATACAAGTTACACAGCTTTATTGCTGTAGGCTGGGACTTTTTTCTTTCAAGTTATTGTTCAATATAGCTTTGTAAATATTTAAATTTATAGCTATCTTCAGAAATTTCATTAATTTATAAGCTTGAGTTTTGTTCTTGCATTTTAAATCTCTGACACTAGAAATTGGTGTGCTCCCCATCTGTTTAATCTCTCTCTTTAAACAAGCTCTTCTGTGCTTTTGGGGTTATTGACACTGACTGCAAAACACACACACACAAAAATCCCTTTAAGGTGTCAGGTCCTGAGAGATAATTGTTCAATCAGCTTACAGGCTAAGTGCACTTAAAAAAAAAAAGGAAGGAAAGAAACTAAGTTCTCCTATTGAGAAGTGAAATACAGAGAGGCTTGTGCATAGTCGCAAAAAAAAAAATCTGTTCCTATTTTATTGATCCCAGTTCTAATATCTCATCCAATGCCTCAAACACTTAACCATTTCCTTCCATATTCTATTTATGCCTACTGTTCAGGATTTGTCTACATGTAGATATTGTTATCAGGTGTAGGACTAGCTTTTCATAGCAATTTGTCAAAAGCATTGTTGGGAAGTATCCTTCAGCACAACTGTTCTTATGTAATAGATAAGAACACACAAACATTGGCTACATTTTTTTATTTCAAAATAAAAAGATACATTACTGTTGTAAAAGGGTAAAGCTACAGCTTTGCTTTACGCAAACGAGCAATGAAAGAAAACTCAAACGCATTCTTGTTTTAGGAAGCTTTCTAAAGCATATGCAAAACAAAAATAAATCCAAAATAAAATATATGCATGTAACAAGAATAAACTTTGGGAAAGACATTTGGAACCTAACATTAGAATTTATTTGGTCTTTCTAGAAGGCTAGCATGTTATGATGGCCATAGCTTACTCACTATAATGACAAATTACTGTTTTAAGTCTTTAACAATGGCAGCTATCTTCACTCTCTGCATGCTACCAGATACTGGAAAGTCTGCATTGCAGAAACCAAATTAGGTAAAGGCAGATCTCTGCATGGGGTTGTTATCTTAGTCTTAATTAAACTTCTACATCTGCCCTGTGCTACAGGGGACTGTAGCATGAAGCTCAATTAGGAGACACTACAAACGTCTAGGGCATCACGCAGCTCTCCCAGGGATATCACCACTCTAAACAGAAACCAAGTTGAATCATTACATAGGGATATGAAAAACTGATCTGGTTTGGTGTCTGGTTGGCCAAAAAACCCCAAGACATTTTATATCAACTTGGAACATCTCTGTTGGTTTTTCTACTGAAAATAAAAGAAGAAATGGGTGGTTGGATTTTTTTTCCCCCACAATATGCTGCCACTCTTTAAAGACTACATTACTTAATTAAAAGTGTATTCCAAAAAGAAAGAGAAAGTACATCTTCATTTCCATGAAAGGCTACAAGGCTACATACTTTTCAAGACTTCCCACCTCCTAACACTTTTGAGGCAAAATAGTTAAACATTGCTCCAAACTAGAAAATGGCTTCTTTCACTTTGAAGTAAAAGCTTTGGGGAACAAACTGAAGCGTCTTTTGAATGTACTGAGGAATTGCCTTCAGCTAGAGGCAAATGACACAAAACACATATGAAGGGATGTTTCAAAGTTAAATAATTTTATATATGAACCAAACTTAAGTTTATTGTAGGTCAAGGCATTATTTTTTGAGACAGTTTTGGATGCTTTAAATTTATGTTCAGCTTGAGACAACCGAATGAAACTTTCCTTTAATGAACTAAGTTTGATAGATGAATTGAGACATGCAGTCTGTTGTGGTTTTGGCACACTGTCCTGCCTCTCAACTTTAATGGCCACGAGATGAACCTCAGTGCATGAAAAGGAAAGCCTCCATTCTTAATTTAGAAACGTTGCAAAATGACATGGAAAACAGGAACTCATTGAAAAGTCCAAAAGAATCCTGTATTCTGTGGTAGCCCACAGTATCCTAAAACCAGAAACATTTAGGACATAGAAGACCAGCGATGCACACACAGGTGTCTTCCACATGCAATTTAAAGAGTGAAGAATCAAGAGATTGCAGGACTTCCATTCGAAGGAAGGCTCTCCAAATTAACATTAGATCACAATAGCAAGCAATGCAACTTTTCTAGTTTAAATTTATTAGAAACATTGTTTTGATTGCTAAGGCAGGGAGAGAGAAGTGCTGCTCCTAGAAAAAAAAACTCATTCACTTCCCAAGCAAGCCAACACAATCAAGACACTACATGAAACAGTGCTTTCCAAACAACTCATCTAGTAAGTTTACAGCATAACTTAGTTGAAAGCTGATCCAAGATGTCAGATTATGAGTAAAAGATATTCTGAGCAGAACTTTTGAAAATATAAATCTCTCAAAACTAAGAGAAACAATCAAGTGACACAATTTAAAAAGTTGCTTTCTTGGGCCAACTACCTTTTGGAAGAGAGCTGACAAATACATTTGTTCCAAAAGATCAGCCCCAGACAAATATTAGGAATATGTATAGGTAGATGTGGTTAGTCAGTCATTGAGGAATGTGAGTGGAAGAAATCTGCATTCTGAACCTTAGCCAGTATTTCCTCCTACAGAAAAGTTGTCCATTAAAAAACAAACAAAAAAAAACCCCAAACAACCAGTAAGATGAACACAGAAGCACACACATCAAATAGTGTGATGGCCAGTGGCAACTGAACTGCTTTGGTATTTATGATTAACACGTCCTTTTCTCCAACATTTGACTGAAAGGTTGTGCACACAGCATTAGATATCTGTTTGCAAAGTTTAGCACAGAAAAACAGACAAATTAAGTTTCTTTTGAAGTATTTTTCCATATTTATAGTTTTCCCACTTTGATACACCTTCCTGTACTTTTTATTTAAAAGTGTATATTTTAAAATAATATCAAACAATTCGAGCAATTGGATCTAAATCTCTACTGATAAGTAAAGTTATAAAAGGAAGTTCTGACAAAGTCAATGTAAAGATGCAACAAGAATAATGAATACACATTTCTATACAATTTATTTATACTTCAGCTGTGCTTTCTGTAAATAACTGTTTCAATTTCTCTGATGAAGTAAAGGAGAGAATAAATTGCTTTAGTCTTCACAGGTAATAGGAACATCCCCCTATCTAAAGCCTGTCTCTTAGAATTCAACATGAGTAAGAGAACTTCAGCATTATACATTAACATTTAAGCAGGAAATACAGACTACAAGACCATAGAATTAATCAAAACCTCTTTTAAATGGATGTACTTTAAAAAACAACTTCATATATTTAGTTCTCAAAGCAGCTGCCATTCCACATTTAAGTCTTATAAGTACCTGAACATTTTGATCACTGCACATGTGAGCTGGAGCTTAGATACCTTCCAGGCAAATAAAAAGTCATAGCCAGAAATCAGTAAAACACGGGAGCAAAAAGAGAAATAAAACTCTACATTCTCATATCGCACAATTCAAGTTTATTCCATTCATTCTTGCAACACAAACTTAAAAATACAGTATCACTTAGCATTCTGATGTCTATGAACCATGATAATGATGAACCTAACTGTGTCAAAACAGTTAACAATGGTGAAAAGAGGAAGTCAAATATCAAAATGCACAGAGCACTGATTTTCTTCTGTCACTGCGTAGAAAGATGATTGTTTATCCATTTACAAAATATAATTAAGACAGTTTCATTTTGAAATTTTGCATGCAACACTGCAAGTGCTTGACTTAGGACACTCCATTCTTACCAGCCTCTTCTACAAATAATTCAATGTTAAGTTCAAGGATAAAGTAACTATCATACTCCTTTTCCCAGTTGCTCCCCTTTAAGAAAAAGGAGCAGAGGGTATAAAAGCCAAAGTATACTTAAGGTTATAAATTATTCAGGCCAAATTTCAAAGGAAAAGGTTTAAGAACAGAATGGATTTCCAACTGTATGTGATTTCAGTCTGACAAAGTATTTAAATTCTGTTCATAGAATTTAAAATAATTTACAGTTTGGTATTTTTCATCTAGTTAGGACCTACTCAAAGATAGAGACAGCCACCCATTTTTTCCACAAAATAGCTAACAAGGGAACAAACGATCAAGCCCAGCTTCTAGACAATTACAAAAGCATAAGCTTTTATTATTACTTTTTTTTTTTTTTAAATCCTGGGTAAAATGATCTATCACCTCTCATGTAGTGCAAAAAGCAAAAAAAGTATTTCTTCTTTGAGCCAAACATTAAATGCTATCTTTTAACTATCTCAAAAGGCAGCTTGGGTATATATTACAGCCAAATTAACACTTGTCTCACTGAAGTTTATTTGCATTTTTTTTTCCTCAATTGAAGTAAGAAAAAATAAGGTGTCCACGTAATTGTAGAAAAAGGGAGGCAAAATTGCCTCAGTGAGTCACCAGAAGAGTTAGTACAAAGATGATGTTTCTTTACTATGATAATGCTCACTTAAATGAGAGTTGAAGGGAAGGGCAGGAAAGAATACAGAGGAAAAAAACCCACAAAAAAAACCCCAAAACCACTATGGCCAGACAGCTTGACACTAATCAACACAAAAAAACCTTGATCAAGTTTTCCACAAAAAAACAGACTGCAATTTCCTAGACTAGTTTAATAGCTAAATATTTAATAGCATAACACGGAGGCAAATTTATGTCAAAGATGGTTACTTTCATAGCTGAATAAAGAGTTAAACCTATAGTCTGTGTTCACACTATTACAATGACATGACAATCCAGCACTGATCAGAGATAAGATTAAAGAGTTCTCTTTAAATAGTCATTTAAAAGCGCTGTTCACCAGACATGCTTCTTCTTTTATCAGCACTCACCAACTGATTTATCATTGATTTCCAACCCTTCTGCTCTTCTTTGCAACCCATCTCGAAGAAGCAAAGAGTAATTGCACTGTACAGTTTATGGCCAGAGTTGATTGTTTTCTCCATCGCTTTTCTTATAGGATGTGTGCATGTAAATCGGTTTCTGCTCTGATTTTACAGTCTAAATGCAAGGCTTTTTATAGCTGAGACATTCAATCATAATATGCAACGCGATTCAAGTAAAACTAAGTCTCCATTAAATATGAGTGGTAGTCACCAGCCTACTTCTACATATCTTCTCAAATTCAACAGTGATATCAAAATAATACCGGCTACTTCTGTTTAAGAACTCAGCATGAGACATTATATACATTTGTTTTCTGTATTGTGTATGTTATCAAAGTTTGAAATCTGTATTCCAAGAAGAGGAAGATGTATAGTTTGTGGTATACACTTTTTTGTTATAAAACCTTTTATTCAATTTTGGGCGAATCAGCAGTCTAATGAAAATTTTCAAGATGAAAGCCAGAAGCTCAGACATTCCTGAGGACCATAAAATGTGACAGAAATCCCTACAACATTAAATAACTTCCATGAATCATCAAGGCTGTCATAGTACTGTCATACTTACTGGTATAGTAAGTCTCATCTAAAAGTTGATGGTTAATGTGGTATGGTTGCACTGGGAACTTTCAGATCAAGCCCCATGCCTTAATGAAATTCAAGAGGTTCATTCAGCCAACAATGAAACACCAGTTCAGAGATATGCACAATTAAAATTGTTTTTTGTCTTCTAGTAGTTAGAGCAAATTAAGACTTCTACTTGCACGTCTTCCTGTTCCTAACACCTGAACTTAGAAAGCTTACATGTATTTTAAAAGTTTACCAGAAAAGTTTAGCAACCACATTCACCTGATACGAATGTCTAAGTAGTTACTGCTCATTTTCCACATTTGACTTGATTATCCTTGGGTACCAAACAGCCTGTAGCTTTCACATGAGTCTATAAACTTTATGCTGACATGGTGAGTAAAGAAATACCATCTTACAATCCTTTTGGAAAAAACTACAGTGACATTTTGAACTCTCTCAAAAACAGTTGCTTAAAATGTCTGTCCTGGACTAGAACAAACATGTAAAAGAAAAACCTCAAATTCAAGCATCCAAAAGTACCTTAGCAGATATTCTGGAGCATAACACCACCATGCCTCAACCGATCTTTCCTGGTTTACTCGAGAGTCAGAAAAACATTAGTGTGACATCCAATTAGTCAATATAAAGAACAGCTCCAATAACTAGTATCAAAAGTCCTCAAAACTGCAACATAAGCTTTAGGCAGAAGAAGAAGAAAGCTATCCACTGAGAGAGAAGAGAAGAGAAAAAAGCAACCCAGCCACCTACGTTACTACACTTCAGATTATGGCAGACACTAATAGCATGGGACTATTGTCTCCTTCACAATTAGTTTCAGGTACATAGCACAGTACTTCCATCTAAAGGAATCTTTCAACAAAAATCTTAGTACTAACCTAGCAGGTTAACAAGCCAAAAATTCAAGATCATGGTCTGTCTCCCTTCTTCCATGTTCACTAGAAACGGGAAGAGATTGTGCACTGAAAAGAAGTCCTAGAGGGACACTGTTCATAGTAGTTTTCAACCCTCTCGAAACACACTATCTTCGATACAAGCCCCTAACTAGTCTGATTCATAAAGAATTTCCCTCCCCCCAAAGTATTTAGCCGAAGAAGCTGGAAGATGCAAAGAGTGACAGACAGGCAGCAGTGTGAGGCCACAGGAGAGACATTTAATATAATCAGTCCATCCGTCACTGAAGAAGAGTTTTGATTGCCTGGTTGTCAGTGGCTTCAAAGGCAGTTAGTCCATCTGGGCCTTTCACAGTCTTATCAGCACCCTGTAAAGACATTGAGAAGGATTGTCAATTCATAAAGCCGGGCTATATTAGTACGTCACAAGCGTTGCTTACCTTGGGTAAGTACATTGATTACATACAGCTTTTTAGTGCAGTGCATTGTTTTAATTTAGAAAGCAAACAGGCAAGACTTATGTACAAAACTATTATGCACACAGCTGATCTAAGTTTGAAACTTTACAAAAAAGTCACGTAGCGTTTGTCACGCAGCAAGCTGCAAAAATCAACAAATTATCAACTAATCTTCGACAGAAACAAAGATTTTTTGTTTGTTTGTTTCCAGCAACTACTCTTATGAATGTAAGAATTCAGTGTTACACACTTTATGAAATCTGTGGTTTAACAAGCTTCTTCACATGCTAAATTAGACAGGTAACATCCAGAAGAGCTTACTCACTAACAAATCATACTATTTTCTTCCTGTATCATAAAAGTCTACTTCCATCTAGGACTGGGCTTCTCTCCCCTTTTGAAAAAATCCCTATAGCTACCACAGAAAAAAAAACACCACAAAATCATTCCAAGTCCAAAACTGATAAAGCTTGTTTTGAATGAGCTATGCATACACCTAAAAGGCAACAAAACAGAATAGGGATGCAACAGCAAGATA
The DNA here is from genome assembly GCF_034619465.1 of Leptosomus discolor. NCBI lineage: Eukaryota > Metazoa > Chordata > Aves > Leptosomiformes > Leptosomidae > Leptosomus > Leptosomus discolor. The sequence goes on from NC_141391.1 coordinate 153,974,294, forward strand.
GAGGATAACAGAAATGCACCAAGTAGACAAACTGCAGAATAGTAAGCACAAACACAGCATCAGCGCCAGAATTATGGAGCGATTAACTAGTCATGTTTGTTTTGAGCACTGCTTAGTCATATACATAAAAGGGAAAACCCAGACTAAATTGTAAATAGGGTAGTTAAACAAAGGGCTAAAAGTTACTAGACAGCACAGGACTGACTACAGATATAGAGAGAGATATTTCCTAAAAGTAAGATTAGATTCCAGAACAACTCTTCTTGAGAAGATACACAAGTCTCACTTTAAAATGTGTATTTGCTCAACCAAATGACAGCAAAACCCCTGTGGGCAAGACACACTTTGTCAACAGCATGTACTGCAGAGGTTTGTCTTTAGTTTATATCTAAACTCTCCGGAGAATAAGTACAAATCTCTTCCCAACTACATTACAAGGAAGGAAGCGCACGGATTAAACAGTTACTGTTAAGGACATCCAATAGTTTTCTAAGAACATATTGGGCCTAGAATTTCCAGAACTTCTTTACTGACAAAAGATTATACACATAAAACCCCACTAAACTTCCATACATAACAACATGTCTGTTCAAGACAACTCTCAGCCCACTAAACTTCCCATTAGATTGTTAGAAACAATTACAATGAACTGTATCTGATACTACTATGATTCACTGGCAGAATACTTTTCACAACATAGAATATTTCCCTCTTTGAAACCTCTACTCTCTACTTGTAAATATTCAGAGTGTGATTCTAAAAACATGGTTGTACAGTGGTTTCTAAGCCACCAGTGCCCATCTTGCAGTCCACTGGCCAAACTGATCCTGCTGGAGCTGTTCATCTTCCTTGCGGCCCCTAGAGACCCTCAGTGCAAGACATGAGCTGAACAGACTGTTTTGCTTGGTGGCAGTCAGCTGTGGGGCTTCTGCTATCAGTGAAATAGCCCAGGAAAACAAAATTGCCTTGAGAACTCCAGTAAAGAATTCAGAACGGGATACTTGCAATTGCAGTAACTCCTTCCGCGGCTCACTTTCTCTAGTACCTTTCAGGCAGCGGAATAAAGGCACGCATTTTGTGCATATGCAATGAATTCACTCCAGTGACAGCAATCATAACATTTACCTCTCTCCTGCCACTGTGTAACATCCTTGGCCCAAACAGTACACAGTACGCTGCAGTATCACTGTTCCATTGGGTATGAATGCAAGCTGAATCAGTCCGTTCCCAAGAAGTGACTAGTTGGTCATTGGGAACAGATATTTAGGCTGAAACCACTGAAACCCATTGTTTGGGAAACATTTGTTTTTCCCATAAAAAAACTCAAGAGATTTAACAGGTATTCGACAGTTATAAACATAGTTGTCCTGGGAGAAGAAAGGCAACCATGAAAGTAATAATGGTTGCTTTTGCAGATGTTGATTATTTTTACTGCTTAGATAGCACTCTTAGATTAGAACCCACGTGGAAATCAAAAGGGATTCTTTGATGTTAGCTCAGAAAACCTGAAGGAACTTAGACTTGAAGAAAAATGAAACTATGCAGTAACTGACCTGCCAGTTTTATCTTGAATTAGAATTTACAGAACTTATAAAACTCTCCATCAATGTATTGGCATTTAGGGTATAAAAGATATAACTTAACTGAAGTAACTTAAAGAGAACTTCTAGTTTACATATAGGACTGCTTTCCACCCTCAGGCACATTTGTACTTCTGAAAAGTTACAGACATACAAGACCTGAGTTTCTAAAACAGCTTTAGTGAATGTAGGGCAAGAGTTCATGACTACCTAAGGAGGACACAGTTTTAATAAATGAACAGAATGGCCCCTTAGCTCGGCAGAAAGATTCCTGCCTGCAATCAACAGAACGAGAAGGAAATAATAAAGTTCAGGTCAAGAGGACTTTAATTTTCAGAAGTATGACACTGCCTGGAAGCAAGTTTAATGAAAATTTCATAAAAGTACAATGATTCCACAGCATTCTCTACTTCCCCAATGTAAAAAGCTATTAACATTTCATGTTTGTGTTACTTTCTTTTCTTAAAATACACTCACACAAATATATATGAACTCTCTTTCTTTGGCAGGGTAATAACAAACAAGAATGTTTGCCCTCCTAAGCACCGGGCAAAGCACAAATGTTAAGCATGCTCTGAAGGCAGCACAGTGGCTACCGGGGTACAATTGCAGTTCAGAAAAAAAAAAAAACATGAAGGCAGAAGGTAAAGACAATGCAGAGCTGTCGCCGAACCCTGTGGAACCGGAACTGGGGGCACTTAATGAAGCTGGTAGAAGACTGGATTACACAGCAAGCAGCAAGCTTCCAGAACGAGTTGCCAGATGAAGTTACAGAGGCAGATGTCAGCTTGTTCAAAAATAATATGGATGAATTAATGGACAACAAATCTGTAAACACTCCTTAAAGGGAATAGATGTGTGTACCTCTAAAATCCCCTCATTCATAGTTGTTGTATTGGGGAACAATAAGTGAGCAGAAGTGAGATCAAATTGCATTAGATACTCTACAAAAGCTGAACAAATTATTGGGATTTGTCGCATCTTTCACAACTAACCTCATCCCCCATTAGAAGTGTTCAAAATTATTTAATTGTCTATTGTAACACGATACTGGTTTCTCCTACACTAAAACAAATCTTTTTACATTACAAAATCAAATATAAGAAAAGAAAAACATGGAAGAATTTGAATTTTGTATATCTTTCTGCTTTTCAAATAAGTATCCCTTAAACCCTCAGTCCTTGAAAAAATTAAAAGCAAACTGAAAGAAATACAGCAACTGATGTTGCTTCAGTCCAGCTCTTAGTATTCAACACTTTATCTGTTATTTTGTTTTGTTGAAGGCTAGTACATAACAGGAGCAAAATAAAACACTGGTATTTTGGAAGACAATTCAGTTCCATCTGCCAAAAGCCACTAAAAGTTCTTATCCTTCCTAATAGTAGAATATATTCCAGTATTATGTTATTTAACTTTATTAATAGTATTGAAAAGTCAGAAGCGAAAAAATGAACACAAGACATTTCTGCTTCATTTTGAGGTCACAACATGCTGCAAACTTTACTGTTTTAAATTAAAAAGGCTATTTTAATATGCCTCAAATTCCTAGAAAAATATTTTAAGATTATTAAAAAGGATTAAGTACTGTTGATGTAATAATAAGGCAACAGGCCCCACCTTTGAACTTTAAGCAGGAAGTGCTCTTTAAAGCTAATTACTTGCATGTATTATAGTAAGTCAGAGCAAAACAACATTTTCAACTGAAACTCAGATGCTGACAGAATAGTTTTAGGTATCACTCTGCAAACCTCCATAGGTCTACTCTTTAGGATGTCTACAGTATGATATTCCACACATTTCCATAAACTTGAAAGACATACTAAGAATTCGCAAAACTATTTCTAGGCTATATACTATATAAGCAAGGCTTGATACTTTAAAGAGGAAGGATTAGAAAAAAAGACCAGTTTTGTAGGAATAGGAAAAATGAATTCTTCAAAATATATGTTTTAAGGACACAGTATTTTGATATCTAGCCTGACCAAAAAAGTGTTTATTAGAAAAGCATGTCTCAACTCTGACCTAGAGAGTTTACACTATTTCTGGTAGCCATAACACTTTAAGATTTAACTCATTCTTCTTTAGTAAATTCACCCATCCCTTGTTGAGGGCAGTAAATCCATTACGCACTGTGTACTTCAGTACTTAAAGAATCTTTCTATTTCTGAGAATTAATATGACCCTGTCTTATTACTTACTGGTAATAAGAGGTTAATTAAGCTTTTTGGAGTATGATCTAGCACACACGTAGCACCTGTTTGTTAACCTAAACATTAAAATCTTGAGCCCAAATGGAAGGTAAAGTCTTTTCTAATGTACAGAAAAAATTCAAGTATAAAACCTCACAATTTTCTACCCCACTTTAGTATGTTTTACTGTTATAATGAATTGCTGATTTCAGACCAACACTGGAGCTTTACTCCCTATAGGTTTAGAAGGACTCATACTATTCGAACATTTTAAACATGCCAACAAAAACTTTGGTTTTGATCTTTAAGTTTAAATTACCACATTATCAATGGCTTGGTTTAGTTCATATTGGGCAGGCCTGATGCATCACAGATGACCACAACTGAGCTATGGTGAAATTAATTTAATGAATGCAATCTGTCAAAATCATGACAGTAATTGATTACAGCTAATCACTATGATTAAACTTTTGAAGTTTTCAGACTGCATCTAAATTTCTTATAGTGTAAAATAAATCAAACTGAGCATTGCTGATTCCAAAATTAAAACATCTGAACAAGGCATCAGGAAGTCCTCACTGAAACGCTAACTTCAGAAGAAAGTGTGTAACAAAGGACCTTTTGAGAAACCACCTTTGGAAGAGACAGTGTAACGTATCTACCCTTTAGTTATGTTAGGTGTTTATCAGTAATCCTATGTATGCACTGTCATTATGAAAGCAAAGTCATATAGGTATTTCACTTTGTTTTAAACAATGCAAGCTGTTTTGTTTATGCAAAATAACTGTATGTTGGTTATAAGTGTTTTTTTATATGTCTAAATTTGAATACCAACACAAGTTATGGTAATATGTAAAGCTACAGTTCAAACTACCTTAATCATAAAACCATAATTCAACAAGAAGTTTTCTGCTATGCTTCATGAATAGGAAAAAAAAAAATCTTGGGGATTAAATCTATGCAACGATCACAGTAGGTGAAAAACCCCAAAACCTAAAACATTGTCAACAACTTCAATGCTAAACAAAGGATTTGGCAAAGAGTAAAAGCACAGCATTATAGAGCTGTTTGCTTTATGAAGCTGCAAAATTACTGCTTAAACCTGCTGGAGTACTCATTTGCAACCACTAATGAATATTAAAATCACATTTCACACTCCCTGTAAAACCCACCAGGAAATGCCATCAAATGACTCTTCTTCACAGTACTTAATTCACCATTTTTGATGAATGTACTTTCCAAGGTCAAACCAAATGTTATGGGATTACCTGCCTTTCACAGAAGATCACACTTTAAATGCTTGCAGGGATTCTAAGAAGAAACTTAGAGCTAAATCACTTAGTTCAGGGAGCTCTTAATAGCCCTCCAGAGAGATGGATTTGAAAAGCTAGAATAAGTGTTGTAACACACACAGGATTAAGGAAGGAACTCTCCTACAGTTTTCGTATCACTCCTGTTTTAATATGTAGCCAAATGCTACAGGATCACCAGGTAGTTTCGAAAATGTTAGCTATGTCATAACTACTCGGAGCCATGGTTGACTCAAGACACAATTTAGTGTGTTCTTAGGGAGGTGGGAGGTAGTAGGAGGGAAGAGGCAGGAAATAAGATCGATGAAATCTAAACTTATCCAGAAGTAATCAGTTCCAGTTCCCTGAAACAGCACAAGAAAGGTAGCAGTGTGCTACACTATTTTGGCAGGCATAATATTCTAGACTTTCTTACTTCTACCAGTGAAACCCCTTCTCATTGAGCATGCAACTACAGCTCCTTTTTCAAGCATCTATTTCATTTCACTTCTCACCTACTTAAAAGTCTCATCCCACTTACAATTATAGCTGAATGTTACTTTCCATACAAAGGTCAAAACCACTGTTAACCCAATTTGTTATCTGGATTTTGCCCAGCCTATTTCTTCATAAATATATTTAGTATTTTTATTGTCATTGATAAAACGAAGCAATGAGAAGCTTTCTTTTCACAGGAAATGCATATATTTAATTACAAATACACTTCCCAGGCAATGAAACTGTGCATCCAAACGTCATCATTTCCTGTGAGCAGGTACTTCCAAACAGCAGCCTCCCAATATAAGCTTCTAGCCAAATTTAAATTTCCATAGATCTTGTACTGCACACCTAAGGAATATAGACTTGCATGGAAACAACAAAAGAAAAGTAATACAGCTGTGGCAAAAGTTATAGATAAAGGTTATCTAGCCCTTGCATAACTATTTTTTTTTCTTAGAAAAGAAATTGTAAGGATGCATTAATCCTTCAGATATGACAATATCCCAGGTACTTGTTGTCAAATGACAATAGCTGATGTTTCTTTAGCTTATCAATACTAAAAAAAAATAAAATCAGGCTTTCAAAATGATGATGACAAACAGGCTTGCAAAAATTTTCCTCATAGCTCGTAAAGAGTTAATATGAAGTACGTTAATGGGGAGAAGGACACCACTTGTGCCTTTGCAACTAACAGTGTAAGGCAAGTGTGGGTATAAGGGACACTACAGGGCTAAAGGGACTTCAGCTTCATCCCTTCCATCTGTTCTATGTCTCATTCTCAAACTTCAACTGAAATTCATCTATCCCCTACAAAAACAGTGGCACAACAGAGAAAGCCGAGCAAGCATTTAGTACACGGCAACAAGCAAACACCATCTGCCATTTACAAAGGAGTAACACAGAGACTGGGTGAGCAGTAAAACAGAGAAACTGAGTTCTATTGTACATCTACAAAAACTGCAATCAAACCCAGGAGACCATCGTCTGGAACACATAGGCCACACTGCAAAAGCACTGAAAAATTCCCAGGCAGCAACTGAAGTGAAAATGAAGATACCTCAGTTCTGTCTCTAGTGATTTGGCACCACCATTTCTCCAATTCCATAAAGTAACACAACAAACTAAATCCACAACAGAACTTTAATTTGAAGGCCTCAATTGACAGGAAACTGACTACAAAAATTAACTTGCGATAGGGATCAAATGAACAGGGTAAATTAAATGCCAGGCCTACTGCAAGGAAGCAGTAGGAATAGGCAGGTAACTGCAGGTAAGAGTATTGAAAGACTGAATAGAATCACCTGTTCTGCAGGCAACTAACCTTTCCATGAGGCTGCAGCCTAATGCTGATAGACAGTGTGCTCATCTCACACACTAGAGGGACAATATGGCCAGAAAGAATGCATACAAGCACTCCACTCCATGTGATTTAACTGCTGAAGACAACTCAAGTATCTGGCTGGACAGATTTAAATGTGACTGCACATTGGCTGTACGTTACAAAGCATCTAGTGGCAATGCCTGCTTAATTAGGTTGCCCCCCATCTCCACAGAACCTCAACAATCCTGACAAGGCTACTGATGAGGCTGGGGTGTTTTTTTTTTGGGTAAAGTCTTGCTAGATTCCTCACCCATTTCCAAATGCTGCCATACAAAATCCATTTTAGGAGACTGGTGATAGTGTAGTGACTCCTATACCATTGGAAGCTTTGTCTTGCCAAACTATAACCTCAAAAACTGCTTTAACACTAGAATATTTCAAATTGCCCAAGAAAAGGGCCATTTATACCATACTTCCATTCTGTTTCTTCAGAAAGAAGCATGTTAAATTATATCTCTCTACTACAGTTATGAACGGCCAAACCAGTTATTCAAGTCAAGAGTTAAGGTTGCTAGTAAGATCTTTCAGATTTTCAGAACAGAGCTTCTTCACATAATTTTTATATACATTCAAGCCCCTGAGAGCCACAAGATTTACATATAGAGTATGCAACCCAACACAACTCTCCCAGCAATGGTAATTTTATTCAGAAGCTGACAAAACCTAGCCACAGGTAATGCTTCGATAACAGTGGTGATACTACGACTTGAGAAACAATGTACAGTTCTATTCCAGAGACTAACATCAGCGTCATGAAAAGTTGAATATATTAAGAAACGGCAGGCACTTAAGTTGGCTGATGGAAGACCTTCAAGAACAAGTCAGTCATCTAGTACAACAGTGGTGTTCTTAGAAATTACTTCAAGACAACCTCTTGTGGTCCTTTCCAGACCTTCAAAACATTTAATCTGCATGTTAGATGTAGTCCAACCTGATTTATCTACACTTTTCCCCAACATATTCCTACAAATACACAGAATAAAGTAGAAAGTTCTACTTCTGAGACAGAGAGCTTGTCCAAGTTATCATCCCACTATGGTACAGTCAAACCAAACCAGTGCTCTGAAGAATTTAAGACATCTCTCTCCACTGCCTTCACGTAAAACTTCATATGTGGGCAGTTCCCCGAAAAAGCTTGCATCCTCAGAAGCTGTGAAACCATTTGATTCTGATGCACTGATAATCCCAGTGAACAAGAACTGGTTATCTGGTTGGGGCTATAGCAAGACTGGCTGGGAGCACTACTTGAAAGTTATAATTGGCTTTCTACTGTTTCTTAGAAGACATCAAAAGGACAAAGAGCTAGTAGTTTAGGACTAAGAGCAACATGTTTAGTTTTGTTCCTCCTGTAGTCACTCCAAGTGTAGTCTAACAGTTAAGTTTTCCATAAGGAAGGAAAATACAGTTAGTGTCACCTGCATGTCCAAAAATGCATATAATTAGCACAACAATTCTTGCTCTAATATAAGAAAAATCCAAATGGGTCCATCAGCTTTATAATTAATAACTGAGCTTCTGAGGGTGGAAAGGAGCACCATATGTCCAGACCTATGAAAGAACTACTTTTTAACTTCTTATTACAGTGTCCATTCTGAACTCTTCTGCTGAAAAGGGTGATAAGGAACAGAATTAGAATATTTCAAGTCATCCTAGCACCCTATGCTAACCTTGGAAATTTTCCCCCAACTTACCAGTAAAAGAGCAATGTATATGAAGGACACATCACACATCACATCCGGGGATCAGCCAAACTCCAATGGATTATTAAAAGCTTTGTAGCCCAGATGTCAAAACTACATGCCTAAAAAGCCCTAATCCTCAACTCTTTCTTTTTGTGACCTTAAATGTTCCAGCACATTTCAAATGCAGATCTGTGTAAAGCCATCACATGTGCTGGAACGTGTTCAAAGATCAATGAAGCTGGTGAAGGATCTAGAGAACAAGTCCCTGAGAGGAGCAGCTGAGCAAACTGGGACTGCTCAGCCTGGAGAAAAGGAGGCTGAGGGGAGACCTTATCGCTCTCTACAACTACCTGAAAGGACATTGTAGTGAAGTGGGTGTCAGTCTCTTCTCCCAAGTAAGAAGTGATAGGGCAATAGGAAACAGCCTCAAGTTGCACTAGGGGAGGTTTAGATTGGACATTAGGAAAAATTTCTTCACTTAAAGGGTTGTCAAGCACTGGAACAGGATGCCCAGGGAAGTGGTTGAGTCACCACCCTTGGAGGTATTTAAAAGTTGTGTAGATGTGGAGCTTAGGAATGCGGTTTAGTGGTAGACTTGGCGGTGTTAGGTTTACTGTTGGATTCTATGAACTTAAGAGTCTTTTCCAACCTAAATGATTCTATGATTCTGTCAGTTCAGCTGTATATGGGCTGTCAGTGATTTCCAGATAAACCACCAGCCTTCATTATTCCAAAAAGTAATTTTTATTTAGACAGTGTCATCACAGCATTCAATTTCCATGTGTGATAAGCATTAGCTAAGAACCCTGAAACAGTCCTTTCCGAGGAATAAAAAGAGTATCAACCTGTGCTTCCTCATAAGAAAGCCTTGTTGAAAGTTAGTTGAAATTCCATAAAACAAATTTCTGCTTTTTAAAGGGACAACAGCTGGTGTAATGGCTTCAACTATTAATACCATCTAAAAAATTCTATTAGTCATGTGACATGTACATTAAAAACTTTTGCAGAGACTGAACTGATAAGAGCCAGCGTAGGTCCCCCAGTACTTTTCAAGTTAAGCTCTTATGAGTGTAAACTGTTTCTAATAGGAGCTTAGAAGAAGCTTGGCTGTGTTTCACCATGCAACTGCATGATCACCAGTATCAACAAGAGAGCACAGGTTTGCAGCAGCCCAGGCTACTTTAGCTTAAGATCAAATGGCCACTTGAATCATTCAGTCAGTTTAAGACCTCAGAATCTTGACTCAGCATCTCTACCATTTATATGTATTCACTCTCCTCAAAGTGAATTATACCCAAATACTTTTAATGCTTTTACTGCTTTCAGTGGAAAATTGTTTAAAGAACGCTCTGCGGTCACACTACATGAAAGAGTAACTAGCTTCTATCAGATAAATGGATCTTCGTTAACTTTCTGTTACTGTAGAAAGTCCTAGAGGTCACCTTGACTAGACTAACCTTTTTCATATTTGGTACTTTAAGGTACATTTTTTGCATTTTATGTCCAATTAATGTCCGAAACATTTCTTGGAACACTCCTCTTCCTCTCAATAATTCAAGAGTCTCACATGAAAGGTTTATGAACATCCTCACAATTCACATACTTTAGAAGGCAGTACAGAATGTTCACTTAAAACAATTCGATTTCCAAATCAACTGCATCCAACAGAATTATTTATATTAAATCTAACCTTAGCAGGTGAAGAGGAACAAATTCTTATTCCTTACATAATTTTAACATGATCAAACTGCTAACTTTTTTTAAATTTGTGGTACGCAAACAGACTAAGGAGATATGCATCACTGTTCATTGGCTCTCAAAACTTGTGAAAGTAAAAATTCATTATTTTTGTTTTCCTGTTTAAAAATGTTAAGGTTATTGCCTTCTAGTCCAACAGCTTAACAGACATTCTATGACAAAGGCCATGTATGCAAGAGATCAACTAACAGAGTAAATGAAGCTAAAAGTAGGTATGCGTAAAATAATTAAGCTTCTTACCAGTAAGAAGCAGCGTAGCATTTACAAAAGCAACAAAGAACAGTTTGAAGCAAAATCTTCGATATATTGTTCCCTGGTTTGCATTTGCAGTTCCACTATTTACATACACAAGCATCAGACATTCAATATTTGTCCTGCATTTGGAATAATAAAGTACATCCCACTCCAAAAGTAACTAGGAAGAACGTTAAACAGTCAAAGTTACATAGTCAGTAATTATTAGAAATTTCAGTAACGGTTGAACTATCTGATCTCCCAGGTATCTGCTATCAAAGAACATATGAAATCAGACTATGTTACAAATGAGGTGTGACAACCCTCTAACAAGGTTCAAACAAGGGTCATAAGATAACTCTACTAAAAGAAAGATCTGCCTCAAACAGAGCGAGCTGATGAGCAAAGTCCCAGTTCATAAATATTTCACCCACTAGTCCATATGAATGGAAGCAAGCAGATGTAGTACAACATTCAGCTCTGCATGAAGAAATCTAAAAATAATACAAGCCTTCCCAAACTATCCAGTTGCAGAAACAGTTTTCTAGCATCATCTCCCAGTCCAAGTTCACTTTCTTACAACATTCTACACATCTTTATAAGATTGCCTCATGTTTACGACTGTTGAACTTAACCAATGCCGTTCAAATTGTACTGAGTATGGAGATCAATACATTCTCACAAGCTGTGTGAGAAACAGCTGGTTCAGGAAGGACCTTAATGCCCTCGCTGACAGAGGCTACAATGAATGCACAACCCTTACTAGTTGCCAGACAATTCATGTGCGAACTCAAGTTTTGAGGTATATTATTTATTATTTGAGCAACTTACTTGGAATGCAAAACACTTCAAAACAGAAATGGAAAGAAATACAACATGGGATAAAGGATACCTCTTTTTGTAATGTGCATATAATGATTCTAAATGAAAGCTCAGTCCTCACAACAAATTTAAGCAAGTTGGATGCACCATTTGAATGCTAAATTAACAGTCACAGCATTTCTTCACAGAAAGGCATAACTAACATTAGATAGGATCAGAGAAGTGAAGAAAAGTGAAACTCATGCAGCATTAAGGCAGTTCAGCAAAACTTTACCTTGGAAGTGGCATATTAAAACATTACACAGCATGAAACCCTTTGGCCAAAAGATTTAAGTGGGTTCATATACTGAAAATGCACTGTTAACCTCCCCTTTTCAAAGTAAGAGGTGCAACAAAAATGAACAGATATGAATGGAGAAAAGAAAAAAAACCAACATTGCTTGAATTAACTACTGGTTTGTAAAATGGATCACCTTTGTAATAGGAATCAAAGGGAGAACAGAAACAGATTAAGCTTATTCTCCCCAGGACAAAATTTACAAGCTTTACAACACAGAAAGCTTGTCTTCCTACTTTTACTTCCCCTCACTCTGCCAACCCAGATGGGTTTTCAGTCATCTGGCAAAAGCAGAGGGAAACCACACCTCTGAGCAACCTCACAGTGGAGATTCCATCACATGAAACACTCAAGCAGCTGCCAAAGCTAAATCCCACGTCTCCCTGTCTGCTGAAGGAATGCATTTTTTTTCCTTGCTTGATTTCCTGTTAATTGCTCTCTAGCTGGAGCTCACAGAACTCTTAGTAGTCACTATCACTTTTGCTACTCTGCAAAAGTCCTGGAACTTTCTCCTTCAACTATCTTCTCCATAAACCCTCGCTGGTTTAGCAACAAGAACAGCATTTGTTTGATGTTCTAAACTTATCTGCAGCACCATAATATTATTGAAAAAAAAAATCATAGTAGTATACTTTGCTAATAGATAACTTGTTCTAAACATTTGTATCTCACCTTTGACAGAAGCAATTTCACACAGGAAACATGGCCCTCATAGACTGCTGATAGGAGTGGTGTGATATTATGTTTGTCTGGAGCCTGTAAATTGAGACACAATTATTTGAAGCATAATTTCAAACAGCATTAAAAGGTTTCACTTTTTAATTTTGTTTTGTCAACAGTAGAGTGAAGGTAAGTATTAAAGAATATTATTGAGAAATGCATTCCTTCAGAATTTTTTTTACTCTCCTTTTTAAAAAGAAAAGTCATTGTTTAAAAAAAACAGTCAGGTAACAGCAAGCTATTTCTTGCATAAGACTCCTAGGTATCCCAAAGCTTGTCTATTTTTTTTTTTAAATTTTAGGCCAATGACAGAAATTGCAATGTTTCAGCTGACAGTTTTTGCCCAATTTAAAAACACTACTCCTAGATCTCCCATTTCTCAGCCAGTCTGTCTTCAGAAACCAGTTTTGGATGAAACACTGTTTAGGCTGTCTTCTCTAAACTATAGTCCTGGAAAGAATAAGAAATGGAGCAACTGAAATGCTGTTCTTTTTTCCTCCTCTCCAGTTAGGAGAACTCCTGAGGAAGAGACAATCTTTCCAGATACCAAGGAAAAAGTCCAAGGCATTTTGTTAAAGACTAAGGCCAAGACGCCTTATACATTAACTTCCAGACAAGTATGCTAAAGCACAGTGTTTGGGGTATATGGTTAAAGTATTTAGAAACTTCACTTCCTGGAGAACACTGCTATTTTGATGTGAAAAGGCTTGGCTGGGCTGTACTGGTACATCAAAATAGCCATGCATGTCAAGGTACAGCAAAATGACTAAGTTTGTACAAGAAAGAATGTCTCCAAAGAAAGAGACAAGTACACCAATTTAAACAAAGTTGATCCTCCACTGGCCAAGGATGCATTGCACTGTCTTCTGAAGCTCCTTCCAACAGATGTTAATATGTATTTCATGCAAACTTCATTTAGATGTGATTACTGGATTTATTTTTCTAATCATTGTAAAATTAAATTTAAACTTTATATAGCTGAAACCAATTTTTTCTAGTGTGTCCAAAAAGAATGAAAACATTTATTAAACATAATTTTAAGCTTCTAACCTCTAGGAGACCACCTCTCAAATATTTTCAAATGCATCAAATTGTTTAGTTTGATCTGAGTCTTTCAGTAACCATTTAAGCACTTACACCAACCCATTATGTGTGTATCAGCTAACAGAATAGAATGGTTTGTGTTGGAAGGGACATTAAAGATCATCTCGTTCCAACCCCCCTGCCATGGGCAAGGACACCTTCCCCTAGGCCACAACCTGGCCTCGAACACTTCCAGCAAGGGGGCAGCCACAGCTTCTCTGGGCAACCTGTTCCAGTGTCTCACCACCCTCATAGTAAAGAGCTTCTTCCTAAATCTCCCCTCTTTCAGTTTGAAACCATTACCCCTCGTCCCATCACTACACTCCCTGATCAAGAGTCCCTGCCCACCTTTCCTGTAGGCCCTCAGAAGGCCCAGATCAAACTAAGCAATTACGTATGTGTATGTGGGAGGAAGACCCTAACACCTGTTTGCAAATCGATGTACATACATTAATATCAGCTCCTTTCAATAGCAGAAATTCCAGAATCTCAAGCTGTCCGCAGTCTGCTGCATAGTGAAGAGGCTTCCTCCCACCTTCAAGTGTCCGGTTGACATCTTCACCCTTCAATGTAAACATAATCTAATAAGCAAAATTTTAGAGCTAAGACACCAAGAGCTTGAAGAAATCCAACACCTTCAAATACGCTGAAGAATGTTCCATCCAAAAACTTAAGTCATTGCCCAAGAAAAATGGAAATTAAGTTGCTCAACTTCCTTTCCCTCATCCATGCATTTCAGACTGCAAGACAACCTTGGTCCCTCCTTCCACACTGCACCTCAAGTGCACCAGGTAACTCATGATTAAATAAATAAAAAAACAACACCAAAACAAAACAGTAGAGCTTGTAAAAAAAATTTCTCACATTGGCCTATTTTGCTTCTCCTTCCCCCCAACCAGGAACCCAGTTATCCAAGTTACTTTACCTGCTCCTACACATAATGAAGTTTTTGCACACTGAGAAACCAGATACACAGAAGTCAGTCAGCATCATAGCAAGTGAGTACAGACCATCTGTAGTTTAAAACCCAATGATGAAACTGTCCACTCTGTTTTATAAATAGCACCTGCAAATTCTATATGACACAAAAGAGTCTGGAGACAGTCAACCAAATCGGGACACAGGAAGTTGTATTCTAATGCCACTCATACTAGTGGATTGAGACATCTCTTAAGGCGTAAACAAAATTTAATTTAGTGAGTGCCTAATCAGCTTTGTTTCTTCACCTTGGGTTGTGCAACTAAGGATAAACTGATTTGCTGCACTTCAGTAATGACGAGAAGTTACTGGAAACCAAATACTGACATGCTATGTCGTAAGTGACTTCTTATTCGTACGTGCAAACAATGTTAGTATTTGAGGGAGTGGCTAAATTTAGCATTATACCTCAAGCCCTGCATCTCCACAGAAAAACAACCAAAAGAATTTCAGCTGCAGCACCAATTCATACTTCTCTACAGAGCCCCTGCAGTTCCCTCACT
The DNA here is from genome assembly GCF_034619465.1 of Leptosomus discolor. Lineage (NCBI taxonomy): Eukaryota > Metazoa > Chordata > Aves > Leptosomiformes > Leptosomidae > Leptosomus > Leptosomus discolor. The sequence continues at coordinate 153,989,351 of NC_141391.1, forward strand.
TCTGCCCCAAATATCTAGAAAGTTCACAGAATAAAGGGCTCGACATGTATCTTCCAGACATCACCTCCCTTCTAAGAACAGAGAAAAAGATTGTCAGAAGAAATTCTTATTTGATGTTCTGTATTATCAGGGTTTTATACTACTGGCCAAATAACAAGATAACCTCAAAATTCTCCTCTCCTATCCACATAATGTTCAATTCTTCTCATAATATACCATGCCGAAAGTCAAAGCAACGCAACAGTGTTTGACTAAAGTACTGTACATTCTCTGGTCTCAAAGGTCAGGACCTCACACTATTGAAGGTCCTGGATTCAAAGCTACATGAAGTAGCAGCAAGTAGCACAATGAAAAAAAAAACTACCCTGTGCAACTGCTTTTACTAACTCTGAAAAACAGCTATGGCTTCTGAAGCATGTTAGACATCAGGAAAAAGATAGTTTTACTTTTACCTATGATTTTCAGAACAGCAACAAATTGTACTTCTAAACAAAGTCCACAGCTTTAGCTATGTGGACTATCAACACTGTACAATAGCTTATAACATAAAATTCTAATGTGACTAACTAAAGGTCTAACCCCTTGTTTACAGTAAAGTTATTGCAGATAGCCTTGTGATGTAACTTCTCTTCTGCTGAATTTCAGTACAAAACGTTGGTGGGAAAATGTTAACAACTGTTCCAATTTAAAAAAAAAATCCAGATCACAGTACACTAACAGCACACAAATTGCCACACTGATCTGAAAAAGCATATAAGGAAGCAGCACATACTTTGCTTATCCAGAAGTTAAGCTCTACCCGTATTCTTATTTGCACCTTGCCACTTCCCACCGATTTTAAAACAGCTGGCATTTATATAACACATTATGTTTGCAGATACACTAAGGATTGAGATGCATAATTTAGGAAGCCAACCATGTAAAAAGACAGGCAATTACTACCCTAAAACAGGCTCTAAAAACTCCTGTAATGTCTGATGCATGCCAAGACATGGTAAATAAGGGGGTAAGGGAGAAGGACAAGCAAGTTAACTCCTGGGACAGCACACAGTAAAGCTACAAAGTCCACATTCAAGAAGAAATTTAGCATCATGATGTCCTAAGATTAGGACAGTCCAGTGAAGCTCCCCCTTCCTTCAGCTCACAAATATTATTTGGTTCATTGGCTTACATTATAGGACTTTTTCATTTTATTTTTAAAGAACATACCACAGATACCTCTGTTCTCTCCTAAACTAGTCCCAAACATGGATTACATGGATTTGAATACTAGCACCAAGAAAATGTATCAGCAGCATTCAAAGTCAAACATTAGAATGTTTTAGTTCTAGTTAACAGAACCAAGATAACCTGTAAGTTACAAAAATTTAAAAAAAAAGTACTGCTAGATTTTGCAATAAACAAAGTCAAATATCCAGTTGTTTCATAGGTGTGAAAAGCCACTGTAATACAGACCACTGAATGTTATAAAACTTCTTTTGCCCTTTCCTACTCCCAGTCCAAGACATAGAAAAGTAGGAAGAGAAGACAAATCCATCCATTTCATACACAGGGATCAAACTCTGGCACAAACATTTGCTTTAAATGCAGTCTCTAACACATGTACATCAGAAAACTTGCAGGACTATTCATAGACAACTCCTCTCTAGCCTTCAGATTTATTTATATTGCCTGGAGCATCTCCCCATAGGAAGAGCAGTGGTCTCCAAAGTGGGGTGCAAAAGCACAGAGAATCTATTGAGATGTGACAAGAAAATACTTTTTGCATTTTTTGTGTGTAAAACCAGTGTTTATTTCACCTTTATCTCATCTTTAATTTCCATTTTTGGCTATGTTTTATAATGTACATACTACATAGTACAGTAGCACATGCATATAATTTATAAATAAATATAGATATATTGGTGGTGCATGCTCAGGTATTTTTTTTTTACTGATGGGGTGCACGATCAAAAAGGTTTGGAGACCACTGGTCTAGAGCTCTGTTGGTATCCGTGGAAACAATACATGAATTATTTTTCCAGAGGGAGTTCTGTACTGCGAGACTAAACAGTTTTGGTGGAAGTTTTATAAGTCAACTAAAAAACCCTTATGCCTTACCCCTACCCACATCCAAAGAAATATATTGCAGCTATAGCAACAAGCTCCAAATGCTGATTGACATCTTCATATGATAACAGAAAATCTAAGCATGAGGTCAAGATTTGAGCCCCCTCTCATAAATACAGCAGCTCTGGTGAAGGTTTGGCTAATTTTGTTAACAGAATGAGACAAAGTGGTTTCTCAAGCACTTAAGAGGCTGAGGCAGGAAACAGCATAGGAAGTAAAAATTCAAGTAAAAGAGTTCTCTCTATGTAAAGTTTTCTGAAATTATGATGGCTTTGAATCACACTGACCAAAGACATCACACTGACCAAAGACATCACACTGACCAAAGACATCACACTGACCAAAGACATCACACTGACCATTAACTTGGTTATCAGCAATCTTATCAGGTGATGATTTTCAACACTGACCTCTAAGACAGCAAAGTAATGAATATTTTGGTAGGTTGAAAGTAAGACTGTACTAAATAGGTGTTGAAGGTTTTCTTTAAAAAAAAAACCCACACAACACCATACTCTCCACAGGCATATGGGTAGAACCCACATGAACTGCCAAAGAGCATGATTTTTCCTTTACGCCTGCAGGAACAACATATGTATATTAGACAAAAAGTGACAGACCAATTCTCCCAGGAAGTTTTATGGGACTTTTGCCATCTTTTAGAGTCTAACAGAGCAGCAACAAGGTTAATAGTTATGAGGGTACTTTGAAGGAGACATAATTAAGCCAGAGTCAAACAATCACACCAACTTCAAAATAAAATATACCTTCAGTAAAAGGCCACACCCCTCCTGAAAGATTATTTTCACTTTCTAGAGAGGATCTACAAATTCACTAACAACTGTGTAAATGTTTGTACAAAGCCTCAGAAAACAATTTGCCCTTGCAAAAGGAAAGACACAATCATCTCTTTAATACACTGAGTTTATTTAGACATTTAAAGCTAAGTTTGGCATAAAGCACATCAGTAATGTTTCTTTGCAGATCAAAGACCTAGTGCACCAGCTACACAATAACATTAAAAACCAGTTCAACACATGAAACATCATAATCAGCAGTTAGGAGGTATCTGCTTTAAGCCCCTCTATTAAAATCTGATTACAGATAAAGAGAAGCCTCTCTCTGAATCTCCAGTTACTAAACAAGACAGCAGGAAAGAGTTTTTTTGTAACACATTGATCTTATGTCCTACTTAGAGTCACATACATGGATAACAGCAGAATATTCAATTAGAAGGTCTTTGAAGTATCAGCTTCAGTTGAAAGCTGGCTATCAACTTTTCACTGAAGGTCAGTAAAATAAAAACTTGAAGCTCAGTTCTAAACACTTTCAAGAATTTTCTCTGCTTTTTAAATATCTAATAGTAGGTTTCATTATAGCATCCCCTGAATGCAGTTATCACCCACTTTCTGTAATGGAGCAATTCAACCCATAAAAAGATCTGTTTAATTTCATAAGCAAGAACTATCAAAATTACTCTTGAACTTAATTCTTCCACTATCCTCTCACACATTTTCTTTGCTCTACCTTTTCTTGCCAATACACCTACACAAAACCCCTGGTTGTATCTCATGTCCTTTTCCAGTTTAACTCCAGTCAAGCTTTGGCTTTTCTAGTTCCATCCATGCACACCCTGGGAAAGTGCCTACATTTTTCTTGTGTACCCACCCCCAATTCCACACTTCATGCTCCCCCTCCTTGTATCTGAGCTCAGAGAGGAGGTCCCCAACAGTTGAGCTACCCTCCTGTCACACCTGCTGGCTGTCACAGAGCAATCTGGAAGGACCTGCACCTTAACTTCTGCCTTCAATAAGTTCTGCCAAATTTAATTCCTTATTCTTTTGCAGCCCTAGTTAAAAGACTGAATCAGATTTGACCGACTTTGTACCTAATGCACATTATGACATCAGCTCATTGAAAATGTTGAATTAACAAGTTTAGTCATAAAACACAATTTCCAAAGCTCATTATTTTCCAGGCAGGTTATTTAACCACACCAAACTGACACTGTCCTTGAACAGCCCTTGCCTCTACTGTAGGCTTTATTACACAGACGGTATTCCATGCCTTGGACTAGTTTTACCTACTAACTCCCTCCTTTTCCAGTTCCTGCCAGTTTCAAAAGCATCAACACTTAAAGCCAAATGAGCTAAACTAAACTCATCTAATGCCACTGTGGCATCCCTACAGCATATTCCATGCGCTTCAATCGCAGCCTTACTTTGCAGTGGCACACCAACTGAAAACAAACCTGAGTCAGCTATTTATTTGGGCACTGTGGTTTGCCAGTAGTGTTGCTCTAGAACATTACTGCCATGCTACTGATGTCACAGCTCGCCCATCAGTTTAGCGTTGATTTTCTCCTGTGTAGCAGTCACAGTGTCACTAGCCATGGTCTGATCCTTCCCACCCCTGCATCAGAATTAGTGGCTGATCGATGAATCCAATGAGGGAACTAATCAGTCTGAGAATTAACTTGATCATTTTCTTCTTTCCAGTTGAATCTGTTCCTTCATCTGATTCACCATTTGGCACCTAAATGCACTAAAAATAAATAGCTGGGATTCACACTGCAGTTTTACCACAGGCATAGAAACTGAAAATTGTGACCTCATTAAATCCTATTGCATAGGTTAACTGTATTAGTAGAGCAGTATCTGCAATATTGGTGGCATTAAAATGCTCTTTCGGTTTTAGAAACCACTCCATATCCCCATCTGTACTTACCCTGTCGTGCATAAATAACTTCATCTCCCCATTTCATGCACTCCTTTCACTTCAGTTTTAATGAAGGAAACCAGATTCCATACAGTCAGATGTCCTTAGAGTGCAGGCCAGCATCCTACAAGAGCTACGCTACTGGGTAATTCCTGTCTCCATTATTCTGGAAAAAGATGAACTACTGTGCAGTTTGTTGCATTACTTTCACTTCCTTGCATACAAAGGATGGCAAAAGTATTAGTAACTCTGACATTTTAAGTACAGTGATAACTTAATTGATGCTGTCTGAGTGGGAAAGAGGAAGAATGAAAAATCCTCTCTATAAAGAGAAGTCCTATGGATGAGATATTTGGAATATCTTATTGCACATTGATAATACTACTGCTGAACACTTCACATCTTACTATCTTCCCTGCATGCCTTTGTTCACATTGGTTATATATGGTTTTAGAAAATTAACAAAGAGATAAAGTGAGATAATTAATCAGAAGTATTTCCAACCAATCTCATTGTACAGATCTATAGCAAAAGATGTTAAGAACTCAACTTGTGGAAAGCTGGAGCATCTCAGGTTTTGAGCATTTATACTCCTCTGGTGTAGGAAAAGTCAAATATGCGCAGATGAAAGAGAAAGTAAAATTTAGCTATTGTATATTTTTGTTTCTTTGTCACATCACAGTGTACGACCTTTATTCTCCAGTGTAACTTTTTCCAGATTCATCCACCTCTGGAAAGAATATTAAAAAAACCCAAACAATGTATAAGTACTCTGAAGATAAAAACACATTTAGCTATCTTAGTCATTCTATTTGTATTCTCAAAATGGTTGTATTTTAAGTATTTAAGCTAAAGTTCACTTCTTAGCCTGTGTTTGTTTCAGTTGGATGTTCATAGACTTTTCAACTGTTTACTGCTGTCACGTGTCAGCTCTGGGGCCCATCTAATCCAAAAGTTACCTCTCAAGCGCTGCAGATCTAAACACCTTGATTGAGAATCCTTAAGAACAAAAACAATGCAGCAGAAACAATGGGAAACCCCCTGTTTTCTACATATTCTTCAAGGTCAATCATTTTTCAATTTCTAAAATAATTGTGAGCTTAAGAATATTGTAAGTCAAAAAAAAAAATCTTTTGCCCTTATTCTTGCTGTAACAGTAAAAACATAAGATGTTTTTACATAACTAGTCGTGGGCCATAAACACTGGTGGTAATGAGGGAAAACTCAAATACCACACTTCCTGAGACCTGACTAATAATCTAAAAATAAGGATAGTTTAATTCTACAAGCTTGTAAGTTTACTGACTCATTGAATCACAGACTATTTAAGGCTGAAAGGGAACTCTGGAGGTTATCTAGTCCAACATCTGCTCGAAGCAGGTCCAATCAGATGAGGCTGCTCAGGATATTGCCCAGCTGGGTTCCATACACCCCTGAGGGCAGAGGATTCCACAAGCTCTCTAGGTATAAACCCTTCCCACAGCTTCATCACTCTCACAGTGAAATACTCTTTTCTTATACCTAACTGGAATTTTGCACATTCCAACTGGCACTGCTGCCTCTTACACTTTCACTGTGCACCTCTAAGCGAACTTCTCTATATCCTGCCCTTGGTACAGAAAGATAATGTTAAAAATCTTCCCTTTATCTTCTCTTCTTCAGACAAGAAAAAATAAAGCCACCCAAAAACCAAACCACCACAGTTCTAACAGCATCTCCTTACATATCCTCAGCAATCCTGATGACCCCCAAACTCTTGACTCTGAACATGTTCCAGTATGTCAACGCCTTTCTTGTATTAGGAAGTCCAGAACTGGACACAGTACTCCTATGCAGTCTCAGAAGTGGTAAAAAGGGAAAAATTTCTTTCAATATGCTGGCTGTTTTCTTGCTAGTACAACTGAGTATGCTGCTGGCCTTCAATAACACCAAGTGCACACGGCAGACTCATTTGCACCTTGATGTCCACCAGGATCCTGAAGTCTTTTCAAAAAAGCTTCTACCTAACCAATTAGTCCACAGCCTGTACAACTGCATAGGTTTACTTCTTTCTGTCCTATTGTCCTGACTGGTAAAGACATCCCATTATTTGTGTCACCAATAAAAATATTAAGCAATGCTACCAATACTAACCCCTGATAGATGCCACTGGTAACCAGGCACCACTTTGAAGCGAAGTTGCTGATCACAACTTTTGAGTCCAACAGCCCTGCCAATTTTCCACCAACCTTACAGTCCACTTACGCAGTCCATATATGACAAACTTTCACTTGTTCTCTCACTGCATCCTTACAGTGTCAAATAGGTTCAAGGAGGAGGATTTGCTCCATAGCCTTCCCAGAGACTGAGGCTAAGCTGACCTACCTACACTTCCCCAGATCTTCCTTCCCACTGTTCTTGAATAAGAGTGTGATGTTTACTTTCTCAGATTCATCAGGAACATTCCTCTTTCTTCCTTTGCCTTCCTTTCATTATCAATGCACTAGCCCCTTCCACTGCCTTTGAGATTCCTTGTTAGTTTCAACTCCAACTGAACTTCAGCTGTCATACTTCCACCCCTGCACATTTGTGCAATGTTTCTACATTCCTTCCAGTAGACCATTTCGTTCTCGCCTTCTGTGTAACTCTGTCATGGTTACAGATTCCTCAAAATATGTGATGAGGGATGTAATTTGTATGTGCAAGTAATGGCCTTGAAAAGCATTCTCTCAACATTTCTCATGCTGTCATGAGTGAGTCCCAGAATGCAAAGAAAGGGCCCCTTGAAGCACCTTAACCTTCTTTAGACAGGCTGCAGTATCATCTCATCTATATTCAAATAACACCAAAAAAAGGCAATCTGATCTTCCATCACAGAAACAGAATTTTATAGCTCATCTCTCCTGAATTCTTCCTCCACCAATCAGTTGCTTAAGCACAGAACTGGAGCCTCAAATACCCTGGTTTTCAATTAACTTTCTTTAAAGACTCAAGAAGAACTGAAATTGAACACTATGAGCTCAAACACAAAAAAGCTCTCATTTTTTTTTTTTCACTCTTGCCAGCACAAAAAAACTAAGCTGAGGTTTACCACTGAAAAGTCAAATGCTACTACCTCAGTTTTCTTATGATTGAAATTTTCTCACTATTAAAACATTCCTTGGGCTTATGTGCAGAGAGCCCAGATTCCTCTCATGACCTGATGGATAATGCTTTCATCCTCCTCAGCCTGACTCTGGAGCAGTTCCATATGTATTCCACTCTAACCCTAGTTCTTATGACTGCTAAAGAGTCAGTTCACATACTGCTAACCTTAACATTGGATTTGTAGGTGTCTTTTGTTCCAATATATGTATTTCTGTAAAATATGTTGAAGAAATCTGACAGCATTATAGAACATCAGTTCTTAACAACAGAACTCACTATATAAAAGCGATGACCTAGTTTGTACTTTAGGCTTTCAACAACCCCACAACGTTCCAGATTTTTTGAAGTGGTGTTGTAGTTCAACTGAGTTTCCCTCGCCACCTATAGAATAGTGTCAGGGTCCAAAAAACACTTTGAAGAAGCAGTTTTCATTCCTGCCAAGGTATAAACTGATTTAGCCAGCCAAAATCCACACTAGCACTTTCACAAGTCCTTGGAGATTACCGATAGAAACACCCTTACAATGAATTCCATAATTCAAGCCTAATGGCTTTTCCTAAAAAAAAAACCAAAAAAAAACCAAAAAACCACCAAAAAACCCCACAAAAACCCCCCACAAACTTATTTCTAGTTTTCAAGTGTTAAAATTAACAATACTCAAAATACCTTCAAGTAGTGTGGTAGTTTGACCCTGTCTGGACACCAGGTGCCCACCAAAGCCTCTCTATCACTCCCCCCCCCTCAACTGGACAGGAGAGAGAAAAATAGAACAGGCTTGTGCGTCAAGGTAAGGACAGGGAGATCACTCAGCATTTACCTTCACAGGCAAAAAAGACTCAACTTGGTAAAAATGTAATTTATTACCAATCGACTCAGAGGGGAGTAATGAGAAGTCAAACCAAATCTTAAAACACCTTCCCCCCACCCATCCCTTCTTTCCTGGGCTTGACTTTATTCCCGATTTCTCTCCCTCCTCCCACCACCGAGCAGCGCAGAGGGGGGAATAGGGAACAGGGGTTATGGTCAGTTCATCGCTCTGTGGTTCCTGCTGCTCCTTCCTCCTCAGGGGGAGGACTCCTCACATGCTTCTCCTGCTTCAATGTCGGATTCCCTCTCACAGGAGAAAGTCCTCCATGACTTCGCCAGCGTGAGTCCTTCCCATGGGCTACAGTTCTTCATGAACTGCTCCAACGTGGGTCTCCTTCACAGGGTGCAGTCCTTTAGGAACTGACTGCTCCAGTATGGTTGCCCCTCCATGGGGTCACTAGCAGCAAACCTGCTCCAGCGTGGGCTTCTCTCTGTCCATGGGGCCACAGATCCTGCCAGGAGCCTGCTCCGGTGCAGGCTTCCCACGGGGTCACAGCTTCCTTCAGGCATCCACCTATGCTGGCACGGAATCCTCCACAGGGTGTAGGTAAATATCTGCTCCACCGCCCACAGGCTGCAGGGGGACAGCCTGCTTCACCATGGTCTTCACCACAGGCCGCAGGGGAATTGCTGCTCTGGTGCCGGGAGCACCTCATCTCCTCATTCTTCACTGACCTTGGTGTCTGCAGAAAGCGTTCCTCTCGCATGTTCTCACTCCTCTCTCACTGCAATTGCTGCTGCGCAATAACTTTTTTTCCTTTCTTAAACACGTTATCCCAGAGGCGCTACCACCGTCGCTGATTGGCTCAGCCTTGGCCAGCAGCAGGTCCGTCTTAAAGCCAGCTGTCATCAGCTGTATGGGACATAGGGGAAATGTCCAGCAGCTTCTCACAGAAGCCATCCCTGTAGCCCCCACCCCCTCTCCGCTACCGAAACCTTGACACACAAACCCACTACAAGTAGCGGGGACAATAAATTAATCTCTTCTTCCAAGCTGGTTATACAATTTTCTCTAGAAATTTTGTCATGGTAACTGAAGTGGAGCACTAGCCTGAAGCAGTTTCTGCTAGGTAGAGCAGAGGGGTTGAATATCTGCATCCATTACTGAAACTGACTGTTTTAAATTGCTGTGGTAGAAATACCCTCGCATCAGCTGTCTTAATACAAACCTGAAGATAACTGAACCACTAGTCTAGTACTTTACACAAGGAAGCCACTTTTGTAAGCTTCTGGATATTTAATCATAGCCCTAGATTAACTCATTCCTGTCTATTTTTATTAATTAGAAACAACTCAAATGACCATATCGTAACACAAGTCAGTACAGCTTATTATTTAAACTTTTGTACATATTTTTTTTCCAATAAGAGGAAAAACACTCTTGACATATGACACTTCAGGGACTGCAGAACTAAGAACTGAGCAGAGCAGATGAAAAAGATGAATTCTACATTCCCACTCAACATTTCCACTCAACCTGATGCGTTGAAAAACACAGGAGGCCTACAGAGATGTAACAGTTTCTATATATTCTGCTCAGCAAGATCATTGAGCCTCAAGTTTCCTTGTCTCTGTCTTCTGACTCACAAGAAAAATGACCCTGTTGTACCTGGTCAATATTCAGCCTAAGAGCAAGAGTGGAACATGGTGAAGCAACTAAACTCAAAAGGCTGGGTTAAGCCAAAAGAGCAGAAAGGGAAGGAAAAAGATTAACTGTTGTAACTTGTGAATTGTTTATGATTGTGAAGCAGATTTCTTCAGATAAAATCTAGCAGTAAGTTCCTGACAAAGCTGAGAAATCAACTCATTGTAACTGCAAATACACAGTTTCCCATGGCAACTGCAAAAATTTTGTGCAGGATCCAAGTTCTCATTTAAATCCTCTGTATCTTCAAAAATTACTTACTTTCACTCCAATAAATAAATTAATGTAACCCTGTCTCAATTCAGCCTGCCACAGAGAGGCTACTGCTGCTGTTGCTCAGTGGTTCAGCAAATTCTGACCATTCCAGTAGTTTTCCAGCTGCAGCCTGAGTGGACCACAGCTGTCTGTGGGCAACTAAACAGAAGCAAATGACCTAGATTTATTGTATGGGGTAACTACTTTCCACTTAGAGAATTTCAGAAGATCTAGAAGTTCTTTGCTTTTTAACAGCTGAGAGCAACTGCATCAGCTAAGCCTTTCTACTGATTATCTTTGTGTTCACGGTAAGAGGTATTTAATAATGCCTTTTTGACACTGTTGCATTTATTTGTGTCCTCTAAATTTTACAACCTGGAGCAAAAAGGAATTTTCTCCCAGCTGTCTTTTCTACCCTGTATGCTTTGGGGAATATTTGGACAAGCTGTCTTTACACCCTCCTCTAATCACATCTTACTGAAACAAACCAAAATAGCAAAAACGTCCACAAGAAATCCTGTAGATGATCAAAACCCCAAATCAAGTTAACAGATGTTGAGAAGGGAAATTCTTGAATACAGAAAGTTAAATCTCTGTGGAAGAGGCTGCAGACACCAGTAGCAAGTTTTCATTGCTGTTCTGAATCCACATCTAGTCTTTGCTATGTTTTGCTTGCCACATCCATCTGAGCTTCAATATTTAAAAAGCTGAAAAAATGCTACTCAAAGAATTTCAGCATAAGATTCATAGAATCACATATCGTCCTTGATAAAGGGGTCCCTCCCTACCTTTCCTGTAGGCCCCCTTTAAGTACTGAAAGGCCGCTATAAGGTCTCCCCTGAGCCTTTCCTTCTCCAGGTTGAATAACCCCAACTCTCTCAGCCTGTCCTCATAGGGGATGTGCTCCAGCCACCCGATCGTCTTCGTGGCCCTCCCCTGGACCTGCTCAAGCTCATGGTTTATCAAAAAGAGGTATCTGTTCCGATGATAGCATGAGTCTTGCCAGTTGGTATTCTGCAGCAAGTTCTACAAACAGAGCAGACAGTTGTAGATGTCACTGTATGTTTAAAATGGTAGCTACTTTGCAACTCTCTGCTTTGATAGAAGCCTCAACTGCTAATGGTAACACCAATACTTGGTCTACACAAGTTAAGAAAATGAATTACAAACCTGATCCTGGATTTTGCCTGTCTTGATACAGCATTTAAAGTACTCTGAAAAGCTTTTATAAGCACCCCTACACTTATTTTGGCTTAAGCGAACAAAAAGGTACTTAACAAGGATACTTTTGAGGTTTTATTCGTTAGTGGTAAACAAATACTTAGCTTATCCACCATAATCAAATGCAATCTAAAGTCCTTTGTCTCAGTCAAAAGAATACGATTCCAGAAACAACTGCTAAATAAACTAAACTACTGAGCCATCTGTGCTTCAGTTGTTGTATCAGCATTTTTAGAGACAAACAAACCCAATACATGAGTTGTTCTGTAGAACAGTAATGAACCTACTGTTTCCTAGCTACAGCTTCTAGAAACTTGTGCTACAATCGCAGCTTCAGAGATGCACTCACTTCTTAGTTAGGGAACAGTTCAAAGTAATGGCAGCAACTAGTTCTGACAGAATAAACTGTTGCACATAAAGGTATTACTACTTCTAAGAACACACTTTGTCCAGAGTACTAATGCAATTGATGAATGTAAATTCTATTTATTAACTGAAACTGTCAATGATCAGACACACTTTCTAAGTTACCTCTGCTTAGAAGAATTGTTAGAATTTGGAATTAAAGTTAAAATGCTTCAGTTATAGCACCAGGGTTTGTCTATCAGATACAATACAGGGGGCATAACCAAAAATAAAACTATTTAACCACTAATTCTAAAGGAATCACAGCCAGATCTAATGACTATGCCTCAAATTGACATAAACCTAACATCCACTTTAACGAGATGTGTTAAGTACTGTATCCATTGAACACAGCGCCGTGTCCATTTTCACAGACACCACTGAGCTGGCCCAAAACTGGTTTTCCTCCAGAAGTGATTGGCCAGACTCCATGCTTTAACGCTGCTGCATTTTGATCTGATTTGGATGATACCCCTTCTAAGAGTACACTAAGCAGAAAAATAGTCCAGCCCACATGGGTGCCAGATGATTGCTAAACAGCAGTCATTAACCGTACTTAATTCAGAAACCAGATGAAGTCTCAGTAATTCAGTACTATACCATCAGCAGACTGGCAACAGATGACTATCAAAACAAAAATCTACAAAACATCTGTTCATGTAGTTTCACACAAACTCAAGCTTAACATGTCAGATAATTTAGTCATGGAATTCTGAAAGCAAGTTTGGACAGATAAAAGTACATTGTACCATGCTTCACTTCCTTGGTGCTACTAAGTTCGGATTAGGGTAAAATATTAAGTTCAAGGATAAAGCAATCCAAAGGTTTAGTAGGATTCAGGCTATTTCCATCATTAGGTTATTGCTCCACAACCTGAGCAAAGAACCAAAGCCATTACCATCCAATCTGCACTTAGTTGCTAGCTCTGAATTAAAGCACTTCCAGTAACTCCAAGAGCCCCAACATCAACATCTGTATTAAAATCCTCAGTAGAAGCTGTCCAAAGAATGTACAGGAAGTGACTGTTTTCCTTCTAGGAGAACAGTAGGCACCAGGTAATGGGTTTCAGTTTCAACAGATGCCAGCTTGATATTTTGACTCCTATGCATGATCTAAAAATGAACAATAATAAAAAAACCCCACATAATAATAAATATGAGTTCTCAAAGTTAAGCTCGTACTCCATCATGAAGATATGAGAGGATAAACAGGATGATAAACAGGATGAGTGTATCAAAAATTACTGCTACAGTTTAAAAAAATAATTTCAATGTTATAGATGGGGCTTAGCATTATAAGCATGACTTAATTTTCTAGAATCTCAACAAAGGATATGTCCAAAGTAAGATCAAGAGTTCTGTCAAATCCAAAGCAATGAAGCTTAGCTTCTAAATAAGTTTTCATATAAGATTAACAGGCATTGTTTTCCCATACACGTTGAGTTTACATTTTCTTCATACATATAAAAAGATACAAAATACAACACACAAAAAAGATATGAAATATCAAAAGCAGTATTAATGAGTTCTAGAAGTTTTGTGCCTTGACGCAGATTTTTGTTGCCATGATGAAGCAGTTGATAATAGGAATCATGCAAAAATGAAACATGCACGGAAAACATTTGATCAGAAAAGCTATTTTTAAATCCATAAAATAAATGCTGCTTTCTAAGCAGTATATACTTAAACCATACGCATGAACATCCACAGAATGGCTCTGTAATCTAATTATATTCACTTGGAGTATTCAGCTTCACTGCAATACTTCCATTAAAACTTACCAATATTGATAGGCACTTTTATAGTTTAAATAATCCATCTACAAAACTCAAGCTATTTTCTCCAGATTTCACCAGGAGTTACAGTTCAAAATGCTTTAGTAAATACAGTCTACTAACTTATCACAAGAACAGAATGAAGGACTATATTTCATGTTACACTCTAACTAAAGGAACATACTTTGAAATTAAATGTATTTATTGTTGAGTTACTATCTCCAAGATAAATTTAAGTAACAGATAATTAATGCATTATGACAGGCTAAATTCAACTTTTTTAAACCGTGCTAAATATCCATCCCTTTAGCCAAGTTCATAATATTATTGGAGTTATTGAGAAGTCAGCAATCCAAGAAATAAAGATTCTCCCAAACACCTCACTTGAATACAAAGGATCCTGCAATTTTTTTTTTATACAGAGCATACATAGAAATGCAATCTCACCTCACAGGAACTCTCCTGACCATCTTTTTTATATAAAGACTTGAAACTTCCTCCTCCCAATTGCATTATCTGAATTAAGTACTGGAAGTGCATTTGAACAAACACAAAAATCCTTTTTAAACGTTTACTGCCTACGGTATTCGCGTTCATAGCATCATTAACAAACCAGTTTAGAAGAGACATGCTGATGGTAACTGTTCTATGGACAGCTCTATATCTTTTGTCTCAAATGGCCTTCCAGCTCACCTTTCCTCCTTCAAGCTAATCACTAATTTATAGGCCGCAAGTGTGTTAAAAAGCAAGTTCATAAATTACTGGAGTTTGGGGAATGTATCAGTCATTCAACAACAATTATCAAGACTTGATCATAGCTCACAAGAAACTTTGAGCACACAATTCTGTTTTTATAAACTGACTCCATAATTAGATACACTTTAGAATTTTCTTTGAACTTTGGCTGGAAGTGTGAGAGGCAAATCTCCAGAATACCTTTCTAATGATGTTTTGGTCTGTTCAGCTTATTAGCCACTGCATGCAATTACTCCATTTGATTTTCAAAGTATAGCTGAAGGCTAAGTAAAATGATTTCACTGTTTCCCTTTTAGCCTGTAACTGGTGACGAAGGCAGCAGTGTATATAAGCAAAGACAAAAGTCTAGACCATCCCTTAATTCTTGTTGCAGCAAGAGAGTTACAAAAATTCTTTCTTTGGAGAAATGCAGTAACCCTTGGCATATTATGTATCTGTACTGAGCTACAGAATTACACTGCACACAAAAGACTAATAAAGACCATAAAATCAGGAAAAGTGCTAAAAAGCGCCAAAACCCAAGTGCCCCAAGCTACTTCAAAGCCATATTCATGTGCATATGCATTATGAGTTTACCAGACCACATTTCTCTTCCCCTTCTGACTCACCCTCATCAGGATTTCAACCGCTTTCAAGATAACATCAAGTTATTTGCAGTCCTTTATTAAAAAAAAAAAACACCCTACCAAAACCCCTGAAACACACACAAGTACATTCGAGTCAAACTGAGAATTAAGACAAGAACTGTTGCGTGTTTGATAGGACTTATTAATACCGATTGCTTTCCAAGTCAGAAAGCTACAGATCTTCACTGTGAGAGTGCTGCACAGGTACTAGTCCCTTAAACATTTAAGGGGATCTGTTGTTTCTGTCCCCATCTCTGGCTTGTGATTGCAGAATTTGCCCTTGATGGTCTCAATCAACGTAGGCTTTAGCATCAATTTGCAGTAAAAAGAGCCAATAGCATATCCAGAATCCAATAAAGATTTCAATCTCTTTTTAATATAAGCTGTGCTAATTTGTACCTGCCCCTCCTCATAATGAGCTAAAGCAGAAAAACATTTAATTGTTTAAAACTGCTGAAACTGCAACTCGTAAGAAAAACAACTGTTGTATAACTGACTGGTCAGTTATTGGCACTTATTAATGTCAGTTAATGCTTCCGTCCTAGCAATAGGAGATCTGCCTACACAAATGACAACCGCCTCTTTCCACAGAATTGTATTGGCTGGGAAATACAACATTCAAGGTGAAGCTTTTGCTGAGGGGGGGAGGCAAGAACAACTAGGAATAACTTAATACAAACTTTCAACTGCGGAAGCGTGCAAATTCAGAACAAAGAAGTAGCTGTTCACACTTTTGTCTGGATGCATATTCAGAAGTTCAAACAAGCATAAGCTTAAAGCCACAAAAACCCTGCCAAGATCACTCAGCTGGGTACACATAAAAAATTAATATGCAACTCAAGCAATACATTTATACATCCCCTGGCCTTCTGTATCTTTCCTAAATTTTCTCTTCTGACCTTTCATCTACACCCCTAAAGTGCCTTTCAGTGTCATAAAAATTCTTAGACTTGAGAATCCTGCATTTCTGAGTCCACTATGTTCTGCTTAAACTTGTTTAGAATATTTGACCTTCAAGTCCTGATCCCTTAACAGCTAAGCATACGCTCCTTCAGAATAAGCATCCAGAAGTCGTTTGGCCCATTGTGAACTGTCCAGGGAATTCCTTACTTCTGCATTTTGACAGTGCTGCAAAATCCATCCATTCAGTATTTTTTTGTATGCGACCTGCGTGGCTCACCAATTCCACACACCCAAGTCAATATTCAATGCATAACCTTCATCAACTGAGACAACTTTCAACGTATTATTCCAAATGGAGACAGAATACAAGCCACTGCAGAACTGTTCTCTTGGACTTTTAGAAAGCTTAGCTCATCTTCCATATCCCCTCCTGTTGAAATCATAATTAACTAACTGAATTGGGAAACAAGAGCTAGGCTTGAAAACCAAGGATTTAACAAAGACAAAACTTATACAAGAGGGAAAACTGAGGTTAGAACAAGGGAGGCTGGGGGGGGGGGGGAAGAGTAGTACTAGAAGCAAATCTTTTCCTCACACCACTGAATTCTCTGCTTGTTATTCATAACCTATTCCTAACTGTACCATCACACTTAGTAATGCATATACTAAAGACCACAAACTCAGACAAAACAGAATATATTCACAGCAGAGATAAAATTAGCTTTCAACTTAGGGAATGGAATACATTAGTAAAACTTCCAGCAACAAAAATTTTTAATTCAATGTCTTACTAAAATCTGATTTTGATCACTCTCTTTGCAACAAACGTCAATTAGACACAGGACAAGTCAGTATAATAAGAACAGCCCAAATAGAAACAAATAAGGAAGCACTTATTTTTTTATTTAAGCATAAAAAAAAAGTCAAACATGAATCACACGCTTAGGCAATCTCTTAAAGCCACTAAGAGTTTCAGAGCACAGACTCCAACTGTATGAACAAAATGATCATAGGCCTGACATAAACATCTCAGACAGATACTACCACATTCAGCACTTTCAGATTTGTGATTTGCCTTATGAACTCCATTTACATTTCAGGTGAAAAAAGGCTTCAGATTTGGAATTCTGGGATGTTCATTCAGTCAGTAAGTCATACATTACACCGCCAGGTTTACAGGCGAGTTTGTTACTGCATGCTGTTCCTATAAACTACTTCAAGAATCAATTCACCAACTATTAATATTTCTGAGCAATTCTTTGCCACATGTCCTTAGACTCTTTCAGATGAGATTGGGCAAATTAGCCAGCCAGAAAAGTTTTTTTTTTCAACCACCTCATACTTCTTTTTGCAGCCAATACTAAAAAGTAGCTGCCCTGCTGTGTTCGTAAAGTTTTTCTAGTACATTCGTGACATTTTAGTTAAGAGTCACTCTACCATGAACATAGAACCTACTAACAGCAGGTTACAGTAGCAAGCAACTGTCTTGTTTCATGAAAAAAAAAAAAAGGTTTAGGTCATCGTGTTCAAATTTCCAAAGCGTAAATTGAACACCAAGTTTAAATAGAACTAAGCAGTAAAACAAAACCATATCTTTAGCCATCACACTCCAGCACACTCAACAGTAAGAGTAAAACAACAAAAGGCCTAAAATACTCCAGACAAAGAAAAACCCACATAGTACAAGTACTAGCATAACACTGAGGAGTTACAATACGGAGTTATCCAAGAAGCTCCACAGGGGATAAACTCAGCGCAGCAGCTCCCAGGTCAGTGCTAGCCCTGATATGCTCCTGGACAAACTACTGAAGAATATTTACACTGCGCTGTAATTCAGCCACACCTTGAGGTCCCTGTCACTTAAGAGCAAGAAAACTGTTTCCCAACCAGAGGCAATATGGATATCAATGTAGCCATAATAATGAAGTGCACTTCAACATTCAACACAGAGACAATGTGAATATCCACTAGTGTATCCATGGAACGGTTAATCTGTAACTCAAGTAATCCACTCACATATAATGACAATTTAAGGTGTTTGTTTTCATTTAGTTTGTTCCTGAAGGAGTAGAAGTCACTTCAATGGACACTCAAAAGTATAGAGGTGACCCTTCAAGAGTTAAAAGCTATTTGCTTCTCCATTCTAATCATTCTTCTTGCAAAGACATTTAAGCTTCTCTTTTTCACTTAGACCTTAACTATACCCATGACTGCTACCTCTATTTCAAAAAGGTATTTCTAAAGTGTTTTTGTTTTAGTCTCTCCAGGTATTTTGCAGTAGTCAAGTGTTCTGCATTTCTCAAGACATGTATTCAAACATCACATCCCAAAGAACTGCAAGAATGTTTGTAGTATCACAATTTTGTGAAGGATGCATAGGTAGTTGCGGTTTTCTAGCTGAGTTATTGAAGGTCCTCTAGGGATTTGGTTCTGTTTGTTTTGGTATTTAAAAAACAAGACTCCACACCAGAAATGCCTACTAGGCAACCATAGTGTATACATTCTTTCTAAAAACATTCATTTCACAGCCTACCATCACTTCAACTTCCCAGTCCTCTCAGCAGCAAAAATCTGGTGCTTCCAGTTCAGTTGACTGTCCTATCTTCTTATAGTATTAGGTTAGTTGATTTACCAAACATAACTGTAAGCAGTGGTATGTTTAGGAAGCAATGATGTAGGGGATTATAGCAGCTCACTAAGTGAGGAATTCTCAGTTAAGCTATGGCAGATGAAATTACTTTAGAACAAACATTTATTGTAATCTCTTCCTTAAATATCCAAACTTTTCTTGTGAAAAACTTTGTGCCTAGTGACCAAACAAGAATTATAGTTAGCCTGAGAAATCTACTGCTGATTGGAAACATCACATGTACAGGTTGATAGAGAAGTCTTTTTAAGCAATTGTACAGCTTATCTCATTCCACTGGGGAAGAAGGATAAAGAAGAGGAAAAACAGCAAACACCATTCAAGTTAAGCATTTTTGCAGGCTTAACATACCCTGCTCTTCTTCTAACTAGTACTTTTAGAGCCCTGTTCCCTCCCTTGAAGGAAGCAAATTTCTCTAATCCGCGTGGGTCCTCTTCACCCATTTAACTGCACATTTGATTCATCTGTTCCCAAGAAAGCTTCTGCTTTCTTGGGGAATTTTAAACATTTGAGTGGATTGTACGTGGGAAGAGTGCAGAATTCCTCCAATTCCTGCAAAGACACCTCTGAAGCCAACATATGCTGGCTATATTCAACAGGAAGACATCAAAGAAAGCAAACAGTAAAAACTACTTTTTAATCTAGTCATCATAAAAATAGATGACACCATACTTAACTGCTAGCATAACACACTAACTACAGTACTTCAGTAGAAAGTAACACCTACCATAAAGAAAAAGGTTGACACGATTACAAGTCAAGAAATGTAGAGACTAATAAAGTGTTTCTTACAAAAAAGGTAGATGTCTTTCAGGACTATTCAAACTATACAAACACCTTTCACATTTTTTATCAAGTAGAAGCCAACAATGTCTTCCAAATGCACAGACTGGCAGCAGTACGATCTCTTTGGCTAATCACTTGGCATTGGTCTGTTTCATTGCCACCCCTCACAACTACTGTTTCTGTGAAAGATTCTTTCTGAAGAAACTAACTTCATGAGAATGCAAGGTATTCCTTTAAATAGAAATACCCAAAATGCAAATGGAGGCTCTTCCTTCTGCCCCCATATCCTTTCTTTGTCCAAGAACTGTTGAAGTGGCAGAAACCTTCTCTACTTAAAGAGGATAAACCACGTCACTGAGAAGACAGGTTTTCACATTACATTTTAAGTTTTACCTGCTGTTTGAATCAAAGCCTGAGAGCCATTAAGTTGCCTTCCTCTTGGTACCTCCTAACCAAACCTGAGAAAGACAGACAAAGGACTCCAAAGACAACCTCCACAGCTTATTACACACAAGTGAAGAAAAGCTATGACTGATTATCAGAGTTCAACTCTTACAGCCTCACTGATCACATCCATTTATACTATTATTTTTAAAGTGCCCAGGATCACCTAGTTAGCATTTCAAGCCCTGACATTCAGATATGAAACAAAATCAAAGGTCCAATCCTTTATGTTGTAATTGGCAGCAAAACTGCAAGATTATAGCTAAAAACTGTTATTGTTTCCAAACAACTAATGAGGAAACAACAAGACTAGGACAAGAAACAAAGCAAATGAGAAGCTGTAAACCAAAAGTTTCAGGAAGACAGACGAGAAACAGTCTGCATCTTCGTAAAATTCTAAGATACATAAGACTGCCTCCCACATTACAGGGAGAGGAAATTTCTACTACTGCAAAGTTTATGTAAGTAAAATTCCTGAACATTAAATCATACTTCGAACAGCAAAGCAGCAGGGAGCAGAAGCCATATAACTTATAAGGAAGACAGTCAAAAGAGAACATGCAGCACAGAAAAAGATACTTTTCTGAGAACTGTAACTATCAAAGCATAATTTGCCCACACATATTCCATTAATTTAGGAACCAAGAATGTAAAGTTCCAACTAAGGCTTCTCCTACAGTCAGAGGATTTATAGAGTTCTCTTGCCCCTCCTCAATGCACATTTCCTGTTGTGAGTAAAACATAAGCTCATTCTTGTACTCTTTTCCTCCCTGAAGGTACCTCCCTCTACTTCATTTAGTTTCACAAAACCCACCTGTACCCCTGTAAAACTTAGCAAAAATTAGCCAAAGAATTAATAAAACATTAGGAAGTAAGAGGGTCAGGCAAAATTTGCTTATATAAGCTTTGTTTCTCCAGGAAACCAGGCTAAGAGTTTACTAGCCCACAATCTGTCAAGAAAACATAATGAACTGAAAAGAAAACATTAGACTTTTTGTGTTACTGGCAAGCAGGATGCTTAACAGCTGATGACAGAAAGCATATTTGCAAGTGGGGGAAAAGAATGAACAAGATTAGGTCACAAATAAGCAGAAAATTCCCATGGTTTATTCACCTTCTACGTTAGAAGGAGTTCTAAAATGTAAGATTGTCTGTAGTCAGATGATTACAGTAAAAGAAGCCTACGATCCTTGAACAGTGTCTTTCTTTTAAGGATTTCTACCTCATTAGTTCAGTTAGATGATGTCCTTCAGCCTCTTTACTATAGCATCATCCAGGCTGGCTCAAGCCTCTTTCAGTAGCAGATGGAACTAAGTATTCGACTTTGCGCTGAAGCGGATGAAGAGTGATCACATAAATCCATTTGCCACATGAGTTGCAGTGCCACTCAGGAAAAGTGGGAATATAAAAAAAGCTTCGTAATTAGTACTGCAGTAATCTTGAGTCAGTTTATACCTACAGGATGGTTATTGCCAAAGTTTTTGCCTCAGCAATAGACACACAAGGATCCGTTAATCCACTAGTGTGCAGTGAGTTCTCTAACTATATATGGAATTCTTGTAAAAGCTGTAGCAACAATCCAGATCTGCTACTGAAACACTCTGGAGGCCTCCAAAGCTGAGAAGATATAAGACACATCAATGTAGCATCCAACTTTATTACACAGACATAGGTACACGACCTTTAACAAACAGCTGAAGTGCGGTAATTATACTATTCCCAGTTATTACCTCTAGCACTTTACAGACGAAGCAGAGCATGTGAGTGCACAGCCACTTTGATGCAAAGTCCAGTAGCTTAGCTGAAACTATCAGAGAAGACTACTGAAGCTAAGCTGTTGGACTTTGGACTAAAGCAGCTGGAACTACTTGCCCGCATTTCTTTCTGCCAAGAGCCCTACAAGTTTGGGTGTCTTTCAACAGGAGTAGGACAACTGGAGTAGGAAGAACTTCAGTCACCACAGCAAGATATGTCAGCATATGTCAAGCACCCAAAGATGATCATTAACTTGTTCAGAGATCTCAGTAATTATAGCTAAATTACATGTAAGCCTCTGCTCTGATGTAACAGTTTCTAGATGATATTCCTGGACACTAAGGAGTCGTTGAAGCAGAATCTTGCCCTTATGTACATGCACTTCTCCCATAAACCTCACCAACAACTGAAGGCAAATGAGGACAGAATCCAGCCTCCAAATACTACAACATACCTGAAGATTTTTCACCCATTACACAGGTGTCTGCTGTTCCTGGAGCACTCACCCTAACTAGATATCAAAATACTTCACAGAAGGTTAATGAATTAAGCCTCAACACACCCAGTAGCTTAGCATCACCCTATTAAGGATGAGCCTCGAGGCACGGAGAGGAAGGATAACCAAACCGAGGCCACACATGTGCATATACACACAAGACCAGCGAGGCAGGACTACGATATTGGCTGTCAATCCAGAAAGTTTCATGTACTGACACAGAATAACTTCGCCAGCACGCACGACTGTCCACTGAGGGGGCGGGGGGGGGGAGCCGGGCAGGGGCTGAGGAAAGGAGGAAGCCCAGGCAGGGAGAGGGCCGCGAAGAGGGGAAGGGGAAGGGTGCCCTACCGCCCGGCCCCGGCCCCTCACCACCGCAGGAAGTTCACAAAGAGCCTGTTCCCAGACAGGTCGCCGTTCCTGCCCCCGCCCCTAGCCGCACCCGGCCGACCCCCGAGCGGAGGGCCCTGAGGAGGGCTCCGCGCACATCCCTCCCTCCCTCCCTCCTCCTCAGCCCGCAGCGCCGCCTCGCCCACCCCAGGCCGCCGCCTCCTTACCTTGGCCACGTAGTCCTTCACCTCATCCAGGTCTCCGTTCTTGAGGGCCCACATGAATTCCTTGTCAGACATCGCGGCCGCCTAGCAGGGACGCGGGCGGGCGAGGCGGCGTAGAAGGGGCCGGCAGCACCTCCGGGGAGCGAGGGCGGCGGCGCGGAGGGCGGGAGCCCCTCCCCCGGCTGGCGGCCGCTCGCGGCCTGCCGGCGGTTGGGCGGGGCGGCGGCAGCGAGCGCCGTTGGGGCTCGGCGCGGCGGAGCGAGGCCGGGCGCGCGGGGAGCGGGAAGCGCACGGGAGAAGCCGCCTGACCGACCGAAGGGAAAAGCGGTTTAGTTGCGCGCGGCGCTTCCGCTTCCGGTTTCCATTCAGCACCCTTCCCCCCCCCCCGCGGTCCCCTGCCCACCCCACCGAGACACCCACGCGGGAGAGGGGAGGGCGCGGGGCGCATGCGCCGCCCGCAGGCTGCCGCCGAATCCGCTTTGCGCATGCGTCCAGTCTAAGCGTCTCTGCGCTCCCGGAGATACCGCGGGGGGGGGGGGGGGGGGGGGAAGGGGAGGGAGGAGACACAGAGATGACAGCGCATGCGCCCTAAATTCCCGCGGCTTCGCCCCGCCCCCGGAGGTTGCCATGGTGACGCGGCCTGCGCCGGGCCTGGCGGAGCGTCTCGCCGGGTTGCTGGCAGGGCCGCTGAGCCTGCAGTGGGACGGGAGGGGAACCCTATGAAGCTCGGCCTTACGCTTAGCTCACCCGGCGCCCGGGACCCTGCGGAAGACGTGCGCGGGGCGTTGCGCCTCTGCCCGGGAAGCTGCGGCACGCCGGGGGCGCGGCAGGCCGCGCTGGGCTGTGGGGGGCGGCGGGCCGCTGGCTCCTGCCTCCAAACTGGCCGAGGAACTGCGTGGTTTAAGTATCCGCTCCCACTGAGGGACCCAAGTGTCTGAATAGCTGTTCTACAGAACCCCAGGCACTGAACATGCTGTGCGTAATTATCGTAATGCTTCCAAAACATGAACGAGGAAACATAAAAGGAAATGTGCGATAATTAATATGTTGGCACTCGATGGTTGCATCTGTTTTTCGAAACCACATGTTTTGCATATGGAACCTGCAGCCTGTTGTGTGAATCATGTTTGACTGCTAACAGGCAGCCGGTTCTCCTAACCCCCTCTGGCAAGCATCATCCTGAACACCCTTGGAGCTGGAGCTGCTCTGCTCTTAGTGCACCCAGTCTGGCAACAATATGAAAATGTACAGACACTGTTTAAGGGCAGCAGTGCTCTCATTAAGGAGAAGGAGGGGCACTCCACCGTACAGCCAAAGAAAATTTATAAGGGGCGGTGGTGATGCCTTACAGCTTGTGATTTTTCTGTGTTTTCCTTGTATTTCTGAACCACAGAAATGGCTTATGCAGATTTTTGCAAGGCCATTAAATGATATTTATTTAAATGTTATTTAATTGAAGTAGCTAGAACGTTACTTGCATGGAAATAAAAATCTATAACCTTTCAAATTGGATTAATTACTGATTTCACTTATAAACAGAGACACTTCAGAACACATGATTTTGTCCTTATTGCTTTTCTTAATGCTGTTAAAGAAAAAGAAAACAAAAACTGTGAAAGACAAACTGTAAACTGCCCTTGAGTTGTTTTGTAAATGCTTCTAGGACATGCATAAATATGAATTTTTCAGTGCTTAATTTTCCATCTGCAGAAATGATAAGCAAGTTTGGATTTTTTTTAATAAGCTAAATCAATTATCTTCCTTTTTTAAGGAGACTAAAGAATCCTGAGTTAATCAGTCTGGTGAAAACATATTTAAAATTCTGGATACTTAGATATTTGAATATGCATCAAGGAGCCAAGTTGTGATGATATTTTTTAAACGTTGCTGGCCACTTCTGTTGCCATGTTTGTACTCACTACCCTGTAAATTCAATCTTTCAATTTTGCCAACAATTTCCCTGTCTTATCCTTACTCCTGTCTCATTACTGAAGGAGAAAAACTTTCACACTCTCTCTTTCTCTACAAGTTCTGTTACCTAAAGTACATGGTTTAGTCAGACATTTCTCCCTTTTTACCTGGTACATGGCTTTTCCAGAGGTGCAGTCATCGGTTAGCTGCAGGCCCAAGTTCTAAATGGCTTTTGTGTGCATAGTGACTAATACTGGATCTCTCAGGCATGCATCCAGAAATAAAAACCCGTACCTGATACTATTTTCTAACTGTGGGGTGCTGTCATATATGCCTTAAAAGCTGCAAGTGCTGCCTTAGCCCTCTTTCTTTTGCTTTTTTTCAAGCTTGGTTCCAACTCATAGAAGTCTGTTTGCAAGTAAGAACTTTGATTCTTAGGCATATTAAACAGGGGAAAAAAAAAAAAAAAAAGAAAGAAAGAAATGTAGTGAATAAACATTTAGCAAAGGAATTTCTTAAACATATTTTTTTCCCTTGAAAGCACTACAGAGTTACAGATATTTGAAAAGAAATGCAGTGCTAAACATACAAAGTCTGTGAGACCTGGATTTGATTATAATCCTTAAACTAGGAACTGCTTTTACACATCTCTCTGCTTACCTCGTCTGTCTTATAAGCAGTGGTAGAATCACTTTCCATTTGTGGAAAGGATCTCCTCTTTGTACTGACTTTAACCATACTAGCCAAAGCTCTAGGCTGGCTGCAGTT
The DNA here is from genome assembly GCF_034619465.1 of Leptosomus discolor. NCBI lineage: Eukaryota > Metazoa > Chordata > Aves > Leptosomiformes > Leptosomidae > Leptosomus > Leptosomus discolor. The sequence continues at coordinate 154,015,117 of NC_141391.1, forward strand.
GCACTGTTTGAAGAACTAATGCATCACTGAGAGGGAATCCTAATTGTTAACCATAGAGTTTACGCTGGCTTCTCGGATATAAGCCTTCACCTGGTGACATTCCCCACGGCAAAGCAGTATTCTAGTCTCATCAGCAGAAGTTTCAACACAACATGCAAGTCACACTCCAGAAGAGTTATAGTCTGAAGGAGATCCCTAAACAGAGTGCCATTTGTATTTTGATAGAGATATAAGCCAAATGTATACAAGCAAGAATGAACATCATCCGAGTCAGCATAGCATATCTTTGTTCTCTATGAATCTGTGGTTCATTTTCTGATTAAAACCTGGTTATTTCTATTCTACATCCTCCAGAAAAACTGAGAAATAAATTTGAGAAGAAGCACAAGGTGAATTGCCCCACCATTCGAATTGCTGGAGGAGACAGGGATTAATAATGAGTTAAGGTGTAGGAAGGCTGCTAGATCAATGAGCTGTGCCATCTCTAGCCTGGTTATTCCCCCTGAGATGAAATTCACCTATCTGCTTATTGGTTAAGTCCTGTTTTGGAGGCCTATATAACTTCCAAAGTGTCCCATAAACTCATCCTGCCCTGCTGACCGGAGGTTCGCTTATGGAATATAAACATTATTTTTATATGTATCTTCATATATTTGCCCATATACTTTTGCATATAAATGTAGTTTTGCATTTATCCGTTTCAACAAATAAATGATAATTCATTGTTGTATTCAGTTATACAGCATTACTATTATATAATGCTTACGCTTCTGTAAATCATAAATGCAGTACACAAGTAGTCCAAAATACAAGACAATCCAATGAATTCAGCTATTCAAATTTACAAAAAAAAGAGCAATGTAAAAATCCAAGAAAGACATGTGGATACATATTAGTACCCTTGCAGTTTTTATTTAAAAATACGCCTGTGATCTCATATTTACTGTGTTCCCTTTGTGTAATGCCAAACAATCCATACACAACAGCTGTTAGTTCAGCAACGATAGCCAAGCAGTAATATAAAATATCATCATACAAACGGCATTCTCTTGAGGAGAAAATAATAAAGTTAGCAGATAGCAGACTAGATTAAGTTATGGAAGAGACACAAGAGATACAGGTGAAAATGGGACAACTGATTTGCTTTCTCTGGCGGTCACCTCATCTGATCCCTGCTCAAAGCAGGATAGCCTAGATGAGGTTGCTCAGGGCCTTTTCCAGTCAAGTTCTGAATGTCTCAAAGCGTGATGATTAGTTGGTCATATTTATACTGTTTGATGCAGTTTGTCTGCCGTGGAGGTTACTGGAGAAGAAACACTAATATCTTACCCTTACTTTTTGAATCCAGCAACAGCTTTACTTCTTTTTAGCAAAAAAAGTTTTGGGGTTTGGTCTATGCGTCTCAAACTTTATTGAATGGGATATGAAAGACAAGTATCTCTGTCTCCCTGAGTTCTTTATTTAGCTGTGTGAATCTTTGGTGATATAGTTTAGTATTTGCTGACATTACCGCAAATAAATTTCTTCCTAACCTTTAGAAAATCTCTGTAAGTATTTGAAAAACAAATATATATATGGGGCCAGGTTTTGCTTTGCCCATCTGTGATATGAAGTGTCTGAAGGAAGAGGGAGTGGAAAGGAAAAGAGTTGTTTTTTCTCTCCCAAGGTCAAGCAAGGCTTGCAGACAGGGAAACCCAACAATTGTTGAATGTATTTGTTATGGTACTTGCAGGGGAAGCAGGGGAAGCAGACAAAGTCAGACATATAGCTCCAGTTCTTTGGTACTTGTTCATGGAACCCAGTGAGGCTGGACCTTGGAAAGTAATGCGGTAACTTGGGTGCCAACCTTTGGTAGTGAGGAAAGGCATCATTCTGTGGAAATGCATCTTCCCACGGAGTGGAACTCCCTTTTCCTTGGACGCTATTTAGTAAACACAATCTAGCAGTCAGTTTAGCAATTGATAAACACGGAGCTGGCTCTGAAAACTGAAGCAAGGAGTGTATCAATGTTGACAAATACTCTCAGCAAGATCAGAAGGGGAATAATGGTTTGGAGATTTGACCCATAAGTAACCAGGATGGGCTTGTTTATTAACACAGAGTACAAATGTTTTGGCTGTAGGCCTTCTCTCTTTCAGTATCATTTGTAGATGCCAGTAGGTTTTTATAGTTTTCTTTGTTTATTTCACATTTAAGTACTGTACCTTCTTTTATCTGCAAGACTGTGGATATAAGTCATTATTACTGTCTTGGTGACTAAAATGAACTAAAATCTTTGTGTCTTCATGCAAAAGGAAATACCTTTTTTCTATAACCTTATTTCTCTTTTCAGGAGCAGTTCATAGGAAATGGAAGTTCAAGAAATTATCTCTTAATAGTCTCAGTTATTTCGCTAAAATAAAATAATAAAATTATAGAAACACAGGCTAATTTAATTTGTAAGGAATCTCTGTCGGTCACCTGATCTGATCCCTGCTCAAAGCAGGGCTAACTTGGATGAGGTTGCTCAGGGCCTTTTCCAGTCAAGTTCTGAGTATCAAAAAGTGTGACGAAACCACAGCTTTTCCTGACAGCTTGTTCTGATGTTTGACTGCTTTCACAAAACCAACCTACAAAAAATCCTTATATCTAATAAAAACTTCCCTGTTGTAACTTTGTTACCTCTTATCCTGTACCTACTTCTTCAAGAAGTGTTTGTCTTTGTCTTCTCTCTATATTCTCATGAGGTAGTTGAAGACAGCAGCAAGATCCCCCTCCCCCCACCTTAACCTTGTCATCTCAGGGCTGAACAAGCCAATTTATTTCAGCTTTTTGCCCTGTGTCATGTGTTTAAGTCAGCTTATCATCTTGGTCATCGTCTGATGGACTCACTCCAGTATATCATTGTCTTTTTTTTTTTATCCTAGGCAGCCCAAAACCGGAAGCAGTACCCCATCTGCAGTCTCACGAGTGATGACTAGGAAGGATCAATCACTCATTATCTATTATTTCTTTGAAGGCTGAAATTGCCTTCCGGCACACACTTGTGATGAAGGGTTAAACAACCGGAGAGCTCATGCTGGCCTGAGTGACAACACAGCCTCTGTTCCAAAGCAAGGGACTGTCCAGTAGAGCAGAGCATCGCAATCGGGAGAACTTAGCCCAAAGCTTTGCTGATGGTGCAAGAGTCTGAATAGGTTGCAGTTTGCTTTTTCACAACAGTATGGGCTTTGCAGTGCTGACAAAGGTGAAATCTTTTGCTACTAAGCAAATGAGGGTTGGGCGCATTAGGGACTGATACTAACAAAGATGAAACAAGCAACATCATTTTTCTCACAGTACTCGGTGTTAAATCAATAAACAAGTGACTACTGAAAGTGATACCAATGTGATTTTCTAGTTAAATGAAAATAAATTATTATTGAGCTTGCTCAGCTGCATAGAGGTAATTCTAAATTATAATACTGTAGGTGAAATTCTAGGATTTTAGAAAAAGTTAGAAAACTGAAATTGCCTGACTCTATAGAGAACAATTGCAGACAGCAAAATTCTACCTTTTGTAGAAATGACAGCCGTTGAGAAAAAAATGACATCTATTCATGCATTTTTACTGTAATTCAGAGAGTGTGTCTGTGAAAGTTGCAGTTTGGAAAGTGAATGTAAATTGGTGTAACTTGTGTGTTGGGTGAGTGAATGACTGGAGAGGTTGGGTAATACCAGAAGCAGAACAAACATACAAAAAATGTTTAAAAGTTTCAAGGTAAGCCAGAATAAAGCATTTTATACTTAAACTCTTCTTTGCTGCCATTTGCATTTCTATCCAGATCAGTGCATAGAAATAGCAGACAGTTGTGTGCAATCTTCCATTCTTTTATTTAGCCATAGGTCTACTTTTAGTAGGAAACAGCTCCATCTGAAAAACCTGCAAAGATGCTGCTGAACCCTTTGAGTTTCTGCACAGCAGAGAAAGCTGCCTGTGGAGCTTTTGCTTGTTAGATCTGCAGTTTTGCATTCATGCACTGTGCACCTCAGCATTTGTTAAGGTTTCCTTACCCTCACTAAGCTGAGAATTTCCTGGGCCCCCTTTTTTCATGGTGGCAAGATTTTGCAACCAGGAGACTGCTCGCTTCCAAATCTTATTCATTTTGAAACAGCTTTATAATTTTTTTAGTGCTTTAAGCACTGTCTGAGACCCTCCATTTTCAACCCAAATCACAAAATGAATGGCTTAGTTCAGCATCCCAAGTTACAAAAGGAAACTTAAACATGAGCGTTTATATCACCCATATAAAAAAGCTGAACTACGCTGTATTTCTGCTCTTTGAATGTTTTATGGAACAGTATTTATGCATCTAGCTGTAAGCAGTAGAAGCAAATGAAACTGCCTGAGTATTGTACGCAGATTTTACAGTGTTTAATACCCTGTGTTTTTACTGTAAGCTGTCATTGTTCTAGGAAGTACATAGGTTGCTATTACAAAGTACGGAATAAATCTTCTTTAAACAAAACCACAGTTTTCAAGTTTAGAATGTCCAAATTAATCATACAGATTCTCTATAGGAAACTTAGTGTTTGAACGTTTGAAAACACTGATGAAACATGTGTGTTAATATTCCATTCAGTACCCTAGTAAAATCGGGACCACTGGTTCCACCTGGAGATGTACGATTTCAGTATGGTCCTGGCTTTATGTAGGTTGTTCGCAGGTTCACTGGTTGTCCTGTGAGCATCTGAGGATAAACAAAAGACCTTTAATATAATATAGCAAAACTCATTCAGTTATGTATGTTTGTGCTAATTTAAATACTGTAATACTTTGGGGAATATTTTGTATATACTAATGCATTTGATAAACCAAGTCTTTGCTTACGAATATAAGGACAAGGACAATAACTTCCTTATATTCTTTGGTTTTGCATTGCTCACCAGTGATGTTTAACAAACAACAAGCAATAACAGTAACAGTCACGGTGCCACAGGGAGACACTGTTGTCCAAACCATCATTTCTTATGCCTTCATTTTCCCATCCATAATCCAATACTTTTCTACAATTGTGAAGAGCCTTGAGAATCTTGGATGAAGGATGCTCTATCAGTGAAAAAGTATTATAAACATATGGTTGATGGGGTTGTTCCTGACAATCATATGCCGAAATGCAGGATAGGTAAGTGTAAGGAATCAATTATGATTGTTACTACTTGTCTTTGGAGAAGAATTAAAAAAAAAAAAAAAAAAGAGTTAAGACACTATTGAAATGTAGATTTCTTCACAAAAAGTGGAATGTATCCTGCTTTTGCAGACTGTTTGTGTCAAAAAATAAATATGTTTGGAAACAGATATAAGAAAGGCCTTAGCTGCACTGCAGATAGTTGTTTCTAGTACAACACTGAAAAAGTTTGGTTTTCTACACTAACAAAAATGTCCTTCTTTCATAATAATTATCCATATTATTACATAATTTATATTGCAATCATGTCTCCAGTTGTGTCTTTCTTGTAAAAATGCAGACAGAATAAATCAAATAAAATTGCTGTGCTTGAGAACTCTTTTCAGTGTTTTTCAGATACCCATGTCACTTGGTGTTCAGTTTTAATCAGCAACCTTTTCCTTAGTTTGAAGCAACAACTGGCTTTTTATTAGCTTTGTCCTTTTCCTTTTTGATTGATTGATTTATTTATTTCCATATTTTTCTCTTGTCCATTTGCTATTTAATACATGGACTCCCTCTTCATATTAACAGAAGCAGAACTGTGGTAATGCTCTTACCATAATCTATTTATGTAACAGTTTGGGCTAGGTTCTTCTTCTTTTGCAAAGGCTAATAGCTTCTGTGAGTGGGTGTATATCTCTTCTTGTTACATGGATCGTATGGATTATGAAACATTTTGCTCTCAATTTAGTGAGGATCTCCAGTGCAGTACAGTCTGGAGCAGTGTTGTGTTGCAATGCTGCCACTTTCACCCTCTCAAGGTATGTTTTTGCTGTATTCTCCATGGTCTTAGTGGGCGGTGGGAGGAATAATTGACATCCTTACTTTAAACTGCTTAAAATCGTATCTTTCACCTTAATAGTCCAGTTACTGAAGGCCCTGGCAAACCTGTGACACGCATTATTCCAACATTGTGTGTGGGGATACTGCAGGAGCCTTACAGTAGTCTCAACACGATAACCAAGTAATGCTCAGTGTATTCTGTCAGGTTGCTTGTGTCCTGTATATGTCACACTTGTTTGTGATGTTAGGTACAGTGACATAGTATACAGCCGTCATTACTGTTAACAGACCATAACTCTTCAATTACCCAATACCCTTTACACACAAACATCTGCATTGCTCTTTCTTATCCTAGGAGATGCTTTGCTGGAGCAGTGGAACCAGCTCAGGTGCCTCTGCACTGTGCTGTCCAGTGCCTCCCAAAGTGTCTGCATTACCCTCGATAATGGAAAAGACTGTGTTTTGTAGCCCCTCCTGATTCTACCACTTACAGTTTATTTGTACTTTTAATTAACTGTGCTTGTGCTGATGAACACCTTTGTTTAATTTCTTAGCAGATTAATGAGATTATAAAGTCTCAAATAACACAGAAAAGGAGAGGGAGAGTCCTATGCCCAGAATATTTCTGCAGTTATAGCTATTTATAAAGCTTTGTGCTCATCCACCATGAGTTTGCACAGCCACTTGTTATCCACGCTTTGCTCCGTTCAGTCAATACACGCAAGAGCTCTGTCACTACTCTGCTGCATACTCTGTTTCTGCCAAAGGGAATGGTGCATAGAAGCAGCATGTCAATACAGCCACTCTGGATAAATCGACACGTACTGACCATGTCCTCTGTGTGCCTCATTCCATACATGTCCTCTGTTTCTGGTATGGTCTTTGTTAACCTGCAGAATCACTGAAAGCACCTTGTCGGGTATTTAGAGTGTTTTCTCACAATTCCCATTTGAAAGGCAATTGCAGATTCCATTGTGTACATGCTAGTAATAATGCTTTTACTGTCCTATGCACAAAGCTGTGACATTTATTTCTCTCTCCATCCACCAGGTGTTACTCTCCAATTTCTAACTGCTATGTGATGTGAAATTCAGGTCTTTGCAGCTGAGGTGGAAATAAAAACAAGAAACAGTGACTTTTCCTGTGTCTTTGTGTATCCTTGTTCCTCTCCATGGAAACTGATGAGCGCTTGGCCCTCTCTGTTTTTATGGGTTTTTTTGAGGAATCTAAGGAAACTGAAAGATACAGAGGTATTTGTCTATGCATATGATATAGACCTACTGAAATAGCAATGGCACATATATAAAATGTATAGGGACACAGGAACCAGAACGGACTTTCGTACCACCTTGCAGTTTACTTCTGTAGTCCCTATTCATAGCGATAAGAGGTAGATCACTCCAACTATAAATAAGAAAATCGGTATGAGCCACAGTTGCAGAAACAATTTTGCACCATTACAGGTGCAAAGACATTAATTTGTGTTTATCAGTTCAGATACAAATCCAGAACAGAAGGGTTCCCAGTTTTTCCCGCTTTGTGTGAGGCCAGTTCTGACATCGAAGCAGCTGCATAGAAGATGTAGAACTTAGTTTTAATACCTGTTTAAAGATTACATCAGCTGTTGTAGGAGGAAAAGGTTTGTCAGAAATCAACAAGTATTAAAAGATCAGCAGATTCTCTTTTAACTTTTAACACATATTACACGTCTTTCCTTTTACATTTCCTGTCATATTGTGGCAAGTAGGCCTAAATTTTTTGTATCTCTTTTTGCCTAATACATCTCTTTTTGCCTAATACCACTAGACTTACATGCTTAACACAACTGTCTCACAGGCCAGTAGATGACGAGTGCCTGTACAGATTTTGGCTAACCTGAATAAAGTGATATTTCTGGTGGATGTGCTGGTTTTAACAGGGCTATCAGAGACAGGTATCTCTGAGTATAGATTTACAGATCTATACTGAATTAGGAATGTAGGAGGTACACTTAGATGTGAAGCTTAGTAAATGTTACCGAATTTTCGATCATTTCTTCCGATTACTCTGAGTGTGGTATCTGATAAAACATAGCTATTTGCAATAGAGTAAGCAAACCAAAGCCACTGTAGCCTTTTTTTTTTGATAACTGATTCTACCTTAATGTCAGTGTTGGTAGAATTATTTTAAATGCTTCCAAGAAAATGAGCTTCCAAGAAATATAGAAGTGCTGTCAGAGCACTCAGCTGCAAATCAGGCAGGATGATGAGTGCACCAGGTAGTGAAGAGGTATATGGGAAAAAGAAACATGATTGTTTGAGGAAGTTCTCTAAAATATACTCTGTGAAGTACAAATTGCTAGCTAACCTTTAAGCTTATAGCCCTATATAGGCTGCAAGGGAATATAAGCATGTGTATTGGAGGGGAGAGGCATTTCAATCAGAAGTAGTGCTTTCATGGGCAGGAAAAGCCTGTGAGGCAAAGGCGGCCCTGGTAGGTGCAGATCAGCTCTCCCACTGAGCAGTGCTACTGGTTTTGTGACAAGAAGTGGTCATCTGTGTGTGCACACACTGAGCTTAACTCATCTGTTTCTTTCCACTGAAGGAACAGATATCCTTGAGGAACTCACCAAAACAGTGACAACTGAGTGGGTGATTCAGGGAAGTAGCTGCTGAACTATTTTAAATATTTCAGTATGATATTCTGTATGTATTCCAAGGCTGGGACTGCATTTCTCATTCAGCTAAGAAAAATAAAGTATTATAGTGTTTTTCTACTTCATAGTCTCCTCCCCACACTCACCTTCGTATAATGAAAGCAATTTGGAAAAGCTCCTTCAGGTGGCAACTGAAGATCCAGTAAACAAGTAAACTTTGGGTAGGTTTGAACACTTCCTGAGTGAGATGTTTGCTGTGACCAACTGCTATTTATATGAAATGTCCGTATTTAGCTGCACACCCGTTTTCTATCCAATAGAACTATTTCCCTCACGATTACCATCATACCAGTGCGTGTGATTCACCGTGAATATAGCCGTTTTCCAGAGCACAGTTTTGCTTTCTGACGTGAAAAGTAGCGAATATTTAAATCTTCTTATGTAAGTGTCACTCTGCTCACTCATTCCTCTTGCTAAGGGCACTGTTAGAAAACTCTCCCGTCTCTCTGTGACCATGAGTGATGCCCTGCCTGACCTCTAGCGGTTATCTTCCCGAACTGAGCCTCGTGCTGCCTGCGGAGTGACTAAGTTCGCTTCTTAACGTTTGGCAGTCAGGAAAGGGGTGAGCACAGATTTAAGACTATCTCAGGTTTAAGAGGGTGTGACACGAAGAGAGACTAAATGGGATTTCAGGAGCAGATCTCAATTAGGGTTGTTGCATGAAGGATGGCAGGATTGGTTGAAGACTTTAAGCTCACTGCATGGGTCTAGGCATATCTTCTACACATCTGTGAGTTGAAATAGTACTAGCCATCTTTATAAAGTGCTTTGAGATCTATGTGTAAGTTTTTCATTAATTTAGGTAGACTTGATCTACCAATGGTAAAGAGGTAGGGCACGAAAGAGATGCTATCCTAACCTGATGTTATAAAGCAGCAATGACATCTTTGCATGGGTGACAATGGATCTGCGAAAGGGTGTGTGTACTCTCAGTGCATTGTTCTGTACATATTCATCACATACAAGTGCCTATATACTCAAAGTTTGTCTCTATTGCTTGTAACATCAAATGAAGACATCGTTGTAGTTACGTGTCTTCCCTCTTTGCAGGTAATTATGAAGCATGCCTATATGTATGCATGTACTTGTAGATTATGCAGTTATGTGTGTGTATGTGTTTCTGCATGATGAATCTGCATGCTGATTTCTGTATGCTGTAATCCTGTTTCAGTGGGTGCAAAATGAATCTGATGTCCCAAAATCTGTTTTTCCTTTGAACATAATTCATGTTCTTGTTCTGTGCGCTTAAACATTTCATAACTGTGTTAACTTACCTAACAATTGCTATAACAAACTATGGATGAAGCATAAATAATTCATAATCACCAGAACAGACATGAAAATAACTGTTACCTGAGAAATGAATGGGCATGTATTCACACTGCAGTTCCAGTGACTTGTATCTCAGCAGATCAGCTCTACCAAATCCCCAGATGCTGTTGCAATTTTCCACCCAGAATCTTTTTGACTGTGTTTGCCATGCTAATACAAAAACAATCTCACTGTTAAATGTGCATCTACTTCTAAAAGATGATACACTATATATGACTTTTCTCCTAGAAGAATGGATGTTACTTTAGAATGTTTAATGTCAGTGCACACACCAATTTCTCTTTGATTTTAACGTAAATGGTTCTGCTTCAAAATGTTGATGTTACAGATTTTTTTTTTAGCTTGATATTAATGTTTCCTGTCTGTATTACAGATGCTAAAATTGGTGGGAGAAGCCTTCCTGTACTTGAGAAGGGGTTTCTGGTTAAAAAACCTACCAGACTGGGTAATGATATAAAATCTCAGTGCACCAATGTCTGAACACCTGAGAGGGAAATAAGGTTTTCAGTGCAAGTGGGAAGAGAAAATAGAAGGAAGTCTAGGAATGTACTCTGAGTAAAAGTAAACAGTTTTTTTTTTTTTTTTTCTTCTTTTTTCTGGAGTCTGTCACTGTTGTACCTAACTGCTGCTTTAATATATTCAATTTTAAGTTAAATTTGCTGGTGTTGCACCTTCTGTGGTCGATGAATCAGCCTTGGTATTTGAAGCACTAACTTAGTAAACTGCAGTTTTTGAGCTGAACTGCAAGTCCTGTGTAATATTCTACACTACCATCAGCAAATAACTGTGCTATTTGCTTATGGTTGGGAGAATTTTAATCTGCGATCATCTGACATAAAAAGATTAGCAACTAGTATTTTGAGTCAGTGTTAGAGAATATCAAGATAGATGTAGAATAGAATCTGAATTAAAACTCTTATTTAAGAAACAGTATTAGTGGATTAATCATGAGATTGGAGGCAAGAAACTTCTGTAATCCATTGGCAGTGTTGATATTATCTAGTTTTATAGCCTTGGGCTAGTAATTTAAAACATATTCTGTCAAGGTTTTCTGACTCAGGGAATTATGTAATTTAAGTATACAGTATCTGTGCAGAGTTTTGACCGTGAAAAGTAGGCTTTACCTTCTCAAGATCATTATTAATGAAAGAAGATTAATATGGCAAGGTCAAGCACTTTTAAGTTAGGATGTACCGGAGTGGTTATTGTCAACTTTACCATTATTAACCAGTGACTAAATTTTAGAAAAATTAAGAGGAATTGAAATGATGGGCAGGCAGCCTTAATTAAAATCACCATTCACGGCTCCCCTGAGGAAAAGAATTAGGTATAGGAAAAGGGTAAACTCAGGTTTAGCCTTGCTAGCAGAGGTAGGTATCCAAACAATTGGGTTTGATGGTACTGCAGATTCACTTTCTAAGAATTTAAGAGCTGTATTTAATCTCCGCTGGTGTTTTGAAATGACTGCTTATTTTACTAGTGAACTTCAAATAAAACATGTTATTCCCTGCCCATAACTCATTATGTATATAAAAAGATACATATATTTTTCACTGCTGTCGTTAATGGAGTGATTCTCATTGAAGGAAACAGAGTTAATTTAGAGATGTCAGCACAGCACCTGTGATGGAATGCAGATGTAAGGTTTGTGCTGGTGGCCTTCCAGTAAACTGCTCATACCTTCTTCAAATAGGTAGAGTTAGTATTGCCTTCCTGTCAGAGTAGATGAACGCAACGGTTAGCTCATACTCATATCCTTCATGCAGCTTTAGAGTGTTGATTTTGGAGGAGCCATCACTGAGAGGAATGCTTGGAGAGATTTTTGGGGAATGGCATAGTAATTTTGTACCTTTTTAACGAGATGATGTTAGAATGAGTTCAGCTGGAAGCTGTTCTCGGCGTGGGGAGGTGAGGGAAGAGAGGGATGATGCAGGGTCCTGTCTGAACATAAGAAAGACCCAACAACAAACAGCTTAATAAGAGAACTGCTTGAATAAAACAGAATAATAAGGAGAATATGGATAGCAAGTAAATCGTATGTGCCTTCAGATGCTGGGCACACTACATTCGCGGCGCACTGCATGGAGCCTGGATAGATTTTCCCTCAGTGCACTGCACAAAGCAGAGCAGATCCTGTCCATGGAGAGAAGCTTTCTCTTTTGGTCGTTCGACCTAATGTGTAATTTCCTTACAAGAAAACAACTCTGTTCCTACAGGATGTTTTCATGAGAACTTCTTGCTGCACTTTTAGATAAAATCAAGGCCAGGCAGGTGATGCCAGAGCCGGTACCAAGTGGGATCTGCCTGCAAACTTCTTGGTTGCAGTGACCTGGCCGATGTTATCCTGTGGCCAAGGTCATTGTGCAGCACAACACAGGCCTGGGCACCACACGGGACATGAAACACAGCATAGCACAGGCTTGAGCCTACACAGGTTAGCTGTCAAGTGGATCACTGACTCCTAAATATGCAGTGGTTTCTTGGTCAGAATCGATACAGAAGAGGGGAAAAAAGCAGGTTGAATCTCTTGGTGCCATACCTTCTTTCCTAACTTGCATCCCTCTGCAGGGACCACAAAAACATTAACGTGACTTTATGCAGAGTTTTACTAGCACAAGGACCAAGTAACTAGCCCCAAAGGACTGTAATTTCTTTCCCCGTTTTTCCTCTGGCATTCCAGTAAGCAAATTTTAATTTCCTTCACATATAAATGCACATTTTCTCCTGTTGCCTGGCTTCACTTATTAGTATTTTCTATGTAAACTGTGTCTAAAACATGTTTTCCTGACTCAGCCTTTCAGGTGCAGGAGACAGTGCCAGGATATGTAGAAATAGGGCATTTGCATTAAGCCCTTTAGATCTGACAAGCTATAGTGTTTTTATGCAGTTTTGTATACGGTTTTTATATTTGATTCCAAATCAGAAGCTAGGATTTCACTCCATGCATTACAAATAAACCCTAACAAAACTTCAGGCATAAGCTTTTGAATGGACAGAACATTTAAAATTTTCTCTGTAATATGCTCATGTCCAAGGAGTTTATTATCCTGAAAAATTAAGTGAAAAAGTGACATCTGACATTTTAAGAAGTCTATTAAAATAATGCATTTATTTATCAAATAAACTGTGTGCAAATTTTACAGGCTAACATCTCCAAGCTGTTAGGGGAAGCAACATCCCTCCTTCCATTGCCACAATTTCAAGGTAACATTTCAGTTCTTACTATAAGAACGGGAGATCAAATAGCCAGCAGTGACAAGGTACATTATGAAATCCACAATAATGGGCAGATTTTTGTTAAAAGGCAGGCTTTTGCTCTCTAGAAAAACACATATTTGCTGTCAGGTTCAAAAAGAGTACTGTTGTGCATGAAGGGACCAGATTTACTAAAACTAGCTGAGGAAGATGAAAATAACACCTTGTATTGTCACTGTCATGTGCAAAGGATTGACATGCAGGGTGGGTATGAAGGGTTGTCAGCACTACCCTTTATTTTGTCCCAAGAGCAGGAGTGATAAGTACATCTACACATCTGTTAAGTCTCAGCCACTCAGCATGAGCTTCACTCATCTGGCTCCTCCTTCATTCCTCCTCGCAGCAAGGGCTTCTGTCTCCCATATTGACAAGGTTTGTCTTTGGCATATTAATCAGATAACCCCTACCAAGGGCAACTGTGAAGATGAGGCCTATGAGGTCATGGATTGAGGTCATTAAATGGAGAAGAAATGGAGACATCATGTTGCTGCCGAGCAGCTGGTTACCGGTTGGACCTGGCATGTAATTTTGTCCTGCTGAGTGACATGATCTGCAGCCACAGCCCAGAGCTGTGGCTTTTCCTAGCCACACAACCTGAAGCACCAGAAATGCCTCTCACCTGATGGGAAGAGGCAGCGCTGTCTCTCTTGCCTCAGAAAAAGAAATCTGAGAGGTCTGCGTGTGCTCAGCAGCAGAATGGCTGAAGGCATTTACTGGACCTGGTTTCTAGGGTGAATTTGCTTAGCAAAAGCATTTTTTTGAGCTTCCAAACTAGGATCTCATTTAAGATGTTCTCAGAACCTGAAAGGATTCACATCTCGCTTCTGGCCTGTGGTTGGAACCATCTCTAGTCTTCACAGATTTTTAGTCTATGGGGATTTTTTCACCAAGTGTTATAGCTATGCGACATGATAGCTGTTAAAGTTCCACAAAGAAAACAAAGCTCAGTTTATAAATATGAAGAGCTGTGAAGAGGCTATAAAATATAAAATGCTATTTTGTGAATAAATTTTTCATTTAATACAACTTTTTATATACTGACTAGGTTCCTTTGATCTATATTTATTATCTGCCATTTGCCTTGAAATGAGAAATGTAACTACTTTGATAAATGGAATTGAAAGGTTATCTAGTTTCATGGTAGCTCCTCTAAGTTACCGTTACATGCTTTGCTGAAATGTTATTTGGTAACTTTCTGAAGTAATATGTCTGTGCTCTGGGGTAGAAATAGCTCTCTCGTTGTGAGAAGCAGGAACTGTTTCACTTTCCTGTGTGCAGATAATCATTAAAATAGTCCAGTACTCTCTTCGCTGGCATGCGGAGGTCAGTCATTTAAACGCCTTCTTCAGACCTTTGAAAACCACTCCACTTCATTTTTTTTTCTTAAATTTGAAGTGATCCATGACATTTAGTTTTATCTTGAGCTGAATTTCTCAAACGAAAGATAAACTTACATGCTTCCTGATTTGCTTATTACATGATATATTCAGGTTTTTTAAAAATAGTAATCCTTTTTACTTAGATAAGAAATATTCTTTTATACTGAATCATTAGCTCAGCAGCAGAATTTGTTGCATCTGATACTATAGAGTGATTCAGTAAAGCTTTTTCAGTCTCTGTATTTATATTTGTTAGACAACCAGCTACTACAGAGGGCTGACACCAAAGGTCTTTCAGAGCCAGCGCTGAGCTAAGGAAGGGGGCAAGCCAGCTAAAGGACAGTCTCTCCATGGGATTCTTCCTCACTGTACATAGTGAGGACTTTCCCATTGATTCCAGAAGCTGCAAACTCATTCTGTTTGACCAGAACCAAAGGCCCATATATCAATGGTAGTCTTTCAGGCAACTTGGAATGAAACAGCCTGAGAAGTTTCAATATACAGGATATGACCCTGGTCTTGATGTATCCAGAGACTTGCACCTGTCTATTTGTAAGAGAGTACTCTTGCTCCGTAAGTGCTATTAGTCCTTCAGCCTACTCCCTGCTGGGAGATAGAAGGCTGGGAAAAGTAAGATGCTTTTCTAGGGTAACAGTCCAAAAAAGCAATCCTTTCAGGCACTTTCTGTACTTTTGTTTCAGCCAAAGACACACTGTGCTCTTGCTATCTGGTAAGAAAGGACTGTCCTGTTTTTCATTATTGCAAATGGCATTCTCTAATGTTGACCCACCATTTATCTTACACAGTTAATTAACATTTATATATATATATTGCAACTTTTGTCAGCGTGATTTGTTCTTCACTGTGGTTTCTTGTACCTCTTTTTCTTCCTCTCTTTTCACCAACAGCTCTTGTACAATCACTGGCTAAAACACCTCTCTATTAATCACAGTTAGATTTGCAGATTTATAGTGCATCAGTGGTACACTGTTTTGTGGTACCTGCTTTATGTTTGAATCATCCATCTCAAAACAAAGGACTGAAGCAGGACAAAATAAAAATACAAGTACCATTCTAAGCACTCTGCAACTTAAATAATCCCTTTTCAAAAATGCTGAAGGAGATTGGCAAAGATACGGAATGAAATATCAGTTCATTATTAGTCATAATAGAGTGCGCTGGGAGGGGAAAAAAACTGCCTTGTGTGGGTGTATTCATGTATAACAGGCAGGAGAGGAAGCCAGACTTCTTAAACTGAAAACAATAAGCCATATGTTTCTGGATGGGTCGAGTGGAGAAGAAGGTTCAAATTTTGGACCTAAGTTTTTCGAGTGAATATATTGTGAGAATTTAATGTATATAGATATATTTTTTTAAAAAAAAGCTCCTCTACATTTTTTTTTCCAGTAGTAAGGCTATTTTCTCTTTTGCTTGCCTACAATGTTTCTTTGAAGGCTACTTACTCGACCTTTTCTTTACACAATGCCAAATATTTACATGCGAGGAGAAAGGACTGCGCTCTAGTGGGATGAAAAGTTACTGCAGCTTGAAGGGCGGCAATAACGGGGCCTTTGTCAGATGTTGGCTGTGCTTAGATTAACTGACAAAAATATTTGCCTTCAGAATGTAAAATTCAGACCAGCATGTCAATGTGCCAGTTCAGCAGGGGAAATAAGCGTGTCCTTCACCATATATTCTTTCTTCTCTTATTTTTAGATCTTTCTTCAGCCTTGCTTAACTACAGCCAAAGAAGTTGAAATCTTGTGCTGGATCAGGGTCTGTATGTGAAAGGTAAAGTTATAATATGAATACGGAGAAAGGTAATTTAAAACCAGGAGGAAAAGGTAACAAAATCCTTTTGTTACTGTTATATTGCTAACTGTCATACAAAACCCTTTTATGTTAAGAATAGTGAATGCGATGCAGCTCGGGAAGAGCAAATCTGATGACAAAGATTCACAGGTTTCCATTGTGTCTGCCTGAAAGAGCAGTAATTTAGACCCAAGTGAATAATTCACAACAAACAATTTATCTGATGAGTTTGGCATTTTTCTTACATCATGAAATACCCATGAGCAAATTGTAGCTTCCTTACATGTACCCATTTTTTCGATTTGATGAGTGCATTTCTGAATTTTTCTCTTTCAAGCTTGTGATTGACAGAAGTGCTTTAAATACAAATGGTGTTGTAATTGTTCATATAAATCAGACATTTTTGTGTTTTGTGACTCTTTGGGATGCTCTTTTGCCTCCATTGTCTCATTCTAAATACAATGGGGACACTCAGCAGGCCTAGAGCTTTGGGCTTTCTCCCCCACAATTTGTCCACCATCCTCCGCCTTTTTAAATGAAATAGACTAACTATGACTATTGGTGTATGAAGAAATATGAAGAAAACATGAAAAAATCATGAAGAGAAAGGAAGTGGATAGAAAAATTACCAGATGGATGAGTGCGACAATTGTTGAGAGAAGGCTGATTTGAGTTTCTGTGTATCTTATCCACCTGTCTGATACATTGTATTTAATTGTCCTGCTTTGAAGATATCTTTTCTGCCTGACAGTCTCTCTCTTTTTCCCCCCTCACCCACCCTATCACCAATGCCAGTAAACTGGCTGGCTAAAGTCCTTTTGTAACACAAAAACAAGAAGAGGCACAAACATTACTAAGGCAAATTTCATTAAAACTATGAATGAACATCAGTGGATATTTTTCTTTCACTCACTTGTTCATTCCTTGTGGTAACATAAAAGACCTGCATATATGTGACAGCTGAGGAAGGCAGGGAAAGGTGCTAGCTTATTAAAAGCTTTTCCTGTAAAAAGATATTCCATCATAGCACTAGCAAGATCCTGTTATAGTTTTCTGTGTCAGTTAATCCTTGGAGATAGAATGATGAAGCTTTTATACAAAAGGAAGAAATCACCAGCTAGGGAAACAAGAAAAGGAGCAGAAGGAAAGGAAAGCAAGAAGATTATTATGCCAGATGCTCAGTTACAGCTGATTGATTATATAGAGTCATTCTAACGTAATGTATCAACTTGTCCAGCTGGGTATGTCCCTGCCTAATGTGACA
Source organism: Leptosomus discolor (assembly GCF_034619465.1). Classification (NCBI taxonomy): domain Eukaryota; kingdom Metazoa; phylum Chordata; class Aves; order Leptosomiformes; family Leptosomidae; genus Leptosomus; species Leptosomus discolor. The sequence goes on from NC_141391.1 coordinate 154,032,826, forward strand.
GTATTACTGTTAACAGGAAAGAGGTCCTGGGCTTGAGGGTTCAAATAAGGATTCAGAAATCTAGGGCTTAGTCCATAGCTCCAGCTGAGAACCTGTGCTATTTTAGACAAGTCTTTTGTCATCCCATGTTTGTCTTCCCATGTTTAAAAAGGGTGTCTATCCCTTTTTCTTACCCACTGTCATACCTATATTTCTACAGTCCTCATGCATAGAAACTATGTCTAGCAAAAACTTGTCCTTTCAACAGTCAGAGCTGTGAGTACAGTTAATTACTTAGTAGCACACATCAGGCCTCTGAATACAAAGCCTGGCTGTCAGCAGTGCCAGCTGAAAAGCACCCTTAGTCGCCTTCAATTCAGGAAGGGCACAACCTTCCCCACCCTACTGCCTCTGGCTTCTCACCGTCACCTGCTTCTGCATAGGATCATGTTCGTCTCCTACCCTCAAATCAGATCTAGCCTTCAGTCCCCAGGACACCTTATGAGTTTCTCGACAAGCAGAGATCCTGGCACTTATTGTCCATCTGAGGCAATAACAATAAATCGTACTCTCTCTTCCAAAAGCCCTATAATATTTACTTAGAATAAAATGTTTTCAAGAAAAGTGTATCACAAAACCCGTAAACCTAAAATGTATCATTACTTGCTCTTTTTCCTAACAACGTTTCCTGGATCCAAGAAGGCTGAATATCCTTAGGCTCCCTCCAAAGACTCTGCCTATCAGCCTGGCGGCAATTCTGGTAATTGACCTTCCTTACCTTCTTCAGAAGTGCTTTAAAACACGTTACTGTTCTTTTGATCTGCAGCCTGCCGACTTTGTGAGGAGAGTGATTGCTATCTGCTGGAGCTGGGATGCTTGAAGCTAACAGCTTGCCTGCCACGTTCTCACTGGAGAGTGTGCTGTGTATCTCCCGTCTCCTCCAGATATGTTGCGTAGCTTTTCTGCATGCATTCCCAAAACCCCAAATCAATTTTAATCAGTAAGTTCCTCTAAGGCACAGTGATACTTCACTATAAGTATACAGTGACTAACTACCTGGGCAATATTCCTACTGTAACCTACAATATTTACACTGTGACTGCAGATAAGTAGGATGTGAGAAATATCCTCCTGCTAACTCAACTGATGGTCTGTCAAGCCTGTGTTGTGTTTCAGACAGTGGCACTAGGAGGTGTTGTTTGGAGAGTGTGTCAGTTTTGATGATTTCTTCAGTACGTTACCCTTATACTCTACGCATCCAGGATCATGGTACTAGGGTTGTTAGAGGTATCTACTTAGAGACCTATTGTCCATGATTTTGTCTAACAATTTTTTTACTGGCTGATACACTATCTACATCTACAACTTCCTTTGATGATAAACTCCAGAGGTTTGTTACCGTCTGTGTTAAGAATTGTGTTCTTTTATCCATTTTAAATTGATTTCTGAGTACTTTTGATGGGTACTCTCTAGCTCCTGTATTGTGTTATGGTGAATAATGGTTCTTCATTCACTTTACCCACTGCTTTAGTTATTTTGTAAATCTTTATCTCACCTTCCATCATTCTTTTCATCTCTGAGTTGAAGACTTCCAGCGTTTTCAGTGTCTTCTCATAAAGTAGCTGCTCCATCACCATAATTATCTTAGCTTCCCTCTTCTGTACGTTTTCTAACTCTACTACATCCTCTTTGAGTTGCAGGGACCAGAACCTCACACAGGACTCAAGATGTGGGCAAAAAAAGGTTTTAAACAGCAGTAAAATAATGCCTTTTGTCTAGTTCTCAGTACCTTTCCAAATGATGTCAAACATTTTTTTTGATTTGTGGACAGCAGTTGCATACTGAACTGACGGTCTCAGCTGTTTCTGGGATCTTTTTAATGAACTATGTCTGGCATTTCTGAGTTTGGTATCCTGTAACCATGGTTCAGATTATTCTTTTCATAGGTTCATTGCCTTACATTTATTGCAAAACATGTGTCTACACTCCTGCAAAACATTTTCTACACTGCCACTCTATTTTGTGGAGTTCCTTAGGAGTTCTGCACTATTGACCGCTTGAGAATCTCTGAAAACCACATGCAGCACTCCATCAGAAAGAAGCGTGTTCACAGGTTGCATACAAAATCCACATTTTCTGACTGGCCATAGAAACACAAGAGCAGATGGGAAGGCACATATGCCGTGTCTTTCAAGGCCATGCTTTTGTGCAGGGCTTCAAAAACATGTCCTCAGCAGTTCAATTTAACATAACTGCTAGAAAATTAATCACAAAAGCAACCACACTTATCCTCACTTCTTTCCATGGAGCCAGAGGAAATCAAACCATATCTATGTAATGTCACACTAATTCTTCTGACATATAATATCCTGAAAACTAAGAACAACACCTTTGAGTTAAGAGCCGTGTTCCAGACTGTATTCTCAGCTCTGTTAGTCTCTAGAGCTTAATTTTTGCCTTCAATATTACTGTGTATAGAACTTCAACTTTTGCAGCTGCTTTCCTTTTTAAAACAAGTGAAGTACAGGTTTGTAAGTGTCAAGATGAGCAGGATCCCAGCTGCCATTTCAGCTTCATTTGAAGGTTTCCATGACTACATGGATTCTAATTCTTACAATAGGTGGGCCTAATTCATCATGCTGTCTTGTAATTCTCCCATCAGATTATGCAGATAGAAGACATTTTGATGTAATATGCTAACCCTCACAAATGGCTTTACCATGGTTAGCATAAGTCACCGCTGCTTTATAGGGATAAAGAGGTAAGGTAAGCAAAAGAGATAAGGTAAACAAGCCTGTGGTCATGGGGAAAATCTTTGCTGTGTCCTACAATGCAATAGGCTGTTGTAGAAACTCTAAAATGCCCAGATGTCTCACATAGCAGCTGTAAATTATGCCCCTTTATTCCTTTATGCACATGAAGGGTCTTGTCTAGTGTTTTTTTCTATGGTTGTAGGGGGTGTATTTCTTATTTTTTTTAACAATCAGCAGAAACCACAGCTTTTACACCACAACAGAACTGGATGTGTGCACTAACTTAATGAATACATTTCCAGTGACACTTTTCTTTGATGAGCCTGCAGCAGATTAGTAGTCCAAGATGTCTTTTGTTCAGAATGACATATTCTAATTTATTAAACATGCTACCATCCTGTGCTTTAAAATTAGCAGGTGGAGCTTTTCAAAGTCTTAGATGTCATTTACATGCCTAATTTCTGCAGAAAGTAAATGAGAGTGAGTTATACAGTTGTCATTCATGCCTTTGCATATCTTTTCTGCTCTTATTGGTCCTCATAAATTGTTTGGCTAAATTTACTGTATTTTCAAAAAGAGGTGCCAGGATCCTCCAGTAACTTCCCATGCAAATTGTTACCTCATGGGTGGTTTGACCAGGAATGCTTGGCAGGATTTTGCGTTTCCACAAGCTGCTCTTAACCAACAATCATGGCTTTAAATATGGGTCCTGAGTGCTCTGGAAGATGCTTTTCAAGCTGCAGTAGGGAATTTGGCTTGCAAGTTTACTGCCAGCAAAGGCAATGAAGCAGGTCTTAAGAGTGCCTTTAGGTGTTCTGAGAAGGCAGCAATAAGCATACGCCTTGGAGCTGTTCCCTGCCCCATTTGTTATTGCTTTGTCATAAACATTTGTCAATGAAGACTGATTTTCAAAAGAACCACGTTTGTAAGTCTGGAAGTAGAGAGCTATAAAGTGAAACATCTTTAAAGGTAAATCAATTTTGTGGCCTAATCAACTGAACAGCATCCCTTTGGCTTCAGCATCAGAAATGCTGCCATGTATTAATCTGCAGAATTTTTCTTTTCTTTTTCTTCTTTCTTGGGGATGATACGTTCTTGAGTACTATTTCTGTGGCAGGAAAGACAGACATGTATAAATAACTGTTCACAGAGTGGTAATTTCTAATAAAAAGGTAATGAAAAAGGGCAGCCAGAAACTATTTTAACTATCTATCCTAGTAACTGCAAGAAAAAGCTTTAAATATAATAATGAAACATGGATGTGTCTGCTTTGTTAAATGTACTTTTCCATTGTGTTTAGAAGAAAAAAATAAAAAGACATAAAAATGAGGTAAAGAATTAATTTAACATTCAGCCTTATCAGCTTTGGTTTACCTGCACGTAATCTTAAAATGCATAAAAAATATTCCCAAAATATTGATTTAGCAATGGATTAAGATACTCAGTTTGGTAAATTTAATTTTGGGGCAGATATTACTCAGACTCTAAAGGCCTAGACCCATGAAAAGTTATAGGTGTTCAACTCTCCTCTCCTCTCCTCTCCTCTCCTCTCCTCTCCTCTCCTCTCCTCTCCTCTCCTCTCCTCTCCTCTCCTCTCCTCTCCTCTCCTCTCCTCTCCTCTCCTCTCCTCTCCTCTCCTCTCCTCTCCTCTTCTCTCCTTTCTTTTGGTGCCTAAACACCTCTTTGGTTGTGGTCTCCAGTGTCTTAATCTAATTTCTGCTGAATGAATAGAAGTCCTTCCATTTTCCTAAGAATTAGTAGTCTTTCTTTAACAATAGACTTGGACAAAACAAACATATGGTTTATTTTAAATGCAAGCCTGAATCCCATTACATGTTTGTTTAATTGAAAAGATGAGTTTAACTGAAGCCTGAAAATAAACATGCAATTTAGGATAACCAATGTCTATACCGAAGTAAGGCTGTAAGAAATTGTACTGAAGAAGTCTGTCAGCATTTCTCACTTGGAAGCACATGTGGAAAGAGGGATGGCAGAGACCTTGAGACACCTGCCTATCCTCCCAGTTTGGAGCTGGTTTGGTTTACAGGTTGTTTTTTGTCCCCTGAACACACAGTGCAGACAGAACTACATTATGCTGGAGGAAATTGCTCTTAAAATTTACTAGTTTTGTTATTTCAACTATGTAAACTAATTTTAGTATTAATTTCGATGCACCTCATCAAAAATAGAACATATCTACTGCAAATTAAGAAAAAAGAAATAATACTTTAATACTCAGTGATCCACTGTGAGATTTTAAAGGTTGTCATTTACAATTGTAAGCACTGTACTGACTTACATGCTATTTTTTACACAATCTACCAAGATTAAAATAAAATCTAAAATTTAGAATTAACCTTCTTATTGGAAATATTAGAAGTCACTAAATCATCAGGACAAATTCTGCATTGCATTCAGTGGGTAGCCTGTAGAAATTTGGACCATTATGTTTATTTTATTAGTCTTTCTCCCCTTTCCTACCACTGACCCCTGAGGGGAATACAAACTTTTCACAGAGATAGAATAGGATTGCTGAGTACTTAATGAATAAGTTTATTCTTATATCATTACTGAGAAAATTTACCTGGAGGAAAGTGAAGCAAAATGACTGTGTGTGTTAATTACACCAAAGCCCTCAAAAAAGAACTTGAATGGGTCTTCAGTGGTGCATAGCGTTCTACTGACTCTGTTACGTAAGCAGCAAAAAGTGTCTCAGTTTAGGCATCTACATGTAAGCTCCCCTGGCAATTTTGCAATTTTATTCTTTTGTTTCCTTGGCTTTTGTTTCAAATATTTGGAAACAGTATTTTGTTTGACCATTTTAATGGGGGAAGGAAAAAAATCACCAGCCAGGTAACTGGAAAAGAAGAAAGTCCAAGTTAGTAAGCAGTGAAAAATCCTGCTTTGTCCAATTCTGCTTTTAGAATTTTAAATCACTGCTGTGTATTCTGATAGCTGCATGGAACTTCAAGCCAAATTCTGCCCTTTTCTGCTCATGCATCATGGTCCAATATCCATCAGAGCCTTTTCATCGATTTCAGGTAAGACTGATAATTATATATTCTCTGGGGCAAAGACAGTTTTATCTTTGTAAATGTCTAAGCAGTGCAGCTTGCACCTAAACCACTTAAATAATGAATGTTGATCATTATAGTCACCCACTTGTGTTTTCTTCACAGGCTAAAAAAAAAAAGCTTTCCCCAGAAGGCTTTTTAACTGCAATAACACACTACTTCATGTCATGCAGATACCTTTTCTAAATGTAAAGATGAACAATTGTCACTTAAGCTGCTTTTACAAAGAAGATTTATTACTTACTTCCCAAGTGATATGAGAATTATTGAAATCTTAATAGTGGAATCCCCAGTTTGCAATTAACAGGACTTCTGTTACAGCAGGCAACAGTAGTAAAGCTTAAGCCTCTTCTTTTACACTGCAGTTTTTTCCTGGAGAAATATTATAGATCATAGCTGGGAATTAATAGTTTTTGAAGAGCGATTAGTCCAGCTGCATAAATAATGATAACATCAAATATTATAATCCAGTGTTGTGTAACTGCGTGTGTGTAAATATGTAAATGACTGCATTGCCTTGCATATATATATTTGTATATAAGAAGTATATACACTTAAACAAATTATAATTATATATATTCTAAATATATGTAGAGAGAAAGAGATAAAGATATTCAAAATTATATTAACTAAATATTAAGGTTGTAAAGACTTCAAAGACTTAAAACCCAAAGAAAACCTGATTTAGTTTTTTTCTTTTCTTTGTGTACATGCATTATTACATCATACTTTCTTATGTAATAATTTACTATTTTTATGTTAATTTTGATGGAAACAAAGCTTAAGAAATCACTTTGCCAGGATGCGATATCACCTCCTGAAAACTTTCCTATCCAGTGGGGAATTTCAATCAGTTTCCAGATATAGAGGTTTCAAAAGCAATTCTGTTCTGCTAGATTTGCTGAAGAATGGGCAGTAGAGGATAAGAAACATTTGCTTATAAACACTTGTAACTTTGTCCTGAATAAGGTTCCATTCCCTTGGCTGTCACTGCTCGTAGACGTGCAGGTAGTGGGAGATAATGCAGGGGAAGCAGATTATTTCAGCCTAATACTTGTGATGCTTGAGTAGACAAAGAGAAGTTTCTTTTGTTCCTACTTTGCTGGAGGACAGTTGGAGGAGGAAGAGAAGGGAAAACAGGTTACCTCAGCTTCATAATCCAGTTATATATGGAGATTAAAGAAAATGTTGCTATAATTCAGTTAAAAAGTCAATCAAAAAAGAGATATAAATCCAGAAGAAACAAGGCTTTATCAATTCTGGTACTTGCAGTAAGAGTTGTTTCCACGTGAAAGAAAAAAATCTCTTATTCAGTGACTGGACCTAATACTAATTCAGTTCTTACTTTTTGTAGTTTGTTGCCTGATGGGATACTTTGTGTTCTTCCCTCCCTTCCTCAAATGTAAACAAAATTATTCATTTCCTTGGGGCACTTTTATGATGGCTTCACTCCATTAACTTAAGTCTTTACATTCCTTGATGGATTTAGCTGTGTAACAACTCAGCGAGTTGAGGAGCATTTATTATGCACATCTTACACATCTGGAACTGAGGTGGAGGGATTTAACCCCTCAGTCATTAATTCATTTGTGGCAGGGCTGAAGTGAGTGTCTTTAGCACTTCCAGGAAGTGTGTCACTCCTTAGAGCTTTTCTCCACCTACTCTTTACAATCTCTGCAGGCTGCCCAGAGCCCCCACCTCAGTCACTTCTGTCACCAGGGAAATATTTAAAGACTGAGGCAAGTGACAAATTGTGCAAGGGACAAATGTAGGTAGCCATGGGACACAATGAGGAGAATGGGAAGGAACGGAGAGCAGGCAACAATATTTTTTAAGCTCTCATATGCTCTCCTTTCCCTTCACAGCTTTCTCAGGTTGTGACTGCTGCTGTAGAGCAGTTCTCAAGCTGTTGCCTGTGGAGTAGCAGTGGAGGGCAGTGAAGTGAGCAAGGCTCTTCCCAAAAGTGCTAGATCATCATTCATTAGAAGTTTTACTACTGCTTACCTCCTGTTTCCACAGCCTAATGTCCTGATATCATCATGTTTGAAATGACCCCTAATATTGGGAAGATTTGAAAACGTAGAATTGTTGTATGTGGTTTCGGAGCCTTGTGCTTACTTTCTGACAATGATTTTCTCATTCTCTCTTTCTAGATGTTGCAAAAAAATTTTTGTTGTAACATCAGATTAAGAGAAATGTCTGATTCTCTGAGGAAATGGTACATAGTTTTGTAGGTGAAACAGTTTTTAGCAGTACTATAGTGTTTATCAGTTTTTCCTTTCCCACAGGAAAAGGAAATGTCACAAGCCATTTTGTAGCAGAACTGATTTCCCCTTTGTTTAATACTGACTGTCTGCCCCTTGCAAAGTAATAGACTATGCCTTTTTCTTGTCCTCCACTCTAACACACTCATGGTTCCCTACAAACCTGACCCCTATTAGGTACACACAGAGATCAAATTATGGATATGTCTGGAAAAATGTTGGAGTAGCTGATCCAGGATCTTTACATTGCCATGCAGTCTTAGTGCGACAAGGCTTCCGTTGCTTTTGTCTCAGTGCAGCAAGTGAGAGAAACTCTGCAGCATGAAATCTGCTGTTTACTTTAATTAGCTACAGTTAATTAAAAGAGGATCTTATCTCTATGAAGAGTTTATACCAAAACACATATTTAATGCATCCACCACCATGTCTCAGTCCCAAATTCTATGAAAGCCCTTAAACACATACTCAACTCGAGCTATGCTTTAATTACAGTCACGACTATGGATGCATCTCATCATTTCCTAATGCTGGATTCTCTCACAATACCATCCCTTTCCACACACCTGGGCCTTGCTGAGAACAGGGACTGAAATAATTCGTGTTTTGCCATAATTAAAGAAAAGCAGAACACAGACTCAGCTGAATTATTTTCTTGGTGGGCTAGGAGAAGCCTCACCGCTCTTCCTATTCGACTTGTATATATTTTTCACACTCTGACAGCTCTTGTGATGAGGAGCAGTAAGTGGAGCACTCCTGTATTAATTAGTCAGTCAGCGGAGATAGTTTCTTGGCCATGCTGGAGAAAAGGCAATACAGCAGTTAGTATGTGGTACTTAGGGATGGGGATAAGAGGCAGAGAAATGGCAGGGAAAAAAAAGGGAGAAAAGGAGGAGCAGGGGAGTGAGAGTGAGGATCATCCAAAAGGATGCAAGTGCAGGGCAGCAATACACAGAAAACGGCATGTATAGGCCAGCCTATGGAAGGAAACAAAGACCACAACTTCGCTATTAAACATGGCATCAAAATGGGTTCCTCCTCTGCTGCTGAAATAAGAGGATAACCGGAACTTCATGAGATCCAGGCTCAAATCCAATTCCCCTCAACATTTTACTTCAAACCAGTTGGATTTGGGCATTGAAAAAGACCAACAGCAATTTCTCCTCTAACGGTTTTGCACATGTGTTAACCTACTCATTGTTATATTAAAGATTTACTGTGTTTTTAGCCTCCTGTTAAAAACCACTGTTTGACAGCAGTGGCTTGGCATGTGTGATTAAGCATCCTTGCAAACGATGAGTGAAGCCACTGCTCCATCCTCATCTGCAGCACTGGCAGCTGGGACCTACACTGCTTCCCTTTGCCCCAGGGGCCACACCAAACTGTTTCTCCAGTAGCCTAACTCTCTTTTTATCTGTTATATGAACAACTTCTTTGATGGTGATGTTCGCTGCTACCACTGGGCCATGATCTCACTGGGGAATCCTTTGTTTTGAAGGGATTTTTAGGCACGGTGTTGAGTGCTGCCAGGCAGTGAAGGCTGAGAAGGGGGCACTGGGAAGGGGAAAAGCAGTGCTTTTCCATTTTACCTATTTAATTTTATAACCATCATCCTATTCCAGAGCAGCCTTTAAATTATTCCTGTTAAAGTTTTCCCCCAGCTTTAGTTGGCATTTACGAAGGTCTAGGTTGCTCAACCACATGAAAGAGGTTCAACCTCTGGGGCTCTTTCTGCTGGCCCCACGCTCACACAGCATTTGGCTGCCTCTGTCGGTGTCCTGAAGAGAAAGACCAAAACCTGCCAGCCTATTTGAAGGATGGGGAGCTTTGCTTTTGCTTTCAGTAGGTAAGCCACACTTCCCTTTCTTTGCAGGCAGGGTTTGTGAAAGGGTAAAGCAACACAGTTGGAAATCCAACTGCTTGGATTCCAGTTTACAAATCCCTGGAGAAATCTGTGCAAAGAATTCTGTGCAAACACAAGTGTCTTGTTGCTCTGACACACGAGGGGCTCCTTCTCCCCCTACATTTTCTAGATCAGTGTGAGATGTTTCTAACATACAGTAAGTACAAGTTCAATGCTTTCATTTTCGAGGATTGCTACACAGGATTATACATGAGGCTTTTTCATAGGCAAAACTTTAACATAATCTACCCATAATGGAGCACTGGCTTACGATGCAAGCCTGGGCTATGTATGCGTGAAAGGATATAGGACACATTTCAAAGGCTTTTAGATGCCTCATTCCGATTCCCTGAGTGTCAGATGTGGAAATGTCTTTAAAAATCTGGATCATAGTTCCACAAGTCTACAGGCTCTTGTGAACTAGACCTACCAGGCAGGGCACATAATGGGAAGAGGTAACTGAGCATCAAATCATATTACTGCCTCCTGGAGAGCTCACATAGCAACACTTTCAGCTGAGTTTTAAGAACTTAAATTTAAAACTCCAGGGTACTTGTATATACTCTTTTTTTTTTTCACCAAAAACTAGAAAAGCTTCAGATGTTTTGAGTTTCTTTTCTTTTGTTCTAAAGACCTTGGTGTTAATAAATATCCTCTACAGATGAAGACTTAGACTAAACTGTAGATTGGCAGGATTTTTGTGTTTATCTTCTATAGCTAGTGGGTATACTGGAACTGATTTTCTTTGTTGTTGAAATGTATTTAAAAGCTGTCAGTTTTGCTGACATTTCAATTGGAACCTCCTCTCTTCCCAAATTATACAGTCTAGTGATGTTGTAATTTTTTGTTTTGATGCTGTTGGAATATTTGGGGCTTTTTTGGTCAAAAAAGAATAGTTTGGAAATGAAATACATGCATGTTGTACATAAAAGGCTTGATACCAGGATAAAACAACATAAACTTCTCTTTTATGAAAACAAAATATTTTGATCCCTGTCCATTTTTTTTCCTTCTCTTCTGCTCCCCAGCTTGTGTTTACTTCACAGCACAGCTGCTTCATTTGCAGTTTTTCCTGATGGTTAAAAAATAAAATACAATGCCACTCAATTATCTCTTTTATCCCTGCTACCTGCCTTTCTATTCACTCTATTCTTAGTCACTTAACCTTTTCAGTGTCAGTTCCTAGAGACTACTCCCTCAAACACAATGAAGGTCTCTCACAAGTTACACCCATGCTGACACTGAGGTTATAATTATGATGGCATTCAATCACAGTTTTGCTGAGGAATAAATATAGCCCTGGCTTTAACTAAGTATTCATTCACAGTGTCTCAGACCACATAAGACATCTGGAGAGTAGAAACATTAAACCATGTATTTTACTGACTCATTGAGCTAAAGTAGGAACCATACTACACCTCTAACAGACAACATAATTGCAACCCACCTGTAAACAAAACTGGTGAGACTCTGGTATCAGACACACGGACAACAAAAGCATGGCTCCAGTCCAATTAGTTCAAAATCATGTTCTATAGCTGAGAGTGGAAGTCAGTTTACTATAGTTGAAGAATTTAATTTCCAGCTTTCTGGTAGCAAACGTGGGACAAAGCTATTGCAATCCCTTTTTACTTTTTGAATAGTTTTTCATGTTCTCTCTTTCACCAGTTGCAGATGATATTTTGTGATTATTTCTCTTCTGGACTGCTCAACAAAATTGTTTATTTCCAGAACCAATGGAAATTAGTGAGAGCATGTTGATGGTTCTAGATCAAGCGACAGGCGATCCAGCGGACCATGACATTGTACATGCGGGTGACACCAATTCCCATTTTAACTATGGGATCAAATTCTGTGCTTACTGCAATTGATTTTGCCACAAATTTAGCAAACACTACAGTACGCTTTCTTTGCTCTATTTCTAGCTATCTGCCATCTGTTGTGTAGCACTCCAGCATATATTGATGCTTAAAATAAAACGGAATACCCTTCCTTCAGAGCTTCTTACTATTTCTGATTTCTCAATCGTGTAGAGACAGATAAAATATTTATAGCACCCATCTTTTGGGTTTTGTTTAGTTCATGGAATATGTAGAAAATGTAATTACTTTTTTTTTTTTCAATTAAATTATGAGCCTTTAGCTCTCAGGATTATCATGGGTATATAAATAAGGATACACACAAAGAGAGGTTTGTTAGACAACGTACACCATTTCGTTTGAAGGTTAGTCTCAAAGAACTGACCAAAACCAAGATTTGAAGTGCCAGCAAAGCACTTGGAGAGTTTCATAGGCTAACAAAAACCACTGAGGCTGGCAGTTTTCTTTAAGCCTGCTTATCAAACATTTAAGGAATTTTTTGAGGATTCAGAGGAGTGCCCAGACTCCTCATAAAATAAAGTACAACCAGAAACAGATTTTTCCTGGTAGCTCAGCAGACCAAGCATTAACCCAGCAATAACCTGGTGAAGAAAACATTCAGAGAAGGATCTTATCAGTGCGTATAAATATCTGATGGGAGAAAATGAAGCTGATGCAGCCAGACTCTTCTCTGTAGTGCCCAGTGACAGGACAAGAGGTAATGGACACAAATTAAAAATCGGGAAATTCAATCTGAATACAAGCAAATGTATTTTTACCGTGAGGATGGTCAAGCACTGGAATAGGCTGCCCAGAGAGGATGTGGAATCTCATCTATGGAGATACTAAAAATCCACTGGACATGACCCCAGGCAACATGCGGTAGGTGACCCTTCTTGAGACTGGATGACCTCAGTAGATCACTTCCTACCTTTACTGTTTTGTGCATAGTAGCCACTCTTTTGAGTAGATACTCTTATTATCAAAGTTATAGCATGTGTTACAATGCAGGAAAAACTGCTTTCCATGGCAGTCCTAAGTCTTCTTTAGGGTTTTGGAATACAAGATGGGACAACTGTGTGGAAAAGAGTAAAAATGGTCTAGCATTTCTGAAACACAAGTCTCAGTCCTTGATGCAACAGTATTTCGTTTAATTGGGGACATACTAGAAAATGGTCTGAAACCAAGATCTTTTTAAAATCCTTATGTTGGAAAGGTGCTAACAGAAGCAGTTATGTGAAATTCAGATGCTTACATCCTTTTGCATGTAAAACTAAATGGCTTGCTCAGAGACCAGATATGCATCAGGGAAAAAATAATACTACCTTTTCTGAATTCCAGCTGGGTCACCTAATCATTGCACAGTGATGGAGCAACTGATATAAAAGGCACTAGAAGGTAAAATCTTGTGTTTACAGCCTGAAGAATTAAAATTTCTGGAAAATTAAAGTGGCTATTGTATTCATACTCCTGGAGTTTTTCTAAGAAGTAAATATTTCTGGAGTAAATTTGTGGTCCCCTGTTTTCACCACTAGAACCCACACTTTCAGCTTTTTCTGAGGCAATGACAAATAATGGGCTTGTGACTTACTGAAAATGAAGATGGCTTTTGCAACTATATGAAGGTCTTGACTTTTATTTTATAAAGTCTCAGAAAGGAGCATTCCAAAATGTTACAGTCCCACTTTCCAGGGAGTTTTGAAACTTGAAGATTTTATTGCAGTTAGAATCCAGTGCAAATTCAGTTTACACAAGCTGATGTGCTTGGCAGGCTGTCTGGAAAATCCAGAAGGCTTCTGGGAACACAGTTTGCCATACGCTTCATCTTTGCCCTTGGCAGCAAGCTCCAGTAGCTCAAGTGACAGGGCAGAGTAAAGTAACATTGGAATACGAGAAACCACGCAGAAGATACACAGACATCTCCTAGTTTGTGTTAGAACTTGAGTGCTACAGAAATAGAAAATATTAGGAAAGTCACAATAAAGAAAAGGAGAAAGGGCTACCTTCTCAGACAATTCTTTAAGCTGTGTAGAGCTCGTTTCAGTCAGCAGGACTTCAGAGGACCTTAGGCAGGTAGAAGAGCTTGAATGCTTGTAGTTGAAAAAAGGATGTTGCACATAAAAGTAGCCTCAACAAAATCATCCCTTAGTCTCATAAAAGCAGAGATGAAACTGTTTAAAAGCTGCTCAAAAATGCATCCAGGGACTGGATGTAAAAAGGAGTTGAGGTCTTGTGAGTTGTTTTCCTCCCCTTTGTGCAACTAGTGATGGTTGTTTACCTGGTCTTGCTGACCCTTCCAAAGGTTTAGCAAGATGAGTAGTGCTCAGCTGACAGACCTATAAGCAGTATTAATACAGTATTGCTGGTTTCCACCCCCCCATCCCCCCCCCCCCCCCCCCCCCAGCATCTAGAGAATTCATTGTGCTATCCAGTCTTCTACCTTGAAGACAATACAAAAAGAACTTTCAAGCAGAGTTTGGAGCATAATCCCATCTACACAAACACAAGCCACACAGCAGTGTATGTCGACTGGTTCCCATGGACTTTCTGGGCTAAGAATAAGCTGGAGACTCTTGTTAGTCTCACAATATGACCTGCCCACCCCACCTCCAGCCCCAACCAACCTACAATTTCTGATAAATAAAATGTAATAGAATTGATACAACTGAGGGAAAAAAGATTGGTCTTTACTTTTAGATGTTTGTATTATTACAGTTTAAACACAACATGCTGCACTGTAAAATAATTCTCTGCAGTGTGATTGAAGTCCTACTTCCTCCTTTGTTTTTCACAATTTCACAGTTGCATGGAGCCCCAATTGCTGCTTTCAAAGTACATTAAGGTACTGCATCATGAAGACTTTCTAATCATCCAAATCCACTGTACCTGGTGATTTCCATTAAAATCATTGCATGTTTCAGATGGAACTGGAAAATAGAGAAAGAAAAGATTAACAGTAATAGGAATGAAAAATCACAGGCAAACACCTGAGCAGGCATGAAATCTTAGGGCAGGACTTGAAAACATCCTTTCCTCAATCTCAAGGAAAGGAAGAATTAATGCTACAGCAGAGTTGGACGCTAAAAATCAGAGTAGCTGCAGGGCACCTATGTTTGTAGGTGACTGCAGTGGACTGCAGATGTGCTTGGCACCTCCTGGGGACTAACTCACACTACAGCGAACAAGATTAAACAAGGCTGATGTTGCTTCCCACACAAGCCACACTTGTAACAGCACATTCCTCTCAGGTAGTACAATACTGAGGCTGAACTGTGAGACATTTGAGAGTGGGGTTTAGGTAAGATTAGAAGTGAAGAAAGACAACTTTTTAAAATTTTTTTTAGTTCTTAGTCTTGTGCTAGGAGCTTCTGTGTAGAAGAATGCTAGAGGTTACTTTTTTTAGGCAACAATATCAGGTTGAATCTGGAAGTTGAAAGCAAGTTTGAAAAATGGACTAAATCTTACAGGAAAAATACTTCTAACAAGCCTGGAAATTAAATAATGTAGACACATGGAAGAGTAAGCCTGACAGTTGTACAGAGAAATAAATCACCATATGAGAAGGAAAAAACTGAATTCCAGAATGTTTCTGGAAAAAGTGCATACTATATCAAGAAATATTTAAGACGTAGGAAAATGTAAACTGAGATAGGGTGGTTGGACATAGCCCTTGAATGTTGGGACATTTATGACATTACAGGTCACGACCGTCATCATCAGTGGGGTCAAAAAACCAAAAAAATACTCTCTACCACAGATGCAAGAGGTTAAATGTATTCAGTCGTTAGTCCAGATGGGCAGAAATAATTAGTGACAGTTAAAGATAGAGGAAGGATGGTCTGGGCGTCCTATGATTAATGTCAATGAGGACTTCTACTGCTGAGGAGTCATTTGAGAGTCTGGGATAGACTCATGACTCAATCTCAAAAGGACTAAGATAAGGCTGCGTGTCATATTCATTGCTATGGTCTGCAGTTCCCTTGAACTGCATTTGTTAATGATGTTGGAGGGTTTGTTTGTATTCTTTCTAAACGAATGGCATTTTAACAACATCCACTTAAGATGCAAAATAAAGAACTAGGGAACTGCACTGAGCAAATGCAATGTGTTAAGAAGACTACTGGAGCCAAACATCAAATTCAAGAGAAGCTCTTTGTAAGCATCTCAAAATGTCTCATTATCTCCCTCAGCCTTCTCACTGAAATGCGCCTGGACTCAGGAAGACTAGAGGAACATTTGGCTGCTGACACGCCTTCCTTTTTGACCATCATGCTGAGGGATATTTCCTTATATGTTGTTACGTATCCATGTCTGTCAGCAGTCATTTCTCCTATCTTGCCTTAAATTTGTTTCTCTGAGGCCAGGAGCAAATTCGTGTTGTCTGAATAATTGGCTTTGCATGGTGATCTGGGTCTGTCACTATTGCTTCTTCTTCCTATACAAAGGCAGCAGGCCTTCAGTGGGCTCATCTGAGACTGAGCACAGCCAAATGGAAAGGGAAGGAAGCCTTCATATTCCAAGACACATCTGTATAGCTTCTGACATGCTCGGGTCATCATGCAAAAGCCCCTGTTTCTTATCAGCCCACTTATCACGGCTGCAGAGACACATGTGCTAAAAGACCAATTTTTGTTATTTTCAGTGTGTCCCTTCATTAGGCTTTAAAGAGAAAAGAAATAAGATCCACATTAACTTGGCTTCTTTCCATGCTTTGTAGATCAGCTCAGGAAATCCACTGTGTGAAAGGCATTTGATTTCAAGGTTGGTTTAGAGTGATACAACTGCTAAAACAAAAATTAACAATGATAAATTTTCAGTCTTGCTGTAGAGTCTTTTCTTGGGATCTCATAACTGTTATACAGCTTTCTGAAATGAAGCTGTATTTAACTCCAGTTTCTATTAAACATTTTTGTGGGATGTTTTTTAAATCCAACCCCCCAGATCTGCAAATAGTTAAGCACTTGCCTTATGGGAGGCATTCGATATAATTTGGAATATATACATACATTCAATGCAGCAAAGGCATGCCTGGAAGATGCTGTCTTAAGTGTCAGAGCTACCCATCTTATCCAGTTAAGTTACCTGGCTGGCCTGCCTAAGCTTCCTAAAATTGGTTCCTGCTCTGAAGGAGGCTACCATTCCCAATTGGTTGTAGAGTATAAAGACTATCAAGACTAGTGTTTATACTTAGCCAGCCAAATAATAGGTCTCAACTTAGCCAACAGAGACACCTTCTTTAGCTCTTGGGCTGTGTGAAACATAGTCAAGGTACACTACGGCAAATTGTAATCTAGGGCTTTTCATCTGCAGCAGGAACTCTTCCCATTGGTTAAGAGTTATTGTACAAGTAAATACTAATTTAGATGACAAAAGGGAAAATGACTTGGGCATTAGCTGAAATGTATTAACTCCTTTGTGAGTGAGTACATTGGAATTCTGTTATGTTGAAATAAGTCTACATGGAGAATTACTGCATTACCCGAAAATTTCCTGAAAAAATCATCCATTAAACTTTATCCTCTTTGGGACTCCTTGTTAACTGTGCTCGCTCTGTGGAAGAAAATGTTAAATCCAAAATATTTTCACTATTGGTATTTTAATCAAGCGAGAGACATCTCTCATGGATGCTTAACTGGGGACATAAAATCTGCATTTAAATTGAGATTCTAAAATATATGACCAAAGAGATTATGAGTAGCTTTTTCGGACATATTGTACGTGACGCTTTAGCTTATCATAACTTACTAGTTATCAGGAAGCCGAACTGGAGATTTAGATAACAGGAGAAATATGAGATTTGGGGAGAATAACTGAAAAATTATTAGGGATTGATTTCTTGTCAGCTAAATAAATGAAGAATTCAAAAGCTAACTTTAAAAGCAGTGATTTAGATTTACCATGACTATGTAACTTGTGTCACTTTTACACTGAATAGAAGCAGATATAACCAATTTGGAAAACAGTTTACACTCATCTTTCCTGGCATAAATATGTATGCAGAGGGTAGCAGAACAGTAAACTACTGGTCGCGTAGAAATGCAACTGTCTGATACTCACCACAAACTGATTCTGTCCTCCAACGGTACATGCTGGTATCACTGGGCATTGAGACCAATAACACAAGAAAAGGCCCTGTCTCAGTGGAAATATTTTCTTTTGCTTTTTCCTGAGTTGTCAACGTGGCATTTTGTGGTGGTGAATGTTATTCCTTGCAATGAGAAAGCAACAATGTACTTGGATCTGCAAAGAAAATCACATTCCCCAAGTACTTCCTAGCATTACACAGGCTTAATAAGAATAAAAATTTAATTGAGGAGGAGAGCCAGATTCTGCCCTTCTGCAATAGCTTTCACCAGTTAGGTGAAAACAAGTGAAAAAGTGTGTGGTCACAAGAAGAACCCCACACTGTTTCCTTCTCTGCCTGTGCTGCAACCTCTTCCTCTGTAGCTAACACTGAACTGCCTTTGCATGTCCCAGGAGAGACTGGTGATAGAAGTCTTACATTTTTATTCATGACAGGTACAAGGAGCAGGTACACTATAAATCACTATAAACTCTGCTGGTTTTAATTTCAGACCACTTTGGCAATCTTTTATTGCTAATCCTCAGCAATTAGCATGTACTTCCAGAGTCGTCTGGGAAGACTTACAGATAAGCCAATGTACAAGGTTTATATTGAAGCATATAAAAGTGATATTGTTGTTTATATTACACAGATGTCATTGTGTATCTGCCAACACTACAAATTATAAGAATATGAAAAGTAGATATTAGAAAGTTCTAGCAATTATTTACTGTTAAAAAATTACAGTGATAAAATCTCTCCCTGTTGCCTTAAAGTACTGTACTTGTAACTAAGTAAATGACATATAAGTTCAGCAATCCATCTGAGGAAATGTCATGGTTATTTTCATGAGTATTTTCATAGGGGCAGCATTCAAAAGACCTCTGTAACACCTATTTGTCTACCTTATTGCCACATAAGAATTGTTATCATATGCTACTTTATTCTTCACCATAACCCAAACCAAAGTAGTTTTATTCCACATACTGCAGGCTAACACGCCTTGAATAATGCCCCTTTAACTCAAATATGTTTTTTTATTTAGCAACCTGTTACAGGAGTCCAACTATGGTTTGGCTGCCTCAGTTAATACTTTTCAACTCCTTTCAAGCAGGAACAGCACCTGATCACATCCTAACGGTGTCAGAAAAATTATGTCTTGCTCACACCCACAGTCCTTTTTCTATAGGGGAAGAAGCCACTCTATTGTAGCCCATGTTATGTTGTAGCCCACTCCCTCCCCCCGCACCCCACCCTCTGCCCAGCCCCAGCTATAAATTAAAAAACTATCATTTCCTCTCTGAGAACCTTACTAGGTAAAAATAATAATGCAAGCATAGGAAGCAAAATTATTAAGATGACCAAGTGAGTAGAAAAAGTATTTGCAACATCCAGCTTCAGTTTCCAGACTCTCACTGTAGCTAGGGAAGGGATCCTTATCTGGGTGTACTGAATTATCCCCTCAAAGACTTTAGCTTTCTACATTTGTTACAGAAAAAATAATTTGTAGCTAGTGCCCTAATTTAAGCAGGTTAACTTAGGTGCCTAAAGAGAAACAGCTGTGAGCCACCCTTTAAACATGTTGTCTCTCTCACACAAGCAGTTTATTGTTTATTTTTTAGAAGGTGATGAGTGAAATCGTGAAAAGAAAAGTTGTCTAGGAGTTGAGAAACCTGGAAAGAAAATTTATATAAATAGTGATTTAGAGGAAGAAAGACTGTCCAGAGCCCAAGTAGAGAAAAAACATCTGGGTAAGTCTTTTGTACCTAGGCTTGTTGGAAAATGTTTTATTGTCCTCAGACTATTATTTCAGGTAAAAATAAACAGTGCTGTCTCTTGTTAGTCCTGTCCCTACACCACATCTAACTTGGAGTGTGGTACTGAGTGCCACAGAGCTATGCAGCAGTGTGGTGCTCAGTCTGTGCTGTGTAATCCACCTTCCCATTCCAACGGCTTTTGCAGTGTAGCCTGAGATCCCTGCTGCTGCAGTTCTGTTCTTTTTGGTATATGTATTAAACCTGGGTATGTCTGTAAGAATTGTTTTGCCTTTGACTCCAGCATTGACAGAATAATGATGTGCAATTAATGACTGCCCTTACTTCTTCCTGGAAAATCTTGACAAAGAAAAGACTTCTGAAATGCTTTCTCTTGGATTAAGTTATAAAAATACATCATTTTGGTTAATCCAAATATTTTACTTCTAAGCCTTTTTTCCCTTTCTTATTCGCCTGTTTTATTTTTATTTTTTTTTTTCATTTTAAAATAATGAAGCCTTCTTCAAAACCAGAGTTTTCTTCAGAAAATGAAATATGTTAATAAAAAATATATTTTTCCCCTTTTTAATAAAAACTATTTGCTGAATTCTATCCAGATTGTCATATGATTTTGTTTCCCCTCATTCTCTTTTCCAGCTACATTTTCTGGGTCAAACTATTGTTATCCAACTCTAGTGCATATAATTCTTTCTTGCTACCTGTGTTTTATTGCTAGGTGGATGAAAGCCACCATCTTTTATGGGTATTTCAAGCAGAACTTAGGTCTTAATTTGGATTTTTTGTAACAGGATCATAAGATGAAAACACATTGCTGAGCAGGACATGTCTGTTTTCAAGAGGCTGGGCTGAGTGATCCAGCCAGATTGGATGTAAAACTGAATCAATCACTGTGCAGTGATTGGAAAAAAATATTAACATCAGTTTTACTAGCAATATGTGAACTTCAGTGTCCCATAATGATTTAAAAAAAAAAAAAAAATCTTTTCCTGGGATTGCAGAAGTATACTAACTGCAACAGCAATGACTTCTCTGGGCCATGTTCTGAAAACAGAAATTCTTCCCCTGTTCTCCCCAAAAGTAAAAGGAAACTGGGAAAAGATTATTTCTTCCCGTATGTACAGAAAACATAACAAATCCAGAGCATATATTTTTGACTTGTTGTATGGCAGTTTAATATTGTTTAGCTAAGCAGAGCTACAAATCCTTTTGATGTTTAAATATATGCTACTTGCAGAGGAACAATTTCACACATTTTGCAAGTATTACTCTTTACAGTCTGTATTGTAGCAGAAAAGAAAAAAAGGAAAGTCAAAGATAGGGAGCACTTAAAATTGGTCATTTAGTATAGATATCAAATGCACTGGTGATTAACATCTGAAGACACCCCTATATATTAGAAAGAAGATCTAGGCTGTCATGTGTTGCTTTTTCTTTAAAGACAAAAATTGAGTAATCTCAGAAATATATCCAAAATTAAGCAACCAAGATATGGAAGACTTCAGAAAGAGAAGCCAGTCTGTGTAGATCTGAAATAATATTTTGTAAGGAAAATTAAGTGAATCAACAGATAGAAATGTTGCAACACTGGTTTTATCATGGCAAAACTAATTTTATCCAGATGAAACTTCAAATGTAGAATCTTATATTTCATTTATAAATGAAATTTCAGTTAGCTAAAGTGGATCTCATCAGCAAGATTTCCCAAAGCATTAGCATTGACCTGACAGTCCCACTGATATTATTGCCCTATGTATACTGAATTCAATACAGAAATTTAAAAGTCATTGGTGAAAGTTTTTGAAAAACATAACCACCCTTGATTTGTGTTATATGATGCAACCTGTGGGAAAGGGAATGTTCAGAGGATGGCATGTTGAGGACTTTGATTTGACCGGGGGACTAGAAAAATGTTAAGCAATCTCCATCTTCAAGTGTACATTTGAAATTTCAGTTTAGCTCCTTTGACTGCAGCTCAAAAGAGAACATTTTTTCAGTACTTATGGGTTATTGTCATGCTTTTCAATGGTGTATGTGTGCATATTTATATTGCAGTCCCATATTTCAGAGGCAGGAGAAAGAAAGGTGATAAAGTGTTGAAGTACCTTTCTTCTGAGTATTACGTGAGTCAGAGAAAATAGGCTTTAGGCCACCACGCTACTATTGGCAGGGGTTGAAAAGGTCTTTGCTCCTGACATCATCTGCAATATAATTGGTGATAAAGCACAGGGAAGAATTATGCTAATAGAGCCTGTAGGCATCAGTTAGCAAGCCAGGATTTTTAAACCCTCTGAGTCTCTTTCCAGCCCTTCAAAAAATGAAAGGAAAAAAGCTAAACAATTTGAAGGTGGATTCCTGTCCTTGGGGCTCACAGCTGTACAGCTGTGGCTTGCTCCACATGATTTGGAAGTGAAGTTCAGTCACCTCCTCTGATTAATTCCCTGCAGCAGCCACACTCCATTCAAATTAGTGTATACATGAGAAGAAGAAACATGTAATGATTTTATACCAAAAACCAGAGGCTGGAAAATTGCTTTGAAAGGCTGAGAAAGATTTCTTAGAGGCTCTGTTTGCAGTAAACATAATTCACATTTAGTCACATAGTGACTTTCGGATCTAAGAAGACTGGGAGTGTAACTCGTAAACTGGACCCAAGAAATTTTCTGTGGTTTTGCATGGCTCATTTTTGCCCTAGTCACAGGTTAACATTTTAAAGCCAGAGTGCTGACATCTCCAGGCTCCCTGAACATGTGCAAGTTGGTAAACTTTGTCAGTTTGAACCCAGGACTTCTCAAATAAATTGTATTTGCCTCAATTTCAGCAGCAGAGACTTTTGTAGAAGCATTAAAATAACCCATGGAATCATAGAAGTTAGTAAGATGGCTTGCAAGTTGTCTTGCCCTGTGCTGCAAATCCATCAAGTCTCACAGGTTAGGCAGCCAGGGACTCCATCAGTGCTTGGATAGGAACCTCCAAGAAATGTCTGTTAACAATTCAAGACCCTTTCAGGGCTCAATGAATCAATAATCCTCTCCAGTCTGTGACATAGGAGTGCAGGGAACATTGGTTTTGGCTAGCAGATCAATCTGTGTTCCTGTTCCTCTGCGGCCAGAGGATCCATGGTGGTTTTGTAAGAGCTACTTTATAAAAATTCTCAAAGACCTAAATTCATTAATAAATTTCCTACTTTCATCCTCAAAGTATACTACTTCCTGTAGCTCTCAGAGCCAGGCACTGTTTAATTTCAGCTTTTTTCTTTGAACTTCTCTTCTTTCCCTCACCCTTTATTCCACATCATATAATCTCTAATCAACTAGTCCTTTCAGTCTCTCACATTCTCTCAGACTTGTGCATTCCCCCACATCCTGGGGTACTCCCCCCGCCCCATGTCTATTTAAATAAACAAAGGAAAACTGGATTTCTCAAAGGAAAGTTGCAAACCTGGGCAAACAGCTTGGACAAAGAAGAGGCTTGGTGAATGAGTATAGAGAGAACTTTCAGTGCCATGGAGAAGGACAGGCAGGGGAGAAAGGGGTAAACTATGCACAAAGACTGGCCTTAACAGAACAGGTTATCCATTTCCAGTTTAGAGTCTTCCATACAGAAAATGCCAATGATTCGTCATGTGGGTATTCCCAACATCTTTAGCTGGACTGTCTGTAAAAGATACAGTCCATTACGTAAGGAAGGACATCCTAAGAGAGGCTCTGAGACTGTGCATCTATCCAGCTCTGGTGTTGGCTAACTTTGTGATACCTCTGTATTGCATTACATCTTTTAAAAAGCTTTTCTGTTCAGTACAGAATTTTAATTTATGTCTTACTGGCGATTGTGCTGCCTGCAGAATCCCTTTTCTTTCTCTGTCCTAAGACCATTTAGTAACATTTGTGGGCTTTATTGAATCACAGCTTTGTTCCAAAGGCTTCACTTTGGAAGGCTATGGAATGATCTCTTACTTATTCGTAAAACATTTTGTGATGAGAGTTTCTCTACATTTATAGTCTTATTGTTGATATTTAAACTTGAAAACTGACTGTCCACAAAGGAGGTATCCCCTGTATATTTTGCTGGTTTCCTAGCCTGTTTGCCCATGAATCTTTCCCTCCTCCCAATAGTTTTTGAAGCTGTTGGATTCTGGTTATGATTCAGTTGATAGCTAAAAGATATTAAATTCCCAGTAGCTGTGTGAGTATGGATAGCAGGCTGAGGGGAGACAAACTAGCAGTAATAATGCTATTGGTAGAAAAGCAAGAGCTCTGCCCCTTACTCATTCCAAGAGGCAGCAACCAGCTGGTCAGCCATTGTGCACCCTTTGGCTTGCCAAGACTTAAACATGAAGTTCCCAGACAGAGGTGGATTAGTACAGACATAAAAGAAAGATGGGCTTGGGAACGTGGGAGTACTATAAAAGGCGTGGGTTGCAGGATATAAGAAGACATAAATTCACAGCTTTATCAGTCCCACTGCTTATGAAATACTGCATATCCACATTCAGTATTTGAATGTGTTTCAGTTGGTGTTTAGGGAGGCTTATCACTTTTTATGTATAGATGTCTAGAAAACCTGGTATTTGCAGCTCTAAATTGAAGAAAACAGGGATATAGCAAGGTCAAGAGCCCAGCGAAATACTGGTTCCTACTGTTGTGATTTATCTGTAGGACCACCCCTGATGTTGAAACTTTGAGGACCTCTGCTCTCTAAGGTACCATTCTGGTAAAAGAAAAGCAAACAATGAAAAGTCCAGAGCCATGAAGCAGTGTGGAGAGAAGTGGCCATACACTTTTGCTCACCAGCATTACAGAGCAGCATTATAAATCTAACAGAAAAAGGCCCATCTCTTTATCTATGGCCCTTCTGATATTTGTGAGCAAATTTTGTCACACAAGTGTAGTTTGTGTAAAGAGCGCCTTAATGTTTATACTTGACAAGCTTTGGCACATTATTTCACTATTTGTTGATCCTCACTTCTATATTCCTCAGCTCCATCTTGATAAGCATGTCCCATATTGGCAGGCAAATGAAACACTTGCTCTAGTCAAGTGTAAACAAATTCTTCCTTCCTGAATGTGAAAGCTATAAAGAAACATGGGATGTAGTATATTACTAAAAATACATGTTTTAGATAAACATAGTAAAAACACTGATCCACTATGCTTGTCATCTCAAACTTGCCATCTGCGGATGAGGGAACTATATATAGAAGTGAGCTCACTGTGTACAGACTTCCTTAATTTTATGGGGCTACAAATGCCTTAACATTTCCTGATGGCTTAAAAGAAACAGTAAATTATAGTCCCACTTTGCTGGTATGTGTCCTGTTAACCAGTGTCTTGCGGAAAAATTACAGGTTAAGGGGAAGAATAAGGGAATAAAATCCCTTGACTTCTCAGAGCCTGTGCCCAAAGCCTGAGCAGGAAATGCATATTTGTAAAGAGGGGTATAAAGGTTGCCTATACCTGTATCATTGGGGTTTTTTTATTTTTGCTTTCTAGAAGTATTTCTTTCTGCCTTAACTCAAATATTGATGCCGGTTCTTGTTGCTGTCCTGTTATTAAAAGGAGCTGAATTTGGGCAGCAGCTATTCAGAATGTGCTGGAGATCTAGTCCTATGTGTTTAGGTTGTAAGCCTCAAACGTGGGATACTGATGGAGACCCATCTGGCTGAGAGGTGTAAAGCCAACCGATCCAAACAGAAGTGTGGTCATCCCACCTCAAGAGCCTCACAGGTAAATTATGGTCACTACTAAAGGAAGAAGGCAAGGGCTCCAGTAGGGAGCTGGGACCATATCCATTTTTATGTTGTATCTAGGGCCTCAGATTGCCTTAATCCACCTGTAGAGGCAATTTCAGGATTGGGGCCTTTGCATGGAAATATAAATAATAAGGCAATAAATAATAATTGATTTGTTAGATTACATTCACCTACAGATTTGTGCTGTTAGAAATTTATGCCATTTGCTCTATTTAAAGCCTTATAATTAATAGCTGGTTGTAAAAATTAAAAAAAAAAAGGTCAACTAAAAACTCTGTAACGGTAATATTGACATGCTAAAGAAACAACAGTTGTCATTTAATGGCCAACCTGACTGAATGTAAATCTTGAATTATAGCTGAGTGATACTGTGTTTGTGAATGCATCTGTGCCATGTTTCTGACTTTGTTTTTGATCTTCCAATTTCCTGTTTCACGTATGTTTTCTAACACCTTGTAAGCATCGTAGGGTCAGAGGTTTTAGGAGCAGACTGGGCTGAATTTTCAAAGAAACAGAGCTGTAATTCCCTTCACTGAGTTTTTAACTCTTAGTACCTGTTTTCAGGTTTCATAATGGTAAAGAGTTAAAACATCTCATTTTATCTCTCCTGTCCAGAGCTGAAACATCAGATCACTGTCTCCATTAGTAAGTTTTCTCTGCCAGGGATGACTGATACCATGAGTCTCCAAAAATATTTTAAGGGATTTTTTTTTACCCAGTGTTTCTGGGAGTCCTTTTCTCATCTCTAATTGCACAGTCTGTCCCAAGGGTTTAGAAATGCAAACTATGCAGGTTGAGCAGGGATTTAAGTTTTCTAGCCTTTAAGGGAGTTCCTTTAGTGGCCACTTGTTTTGAGCAAGTGATCACATTTCTTTTTGGAACTTCTAGGAAGTAAATAGTACAAATGCAACAGTTGCTTACTTGACCTGCTTACCAGTGCTGTGTAGAAGCTGGTCCGTAGAAACAAACCCAATGTGTGGCCTTTTCTGTTACAGAACATGAAGGAGACATGCATGCATGGACAAAAGCCATTTCTGGGCAGGCAGTTGCCTGCTGTGTCTCATATGACAGCTTTCTTGCTGACAGCTTTTATAAGGAGGTGATTCTCATGGATCAAATAGCAGAACTGGACTAACACAGGCTCTTGCAGAAATAACCTCCCTTTAACTGTCCCTTGTGCAATATAATAACTTTGTCCCCATTTTGTGGATGAGGGTACAGCTGATATTCTAGCTGAGGGAATGTGGGAAATTCCCAGAAGCTCACTTTCTCCAATATATATATACATTAAGCATATTATTTTCAGAAGGATTAAAAATTCAGAGCTGCTCTTAGCTAGATTTCACACTGTTGCTCCAGTACTTTCCACCATTCAAGGCCCACAGATCTTTATTTCTTAAAGAGCTTTTGCCACTATGTAGAACTGAAACCTCTAATTAGTTTTTCCTGGTATGCAAAATCTAGACCAGGAGACAAATTTTGGTGCTTTATTTAAGCAACAACTATGGGAGTGTTTGGTTTTTTTTTTGTTTTTTTTTTTTTGTTTTGTTTTGTTTTGTTTTGGTTTTGCGGCAGAGGCAGTATGGAATCATTTGTTCTCTCCTCTTTTCTATAACTCTGAAATTTAGTATTATTCATTTGGCTTAACATGCATGTTGTTTTAATGTGAAAGTTCCCTGTTTCCATAACTAATGTCAGAGTGGTATATGTGCTTGCCTCTAGCTTGGTGGTTGCATCTTTCCATCTCTCCAAGAGGTTTCCTAGGAAAAGGTCCAAGAACATCCATTTGGCTGTCACGTTACCAGCACGTAGAAATGATTCATGAAATGCCTGTAGGTTATCAGCAAAGGCATGAAAAGTGTGTCAGGAACATGAAAACAAAAAATCAACCTCTGAGGGTATTTGGAGAAAGATTCCTTTCTTTCCAGGCTATTAGACTAAATGGAAACCTGTTTTGCCTTGGTAACAAGTCCTTTGCCTGATAAATGTCCATCACTTAATTTCTGGTGTTGCCTTGTCCAGAAAACTTTGCAAGTGCAATTCATACAACAGTGGCAACGGCAGGTGCTTTGTGTTTCTATAATGTGAATCAGTGAGGTATATACACAAAGGAAGCAGCCTTTTGATAATCTGTATTTCAATAACCAGTCTGCAACACACTGATTTGAATCCAGGGAAGAATGGGCTGAGATGCTCAGTGATAACATTTCAATTAATTCCTACTCCCTCATCAGAGACAGCTAATCTGCAAATGACCTCTGTGGTGTGTGCACCGTCAAGCAAATTTACTGCAGGTGTGGAGTAAGAAACCTCGATTGCTTGCTTGCTCCAGTCTGAAGAATTCATCTGTCAGGCTTGGGCTGGTTTAGAGCCCTTTCTGTCCTGGCCCTCCTGTGATCCTTTATATTGGAAACTGCACCCTTCTTAGATAGTTAGTTTGCATTCCTACACTGATTGGGTGCATTTCTGCTGAGTAATGTGAAGAATCATGCTGTGGGGTCTAAAACTCCCAGCTGCAGTTTGTTTGGAATTGGGAGATCACAGTGGTAAAAGAAAAACAGACTTTTAAATAATAGTGCAAGATATATACATAGGGTTAAATGCTGCAATGATGAGAATGAGCTACAAACACCTGACTTTGCCTCCTCAGTATGAATGAATTGCTTTGTTGTGCATTTAGAATAGAGGATTTAATTATAAAATGTGAGCAATAAGCCTGACTCAGCCCAGGAGCTGTGCATCTGAACAATTTATCCAGTCCTTTTAAAATATTGATGCCGTGGCGTGTATAAAGTAAAAGTTTCTTTATTTTTTTCTTTTTTTTTCTCCTCTTTCCTGAGTCATTATCCACTGGAGTCAGTACACAGACAACTGCAGGTATCAATGCACTATGGATCAAGCCCTGTTCTAATACTCCTAGAAGGTCTGTGTTTCACTCGTAGGTAGGTAGGTGACCCCTGATGCACAGGAGTCCCCCAGGACATCCCACAGATGTTCCTGTCAGGTCACCTGTGGCTGACTCCAGGACCATTTCTGCTATATAGAAAGTCAGGGACTTTGGCCTTAAGCCTATTCTTAAAATACTATGTAGTTGTTCTGCTCACCAAAATTACAGAGCTATAAGGAGAAGGAAAAACAAAGTGCCAAAACCAATAGTCTAGTTTTTAATTTTAGTAACTGGAATTGACTGTAAAACACAGGGTGGGAAGTTACAAAGTTTCCTGTTCTTTTTCACTTAGTATTCACTGTCCCAATTTCCTGCAGACACCTTTTTGTTATGTCTTTCTCATGAACAGCTGAAAAATGTTGAACAAATTCAGTAAAAAGAATTTTCTCTCTTTTTTTTTCTAACATAGAAATAAAATGAAACTCTAAATTTTGATGCAGTGCTATTTATTCTGCTAGACCTACAAATGCCTAGGACCAAGGTTGGAGAGCAAAAATGCTTCTCATATGAAGAGAATTGCTCAGCTCATCTGGGCAACTCTGCTTAACAATATGGAGGGGAAGGCCTGACTCATCTCAGTGGCTAAGAGCATGAAAAGGTTGGTAAATATGTAAAGACTATTGACCTCGGGTCCAGGAAGGGCTAAAATCTTGTGCAGTGTCTGGGTAGTGACTGATTTTGTGCATAGGCATATGTGCTAAGCTACATAGTCATGTGCTCTAGTACTAGGTCCAGCAGATGTTCAATTTGCATCCCTACTTTCATTGTTCTTTCTTTGGGGGCCTTCACAGCACCACAAGTGAGTGAGAAGACAGTTAGCCCCTCACTGGTGCTTTAGCACAGTTGAAGAGTGGAACAGCAGCGTGCTTCACGTAACACTGATCTGACAGAGGCTGTGACTGTTGATTCTCCCCATGTCCCCTTCGCTGTCCTGTGAGGAGGGCACTATGACCAGGCAGGCTCTTGTCACTCCCTGTCCTGGAGGTGACTGAATCCACCTTCTTAGACATGTGGGGCCAAGACCTCTGCCTTTTCTGCACCCAGCCTGTGATGGACAAGCAGGTACTCAGGCAAGTGTACATGGCTCCTATTATAAATGATGCAATAGTGTACCTTACTGTGCTGTATGTGTATATGTGCTTGTATGCCAGTAAAAACCTCACTGCCTCAAATAAGAAGGCTGGTTGAGAAACTCTGGGTGCTGTGTAGATGCCAGATACTAGTTCCCTCTTGCCTATTATGGCTTAAAAGAGTAAGGGGGATATTTTGCTCACAGTGAAAAGCTCAGCTGATCAATGATCCTTTTACTTCCACTGATTCTTGGTTAAATGTAACTTCATTTAAGAGCCCCTTGAGATTAAAAAAAATATTTGTATCCAGGAAGGCTGCTATCTAGATTTAATATTTATTTTCAGATAAACAATAAGTCTTTCTTTTAATTTCATTCTTATTTGCCTAGTGAAAAGAGCTAAATATGTAGGGGAAAGAGGCATTAATGTAGAATGCAGACAGCCATTTTTATGACATGCAATTAGCATCTTTCTATTTCATTACTTGCATGATTTTTATTGATTGTGAAACCACAACTCTGAGTCTGTCAGTGGAAAAAATCAAGTGGTTGTT
This sequence comes from Leptosomus discolor, assembly GCF_034619465.1. Lineage (NCBI taxonomy): Eukaryota > Metazoa > Chordata > Aves > Leptosomiformes > Leptosomidae > Leptosomus > Leptosomus discolor. The sequence continues at coordinate 154,062,813 of NC_141391.1, forward strand.
TTACAGTTTTTAACGATGATGTTCCCAAGTTTCCATACATAGTTTTGATCAGGGACACAAATTCAAGCCCAAATCTTTCAATTCCCTGAGGGTGCCCTAACATGAGGTAAAGGGTGAGATCTACCTATTGATCTGTGCTCCAAGGTCCCGGTTCCTGTATTTTTTATTACTGAGCAAAACACACAGTTCACAGACCAAGGACAGCAGGACACAAATATGTAAATTATAAAGTTTCTCGTCTCAGGAACTTTGGGTCTTTAAGCAAAAGAAGGAAGGCCACTGTAGTAAGAAGAGGTCACATTTTATAGAAAGACTGCCAGGAGATTTCCAGATGTGCTGAAGGGAGGATTGCAGCATGCTTATTCCATGACCAAGTGCACTGTATCAGAAATCGTCTTACTGTATGGCTATGGGGAAAGTAAAAATTTGGTTTACTCTGCCAGACCAGGATCAGGCAGTGACCTTGTACTTCAGAGACAAAAATACAACTAAAGAGCCCTTACTGTAATTAATTCACTTTGCGCTCCTGGATTTAGTAGGCTGGGACTGAAGGAGCTGCATTCTTCAGCCCTCAAGGCAAGGAGCTTGATACCTCCATGCCTGAAATTTTATTTATTTATGTTCTCTTTACTTTCATCGATACTATTTTTGTATGTTTGTGTATCTGTATGACTAAAAGCTAATAAACTAATTAATAAAGACCTTTGCCATTGTTAGCACGGGTTCAAGGATATGTTGCAAAATGTTTATAAGAGCTTAAGAATTACCTACACTTAAAATATTGTACCAGATGTCTGGATCCACTGAAGGTCATACGGAGACAAATAAGACCAAACACACCCATGCTTTCTGAAAGTGTGAGAAACACTATTCTAGCACTTTCCTTCATCATTATCTTCTTTCCTTTCAGCTTCCAAATTCATTCTGTCTTATCTTCACTGTATTTCTGTTCCCTCCATTAAGTCTATTGTTTTCTGTTTTCTTTTTATACCTTTTTTTCTTTACTTACGCTTCTTTCTCTTATCAGCTCTGGTTTTATAATAGTCACAGCTGATAAATGTCACATAACCAGTATGTTCACCATGTAGCTCCTTTACTATAGGGACCATTCTTGGATTACCCAAGCACCATGCTCACTTAGTGATAAAATAAAGTACAGGCAAAATTGTACGTGATCTTTTCTTTTTTTCTCACAGCTATTGGAGTTTGGCTCCAGGTTGTGCAGGGCACGGTTCACCAGTGGCTGCAAATTCTTCAGTCCCTGTGTCTATAGTCTACCTTCATCCCACTCTGCTCTCATCTACCTTCGCTGCTACCCTGCTCCTCTCTGTCATCTCCTGTTCATGGTTTTCTCCTGCACTTAAACATCTCCAACTCAGTTCTTGCTCTCTTCTCTTCTGCTGCCTTCTACCTCCTGTTTATAATCTCAGTCTCTTCCCAATTTCTCTAAATCCTTGCCCTGTTCTGCTCTTGCAAACTTCCTTGCTACAGTCTTGTTTGTCTTGTGCATGACCTGGGCACCACTGATGGGGGATTTCTGCTCTCCAGCCTGTGTTCACCCCAGCATAAAGTCACATACAAGACCAGACAGGTACTTGTCCTACACTCAGAAGGGCTGGAGCCTGGGCACAGGGCTCAACTTCTGGTGATTTTCTGCACTCTTGGCAGAGAAAGAAGGTGAAACAAAGGGATTGAGGGCAGGACCACAGTTCAAAAGTGCCCTGAGACCTGCAGAGGCTCTGTGAGGCTCTGCCACAGAGCTCCCTTCTGCCTTGTAAAAGAAAAAGAAGATGCTGAGGAGAAAGTCCTGCTCTGTCCCTGCAGACCCAGGTAGGAATATTTCACTGCAGATAGACTCTCTGAGCTCTTAACAAGTTTTGGTTGTATCTGTCAACAGAGATATTTTTTCAAAGACTAGCCAAAAGGAGGAATTTCCTGGGACCTATAAGATGCATATTACTGCCATATGCAGAAGACAGCAAAGGAAGAAAAGGGGAAGCAGCCCTGCCGAATTTCAAGTACTATCTTCAAAGGACCTCGCTATGAAATGGTTGTTAGGGCACATTTCAAATGGGCAAACCAAGTATATTTTTCCTTCTCTGAAGTAGCCAGGCTATTTTTTTTCACTGTTTTCCAAAAAAAAAACCCAAAACCTTCTCTCCCTGCTTCCGTGGGGTTAGATGAGATTTAGAAAATGGTGCATATGGGGGTGGTGGGATGTCTGACCACCACTGCATCTCTGTGAGAATCTGTCCAGTTAGCACTATTCTTTGACGAGTGTAGACGAAACATCACATGATTAAAAATACCTTCCTACCTACAATGCCTGAAAGCAAAATAATCAGTTTTGTTCAAAGCGACACCAGGGGATTTCCTAATCGCTCTTCACCCATCAGAAAGACCTCAGGAGCAGCCCATAGTAGGAACTTTGAGATCTTTGCAAAGGAAGATTGTTTGACCCTTACTGAAGAAAGTCTGGAAACTTATCTTACGCTCATCTTGGTGACTAATTGTTATGTGATCTGATGCATTTCCTCACTGCTGAATAATGAGGTTGCCTTCATGCAATCATGTTTAAAGTAAAGAGAGACTATCCAGTTGCACAATGCACTGAACAGGAAGAATTAAATTTTCATCTCTCTGTGCAAAGTACAAGGAAAGTTTTAAATGAACAGCTATCACTCTGGAAGGTGAATAGGGAATAGCACTCCACTTCTCCCCTACCCTGTGCACACATATTATTCCCTCAGCACAGTAATTTCTCCACCTGGTAGGAGAGAAAATACCTTCAGTCATGGGGGAATATAGAAAGTTAAATGTTCTCAAGGCAGGATACAAGACAAACTGGCTTGTAAGTAGCTTCCATCCCAAAACTGACTATGTCCTCCCATTTGGCAATGCAGAAGCTTCATTAAAAATCACATTGCCCTGATGCTGCTGGAAGAATATGGAGAAGATTGAGGATGAGAATGATGGTGGTGTTTGCATTCGCTTTCCTCCCAGGAAAACCGCCTTTGAAAAATGGAGCTATTAATGCTCATAAAGACAATTGAGAGGCAGCAAACATGAAAAAAATTGATTTTCGCTCAGTAAATGTTTTTAGTCAATGGTTAGATCTGTCTGTATTAGTAAACAAGGTAGTGTAGCTTCATGAGAGCATTTTTGCGAACTGATTTAACTTTCATCTAAACAAGTGCAGTTAGAATCAGTTATGAAAATGTTTGCTATATAAAAAAAAAAAATCAGCTTTCTACAGAAAATGTGAGTTGTAGCATCATGGAAAGCCAATGTTCCAAAGCTATTACAGCAAAATGCTTACAAATGTCTTGGGGGTCATGAGAAATGTGTTAATTAGGTAAATCAAGAGGTTTTACTTTGATTTTGAAATTTCACTTTTTTTATCAAAGTAATTTTTAAATACAGTTTTGAAATGTTTTCTTCCAGATATTTAAATATTTCATAAGCATCTGTCTGGGTTTTTTAATAGCATTTCTAATTAGCTTTGTCAGAACTGCATTTTGGTAAATATTTAATCAGCTTCTAATAAAATTAATACGAAATTTTTATTCTCTCCCACTAGGATTACATTAACTTTAAGAAATAATTTAATTATGAGGCATTTTAAGTAAAATGTGAAATAAGTATAGATTATAGTTACAGCTTCATTTGTGCTCCAGTCTCAAGGACATACATCTAGTGTGGAGAACTACATGCAAGCATCTTCATACCCTCAGCAGAAAGCTAGCTATCAAAATTGCTTTGGCCTCTGAAATTGTTGTATGTACACTAAATAAGAAAAAAACCACACCACAACCCAAAAACTTTTCCATACCTTGGTGAGCTTTGCCTGATTTTCAACCATAGGCAATTAAACCTATCCTGATCATTATCAGTATTTCCAGGGCTCAGTTGTATCCTGAAGCTTTTGAAACATGGTACTAGGAGACAGGAGCATGCTCAGAAAGTGTTCTTGTCAGGTAGACTCCTGTCGAGTGATCTATCTCGAGCCCTCATCTCGTCGCCCCAAAAGTGAGATCCCTCTTGCTCTGTGTCCATATGGGCAGTGGGTCCCTGAGGCTGGCCCATGAGTACCCAGCACACCTACATAGCCAGCAGTATGGACAGGGATCAGTCTCGCATCTCATTAGCTTGTTACTCTGCTCATAGAGCTTGTGACTGTCCCCTTGAAGCCAGACAGCTACACTTTTTATATCATTTCCTTCTGCCAAAACTGAGATTAGCACTCTCTTTTAAAAAAGGGGGACGATTTAAGATGAGATTAATGAAGACCAGTGCCTGAGCTGGCCACAGAGTTACGCTTTATAAAAGCACAACTGCTTTGCTTAAAAGCAGGAGCCTCCATGATCTCTTAGCATTGTCCTCTCTGATCGTAGTGGGTTGGTAAACACAGAGGAGGTTTTAAAAAGGGACTACCTTAGGATGGTGAAGGAGACAAACAAGAGTTTGAAAATTTGTTTTTTGGCTGTGGTAGTTATTATAAATAGATGAAATCAAGCTAGAAAAGGGATGATTTTTGCAAAATATTGGAAAAACAGAAAGTAGCACGATTTTGATTTCTTCAATTTTAACAGCATTTTCCTCTTCATTTGTTTTACACCTCTCATGACTACCAGACGCACTTGGAGATGAGTCATTTTAATGAGGTTTTGAAGGATTGTTTTCTCCTGTTCCAATATCTCCACTCCAGTCACTAAATTAGAGCAGCACATTTTCATAGATGTGAATGGAAGAAGAAAAAAAAAAATAAAAGGAGAAAATGGATAAGCAAGGAGAATTGCTGCCATATTACAAACACAAAAAATATGACAGCATTGCTTAATGCCAGGTGTAAAAAAGATCACACATATATTCAAGAGCTAACGAGAAAACTGAATCATCAAAGTAGCATGGCATAATTCTGAACTGTATTTCTTACCAGGACTGGGGAGGATGGATTGGTTGGTTTGGGACAGAAACATGAATATGTGTGGTAAATGTGCTGTTCCCAGCAGTGAGCAGGGAGCAAGGTATGGTGCCTCCTGGCTCAGCTTCCTCAGGCAGCAGCAAGTTATTCCTTTGGTAAAGCAACTGTGCCTTATTTGCAGCCCACAAGATCTGCTGGCCGGCAGGTTGGTGAAAGCAAAACTGGCTCTGTGTGTTCACTGTTCTGTGTTTCTAGGAGAGATATGCTCAGTGGAGCGTTTTGTTACATTCACTAAAGAACAGTGTGCATTTGGACATTATCCACCCTGGAACTGTACAAGGAGAGGACTTGTTAACTTCCTGCACATGCTCATCTGCAAGCATATCTACATGAGGCATATAAACCAAGACATAACCAGGACACAAATGCCTGCTTATGCTACAGTGGGCAGTATCTTGTTCTGCAAATGAAGGCACTGCCCCTCCCTTTCTGTGGTGAGCACCGTGCAAAGCCTTCTATGGTAAGGAAAAAAAAATTACTCTCTACACCATCTTGCAATCTGTTTGTGCCCCATGTCTGAGACTGGACTGACTGTACTACTCTTAGAAGTAGATACATTTTAATGCATTTTTTAATTATGCAGTCTTCTAAAAAATTTGCCTCCGCTCTGATTTTTTGACCCATACAGTGAAATCTTCTAAGATCCAGATGTGATAAGTTGTGTGGTCATAACAGTGTAATAAATAGTTAAATGCCTTTTTAGAAAATGGAAATCATGGTTTGATAGCTCTTCACCATGAAGAGTACTTTTACTTCCAACTAGATTCTCTCAATATTACACAAAGCCAGATTTGTCCAATACAAATTAGCCATTTAAATGAACTGACTCTTGAAACCTTGTAATTATTCTGAAAGCAAAATTTCCGTAAAGACCGGGGCTTTTTTTCTAGGTTTGGAGTAAAAATTTTCTGATTCAGTCCCATATAAACAAATCAGACTCATCTGTCTGAAAACTAATGCTCACAGGAAATACCTTTAGAAACCCAGGCTGATGGCAGTACAAAGAATAGGTGAAATGGTTCAGATTCTATTTAAATCGGCGGCTGGAAATATGCTTCTCAACCACAAATACATATGGAGCTGTCTGCCTTGGTGTGTTTTAGATAAACATATTTTGTTTTGATTCAGAACAACAATACCGTTTAGTTGTCATTTAGATATATGATAAATAAGTATTATAGTGCAGTACATTTATTTTACTGTGTATTTTCTTATTAAGCACCTCTCTACACCAGTACAATTAGAATCAATCCACTGATTTTGTTTTATTTGGTTTTTTGTTTGTTTGTTTGCTGCTTTGTTTGCTCACATGTAGTCTCCAGAAAACAGAGCAAGAGTGAGTAATTGCTGGACTCCCCCATCCAGGGCTGAGATGTACTGCTGTGCACATTTCTCAATCTGAAATGCTAATCCTCTTGGGCTTTCATGATTCACAGGCAGGACCTCAGCCACATAAATCTCCCCCATGTCCATCCCCCATCAACTGGTAAGAGCTGTGCTCAACTTTCCATAAAAGGACCTCTATTTTTCATTAAATATGGTACAGAGTAGACTGAAATACCGATGTAAAGCACCATCCTTGCAGGCTTTCTGCCTTGGGCGCTGTAGCAGTTAGTGCAGCAGTGTGCTGTGGTTTGGATTTAACAGTCCTTCAGGTAAGTTTACTGACCCCTAAGATAACTGTATTTTTGTTCTTTTGGGAAGAATATTGTTTTGGTTATGTGTATATTTCTAGTGCCCCTCACCGGACTTCAATACAAGACTATTCTCAGGCACTGAGGTGCACCTTAGAATCTGACTTCTCCAGGGCAAGGAAGTGAAAGTTGCCAAGTGCCATTGCATTGTCTGTAGCACACACACCAGTGAGAGTCCCATAGGTCCAACTGCAGAGAGGTGTTTTTAAGGAATAAACACTTGCACTCAAAATAGAATGTGAAAAATATCAGATGAGGAATTTTGGTAAAATGTAAGTGACAATTATTACATACATTTGCTACAACCTGCAAAAATAGTTGCCTAATATGACACTTCCCTCTGTGGAAGACTCTGTTTTATCTATAACGAAGTGTTGTTATGCTGCAATACAGGCATCCAGGCATCCTCAAAGCCTGCAGATTCCCCTGCTGGGGCTACAAGTTTTACTTTATTCTTGTTAGAGTATGACAGGTTGGAACACTGCTGGTCAGCTGCCAAGGGTGGTTTACAGATCAAGTTAAACATGCCTGTGGTAGGCTCAGACCCCAGCAGGTTTGCAGAGAAACTCAGTCTTTAATTCTGCTCAGGTAAAAAAAAAAAAAGCAAACAGCCAAACTTCTAAGCTGTTTGTTTTTCCAGTTTGCAGAGAACAAAGGTTTCACAATTTGTACTGCAGCAGCAGGAATCTGCCCTACATGTCCTGCTCTGAACTCTTTCTCCCACCACTTTATGGAACGGTTTGTCTTCCTTTCCCACAGATATGTATAACTAAGATCTAAGGCACTGTAATATTAAATGGTAGTATGTGTATTTTTTATTATTATTTTTATACACACACACACACATAAATAAATATAACAACAGTAATAATATTACAGTTTCTATTGCCGTAGCAGCCAGATTACAACACTGATCTCATACCCTTTCTCTCGTTCTAGGTGTATATATATTTCTGTGTATTTATACATATACATACTGTGAGTGACGGTGCGTGCCCTGATTACGTAAAGCGGGCAGTGAGGCTGTGGGAGGTGTGTGTCAGGAAGAGGATAAACATCATCATCTCTGCTTTACAGCCCCTGTGACCCCAGCTCTGGAAAAGATGCATGTGGGTTCTTATGCCTACCTCAATACATGAAGACACACAAATATATCCCTAGATTTTAAGGACATGTTTAAGCCTCACTGCAAATTTTATTCATTCTTGCTTAGATGGTAAAGTAAACTGGCCAAATCACTGGCCAAAGCTGACTGTGAATCTGGGTTCAGGCCAGGTGCAGATTAACACCAGGCATATGCATGTAGCCCTCCAACCACCCTTCCTCTCCATCCTGGTATTTCCTGTGACATTAGATATGTGAATGGTCAATAACTGCCCAATGCTTGTTTGCTTTGGTATGTGCATGACTGCATCCCTTGATGTGAGTATTGAATTTACATTTTTCACCACAATTAGAGGCTGTCCACTAGGCCAGTTCATAGATTTACTTCAATACATTTGTGTTACCTTTCATTATCAGCTGGCAATTAGCACCTTTTTGGTGATTAGGCGGCAACAATATAGCTGGATGCTATTAGAGAATTTCTTCAAGGATGACAAAAATAATTTAATGGGCTCTTCCTTCATCAGTTCCCTGTTTCCTCTGGGCTGTCAGGGCCCTGAGGGCACAACAAGCCTTAATGGTGCTAACCAGCCTCACCTGAGGTCCCTCCCCATACCCTGCTCATGGGCCCAGAGGCTCTGTGTTAGCTCAGCCCTGGTCCTCTAGTCCCTGCCCAAGCCATGTTGGGGTCAGCATTGGTCTCCAGCTCAGTTATGCCTGTGCCTGTCCATGGATGCTTTGATCCAAGCCCCAATTTGCAAACTGACTTCCTGGCTTGACCTTGGACCTACCTCATCTCCTAGGTCCTGATGATCATGCTCTTGGCTGGACCTGGTGATCATCTGGTTCTGCCCAGAGCATGTGGTATTGAAAACTGATTTGTATATGTGACCTGCCACAAGCAAAAATATGTCTTGTTTACCCAATGTGGACAAAATGTGGAGGAATGAGGCATCCGGAGGAACAGGACCAGGTGACTAGGCAGAAGAAATCACCAGTGCCAGTGCTCCCAGCATGTCCCTACCTGCTGTGATGCTGGCAGGGAACATCTGCCTGCTGTCATTCCTGTGGAAATAGGTAATACCAGTTTGTTTCTCACTTTTTATGTCTATTCTGTAGCATCAAGGTGCTAACTTTGGCACAGAAATACCGTACCTCTACTGGGGCTATTTTTCATGGTTTTTTTTTGCGCGCTTCAGTTTCAAAGTTGCCCCTTATCTTCGGATACTCATGAATACAGACACACTCTATATTCACTGCAGGGTGGTGCTATGTCTTTCATTTTACTCTCCTGTGCTGTTAATAAGGAAAGACATTAATGCTTAGCATTGACTCTTATTAACCTCCAGCTCAGGGCTCATCCTGTGAAGTGCTGAGAGTCCCTGGAAGATAGTTAGCATCCCTGGCTGTCAGTGACTCCAGAAAGAATCAACCACCAGTGACAGCTACTCATACTGCTTGAGAAGCACCAGTCCCTGCTAGGATCAGGCTCCTGGAGAACAACCAGACCTTCAGCAGACACAAAAGAACAAGGAGGCTATTACAGATGATGGAAAGAAAACCTGTAAATGCATCTGCAAAAGTTCTTTGAAAAAAAGTTTTTTGTAATTAATGATACATATGCAGTGTTCCAGCTGTATATTTCTATTTTCCCCTTGGCTGTTCACAAAGTCTAAAAATAGCAGTTGACTATTCTGCAGCTATTTGGGGGAATTAGGCTTGTAATCGTGGACAGATGTACATTATTTTGATAGGTGGGACCTTCATCTGCCAAATAGCTCTATTTTCCCAACTAATTTTATCCTCTATGAATTTTTACAAAACAGTTATGAAAGGAAGGTTTCATAGTAGTAACTAAGTCTGAGCTGAGTATAGACAGACACCAAGTAAGATTTCTACCTGTCACCCTGCTGTTGTTACAAAGTTTTTTTCACTCTCACCTGTGTTATGCTGTGCTGGCTTCTACAGCTACTCACATAATGAAAATTCCCCAAGAGATGCATATTAAACCAGGCACATTTAAATTAGTAAGTAGATGGCGCTAGTAAGGCTGAATAGTCTCTACATGGATTTAAAAATGCTTCTTTCTTCAGTTTGCGTTGTACAAAGGCTGGGGACAGTGTGTTTTCCCCACTCTGTAGACAGCACTAAGATCATCTCCTCCATGTGAGACTTTAGGCTGGGAAGGTCTCACCTTTCACAAAACAAAAGCTTCTAGACTGATTATGCGCAGAACTGGGCTCATAGAGCACACAAAGCTACCCAATATAGCTTTCTTAACATTGCTTCTTAGTGGCAATGAGTAGAAACAAATACATCCTGTCAGATTTAAGATTAGAAATTCTAGAAGTAGTGACTCCAGAAGTAAATTTAGACTAGTTGGTTCAAGCATGACTTTGGTGATTCTCCAGGAGTGCAAGATAAAGAAAAATATCTTGGTTATTTAAAAAAAATAAATAATGAAGTGCTTCTGCTATCCCAGAAACATACTAAATGGAATTTCAAATAGATATATCCTTTCCCCCCACCAAGTACTTTATGTACTGTGTATTCCCCAAGCAATATTATCAGGGTATAAAAATGTTTTCTAAAACAATGTCAACAAGCAATATCATTTTTAGAGGGTAATACACAGCCCAAGAGGGGGAAAGAAATTACAGTACTTTATTTTAAAATTAAAGGTGAGCAGATCAACAGATATGAAACCTATCTATTTGCAGCTTTCATTATGTTGTTAGTACTTACAGAAGGAAACAAGAAGGAAGAGATAAGATACGTGCAGAGTATTTTATTTTCAGGGAAAACGGTGAGCGTGCTGGAGGAATGAAATCACTCAGTAGAAACATATAAAACACCATTTGATATTCACATGAAAATATGATGCATTTCAAAGCACTGCATAGGATGGACCATTTGTTAGGAAATCTGAGGTCTCAGGAAATGTAGATTTTTCATTTAAATTCCGATATAGAGACAAGTCAGTACATGAATCGGAGTACAGTAGAGGTGTCAGCCACAGCCCATTGCAGTACAAAATAAAGGTAATGGGAGTTGTTCTGACTTTAGTGAGTCCCAAATTAGGTCCTCTGTACTCAATGATGATGACAAATCATGTATTTTTACCACCTGTAAAGCAACCTTCTCTGATTTGAGAGACAAAATAGAGGTTGATTACTCTGTAGTCACAGAATCTCAGAATGGCTGAGATTGTAAGGGACTTCTGTAGGTCATCTTGTCCAAGCCCCCTGCTCAAGCAGGGCCATGTAGAACCAGTTTCCCAGGACCACATCTAGGTGGCTTTTGAATATCTCCAAGTAGATATTCCAAGATACTGCAGTTAGTGCTGTCTTTTTTTGGGAACATTTTGGGGGTTTTCGTTATTGTCTGTGTTTCCTTATATTTATGTATCTTTGTATATCTGTGTGTATACATAAATGTAGCATATACACAAATATGTAAGTGTACCTATGTATAAATCAGAGAGCTGCATAGAGGCACTGGGTGCTGCAGGGCTCCCTGAGAGCCAGCTGCTCAGGCTAGCAGATAAGCTACCTCTTTTATATTGGCCCAATATAAAACAAGAAACAAAACCCCTTACATAACTGCTTTTTTACAGCTCATCTCCACGTGTCATTTTAAATAAAGTGCTACAATAAGTTTCAAGTCAGTTTATAAACTACTGCTGCTGAAGGAGAGTGTTCTCACCTGCTTAGACTGCTCCCACTTGTGCCCTGGCCCCTTGTGTCAGGAGAAACATTCATGCAGCTGCAGTGATTTGGATTAATAACTAGTCCAGTTTAAAATCCAACCAAACAAAACCCCCAAATAACAGCCCCATTCCCTTCACCCCTCCACCCAGGATCAATTCACTGAACAATTGCATGAATATTGTACTGGACCAGGTAGCTAGGAAATGGGAAGTATAGCAAAGAGAAATGGTAAGACTACCTTCTTTCTGTGATGGTCTCGTTATGACCTGATGAACAAACCATCCATTTCTCAGAACAATTTACAATTATTAATTCACCTAGATGTATGCAGATGAGCAATTAAAAAACCCACAAAAGGTCCTATATTACATAAAATACTTAAGAGGTTTTTAAGAACTTAAAAGTACATAACACAGGTAAGTACAAAATACATACATCAAAGCAAGTCTTAATGCTTAAGTCTTATTTCTGATATCTGAAAGCTAGAATGTTTAAACACAGTACAGCAATTCCCACCTTCATGGTCACAATAAGACAGACAGCAATGTAGCTTATTCATCAAATCTTATTAACTGTTCTGTCCCATTAACTATATTTTGTCTTGCTTGTTATTGCTGATGCTGTCCATAGGTTGAAATCTCAAACCAGAATGTCTAGCATCAGCTGCTGAATTCTTACTTAAACATGTACATGAGGGCTTACATTTAACTGCTTAAATATCAGGACAGAAACCTACTATTAGCACTAATGTTTAGAAATGTTAGCCCACCCTAACAAGCTGTTATTTGGACTTGTCTAATAAACAGTGGGCAATATTCACTTTTTCCATCAGTTTTGTGGTAACATAATTTTCTAACAAGCAAGGCGCTCTTAACGATCCCTCCTTTATGTGGGTTACAACTGAAGCAGTTAATATGAGTGATACCATAGGATTAATGTTAAAAGCAGACCCTAGCAATATTGTATTTGGCATCATAAGGACAAGCTGTACTCAGACAGGACTAACCTGTACTGCTAGGAATGCAGGAGCTCTATAGGATGGAGCTGCAACTGTTGATAACTTGTCTGTCTGGATTATTTTTTGTCCTTTGGCCTCAGTACCATTGGGTGAATACATACCAAATTGGACGAAAGGACAGGATGTGTAGAGCAAACAGACCAACCACCTACCCAGCAAAGTTACCGCATGCTCAATCCATCAGCCTTGGAATTTGGAGATGAAGAAAAACAAATACATGAGAAAAGATTAAAACCACAGGACAGACAGAAATGGAGCTTTTAAAAGCCTGTCCAGTATTTTAGCATTCAGTGAGTTGTTTGCTTGAAAACTCTGCCAAGGGTATGTGAGTGCAGAAGCAAGCAGTATGCTTTTCTTTCAAAAGAAAAAATCCAGCATTTGATTGTGCAGCTGAAGTAGGAAGGGAGAAAGAACCTACTTGTGGACTGTTTTGCTTGGCATTTGTCAGCTGTTCAGAGATGACAGTATCAAGGAGAACAGAATGCGTAAGTGCAAAAATGGGGAGGATGGAGTATAGAAATACTCTAGCAAGTGTTTCACAGAATGGCAGTGAAATGTGATACATGGAAAAAGCTATTCTGGCTTCACACCCCAGTGAAGCTACAGAGTGATTTTCCCACCAGCAAAAGAAGCAGCAGAACTACACAAATATTTAGAAGTTTAGTGGAAGCTGAGTGCCTAATTCCCTTTTCCACCAGTGAAGCTTCGCATTTCTTTTGAGGAAAAATGCCACTCTATGACACAGCTGCTGGCAGAGCTGAGGCAAGTGGCATAGCACTGACAGTGTGGACAACTTTTAGATGGGCTTTACAGGGTAGATTTGTCAGAATAAGAGAAGCAAGCTACAAGCTCAAGAAGTACTACTCTGAAAGACTCTGTAGACTTTTCTCCAAGTCAGATAATTGCAGAAGACCTGAAAAAAATAAACTATAAATGGGCAGTGCCAAGTTCATGAGGTCATCAGGAGCTCCAACAGCTGGCTTGGGGTGGGGAGAGAGGAGGGGCAGGGAAGCTTAAAGACAAAGTCCCATCCCTGAAGAGTAGCTGAAACAACAAGGAGCATTCATAAATAGACCCTCCAATAACAATGAAATGTGGCACAGAGCCACCAGGGAGCTAGGCATGTGTTCTCCCAGAACAGGGTATAACCCTGTCTAAATTACTAGGTTTCAGGGGCATAGTCAGAAAAGTGAAAAAAAAAAAACAACCAAAAAAACCTCAACAAAAAAGTAAAAAAAGAAAAGAAAAGAAATACTTTCTTAAACTGATGACTATGACTTGTAAGTGGATAGAGATGGCTCAGTGTCTGCACTGGTAAAAGAGGTACAAGGCTTTGTATGTACTTCCAGTAAGAAGTGTTAAGTGATCCCAGTTGTCCACCAGGTCAGATCCACCCTTCCCTGTCACTTTTGCACCCTGCCTGTTCTTTCAGTATTGCTGCCTTTTTCATTATGCTGTATTTAGCTCTTTCTCAGGAGAATAGGCTCCCGTTGCTAGCTCTGCTCCACACCAGCAGCTTGTTCTTTTTTTTCCATATAGCCATTCCACATCCTTATTCCTTCAGAGGGGTTGGAGGAAGGTTGTTTGATGGACCTGGAAAGATTTCATAGTTGCATTTTTCCCTCCGAACTGTTCCTCCTTTCAAGTTGCTTCTTTTCCACTAGGTGCCACTGAAGGCTAGGGGAGCAAATGAACGTTAAGAGCATCTGCCTTGCCTGAAATCCGGAGCTTCTGGGTTTCCTGGTAACTTGGGAGTGGGGTTTTAAAGTGACTTAAATCTTGTGGAAGTTGGATTCCTAATTATAGCCTGTACTGTTGAAGGTTGTACCTTTCTGTACTAATCCTTGGAAGATGCAGTCTTTGGAAGCACATAATAAACGCGTCCAAAGGCCATATGGGAATTTGGCAATGGAATCACTGTGGCTAGCCCTTTGTATGATTGTGGGGACTGCTGTTCAGTCCCTGACCAGCTGAGCACACCCCATAGTTGCCTGGAGATGGCTTACAGTAGCTTAGGATCATGGAACACTAGAAGGGATAAAGCTACTTCTGCATTTTCCTTATCTGGATCCTGATCCAGCACTGGTTATAAGAGCCGTGCCTGAGACATTTTAAACTAACTGCAGTTGTCTTACACTGCAGAACAGAGAGTGGTCATGAACATTTTCTAGAAGTTTTAATATCTGTGCATCATTTTTTAAGACATCACTGATGATGAACAGAAAAATTTATGGAGTTTTACATGAGGAAGGAAATTAAAATGTTAAAAGAAATCTACTTTTAAATGTTAGCAGTATAAAAATACTGGCATTGATTCAGATTTCTTTTAAAAGAGCTTTTTTTTCAAGTCTAACAGCTACAGAAAGGCTCAGCAAACTTTTCTTTCAAATTTCCTCACTACTTTTAAAGAAAATTCTACTACATTCAGAGTACTCAAAAGCAAGCTTTATTCCAGTCTGAAGTTATGCAGTAGGAGGGGTATAGGTATGTAAAACCGGTATATAAACTAAAGTTTGTGGTAACGTAGTTATTAAGAAATTCCTTCCAAAAAGAAAAGTACTTTGCTTGTAAATGTGGGAAGAGTAAAAGAAGTTACCTATTTTTTCACTTGCCCATTGTATGGTATGTGTGGTGCTTTGTGGGTCAGTAGATGCACTGGCTAGGTAACAGGCAGAATGAGCCAAAGAAATAACAGAGTTTAGCAGCATTGTTCCCCACCCTCCCATCATCCACTAGTTATGAAGTGACTAGACAAAGTCAATCACCTGTTTCAAATCCTCTTTGGAACTGGAGTCTGAGTATGGAGACATTTGTAACAATCTGTCCAAAGTGTCTCTATCCACTCTGATTGAGGTCAAACTGCCTTAGAAAGCGTGGCAATGGAGGTACGATTACTCTTCTGAGAATTTAAGGTCTCCTTAATGTGTGTTTGACTTCTGTAGATGTGTTATTGCCCTCTAAGGAGAGGTCATGCAACGCTCATGAGGTGATGCCGCAAATACAACTTCATTGGCAACTCTGAAATTTTAAGGAAAGATTAAACAGAGGAAGAAAGCCACACAGTCCCAGGATGGTTCAGTTCTCAGCTGGAGAAGGGATTATAGCACCTGGTTTCCATTTTTGCCCCATTGAATTACCTTTGGCAAATCACTATGCCTCTCTGTTCCTCAGATTCTCTCTGTATGATGTACTGCTCAGAATTTTTTTTCCTACCTTTACTCAGCGTTTTATGATACCCAGGTGAAGTGTTCTATAACATATATGACATTCAATGTTAGTCATGCTAGTCTAAGGAGAAAGTCTAAGATTTGCTTAAGAGTTTGTGTGTCTAAGAACTTACTCATTTTATCCAGTTACTGGCCTGGTTAAAAAAAAAAAACGAATCCCACAGCTACTGGAAAATGTTGCCTTTCTTGTGATAACTTGAAAAAAAAAAGTGCAACGCTTTCAACACTAGAATTGTGTGTATATTCACCTTGCAGCACCACAAATTATCTTCCCTTTCCTCTCACCAGATTCCTCAGTATTCCCAATGCACGGACTGTTCCATACAACTGCCACCATTTCCTCATGTCCTTAATGTATTAACATTATTCTCAGTGAATTTATATGTTCACTGAGCAGAGTGCCAAGTGCTATAACCTACCAGCTTGCTGAATACCGTCTCTGTTGACAGGTGAGTTCTCAGTGGTGTAAAAGTTACAGTGGGACAAACAGAAACCTCAGCTCTCTGCATACGCATGGCAGCAATTCCTACATACTTTTTAAATGTGCTATTACTTCATATTGGGAGTTGGAAAAATCAGCACAAGACGCAGTGATGGGATGTATCATTTGCAATAGA
Organism: Leptosomus discolor; assembly: GCF_034619465.1. Taxonomy (NCBI): domain Eukaryota; kingdom Metazoa; phylum Chordata; class Aves; order Leptosomiformes; family Leptosomidae; genus Leptosomus; species Leptosomus discolor. The sequence goes on from NC_141391.1 coordinate 154,079,167, forward strand.
GCCGTGTTTGTGTGAAACAAGGATGTATAGATTTATTTTGTCTGACACCATACCCAACAGCTTGCCCTCACAGACTCTGTGAGCTGTCAGCTCTTCTCATCCATCAACCTAAACAGCATTCTGCTCCAGCAGTGTTATTATCTATCTTATCTTCTTTTCTGTTGCATCTGGCAGAGGAATGATGCTTTTTGATAGATTTTTCACTTAGGTCTATTGTTTTCCTCCCCCCTCCCCCTTTTAAATAAATATCCTGTGAAGTGCAAACCTGGAAGGATTTCACAGAAAATTTTACTACCAGGGATAAACAGAATTCTTTAACATTTATTCTCTTCAAACATTACTGGGTTTGTGCTTTCTATCAGTGTCTCTGTGTTGATGCAGAGTACCTGTGAACAAGTATACAATGTGCAACAAATTCAGAGTTTCTTGGTTAGTCTATATTGAGCTTTTTTTGCAGACCATACCCTGCTGGAGCTAAAAGGAGCTGTGCAGAACAAAGTTCGGATACTTTGTATAGCCATAGAGGGCTCAGTTGTCTTGCAACAGTGTAGAGGAAAAGTCCTCAACTATGCTGGCAGTACCAAAATGGACTTCATTTCTATTCTGGTAACAGTGGGATCCTCTTCCTGTGTCTGAACAGGACAGCAAGACTACAGCAGTGGTCCCTGAATGTGTGGTAAGAAATTTTCCATACATGGGAACAGAAGATAACAAAGTTAGGCTCCTTCCAAACACCTTCTTCTAACCAGGGAATAGGCAGCATGCTGAGGCAGGGCTGCTCAGAGGCACATGTCAACAGAGATGATGTTGTGGAGAGCTCACACAGTTCTGTAGTGCCCGTTGCTCACCACATATTCATGCTGTATTTGTTCTAATTCTACCCCAGGATCCATAGCCCTGACAGGCAAGTTTATAGACCTTGGGTACTGCAGCTTGACAGGGCTGGAAATGGCTACATGCTCTTGCTGCAGTCCAAAGCAGTCTGTCATTGTAAGACCCTTTTACTCATCATTGGCTGGGTTTGGTATCAGGACATAAAGCAATCTTTTGCATTTTGTGGGTTGTACGAAGTAAGATTCCCTCCCTAGATCTTTACTTTTTAAATTTCAGCTTCTCCCTTTGCAAGAAAGCAGTGGGTATCATTTGTTTTCTTTATAAACACAAAAGCTGGAGCAAAACATCTATAGTAGCTTGGGTTTCTGGGGATTTCTGGATCAGTTTTTTCCCCTTTCATTGATGTCCAAACAGACTGCAAGGACAGAGCCAGGATGCAGCAGATAGCTTCAGGATTTTGTAAGGCCACTTGACACTGCTTGGGCTGTTGCTTCCAGAGGGCTACAAAGGTCTCCCTGCAGCAATTCAGTGGCTTCCAAGAAGACAGCAGAAATAGGCTCTTTTATCTATTCAGGTCACTAGGCGCTACCACATATTCCTTTAATGTTTAATCAATGATCTCTAGTGCTTTGTGATATATAAAGCAAAAAGCAAATATTGGAATTGATTAGGTGAAGCATTTAGTCAAAACTGAAAGCTGCCTACTGAGAAGACTTGCTAAGTAACAAAGCTGATTTTCAGAAGACCAAACAAAGAGGGTTTTTTTTCTGGTAATTTCAAATTAATGTTTTATCAGTGTGTACAATTTCTAATCTTATGACTATGTGAAAAGAAGATGGCTAGAATAAATAAATGCAGAGATAAGATTAAATATTGATTGCTGTCATGACTGTGTAAGTTGCCTAAACCAGGTTCTCCATAGATCACTGCTGATTGCCTACAGGTCCTCCTTATATTACCAGCCATGCTTACTATAATAAGAGCACAAGCTACTAGTGGATGAGTTGCATCTTCATACTTATGAAGATCAGAGTCTTGACGTCTGTATAAGAAAGTGCAGGAAAGCTTCTTTTACTCCTTTTATGTGAGCTTCACCCTGATCACAGGCAATGTGGCAGCTTCATCTCTCTTGCAAAGCCTCAGCACTCTTCATCACCACCCCTATGAAAGCTGCAGCTTGCAAGCAGCCAAAACAGCTGACTCAGTAGCTGAATGAATGGAAGCAGCACCAGGCTATAGGCATGTGTGCCTCATCATGTTCAGAGCTTGTGGGAAACCAGAAACTGAATTATAACATCAGATTTTCTTGGAGTCCTCCATCTGACATTGGGCAGCACAGTCATGTTCTATTTATTGCTCAAAGCCTGTGGCAATTTCACATTCAGGCCCTAAAGTGGTAAAGTTAGGACCCACTTTTTTTTTTTTTTCTTTTTTTCCAAGTGGAAAGATAATAGAATGAGGAGAAATGGATCAACAGGGAATTGTAAGCAAAAAAGTTAATAGTATTAATCAGAAAGACAACAAACTCAATAATAATTCCCGCAAAAATCTGTTGTTAAATCCCAGCAGCTAGTTGTACATTGTTAGCATAAATTGCTTGCAAACTTCCATATTTATGACTAATTCCAAGAGGCTCATTTTTATTGCAACTATGTTTAAATGAATTTATTTATTTAATAGTTTAAATGCTGCAGTTAAAGAATCTTAATTTCAACTGAAAGTATTTTAACCTACTGCCTTCCCGTCTCTGACTGTCATAGTTAAAAGAAGAGTCAGCATATAACAACTGTAAGGAGGCCAGTTATACTGAAAATTGCCTGTGGTACAGTAATGACTTGGAAGTGGGTGGCGATAAAAATGCATAAAGCATTCAGTAAGGTTTATGTTGACAATTATGTACTTCTTAGAGTGTCTAATCCACCACGGATTGCTTTATAGCCAGCATTGCCTATACGTAGTCTAGGAAGGACAGCAAATGTAAACCACTGGCATGCAAGAAGTTGATAATGGAATATATCTGCAAAACTGGAGCTGTTTCAGCCTGCTGGCTACACATCAAACACTGTCAACAAAATGATATTTGTTAAATAAAAACTGAAATGGACAGTCAAGTCAGAGGTGACAGTTAATCTATGGGACCTTTTAATTATCTGAGGCAAGGGAAAGTAGGTGACCTGCAGACCAGACAATGGGCTATAAAAAAATAAATTTGGTACTGATAGGCCAACATCAAAATGAAGGTGGGCAGGTCTGCAGTGAATAAATACCTTCCTTTCTTGGGTGGTGCAACACTTAGCCATGTCAACGTTAAAATTTTTTTCATTATGCTTCCGAGGACAAAATTAAAAAAAAAATCATTAGTGATTTGGGGCCTTTATTTTTCTGATCATTGAACAAAAAGAGGACAGAGTTTTGAAGTGCAGAATTAAAATGGGGTGCCTCTAAAGCATTTCCATTTGGGCCACTCAAAATTCAATATCCCCACACCACTAGCCAGTTTCGACAAATGAGTGTGATGGTAAGTGCCAGCACTCTCAAAGCCTGTTTTTTTTCAGGTTGCCTACTGATTCTAGAAGACACTGCCCCGCCAGCTGCGCGCAGCACATACTATGATGTTTATGTTCTACCGTGCCAATAGCAAAGTTTGGCTAACCTTGTTTCATTTTTTTCCAAAGGAATGTGAAATTCTGGTTCATAATATCAAATAACCTCATATCTCATGAGGTTCAACAAGGCCAAGTGCAAGGTCCTGCACCTGGGCTGGGGTAATCCTCATAATCAATATAAGCTGGGGGATGATGTGATAGAGAGCAGCCCTGCCAAGAAGGACTTGGGGGTACTGGTGGATGAAAAGTTGGATATGAGCCAACAATGCGTGCTAGCACCTCAGAAGGCAAATCAAATCCTGGGCTGTATCAAGAGAAGTGTGGCCAGCAGATCAAGAGAGGTGGTTCTCCTCCTCTACTCCACTCTGGTGAGACCTCACCTGGAGCACTGTGTCCAGCTCTGGAGCCCTCCGTACAAGAAGGACATGGACCTGTTGGAGCAGGTCCAGAGGAGGGCCATGAAAATGATCAGGGGGCTGAAGCGCCTCCCCTGTGAGGACAGGCTGAGAGAGTTTGGGTTGTTCAGCCTGGAGAAGAGAAGACTCTGGGGAGACCTTATAGAATGCTTCCAGTACCTGAGGGGGACCTCAGGAAAGCTGGGGATGGACTGTTTACAAGGGCATGTAGCGATAGGACAAGGGGCAGTGGTTTTAAACTAGAAATAGGTAGATTTAGATTGGATATTAGGAAGAAGTTCTTTACCATAGGGTGGCAAAGCACTGGAACAGTTTTCCCAGAGAAGTGGTGGAGGCCCCATGCCTGAAGACATTCAAGATCAGACTTAATGGGGCTCTGGGCAACCTGGTCTGGCTAAAGAGGTCCCTGCTTACTGCAGGGGGATTGGACTAGATGGCCTTTAAAGGTCCCTTCCAACCCAATGCAGTCTGTGATTCTATAAGCTGAAATCTGCATCCTAAACAAACACACACATACATAAATAAATAAAAGAGAGATTTTCAGATGGTTTTGGTGCTAAGAGGCAGTACTTTTCAGCACAGTGGCCATAAATATATAAATGCTTATTATTAGCTAAAGTCATTCTTGTTTGTTTTCCTACTTTAAACAAGTTTTACAAACCCTAAATCATCACTGTTGTTAGTTATTTTAAAAACATTCTCTAGCAGACTGGCTAATTTGTGTCATTAATGATTTCTCTGGTTTGGGCTCACACGTATGTTACAGATCAGCTACAGTATGCAGGATGTGAAAACCTTCTTCCTGAGGGAGATGCGGACACACAGATGCTGTAGTATCTCAGTGTCCATAACAGAAAAGAAATGTTCTAGCAAATAGATTACCCTTCTTTCATTGGCATATCATAGATAAGATCATTGTTAAGACATGTTGGGATTTGACATCACTGAGATGCAAGGTTTCTCCTTTACACAGGTTCTTTCTATCAGCATGAACAGATTGATTCACGGCTTATTGTAAGAAATTCTGTCCCGGCAACACCAAATATTATGTTCAATCTGGAGCTCAGGGAGTGCCAACCGCAAGACATGTACTCACCTGCACTTGTTAACATGTACCCTGCACCCACAGATGCTTCCATGGTGTGAGACCAGGCTGCGAGAACCTGCTTGTCCTTGTTACTCCCACCACTGAAGGGAAGATACAGGTTAAGTATGCCTGCAGGATTAGAAAACATCGCCCTATCTGTAAGTCTTGTGAAGGTCACAAAAAAAACCCAAACCCCTAAGAGGCCTGCCTTAGGGTACTATGTTTAATAAATCTGCTCACGCTACTCACAGTATAACAGAGACTTGAAGGTACGGAAGTCTGGGAAAGATAAGACTACAGGAGTGAAAACAGGCAAGATGACATTTCATCTTGTTACTTTTTCTTTCCGTAGTGATTTTTCTTGATTAACTTTTCTTCATGCTAATTATTTACCGAGTATGAAAAAGCACTAAAAAACTTGATTTTCCCTCTTCAAACATTGTTTGATACTTCCCCATTGATAGATGGTGACGCTGTCACTAGCGAGGACAACTTTTGCGAATAATTTGATATTGAGGGCAGGAAGGTGTGGAGAAATACTGTCCCTTTATTTTCTTATTTTACTTTTATGATTCTTATTTTTAACTCTGAGCCACCTTATTTCAGTGCAAATTTTTGATAAACTTGGTGACATGGATTTACAAGTGAAGATTATTTTTCAGCTTGTATCTAACATCAAAGGATGTTCTGAGAAATAATATTGTGGTTTTCAGCTTAAGATTTGTTTATCACATACATATATATAAATACAGTTCTGGGCCCAAATCAGGGGCAGCCTAACATCTATTTGTGATTAATCTCTTCTAATAATCCCGTATTCTCCAATAAATATTGCTTTTGTATCTATCTGAATGATTTGACTTTTCATTACTGTTTCTCTCTCTTCCTTGGTCAGCAGAATACAGAATATTGCAGCTTCAGTTCTAGGAAAAATTTCTTTCTGCCTTAATTTCTTGTCCAACTGACTGTCAGAGGGTTAGCTTCTGGATTTTCCTTTCAGGCACAGGACATGAATGCCTGTAGAGTAGAAATAGAACAGCCTTTCTTACCTTCCCAGACCCAGAACATAATTCGATTTCGTGCTGTGTGGCTGTGGCTACATTGCTAAAAAGCTGGTGAAGGTTTCCAGTGTGATGGTGTCCTGGTCTTTCCTCCCAGAGCTGGCGAGGCAGTGAAAAGCAAGAAAGTTACCACTAAAGTAGTCCTTACTTGCCCAGTAACAGGGACAAAGAAATTCTCTGCTATACACACCCATCAATTTCAAGAATTTATTTCCCTGACAATCAGCCCAGGACAAGCTGTGTTAAATGGTGTGTGTATCCTTTACAACGACAAAGATTTCATAACCTGGACAGGCTCTGCAGAGATTTCTGGCTGGTCACTCTTGTGCCCCATGGAAATACATTACTTGTCCTCTTTTGGGCCTATGACATATTCTCTGGAATGTGTTCTTTGGAGGCAATGACAGTGGCTGCTTTGCTTTTCAGATACTGCATTTAGATCAAAAAGAAAAACATGCCCAGGAAAGAGTTATTGACAGCAGTGATCTTACCCTTGCAAGTTAGGTTACTCAGGCTCCTTGGAGAAGATGATGAGATTGTGCAGAGTTTGTGATGTTTGCATGCAACAAAAAAGGAAAGTATATGATTATTAATCAGGTGTTAAGATTGCCATTGCAGTACCAGAGTATATACACACACATACCAACATATATATGTATATTAATATTCTGAGAATGTTTAGACTACTCTTTCTAGCTGTGGCAACAGATTGCTAACAATTTCTCTGGATTAAGACGATGCCTTTATGACAAATGTGTATCATGATCTTAAACCACTACCTACTGCAACATACAGAAACATACTATATGAACAACGACAATTTGGTTTCCCACTGTAGCTTTAGAGTGCTTTTGAAAGATATGTAAGCAGAATATCTGTGTTTCCAGGATCCGGATTTTTAGAACATGCCTAAGTGGGAAAGAATTTCTATAAAAATAACTTCTGCATTAGGAAGTTTATAAAAATATACAGTATATAATAATATATATTTGCACTGTGATGTATTTTTTTTAATCTTGTTTTCAGCTATAAGAAATAGAGTAATACCTCTAAATTTTATTACTTTTATATTGCTTTTTTATCTTCCCAGATAATTTAAATGTTGATACCTAACCAGCAGGAACATGCCTGTCACGTATTGTTTTAAAGAATAGCAATTATATTTCTAATCAGTCAGGGGTTTACCAAAGACTCTTTTTTTATTGTTAGATTTTTTTCTTTTTTTTTTCTTTTTATTTCAAGAAGATCAAACCTATGTTCTGATGGAACTTTGATTCTATTATAGATTATTCTCTGAGGTAGTTTAAATGAATGATAAGAAAGTTGCAGGACAAAGATTTGAAAAGTATCAACTCAAAATGACACATACTCCAGTTTTCCAGTATGTCCTCAGTGAAAAAAGATAAGAAAATGGCTACATCTTGAGTTGACTGCTTGGAGTGTAAAATAATATCCCTATTAGCAGTATTTATCTTCTCCTCCTAAAAAGCCTGAATAAATAGATAAAGAAAGAACATTCTCAAGCTGCTTTTCATTCTGAGACCATCAGTAGCAGCCAAGTTTGTGACATCATCGTTGAAATCATCGTTACAAGGCTGGACTGATTAAAGCAATGGAACTGAAAATTACAGAGGTCACCAACTTAAAATAGTGTGAGGTGAATGAAGTGTGCAACTTGCCTGCAAACCTTATATGCTTCAATATGTTTGGGAGTCCAGTAGAGGTTCATATGATTTGATGTATCGTGTTCAAAGAACTGTTGGGAGCAGAAGGTAAATGTTAGACTTGTTACCTCTCAGCCATCTAGCATAAACTTGGAATGTTTTTTTTTGTTGTTGTTCAGTTGCAGCTTTTCTGTTTGGAAAACTGGAAAAGGAGTTAGGAGCTATAAGGTCAGTAGGCCTCACTTTAGTCCCTGGAGAAGCCATGGAGCAAATTCTCTTGTACTCCATTTCCGGACATATGAATGGCAAGAAAGCAATCAAGGCAAATCCTCCTTGACTAAGTATGGTGAAATGACCATCTCTGAGGGTTAAGAGAGTGTAGTGGGTGTAGCGATTCTCTGATGAGTACTTGCTCGTCATTATAGATCTAGATGGGACGTCATCACTCCCTGAAGTTGCAACATTTCCAAGAAATCTGAACCCTAATTCTGAGAAATGAGTAGCTAAGTGCTTAACTCACCCTCTTCCAAAACCTCCAGAGCCTTCCTTTATATCCATCTCAAGGTCACCAAAGCCCACCAGTAACTGTGCCACTTACACCATAAATGCACTCATTAAAAAGCATAAGTGGTGTTGGCTTCCTGCGGTGTTTAAATATAACAGTAATAATTTCTAGTGAGAACACAAGCACAGATACAGCATTTCTGGAAAATCCAGACTCTTCTAGTTTCCAAAGCAAATCATCCGAGTCTGCAGATTGTATTGCCGGTTAAGCCTTACTGGAAATTTTTTTTCTGGCGACTTTCCATGGTAGTTCTGTTTTTTGAATGTCCATTTGCTATTTCCTCCCTGGCCACTTTAAATGGACATTAGCTAAAACTGACTAAACCAGATTTGGCTGGTAAATCTGTTCTAAGCAGCTTGCACTGAATGCTAATGCACAATTCGCAGTATTCATTACTCCCTGAATTAAGTTACTATATTTGGCGTTACTCTGAAATTCTACCGGGAATCCTGGAGCCTACCTCAATTTTGATGAGATTAGAGAAACATGGGGCCTAGTTTCTGACCATACATAAGCATGCAGATTATCTAGCCCTACTTTGTGTTTTTTACTGGAAACTTTGGGCACCTTGCACCTCTTTAGAGATTAGACAGCAAACTGACTCTTCCGGGAGATCTGCCTATAAGGATTTGAAGAGGTATCATTTCAGTTCTTTAGTTGGTTGTTTGGCAACGCCTTGTGGTAAAGCTGCTGTTCCCTTTGCACGGTGCATTCAAGACCCTCCCTACCTTGCCACAAGCTGGGGGAATCTGGAAATGAGTGCTGTACCTGTGTGGACCACCTCCTGCTAGTGTCAGCAAAGAGGCTGTGTCTCATTGGGATATGGTTCAGTATCATCAGTATCCTTGGTTTTAGGTAGCATAAGAGCCTGGGCTGTTGCTAAGGCATGTCCTCCTGGACTAAAGGAGGTGAAGTGTGTATCTCAGCAGGTTATTTCTCAAGACACTAGGCAAAAGAAGTGGTAGGATATCTCGGATCCTACCTTCATGTCTTAAACTTACCTGAAAAACACCTGCTTTAATTATGGTGTATTGAGGAATGCAAATGCTTTATTCCCTAAGCTAGTGAAGCTGATGTCATGTGAAAAAGGATCATGTGTCTTTGGGTAAAAGGTAGCACACATGACCAGAGGACTTTTAAGTGGAGGTACAAGGGAACCATGAATAGAGAGACTACTAGGTGTCTTGTCTTAACAGCTAGAGAAGAACTACTGGGAATTGTGTCTTCCCCAAGGCAATGACTGGATTCTTCTTGTTTGCAGCAGAGTGCACAAGAAAGGGTTTTGCCTATTCTGCTCTTCAGCAGGCCATATTTTTGATCTTGTTTCTCTTCACGCTTCTCATTTCTTTGATGACAAACCTTAACCGTTCATAAATTCACATACTCCTCTGAAGTAAGAAAGCATGATCAGTATTTCATAGACTGAAACTGGAAGCGCAGGTTAGAAGAGGATCTTTCCACCTCATCATAAATTAAAGCTGCGGTAAAGGCCCAGGTATTCTTTGTTTTAAGGTTACTGTCTCATATGCTGAACCAACTTGCATATCCAGTATACTATCCAGCTTACGGCCACAGTCTCTGTTTGGCTTACTACATAAAGCCGTGAGATGAACCTAGAGCACAAAAAAAAAATCTGAATTTAAAGCACTATAACATTCAAGGGGTTTGGGTTCAACAGTATAGCTCAGTCCCTACAAAGAGTAAAACAGCTGCAAAAGAAGTTTGGAATGTGACACTTCTACCCAGCACAAAGCTTAAACTTAACAATTTGGCTGAGACCTGTTCTTTCTCAATGCCCAAGACAACAGCTATATCTAGATGCCTCAGAAATTAGGCTACAGCATGCCCTGGTGTCCTAACTTTCTAGTAGGGAACTTGGCTGGACCACAATGTGCTTCCTTTCTGATCCCTCCAGTGGAAACTGAAGTATGACACAGAGAGAAAGAGCTTATGCATAGCTATGTGTTTCCCAAGTGTGACATGATTTCTAAGGCTCTAGGAGAGTCAGAACCTTTATGCAGTTATCAGAAATAGTTGCTATTCTCACCACTGTCAGTTCAGACCATAGATGTGCAAACACTACCAGCTAGGAAAGAGTAGGTCCATTCCTGCTTATACAGTTCTCCTTCTGGAGTAAATCAGTCACCACAGGCTCATGTCTCAATCACTGAAGACTGGGTCAGGTGCCATTTGCTAAATAATTACTCCACAGGCTACAAGAGCAAGGGGGAAGCATTCCTGCCTTCTGCATCCTTTTTCAAGGTGCTTCATATTGTGGAGTTTTCAGAAAGGAGATGGATGGGCAACCCTAGTTCTTATTTAAAAGACAATGTTAGCCTCTACAGCTGAAGTCTCAAAAAGTTTGGGCAAAGTATTGAGCACTTGCTAGACAGATTTATTCAGCAGTCAGGTTCTCTCATTTGAAGAGGGTGATGGTATATTTTTTTCTGTCTGGTTAGTCAAAACCCTTAAAAGTCAGTGCTAGTGCTCAGTTCTGGGAACAGTCTAGTCATTCTAAAGGCAAGCTTATCGTGCTTCAGTGCCAATTTTAGAAACCTCAAAGGCTTTTGGTTTGAAATGAATCAATAGTAACCTGAGCTAGGATAAGGAAAAAAAGAGGAAAGGTTTCTCTTTTCTCCCTTTTCTCCCTCATTTTCTTTTCAGGGTAAGGGACCAAGAAGTCTTAAACAAAAGACACAAAGATTGTCCATTAGAAGAACAGAAATTGTCTCTGCCTGAAGGATAACTGTGCCATGGGAAGGGTGCTTTGTAGTGTTCTAGGAGCTCTTCTGTATAAAAGTGTGGCCAGAGCTTGTATCTCTATAGCTAGTGATCCTTAAAAAGGCCTACCCTTGCATTCATAGTACCCCAAATTACTTAATTTCAAATATATTTTGGGAAGAAGCCCTGGTAGGGGAATTATGCCTTTTGTAAGAAATTTGTGTTCTAACCGTGTGCTAAAACTGATGGATACTTTTGCCTACCTCCCTGTGAAGAGATCCTTTGAGAAAGGAAAACATGTCTGACACAGTATTGCAACATTTGCAACTAACTGTGTGTTTGCAACTAGTGCTTTCTCTAAAGCCTCTGACATCTGTTAGATTGCTATCGCCTTTACCTAACGTTCTCAGATTGCTGATTGATAATTCATTTCCACATTTTCTTTTGAACCTGAAGTCCTCCAATTTTAGTGTTTTCATTTGTTACAAAAGGAGAATTCCAAACATGGAAATTTTCTCTCTTTCTGCAAGGTACACCAATGAGGCATCAGATGTTTGTATTGAATTTCAAGTCTCATTGCTTTAGCAAGCAAGCACGCAAACAAATCTGAAGTTATTTGGGTAGAGCTTTCTTCCATGAAGCAATTGAGCTGTGTATTAAACTCTTTCACTTAGAGAAATAGATTTCTTGTAGTCCTTTGAATCTTTGTCACATTTCAGCAAAGAACATTTCCATAAGCGTTTTATCATTTGGGGGTGTGTGTGTGAGAATATCCCCTGTTAACTTCAATACAGTAGAGCTTTACATCAGACTCACCTGGAGGCACTTAGCAGTTAATACTACTGATAGAGCAGAACCTCAGTAGCTCAAAAAGAGCCAATGTAACACCCTAACAGCTTTAAAAGAGGCAAACGCAATTAAATACTCCTAGCATATGAATAAGTTTTATCATCTTTTCAGATAAGAGCTGATTTCTTTTCATGACATAAGTTTGGGGGTCAGAAAAGCAATCTGAAGTGACTGAGAGGCTGAAAAGACCCTGACAATTTTATGAAGTGATCAATGGCTGAGATGAAAGCATTCTCTTACTCCATTGCAGCTTGTTGTCTTTGATTAAAATGATAAAGTGAACCATCTTGCACTGCTAAAAATAAAACAACATAACTGGGAAGATGTTTCAGGCTGTGCTAGCCCTAGCCACATCTGCCCTGAGCAGCTGTTGAACAGCACAATGTGCTGCTGCATGTGTTCATCTGTACCTCAAATGAGCCTCTGGGTTGCGACTGGTCACGCTGTACATAGCAGCAGCAAATGTCACGCTGTGGGTTCATATAGTATCACAAGTCTTTATGATTCCTCACTGGGATAATGAATCCGCTGCTTCTTTTTATAATGGTTTTCCTCTTACATGTTTCTTTTTTCCTAATGATATGGATCAGTAGAAATGAAAACCTGTGTCATATACATATTCCCCCTCAACAGTCTGAGTTCCAACCGTGTCCCTAAATGGATGGGTTTTTTGATAACTGCCTTTGTCCTGACAGCTACCTGTAGTTATCGAGTTCCTTTGCTGTACCCTGGAGAGGTGTGCTTTTGGACAAAATGGGTCTTAAGTTCTGCATCTTTTTAGGTTCTCTATCTGCCAGTGCTTCCTCTTTAAATGGCAATGTCATTACCTCTGTGCATCAATGTTTGATCTGTCTGAAGAACATGTATTTTCTGTAGAGCTGTGTCTACTAGATTTGCCTATCAAGCAAGACATTTTTCTTCCAAAAGTCTCCCCAGCATTTTTCTTATATGAACAGGCCCCTCCTCTGCCAGTGTTTGTGCCATTTGCCTGCTGAGCCTTTCTACTTCTGGAAAGCTGACTCTTTCAATGTGGTGCCAAGAGGATGGGGCCAGGCTCTTCTCAGTGGTGCCTAGTGACAGGACAAGGGGCAACAGGCACAATCTGGAACACAGGAAGATCCACTTGAACACAAGTAGGAACTTCTTTACTCTGAGGGTGACAGAGCACTGGAACAGGCCCAAGGAAGTCGTGTAGTCTCATTCTCTGGAGATATTCAAAACCCATCTAGATGTGTTCCTGTGTGTGACCTGCTCAAGGCTAACCTACTTTGGCAGGGGGGGTAGACTAGAGGATAGCCAAAGGTCCCTTCCAACTCCTACCATTCTGTGATTCTGTGTACACTTTGTGTAGTTCTTAGAGGCAGCATCCGATCACAAAATGAAATCCAGTGAGAACTGGAATAAAAGGTATGCTACCTGTGAAATCAAAGGGAAGACTTAATAAACAAGGATTCCTAAGTTAACCGGGGATGAGTGGCTGGAAAGTTGCCAGGCAGAAAAGGACCTGGAGGTACTGATCAACAGCCAGCTGAACACGAGCCAGCAGTGTGCCCAGATGGCCAAGAAGGCCAACAGTATCCTGGCCTGTGTCAGAAATACTGTGGTCAGCAGGAGTAGGGAAGTGATTGTGCCCCTGTACTCAGCACTGGTGAGGCTGCACCTCAAATACTGCATGCAGTTTTGGGCCCCTCACTACAAGAAAGACATTGAAGTACCAGAGCATATCCAGAGAAGGGCAACAAAGCTGGTGAAGGGTCTGGAGAACAAGTCTTATGAGGAGTGGCTGAGGGAACTGGGGTTGTTTAGTCTGGAGAAAAAGAGGCCGAGAGGAGACTTTATTGCTCTCTATAACTACCTGAAAGGAGGTTGTAGTGATGTGGTGTTGGTCTCTTCTGCCAAGTAACTAGTGATAGGACAAGAGGAAATGGCCTGAAATTGCAGCAAGGGAGGTTTAGATCGGTCATTAGGAAAAATTTCTTTATGAAGTCAAACATTGGAACAGGCTGCCCAGGGAGATGGTGGAGTCACCATCCCTAGAGGTGTTCAAAAATGTGTTGATGTAGCACTTGTAGACATGGTTTAGTGGGCATGGTGGTATTAGGTTGACAGTTGGACTTGATTATCTTAGAGGTCTCTTCCCACCTAATGATTCTGTATTCTGCTTAGCAGAAAAGTATTGATCATGTACATGCAAGGGAGTAGGAAGATAACATTTCAGTTTTCAGTTACAATCAGCCATTTTTGAGCACTGGGAAGAATTTCTTCTATATGAAGCTGTAAATACATGTACTTGTAGAGGGATATGCTTCATTGTCCCGTTAACATTAAATGGTGCCCCCAAAATAAATGGAACAACCTGCATTGTGTCTATAAAATTCATGTCTGCATTGTCATTAATGAAGCAAGCAAGGAAGAACATCCATACCATCTTGTCCTCCACTGAACAACAAGTATCTAGTCCACTTTTAGCATAGAGACCATAGCCTTCATATTCCATAGCAGAGCCAGATCTTAGTGAAGTATGTGTAATAACAGAAAAGCTCCAGTCACTTGTTCCTGATCTGCATTTACTGATTGTACATGAAACTACTCTCACTAAAAAGTGTTCAAGATGTGTAGCTGGAGACAAGGCCGCAACGATAGGGAAGAAATTCCTGAAAGATTACTGTTACCAAAATACTTATCACATATGAGTTTCATGCTAAACAGAAAATGGTAATGCAAGCGTCAGGGAAGACTTTCAAAGAAGACTCAAAGAAAATACAGGGGTGCCTAACTACTAGGAACTACTAGAACTACTGTGCTGCTAGGAAAACAGGATTGCAGCTGAGGCAGGAAAAATGAAACTAAAATGGGTTTGGCAAAAATGGCTCTATGCTAATAAAAAAAAAATTAGGAGAGGGATTTCTCCAGCTTAAAACAAAGGCAGATGTGACATCAACTTTAAGTGCAGCTTGCTGTGACACCATAGCATTTCAAGTCAATATTCCTAGCAGAATTCAATCACATAGAACATAAAAAGCCCAAAATTTGGCAGTGTCATAGATAACAATCCATGTGACACAGCTGACAAGAGTTTACAGCAAATAGGAGAGAGAAAAGGAATCCAGGATGGAAAAAAGTGGGCAGCACATTGACTTGGAAATTTGACCTAAGAATAAAGCAGTATAAGATGAGAACCAATTACACTTGAAAGCACCGTAAAAATCTGTCAGTCTTCTTGGATTTCAAAGCAGAGAGCTTAATAAATCACATAGCCTAGAAAGTGACATAAAAGGAATGTTGAAACACTACATTAGTTGTGGTCAGAAAAAAAAAATATCTCTTTTCTTGTTCATCCATTGTTCCGGGATATTTAACCTAACTTTTCCATTTGGACTCCACTTGGGTTAATTGGTCATTTCTTCAAATGGGAAATGGTGAAGTTAGAAGTTTACTCCTCTGTGGCATTCGTGACCAAACACACATTTCCAACCCTGCAAGACAACTGTAAACATGGGGCATGATGAGAATCATACTGCAGTATGAAAGCTGTCTGATTGTCTGAGAAATTAACTATGTTGATCACCCTTCAAACTGATACAAAGAGTACTGGAAACTGCATGACCTTGCTAAAGCCTTCTTATCAAATGAAGAATTAGAAAACCCCAAACACACATTATGCAAACAGAAGACTTTGAAAAAGAGATGGGATGAAAACAAAGTTCACACCTCCATCCTGACTCTCATTAGCCTTTGCATGAGTGGTCTTTTAGTCAGAAAAATCCAAAGAAAAATTAATGTCTTGTAAGACAAAATATTTGCTGTGAATTGACAACCTTATCCTCCCACAATCTGAACTAGACTGTTCTCAAATTTATAGCAACTCAAAACAGGCTACTCCATAATAAACAAATGATACTTTGTAGTCCCAAAGCAGACAACAAAGACCAAAATTTTAATGCTAACTGGAGTTGAGCACACCTTCTATTCCATAAGCTTAAGCCTCCCAGTAAATGTGTCTGAACTATCAAAATACTGTAAGAGGAAAAATACACCAGCCTGCAGATGAGCTCCGGCCCCAAGGAAATAACTCTCTAATATCCAATTCTCCAGGAGAACTGCTTAGTGACCTTTTTTAAGCTTTTTCTAAACTCCTGACAAGGTAATGAAATCTGGACAAACAATTTAGGAATCATAGAACCATTTAGGTTGAAAAGATCTTCATGAGGTTTCTAGTCCAACCCCCTGCCCAAAGCAGAGTCAACACTGAACTTGGACTAGTTTTCTTAGTATTTATCCAGCTGGGTCTTGTAAACCTCCGAGGGCAGAGATCCCACAATCACTCTGGGCCTTGTTCTGGTGCTTGATTAACCTCATAGTGATTTTTTTTTCTTCATTCTATCTAGACATAATTAACACTGTGTCAATTTATAGCCATTATCTCTGTTTTCTCCTGTGCACTTTAGTAAAGTTCTTGGTTCCCTCTTTCTGACGATTTCCTTGTACGTACTGTCAGACTGCTATTACATCTCCCCAAAACCTTCTCTTCTCCAGTCTAGTCATCTCAGTTCCCTCAGCCTTCCTCATAGGGCACGAGCTTCAATGATACTAGATACTGACCAGAACCATATGATAGCAAGTATACATACACTGCAGTAGCAGCTTCAAAACAGAGGCTGTATTGCTCTCTATGGACTGAACACTCAGCTTCTGGTGCCACTTCAGCCAAAGGAGCAAACGTTTCCACTTCCCTGACTTCCCAAAGATGTAGAGTGCCAAAATAAAGTCTCAACATACTTCACCCATAAGACTAACATATCGTCTGATATCTCTACCAGCAATAAGTAGTCCTAAGCAACGTAAAGAGGGGTTCAAGGAGTATGGTTGGCTGCAAGAACACAAATTTTTTAAGTTGGTCATTCCAACAAGCTAGAGTCAGTTGCCATTACTGGTTTTGCAACATACATAGCCAGCTCCAGCGGACCCAGAACTGGGGACTGCAGTTTAATGGTGCCTAATGGACAACAGATCTAATAACCACTGTCCTATTGGCTTCCTGTAGAATATCAGTTATCATATTGATTTTGCTTTGTTTTGTAGTTGATAAAATAAATTCACATCAATATTCTCTGTTGCAGACAAGAGATGCTTCCATCTATTGAAAGATATCCTCTCCCTGTCTCTACATTTAGCCTGTACCCAGGGCTAAACTGTAATAGTAGTTCTATTGCCCAACAAACCCTCACCAGCCAGAGAGAGGAATTGGGAAAAAAGAGAGTAGACCCATAGGTAGATGTGAAACAGATTTAATGAAAACACCACCAATACCAACAGAGATATACTTAACCAAATGAATATGCAGAAGTCACCATTGACTGGATAGCAGTCCTTGGAAGAAGCCAGAAGAGGAACAGAAAGAACCTCAGCAGAAACCTCACAGAAGCACTCTCTCTCTTTTGTAGACCTTCCCCCTTTATAGTACCCACGACATTATGGTATGGGCTACACCTTTAGCTAACTCAGGTCAGCTACCCTGACTGACTTGACCCTGCCTAGCATGGTTGGCCTATGATTCTATCCTAGCCAAGCCAGGACAACCTGTGGTCCTGTGGGTGTTGTAGAGCTTCCTTAATGTTAGTGCCCAAACTGTGTCTGGGGGCCTTGATTTCAGACTGCCTGATTCCAGACTGCCTGATTCCCTGGAGTAGGCGTATGACTCCCTTTTACTAGTTGCACTGTTCATGCAGTTAGCTTTGGACTCCGGGCTTTCTTTTTATGACAGAGCAGGGAGGATACAAAGATGATTTAACAATGATTTACAGCTGTCTTTTAAACACTTAGTAACAAAACTCAGATACCACATTTTGTCTAGATACTCAATCTTCTTGTTAAAACACTTCTTGTTCACTCTTTATTTTTTTTTCTTAAGAAAGATGAATTGGGAAGAAGTCCTCCAGACCTTTTCTCACAGGAGTTGTGTTATCATATTTGTCAATTTGGTTAAATATAAGATGTTTTCTCAAACTTGATTTACCTTTACTGATCTGTTCATACGAATTTGGCCTCTCAGACCGGCCCAGCTCAGTCAGATCTGGTGACAGTGCTAAGTTATACACCCATTTCTCACTCACAGCACTTTCATGTGAAGTGGTGGGATCTACAGAATAGGACTGGGCATATTTCCTGGTCCTTACGGTAGAGTCATTCTCTAAATTTTTGTAGCGGTTGCTGTGAGATAATCAGCTTGTTCCTTCAGAGAACATGAGTAATGATTTGTCAAAATATACCTCTTCTCTCCTGGCATACTTGGATTATGTTTGGTCTGTATTCCAACCGGTGGCAAAAAAGGTCTATCTCTCATGACTTGTAGTGATGCAGCTTTCCTGCGTTTCCATGTCTTCTGTCATATCAGAGATACAACAGAACCTATCTGCTAGTGTATATGGGAAATGATCTCCTCAATACAATTCCTCACTAATGCCAGGGAACCATGATAAGAGTGACAATGCAGGTACTGTAAATTGCATGGTAAACCTAGCCTGGGATCTAGTATCTGGGAAGTGATGTCTGAGGCAGAAGGAGAAACCAAGTACAAGCAAAAGAACATAACCCACGAGGAAATATGAAAGATCCCGGAGGACTGACAATATTTGAATGGTTTCATGCCTTCATCCTCATTCCAGAATAAGCATGTTAACAGCATTCTCCACTTTTAGCCTCTACTCTCAGAGCACTTGAACGAAAAAAAAAAAATAAAAAGGAAGTAAACCCCAACATTATCCTTAAGCAAGAGGCTTTTTAATTGTATGAATTAGGGGTAGCATTTGAATAGCAATGGCAGGAATTCTGTGTTTCATGACTCTGACGTGCAACTACTTGTCCACAGGGGTTGCATTGAACAGAAAAGCCACCAATGGGTAAGACTAATTTTTTTACTTCGTTTTGACACTGTATAGTATGGATGTATTATTTTTATATTATCTTTGAGAATTTCTTTGAACTTGCCCAGACTTTGAATAATTCTTTCATACTGCATGACTATTTTGTCATCTTATTGTTTAATTATGATCAGGAAAATGTAATGAATTATTAATGCCAAGAGAACTGGAAGGTTTCCTTAGTCAAAGGGGTGGAAATAAAATCCTGCTTGCATTGATTTTGGTCTTATTTTTATCCAGTTCCTAATCCATGACAGACTTACTTTTTATTTTCTGATGACTCGGTACTGTGAGGAAGAATTCACAAAGCCTTTAGGGTTATGGTAAGGGTAAAGGTATACAGAGCTGGACTCTGCAGCAAATCAATTGGCTCTAACAAAGCTCAGCCATCATCATCCTCCTGTTACCTGGGACAGGGTTTTCTGCCCTGAGCTGCACTTTTATTGCTTGGAGACAGACTGTCTGATTGGAAACTATGAGCCCAGTCCTGTAACTTGAGTAAATCAAAGATTCTTTTAATGAATTAGAGCACTGGTCTGTTTATTCCCCAGAGATGGTGAGTGATGTTATTTTAATAAGAAGAAGCAGGAGGTGGTGGTCTGAAATTGTTGTGAACCAAAATGCAGTAAGTGTCTCAAAACATGGCTAGAGCTGGAGTGCATGATGTTCACAGATTTGGGTGATTACAAGGTGGCTGTGGGAGCCTTACTGTTGAAAGACATGCTAACATCAAATACAGCAAAGAAAGTTTAGCTGAAAAAAAAATCTTCTTCCTTTTCTGTCTTCTTTTTTAACACAATTTCTCTGCCCTCCATGCTCTCCTGCAACCCTTCTGTGTTTTGTGTGGCCCCAGCTGATTACAGCACATATCAAATAACACAAAATGCCTTATGCAGGATTACTTTCTCCTTTGATAGATGTGCTGCAAATATAGCAGTACACTCATTTGAAGGTATTCTTCTCTCCTTTCACACTCACTATAAGCATTTACTTAATGAGCTACCCTTTTCCATTGAATTATAGGATTAATGAGAGTTTATTACAGAAATCAATGTATTCAAACAATGCTTTGATGTTGGCCTCTGCTAATGAAATGTGGATATATTCAAAATGCGGTAAGCATACTCTGCCAAAGTTAACACTGTGATGCCTATTTCCTATCAACCATATAAATAATTATGCTCTTTATTTCTTCATTCAGGACAGTCTGTTCCAATGGTGAGAGGGACGGCGCAACACACTGTTTATTTTACTTCTACAGCAGTATTTACAGATCAGTCTGGGTGGCTGGGGTTATTTCACTGTATTCTTTGTGAATATAATCCCTGTTTACCTTCAACCAAAGAGTACATTATCTTCTGGTCTGTGTGCTTCGCAGGGCTGTCTCATTTTGTGCTGACTACCTAGTCATTAATAAACAAAAATTAGATGTGAGAAATGAATGGACCTCGGCAATTGACGATTCGGTACAATTGAAAAAAAGAAAAGAACATTACACCTTTCTGCTTAGGGAAAGCAGATTTCCTTAAAGCATGATTTAAGGAAAATACGATTTTCCAAAACAGAACTATTTGCTGGAATGGGACTTTGGTTTGGTTTGGTTGTAAACCTAATAACTCAGGTTTACTGGCAGCTTCTTTGACTTAATCACAGCTTCAGCCTGAGCCTAGATGGCCTTTCAGAAAATATGCTTCAAATAAACACAATTGTTTTGGTTCAGTCCATCCGCAAGCAGCTCTTTGTTAATGATCTGGAGCTTGAATCACAGCTGAGCTTGAATTTTGGAATTTATACTGCAACACTAAATCTGACATTAAATCTGAGCTTTTATTTTTTTCATATGGCCTACCCCCCTCTGGAGAATTAATTCCACTCACTGAAATTTATAGTAGTATGTTCTTGTAGACTGAGACATTTTGTTTGCATTGTACATTTTAACGATTATGCAACATGTATAAGAAAAAAAGATTAATTGCTACATAAAAAGACCCCCAAGCCACATACTTATTACTAACGTTGAAAATATTAATCATTATCTGACAGTTTACAGACTAAGTGTTATGAAATTAAACCAGCAAAAAGCTAGTATGCGCCTGTCATCAGCAGGGAGAGAGAGACAACAAAATTGGGATATTTTTTTGCTTTGTAGGAATGTGCATCAAATTTCCAGTGTCAGGGATGTTTCTGTTAGCAAAAGTCACAACCTCAGATTCTCTTCTCCTTTAACAAGTCAGTGATAAATGCCTTTCATACTCCTGAGTTAAACCACCATCACAAGTCCATCTTCTATATTCTGTAGCTTTACAAGTGTGTTCCATACCTGTGTTGAGATATCTTAAATAATCACCTCAAAAGTATTTCCTTAACATTGCAAAATGGAGGTTTGGTATCAAGAAGACAGGTTACTGCAGCTCAACCTATCCAGCAAAATGGTCCTTGGAGATCACTCCTGACACAAAAGCAGTTTGTTTCACAACAGAAGGATGAGCCAAGACAGCATCGCACTTCTTCCCTTCCAAAAGCTATTTGTAAAAGCAAGAGAAATAATGGTGTTCATGGAATACCTGTGCGTCTAACACTGCTTTTTAAAGCATCCAAAGGTACCAAATCACAACTTGGAAGGTTTCTCCTATCAAGGGGAAAATGTTGAACAGGATCCAACAGAAGTCACTACTTATTTGTTGGACTTTTGTCATTTTTTCCAGCAGCTGATGCAATGCATTGACTTGCTTTAGTGTAATTAACATCCTTGAAAAGAACACTTACTACATAATGATCTAACAAGGATATCAGAGTTTAGAAAACAGCAGATGGATTCTAAGGCTTTTGAGTCCCTTTGGAAAAACAGGAAAACAAGTTAATAAAAATTGTCTAAGCCAAATCTACGGCATGGTTCTGTGATGTATCTTATGAAGTCATTATAGACCAAAGTCACAGTGCAATTAATATTAATGGAGAAACAGTCAGATTTGATTTAGCTTAGTAAAGTATTAACATCTTTAAGAACAAACCAAAACAAACTGTACTAACAAGTCAATGATGAAAAAATGGTAATCAGTTTCCCTGCTTGAATACACCCTGTGGGTCAAAGCAAAGTGTAACATTCTACAGGTCTGAAGCCTAGTTTTCCTTCTCTCTGCTTTTGATCTCACAGATTTAAGAATTCAGGAAAAAAACTATCATCCTTTTGACACTGGAAACCTGATCAGACATCCCTTTGGACTTGGCAGATACCATCTGTCGATCACACGTGCAAGTAGTTGTCTGTCATTCAGCAAGGGACACAAGACTCTCTGTCAGGGACTGAGTCATGGCCAGCCGCAACTTCCAGCAGGTAATGACCAGCTGCAGAGGGAAATTTTGAAACTGGGGCACTCAGCTATTGCACAGGCAGATCTGGCTCTAGGCAGCTGTGGCTCATGAAACAGCAGCAGACTCCTCCATGTGCAACAAGTCACAGTATAATCTAAGACTTTGCCCCCATGACAAGGTGTATAACAGTCATGACAGCACTGGTTTGGTGGTTGGTATGACCTCCCGTACCCTTATCCATGCCCTGCAAAATCTAAGTCTCTTGAGTTGGCCCAAATGTTTTGTCAGTACTGTGGTTTTCTAAGGATTGGTACTTTCGGTTTGCATGCAGTTATTTCTCTTTCATAAGAATCTTGCACCACAGCAGCTGCAGCAGGTAGACATAAAAACATCAACTAATGGATTTTCAGCCCACTACTTATCAAAGGGAAATTCAAACCTCACATCTAATTCGGCACGCTCACCCATCACTCACACAATATTCCTGGCACTCTTTGACAAAGCATTTCAATAAGGTTTGTGAAGTACATTTAAGGAAAATTAAGAACATCTGACCCACACACTTGGTGACTGTAGTATCTTCACAAAAGGCATGGCATAACAAGTGAAAACCAGGAGCTGTGAGTGAATAATGCTGCTAATGGAAACTCTAGTCTGCTAATTAAAACTCCATGGGAGCAAACGTTTCCTACCGTATGCTAGTAGCAGCAGTATAGTGCTAAAATTGAGCTATGGTGGACCCAATGTATCACCCCTTAGAACTAATTGCCTCTACTCAACACTTCTATTATATAAATAAATAGCTTTCTCCATTCTCTTCACTGATAGTGCCTGATATATAATGGAGCATCTTTTTGACTAACACACAATCCTGATTTATGCTGATGCAGTCAGAGGCAGGAAAATTCTCTTTTTAAAGGCCATGGTGGGCTAAGCAGCCCCCTATTAACTTTCACTGTGGGCTGGTATTATACCTTTTGTTTGAAGGATACCATTTATTTTTGGATATGTCCCTTTTTTAGGAGGGCAGGGGTGACACACATCCTCCAAATGTAAAGCTCCCTCCCTTCTGCCTTCCTTCCTTGCCCTTTGATGAAATATTCTTCAGGACCTTTTTAAATATATCTACTTTTTTTATTTCTTTTCTTTTTTTGTCTTCTGTGAGAGTAAATGGGGGGTAACCTCCTGATTTCAGCAAGAGTAATTCACAGGGAAAAAACTGATAACCAGTAGAAGTAAATCACACTTGTATTTGGTGAAGGCTTTAACACTGACAGGACTCTCAAGATTCTCCCATCCTTTTGAGGGTATCAGTGGTAGAGCCTGCATCCCAGGTGCTGGTGTGAAAGCAAGTAACAAGGACACAGCCAAAAGGCTATAGGAGATGTTAAGCTAAAGTGATTATCATCTGTGGGACTAGCTAGAGTTTCCATTGCCTCTGTAATTGGTCATGCTGTGGTCCTTTCTCCTCTGTATTTTTCTTGGAGGAGTGGCCGTGAATGCCCACCCTTTTAGCAAAAAGATGGCTAGTGGAAGAAGGGGCTCTCTGATACTTGGAGGGTTGTTTGATAAGAAGAGAGATTTCCAGTCTTCTTGGATCTTGACTTTTTTTTCCATTTGCTCTGACTTTTTATAGTAGAGCATGTCTGTGTGTGGGTTTTTGTATGTTGTTTGTTGTTTTTTTTTTTCCGGAGATATAAACTTTTCAGTGTTGTCTTTTTCTCAAGG
This sequence comes from Leptosomus discolor, assembly GCF_034619465.1. NCBI lineage: Eukaryota > Metazoa > Chordata > Aves > Leptosomiformes > Leptosomidae > Leptosomus > Leptosomus discolor. The sequence goes on from NC_141391.1 coordinate 154,102,930, forward strand.
CTGTTATGACAACTTGAGAAGGATTAAACAGAAGCATTTAAACACAAATAAATATAGTATTCTGGACAAGAAAATGACTGCATATGCCACAGAAGCAGTTCAAAGGGTTTGGTTATGACTTTGTTTTGAAAAATGAATATGTATACATAAGAACTAAGGGTTTTTTTTCATGTGCTATCTTGGCTTCAATCTTACATAAAATAGACAACTTTGTCGAGCAAAAGTTATGTTTTGTTTTTTTTTTTTTTAAAAAAAGTAGCTTTGAATGTACCTTATTAAAATCTCTGAAAAGGGACTCTTGCACCACTGACAGCCCTCTGCAAGTCACCTCAGTATGATTTAGGACTCCCTATTCTAGGGAAGGGAGCGGGGGGTTGTGTCTCTATGAGTCCCTGGTGGCTGCAGTGTCATGCAGTCAGCAGCCTGGACAAAAAGATATTTGGAAAAGAGATGGTGTATCCCTTCAGATCATGTTTTTTTCTTCAGCTATGTGCTTATTAGTTAACAAGTTGGGAGGAAACCACAGGGAAGTCAGGAATAGGGCAAGTACTTCGTAGCAGGGCTACAATGTGTGTCAGAAGAGACAACGAACATTTTGGATTCCCTAGTTTTGGAAGCTGGTTGAAGTTGTGCTGAATTGTCCTTTGACTCTTCAGGAAAATTTCAAAGAAATTTACTTTGCCATCTCTTCTAAATTATTCTTCAGGAAAGAATGATCCATATGGCAACTATCAGCATCAACAAGCAATATAAAAATACATACAAGAATTAATATAGTACTCCTCAGTTTGTCAAAACTCATCTGATGAACTTATTGTCATGCGGTAGTACTAATTCCAAGAACTTCACAGTACGCTAGAAGGGCTGAATAAGTCCATGAAGGAGTATCCAAAATTACTATAATAAATATTGTTAAGCTCAACGTTTTGAGAGGGATGTAAAACATCAAGCTTCTGGATGTAAACCATCCACTTGGAATTACAAGTTGGGAAGATACCCAGGGGATAATATGCTTGTTGTAAATTTTACAGCAATAATCAAAACATAGAGACATTGACACATGAAGACTTCATGGGCTCATGGAAACAGTATGATCATTTAAACTGACAATCAGCCTGTTTCTAAATGTTCTTATCTCTAAAATGTGCTAAATACATGCCTGTGGGATTTCATCATTTGCATTATCACTCCCCAACCTGAAGGAAATCAGAGAAAACGAAAAAATACAAGACTTTTTTCTTCAATAAGGCATTTGATTTTCTAATAGTGCTCTCTGTTTCCATTTCTTCTCCTTTGTTCTATTTTGTCAACTTTAACTAGCAGCATTCTTTTTCTTGAGTTTATAATTTATATAAAGGATCTGAGATCCAAGATCAAGTAACTAACAAAAATGTCTTATCTGAGATCCATAAAGCTATACTAACACTCTGCTAATAACTATACAAAGGCCTGATGCAGGAACAGAAAACTACAGAAGTGTTTCCTCTTTATATATTTTTGATTATAAGAAAATGATAATAGACCTCAAGATAAAATCAGATATAAGTTCAGTTTGCTGTTGAGATGCAAGTATCCCCAACTGTTTGTTACGTATTGATTCAGTAACAGTCTTTATAAATTCATCATTTTTTTCTCCACGTTTTTTGTTTACCTGATTGTATATTAGCCAAGCATAAATTAATAAAACATACATAACAACATCAGTGTCTTTTCTGCACTTTTGTGTGTTCTGTGAATGTTGTCTTTTTTTCAGAAGGCATATTAAAGAACATTTAAAGAAAATGTGCACTTAGAAATTAAAAGTTTAATGTTACTTCAAGTAGCATAATTCTGAGAAAACTCAAAATATTTGAGACCTAACATGCTAGATATGGCATAAAAACATAGTAAGAGTTGTTTCTTGCCCTCTTCTTCCAAGATTACCAGTTCAGAGACAAGACAGAACTCCCATTTTTAGATGAAGAACAGCAGCATGGACTCTAATACATCTATTTATTTGTAGAGTTTATGCTATATTCTTCTGGGGAAAAGTAAATGAAATAAACTCTGTTGCGTGGACATCACATACTTTGAATTATGGAGAAGCATTTTCTAAATTTGTATGATTTACATTTTGTCCAATATACTTAGTTTGAGAAATAAATACACCATCATAATGCAAATAAAACAGTGCAAGGAATTCATAAACAAGGACAAAAAAAAAGTACTCAGTAATTCTACAGTATCTTTGCATTACAAGTCCCAGAGATGATTTTCCTGAGCAGAACTGTGAACAAAACTGGAGTGGCAGGAGTGACAACATTTGGAATTCCGTAGGAGCCAAACAAAACAAAAAAGTGGCTCTTGACTTGCATGTAAGACCTAGCATGATCCCAGATCTTCTGGCAACCAAGAGTGTTCTTGGTTCAGTTTCAGGTCACAGTTGAAAGACAGGAAGGAAGGTTATTTTTATTCTCTGTTCTGGAGAAAATTCCTCTCTATTTGTTTAAAAATGGCCATCTGAATTTCCATGCCTGTTTTCAGCTTTCTTTTAGGACTTAGAGGTAGTTCAATACTTTTACAAGCTCTCGCACCAATACTGTAACATTGGTTTTGATTTAGCTTAACATTTTAGTATAATGCTTTAGACTGTAAAACTATTCCTTCACTACAGTGAGTTTGACTACCAGCAGGGCTTAACTGGGAGAAAAAATCTTCAGGGAGGAAATAGAGAAATCAAGTGGATAAGCTTTATCAGTAAGATACTATTAAGTAAGGGATACTAGGGACAATGTTGAGATTTGTTTTCTGCACAAAGCAGAAGGCAATGGATAAAACAGTGTATGCAGAAAAGATAGATAAGCATGTAATTTCAGTTCTGGTAAATTTGCGCTGTGACAAAAACAAATTGTTTCAAGTTTGCAGTGTCTCAGTCTTCAGTTAATAGCAGCTAGCCACTGCCCCCTCCTTGCTAAGATATCTCAGTTCTGGTGAAGTGGTTTCCATGGTTATGTAAAAACACACGTCTGATTTCTTCTATCAGGTAAAATACCTGTGACTGCACTTGATGATTATGTATGTGAAAGAAGCAGTCGAATAAATGTTTATCTCTCAGAGAATATTTTTAGGGCTGTGTACAATTTCTGGTCTCTTAATGTCTTTGTTTGAGTAAAGCCACATACTGTCACAAAAACATTAAGCTGCCTGATCAAAAGGACTAGTTGCAGGGCTAGCTAGCAAATTCTGAGCAAAGAAACCTAACGCAAATAAAAGGTGTGCTCACTTGCTGTTATCGGAAAACTGCAGAATGGGTGCATGATGAATGTAAGGACCGCTGGTAATGTTTATATTTGAATTAACATCTATTAGAGCAGCAAAGAAGGACTTTAGAGGGGTGGGAGGGAATATCTAACAGGGTGGGAGGGAATATCTGAAAAGGTGGGCCCTATCAGATCATGCGCTTTGTGGCCACCCACTAGTCAACCCCCCCCAGGGTATTTGAGAAAGCTCTCAAGAGGGACCTTGGTCTGGCAGCAGAAGTGAACAAATAAGGTTTCAGCGCCTAGAATGACCAGGCAGCAGAGGCTTGTTTTGGTTGGACGGGCTTTACAAGTGTTGTCACTTCTAGACAGGCATTTAAATTCTTACCTTTTTATTTATGATGCTGGATTAGAGGGAAAACACCCCAGTCCTCATATGTAACTGTTAGGTATCTACTTTTTCTTCTTGGAAAGGGAACAGTCCTTTTTTCTGTGAGAATGTTACAAGTTTTCAGAAGAAAAGGGAGTGTTCTTGAGTAATACAAAGTAATAACTGGGTTCAAAAATAAGCATGGAAAATTATTTTAAAATCTGAATTCTGAAATGTTTATCTCTAGCTACCTTTAGTAGCCTTTCCCTTACAGAGATTCTTGTCATCCACAGGTATCAAGGAAGAGAATAAAAATAGAATAAAATTGATATTCGAGTTATAAAACTGAGATTCAGATAAATGGTACGATTTGTATAAGGATCTGCATTTAAGCCAATGATGCAGGTAGAAACAGAGTCCCAATCTTTGCAAGTGTCTGCTGTCCGAAAGAGATTGTATGACCACCTAATATTTCTCATTTTGTCATCCTCTTGCCTGGATTTAAGAAAAGAGAGCTGTTCCCTACTGTATAATCACCAACATTTCCCTCAAACATCCTCTGGAAATCTGTAATTGAAATTCTAACTTGACTTTTTTTCACCTGTCTAGCAGGTGATTTAGCCCAGAAGGATCTGGACCTATGGCGATCTTCAAAAGAAGCTACTAATTGCATTGGCTGAGTAAATAGGTGCACAGTGTCAAATGCTTAAACCAAGATCACACATACAACATTATGTTCAGAGCCTAGTTATGCTGTGCAATCTAATTTTGAAAATATCCTAAAGTTCTCCCTGGAGACCAGTAAAATCTCTGTGGATCCTGGATTGTCTGGCAGCTAGACACTAATTGACAAAAAGGCCCATGTGTGGAAGGATGGACACCTCATGGAACATACCTGCTCTGATAAAAATAAAGCTGTGAGATAGAAGTTATGATGTCTGCCTTGGTGGTAGACCCTTTGAATCAGAGATTTAAGAGAAGCCTGCAAATTGTGTCCTTTCAAAATGTGATTTTCAAAGTGAATCTGTCCCAGCTGTCACAAATGCATTGAAGACTGTGACAAAGTGCCTTTTGCTGGATTGAATTTTTTTCATGCTCTGGGGAAATAAACAACTGGCTTCTAAACCTGTCATCTGTTTGTCACCATTTCTAATAGGGAGGCTCTACTGGTAGGAGGAAGCACACCATTTACTGAAGATCCCCTTCACGTGTCTGTCTCTCTAGCATCCTCTGGAAAGGATGCTATCCTGATGGCTTTTGGATTGCATAGAAGGAAGGCAAAGGGCTGTGATAACGAAATGACTTTGTCCCCATATTTTGAAATGGTTTCACACAGTATTTTGTTTTCAGGGTGAATTCTCATACTAATACCCTGCTGGCAGATTTTCTTATGATTAGAAGTTGTTCTGTCCTCTAAAGATGCAACATATGTGATGTATCCCCATGGGGAATGCAAAAATGCGTCGTCAGAAGGGGTTCCTCAAGCAAGGATGTACCGACTCTGCCTTGAGCTATATAATACTGTCATCAGCCAGTTGCTTAGAAGTGTGAAGTACTGTTTTCTCCTTGTTGTCTATTTCTTCTCAGAAAACAGCAGCCTGCAGTTCTAAACATCCTTTTGTGGGGACTACTTTTGTCATTTCTATTGGCAATGCAAATCTTCTAACCAGCAGAAAAAAACCCCTTATATCAAGGACCTTTAATTTCTATGCAGATCCTGCTGAATCTAGCCCTCTAATTCAACAAACGTTCCCCAGAATATTCTTTTCCAGAGGAAAATAAAGCACAGTCACAGCCCCAACTAAATCCCTCATGAGGGATTGTTGCTCTATGAAGACATAATTGTAAAATGAGTTCATTGCAGAAATCCTGCTGCGTTTCGCCTGGTTCCACTCATTGACTCAAGCTAGCAGTTGAATAGCAGGTATATCTGTTAAAATGGAGAGCAAATGTTTTCTGTTTCTTTGGGGAGACAATGAAATATGACACACACATTTGTTTGTGCTGCACTCCTCAGATTGTCTTATTCGGCTCTCTAATTAGGTAGCTCTGAGTGATTTCAGCCACTGATGATTTGTTCAACCAACTGTATCAAAATAAAAACCTGTTCCACAAATGCATAACCTGAATAGAAAGTACAAAGTTTATTTACTTTCAGGTCATCTTGATTTCAATTTAGCTTCAAGATCTTGAGGGTTACAGGGAGTTCAAGAAAGTATTTCCAAATATTTTTTTCATAAATCCTGGAAAACATTATTCCTTCCACTAAAAATTCATGCTGAAAGGTGTTTATTTTGTTATTTTCTGTTTATCACTAATGTTCAGCTTTAAAAAGTAACAGTCAAGTCAGGAATGCAAACATCAGCAGGTTACTCAAAAGGCCAAACTTATAACATAGATAAATAAATAAACAGTGAAACTCCCACAAACCAGCCAGAGATTGAATGTCTATTGTCCATTCTAAAATAATACGTTAAAAATAAACTGAGAAGGGAAATCAAGATTAAAAGCTTGTAAACTAATATTGTAGTAACTCCAGGAAGAATATTATTCATAAAGTTTCTGAATAGGTTTGCTTGATGACCTAGTCTAACCATTAGTGTGGATAGGGTACTGTTAATTGATTCATGACAATTTTTGTTCTTAAAGTATGAATAATGCTCTGGGTGCTTAACAAACAATCCAGGTGGCTATAAAGCAGGGACACCTGCTGTGAGGATGCTTATGGTCTAATTAGTTAACAGTAATCTGTCTAGGATCACAGTGCCAAAAAAAATCTTTGTCATGCTCCATTTTCATCTTTCTGTTTAGCGGCTCAGAAATGGTGAAGAGCTAACTGTTCTTTGCCAGATAGTTACAGAAGAAATGATAAAATTCTTTCTGCATTCTTCATGTCATCAGTTTGGGAGTGACTGAGAACATTGCTAGACATCCTTTGTAGTAATATTCAATGTATTAGAATGGAGGAGAACCAGCAAACTTCCCTGTCACTAGTGGAACATGGCATTCTTCATGGTATGTGCACAAGGTCTAAGAAATGGCTCTGTGCTGAGTGTGGTTATGAGAGTGAGATGAAAATGTCATCCTCTCATATAAAGTTGGGGATCTGGAGAATTTTTTGTGAAATAAACATCTACAAAAACTGCATTTGAGAAAGCAAAACCAAACCAAAAAGAATCAAGCATAGCTGTGGCCCAGAAGTTTGCAGTTTTAAATTCCAGCTGGATGTTGTTGCACTCACACTGATTTCAGAGCATATGTCTGTCAGAGTCTTAAGCATACATCTCACCTTGGTTTTCTGACTTCAGTAGAAGCAGCATATTAAATAGTTTAGTTGGACAACTAGTGGCCATGTCCCTAGGGGCAGCTCAGACTGATCAGCTACCCACATACCTCTGTATCTCCTTCATGGCATGTTGCATCATAAACCGCTCTCACCTTTTTCACTCAGTATCCATATCATCAGGTCACATGGATATAGCCCACTACCAGGAGCAGAAGGCTAAGTTTGGAGCCATTTGTACCCTTCATGTTACTGATCTAAGACAGCAGCTCTTGGTTTCATGAATGATGCCATTACGATATCCTGGCTGCCATGCACCCCCAGATAATGGTGGCTGGAATTGTACTGTGGCTCTTCTCCCTCTGCTGCCCACTGAGTGACAATGGAGGGAAGGGAACACTAGTGTGATTGCACTGCCCTCAAAACTTGCAGTGAATAAAAGTTGCTGCAGAGCTTGCAGATTCAACAGGCCACCCTCTACAAGGAAGCTTGTGTTTGCTGTGCAGCAACAGCACGTTCCTCAAAATCCCAGTCGCCCTTTCCACCCATCTCCTAGTCAACATAGATTTCCCAGACATGTAGCCCATATATGGCCATATATTAAAAATGCTGGGGGACAAATGTGCCATCTTGGTAGATTAATCAAGAAGGATACTATTTATTCATCTGGAAAGGACTGGTGGAAGCAGAGTGGAGGGTTTATCACTGGCAATCTGAGTTACAGTGAGTGTATATGTGACATATATATTTAGAAATTCATCAGTCTGCATTTCAGGCCAAGCCAAAAGAACCTTCATTTAGTAACACTATCAGTAACCTTGCAGTCCTAGGTCATCTCACATGACCATTTTTTTCAGGTGCTGAACTATACAGCCTGGTAGCAAAAGCATGTACGCTTGACCATGGGTTTTAAAAGGGCTTATTCTGAGAGGCAGACTTAATGCCTGTGTCAGTATTATAGCACCCCAGTTTGCCACCCACAGTCTTTGTGAAGAAAGACAGACAGCTCTCCAGGTCTTCTTCATGGATACCATGGAATAGTCTGGCTCTCCCGAAGGGAGAACGGGTCCAGTGAAACAACACGTTCACACATTTCACAGAAGCAAGATGCTTTCCAATGTCTGGATTTACATGTTTGTACGTATTTGGTTTTATACCCTCCCTTAAATCCCTCACGTCTTCACCCTAGTAAGTTAAACTTCTTCTCTTCCCTGTTTATCATTCTCCTTGGTTTCCTCAGGCAACTTCCATCTCTAAGCAGATTAAACTCCCAAAATGTCTTACACCACATTAAAAACCTAAACTTGAGGATGAGAAACCCTGCTAACATGGACCCTGAACTTTGCCACTTCCTCCTGAGTCAGGACAGTAAAATAGTTCAATGCTGGGTCTATATGCAATGTGAATGTGTTTTAGCTAGCTGACCTAAAGCTGTCTTGTTTTCAGGTATTCTCATTTTGTGTCATTAACTCAGCTTCTACTTCACAAGCTGTCAAACACCTGCTCAAGCAGAAAAAGATCTACAATATGTCTGCAGAGTTGAACACTATTTATTGTTAGTGGGAAGCCGCAAATCAATTCACTTCATTCTCAGAAAAAAAAACAATGACAGCGTGTATACTCTTTGAAGTGTTTGCAGTTTTGCACAGGTATCCTTCTCTCTGCTGACTGTCCACATTGCCTACCTGCAGGTACATATGTAGGCACTGTCTGCTGCTTTCATGTTGTCCCCCTTGGGTGAAAAAGCTCCGCTGCATGAGAAAAACTTGAAAACTCTTGGTTCCTATTCTTACAGACAGTACAGGTACAATTGCACCTGGCTTGCTCACAGACCTCTGAAGTCCCATGGTAAGCATTGCACAATCCTCATTTTCCAAAATGTCCTGGTCTTGAGATACTCGACACCCATATGCTGGACAACCCATTAAAAAATATCCTTGTTTGCTTGTGACTATTCAGACATAGGAAATATCCATCCATAGTTCTGACCACTTCTTGTCAAGGTCCTCAATCACAACACAGTCCACTTAAAAGGCAGGTTAAGGAATGCGATTTAGTGGCGTCAGGAAATAGCTGTCACTCTAGCAGAGGAGAGACACTTCACCATCTTCCAGGACAGACCACAAGACAGAGGCTGCTTGTTTTCTCCTGTAAGATACTGTGGCAAAGCAGAAATGGGACAGTGCTGGATTAGATGGGGTTACCTATTGCAGCAGCTTCTCTTGTTATTTTCCAGGGATTTGGGTTCCACTAGTCTCTTTACCTTTTGCCAGAAAGGAGGATCTCGGAAAAGATGATACAGCTACATCTCAGACAGCAGCAAATGCACATGCAGGAAAACTATCATGCTCATCATATCACTGGAGCCATAAGGTATTGGCCCCCTCCCATCCCTGACTGGGGAGCAGCAGGGTGTGAAGCAGCTATAGATTACATGAAACATGCAGCTGCCAGACTTTTCCACCTCCCAAGGAGTCATCTGAAGTAGATGTAGTTTCTTTATCAGCTTGCTCCTCAACATAGGCTACTAATAATGTGTTGCCTTTCAGAAAGTCAGACTGCTTCCTTCTTTTTCTCTTCTCTTCTCTTCTCTTCTCTTCTCTTCTCTTCTCTTCTCTTCTCTTCTCTTCTCTTCTCTTCTCTTCTCTTCTCTTCTCTTCTCTTCTCTTCTCTTCTCTTCTCTTCTCTTCTCTTCTCTTCTCTTCTCTTCTCTTCTCTTCTCTTCTCTTCTCTTCTCTTCTCTTCTCTTCTCTTCTCTTCTCTTCTCTTCTCTTCTCTTCTCTTCTCTTCTCTTCTCTTCTCTTCTCTTCTCTTCTCTTCTCTTCTCTTCTCTTCTCTCTCTTCTCTTCTCTTCTCTCAGTGTTTTATAGTTCCCCTCTCCATTTTTATTAGCAGCAGTCTAGATGTCAGCAAATATCACAGGTCGCCAGAGGAGACAGTTTGCAAAGCAGTGAATCTCATCTCCAGGTAAAAGCTGCAGAATTTGCTTGTGAGGGGCAGCTGACCCAGTAAAGCTAATCACAGCCAACACTGCAATTATTGCCTGTCCCATGGTCCAGCAAGAGTTGATATGGCCTTGTTCCTGGATTCTGAAAACACTCCTTAGTGGGAGATGTCAGCTTAGTGTCTGGCTCCAATACTGATGCAGTATTTACCTGCAGTAAGAGGAAGAGCATGATGGGCTGCAGACAACTTCACCAAGGAACTTTGTGACACCCAGAGGCTCTTGGACTTGGTGACAGTTTTTGGTTATGTCCCGATGGATTTGAATTATCAGATGGACATGATGCAGCACTCAACCTTTGATTAGGTAATTTTGAACTTTCTAGAGCAAGAAAAAATGCATGTGCAGCTCCCTGGAAGCAAGCCTTAACCTCTGCACAGGTACCTCTGATTTTCATGGAACCAGTAGCCATGTGACTGCAGGACTCCTCTCCTACTGCTTCCATTGAGATACTCCTGCAAAAAGAAATAACATTATTTTTCTTTGCAATCAGATCACAGATCCAACTTGCAGAACTGATCCACAGAAAACTGTCAGCTGAGGGGAATGTATGCAGCAAAGAGATAAAGAAAGGAAGGGGAAGCAGAAGGTGGAGTTTCTCTTTTGCCACCCTAAACTGAGAACACATGAAATTACAGCCTCAAGTACTTATAGCCACGGGAGTGATGAACACAAACATAGTTTACCATCTACCTTTAAATCATATCTGTAAATATTTGTGGTGAGTTTACTGCATTCCTTCTCTGTTTTGGCTGAAGACCTTTTAATACATAGAGGAGCCTTGTTGCTGCCAAAAAGCTGATCTAGACTTTAGGTCCCAATAAGCAACTTAAACCTATCCTTCTAACAGGCAGATAGAGCAAATCGCAGAGCTTCACTGGTTGTAAATTAAATTATTCCATGACCCTCCACACTGAAGACCATTCAGTGTAACAGCCCCACAGGTAACTCTGAAAGCAGCAAAATATCCACTTTCCCTCTTACTATTTGTTCTATACCGGGCAAGGCAGGGTGAGAGAAAAATGGTGCAGGGTTCTTTCTGGATTTCAATAAGAAAGGCTCAGCAACAAATGGCTTAATGAAATAGCTGTTTTAATAAGATAGCATAGAAAAACAAATATAGATAGTGAACAAATCTGAGTCTTTTAAGATGTTAGGAACCCTGCTTTCATGCAGCATCGGACAGACATTTTCCCATGGCACACTGCACAGATCCTGTTCATGGAGAGGTTCCTCCACCCTCCCATGCCATGACGCCTTTTATTTCGTATCACAAATGGAACTATATACCTTCTTCTGATATCATAATGCTCACCACTGCACAGCACAGGCCAGTACGGAGCACTGCAGCACGTTTTGTTAGAGAAGGTGCTCCTACCCGATAGAGCAGGCAGGACTGGCTTAAGATCACTAACTTCTCAAATACAATGTCTTTGCAAGCTACTGATTACAATGTCTTCTGCAAGCTACCAATAGACTGTTGTAATGACATGAAACTTGCTGCACCAGATCAGAGTATCTGTCCGTCTGGTCTGTTCTTTTACTTCAACAGAGACCAATAGCACATTTTCAGGGAGTGATGCACAAAAAAAAAAAAAAAAAAAAAAAGAACAAAAAGCTTTCCCTGTTGTATCAGATGAAATCAAAGTACATTGCCTTGAGGCTGTGACCCAGGAACCTAAAACACATGGGGAAAAGGGGAAGAAGGAAGGAATTAGTTTATTCTTTTTTTACATTATGGAGCTTGTGTTGGCCTGTAGTTGTCTGTTTAGATGTCTGGTTGTAGTGTCTCACCTAATGTCTGTTCTGAGGACAAATGTGTTGAAGACACTCAAGTAGTGAAGTCCATAAGATTTAGATTAGATTCACAAGGGATGCACTTATATTTCCTTTTAAAATTGACTCCAGATTTGGTGGGAAATACGTTTGCATACTTCACTCTTCCATTCTTCTTTCAAGAATCTAATTGTCTATAAAAAGTCTCACAGTCTGTAACTTAATACCTTCTATAATTACATATATACACATTTCATAACAAGACTTCCAAAGTCACCACAGGTGAGATAGGTTATACCGCTACTGCTACTTTATATGACAGTCAGCTTTAACGTCTGCCAGGAGAACAAAGCAGTCCAGCTTTCACTGGGAGTTGTTTGAAGCCTCAGAACGGCTGCAACCATTCACACACAATTCATGGTCAGAGTCAAACGTGCTTACTAGACGTAGGTCAGCTCTCAGCTAGCAAGAATTCATGCAAACACACAATCTGATTCACATTGTGATTTTTTCCCCAGCATCAGGAACCTTCACTCAGGAAACAAATTTTTCTAATGGGGCAGCATCTGACACATATTGGATGTTGCCCAGATGCCGAAGAAGATAGCCTGTGTATTGAGAAGATTATAAATTTACAAATATGCTATTGATTACAGCTTTCATAATTCATGACACTAATTCCCATTCCTATTGGATTAAGAAATTTAAGGGAGGTAAAAAAAAAAAAAAAAAGTACTTAAGCTACCAGATCTTTACATTCCTTATAAAAACAGCAAGGGCATAATTTTTTTATTTATGTATCTGTACAGATGTATATGTATGTACATACACAACTGTACAGCTGAAAACCTGTTACCATCACCTTGACTTTTATGATGTCCCTTTTTGATTATGGACATTGCTGAAAGTATAGTGAGATATGACAAGCACATTGTTTCTTTAGTTCTCAAGTACTTTTACCTTGATAAGGATTTTCCAATCAATGCCTTCCATTATCTGCCAGCAATGTTAATTGAAGATGTATTCACATCGAACACTTCTATCTTATCTGAAGAAGGTGTGTAGAGCAGAGTTCCAGTACAATAGAAATAGTAATATTCTGAGCCTGTAATTATATTCACACTTCATGCGCTGCTAGAATTACTTGCAAGTTAAAACTATCAAATGCTGCAGTTGTTGTGTCTCCGGATTAGTGATGAAGAAACATTTAACATCAGCTAGTAGATGGGAACTTCCCAAACTCTCTGAGATGGATTTTTTACTATTTAGCACTCTTTATGAAATAGTAAAATCTTAAACTTTTCTTAGAAAATGAATATTCATCTGATATGGAAAAAAACCCCAAGCAGTTCATGTAGGAGTAAGTTTCCTTTTCTTAAAGATCAAGACAAAACCACTTTTTGGTCCCCCTTTCTACTTCAGAGAGAAAAGAAAGGATCAGATTAATTTTTACTCTAGTGTTGCACGTTGTTTTATTAAAGTTCTTTAGCCAGTCTTATTGATTGGTACTGTAGGGTTCTTGTCTTAATGGACACATTTCCTGAGCCTGTATAGACTCCATACAGCCTTGGTCACACTTCTGACCCTCCAGCAGGGCACAAGTGATACATCCCAACTGTCAGTGGCACACTGCTGAGAAATCTTCTGACTTCTTAGCTGTAGGACGGCAGCCAGCATGTGGAAGGGCTGGAAAGCACTTACGCAGCAACTTGAGTGACACCATCTTCTGCAATGGTAAGTGATGGCTTGAGTTTCTTTCTTTTTATGAGGAATGGAATAACTTGAAGGTAGGCCATTTTCTCAATGATGATCCTTATTTGCTGTCTCGCTAGGATGATGACAATGGCCTGAGCTTCCCTGGTCAGAAAGGGGAACAGAAGAGATGGTGAGGATGTTCTTCTCTATTCTACTACACTCTTACTCTCTCAGACATAGTCTAGGTCTGGCCACATCTAGGAGCCAACAAGAAACACAGTGCAAAATTATTTGGAAGCTAGGACTGAAAATGCTGTTGCAGCTATAATGAATATTCTAACTTAGAAATTGTCATTCCAGTTCCTCCTCTCTACAGAGATCTGAGATGCTTCTGAGGAGAGGACATCCCTTTGGCCAGTAGGGCAATTGGAAAGGGACTATGGGAGACTCTATTTGCTGCAGAGCCTCTGCTTTCCAGGGGAGAAATGGAGCAACACTGAAATCTGAAATATGACCTATCAGTGGACCATTTTAAGAGCTGCTGCAACAGCCATGAAACACATATGAGCAGCACGTGTGTGGGGGATGTAAAGAACATGTAGGGAAGTGCCAAACCATTTCCATGTTGCCTTCCCCCAGCAGCCTTTGTGTTTTGTTTGTTATAGACCAGTGTCGCATGTATCTCCTATGAAATATGACTTGTCATCCTAGCTAGGAGCATATGAATTCGTTTATGACTTTAGCTGTATGAGTGTAACTGTGACATTTCGGAAAGAGAAAAATTAAAGTAGATCTAGATCTAGATCTCTTTTTTTTTTTTTTTTTTTTTTTTATTATTCACATGATTAAATGACTAAGAGCTGGGAGTAAGCCAGGGTTTTCAAGGCTCCCTTAAAATAAGTTACTGTTTTGGGTGCCAGACAGAAAAAGTTACGTTGTCAGAAACTACTCAAATCAGGCAGTTGAGGGAGCTGTAGTTATTAGCACCAATACTGAGTATTACTATATTTAAAGATAGTACTGAACTTACAGAGGTCAGCAATAGACGTCAGATTAACCTAAATGGAACAGAATCAAACACGCTAGTGATTCCTGCAGTTCTGTGGGATATTTCAAGTGGCAGCAGTATCTCTTGATTGCTAATTACAAATTACAGACATACAAAACTATAATTTAAATTGAAATTGCTCATAGTGAAGTAGGGCTGCATTGATTAGCTGAGAACTCATGGCCTCCTCCTGCTGGGCAGGTACAACACAACTAGAAGCAATGCAAACTCCAATGAAATAAGATACAAATTAAGATTTTCCTCCTTTACTTATCTTTCTGTAAAAAGCTTCAACTGCAACTAAAGGACATCTTTTCGTAGGATGATAGTCTTACACTTCTGGAGAAGGACACCCTAGGTTTTGTTGCTGTTGAAGCCAGTACTTACTGATACACCCGTGATTTGTTATACACTGTTCTTTTTGTCTAAAGAGATGAGCTCAGTAAAGTGTGGGTAACTGCCTTGAGATTATTCAGTTCCCATCCTCTTTCCAAAAGATGCCAAAAAGCTGAAAGATTCTGTGATGTGTCCATATTTTCATTGAGGATAAAGATAAACCAGCAACTAACTTGTCTTAACAGCCGAAGGGAACTCAGACACTTCTTTCTTCTGGCAGTCATTGACTTGAATTAGATTTGAATCAGTGAATTTCCCTAAACACTCCTCTCTGTCTCTTGGACCGTTGTTTCATATTTATTTCTAATTTCTTCAAAACAAACTTTATGAGGCAGGAAAATACATGTGCTTACGGGTTGTATAATTCTCTATTGAAACTGCTTAGGATTTTGAAATCAAAGAATCATGGACATAGAGTTTTGATGGGTGGATAAACACTTAAAGAAAAGAGAGAGTTTTATTTTTAGAAATCAGCTCCCCAGTCTCTAACTATAAAGCTGAGGATTTGTCTGAATTAATTTCTAAGGTCTAAGGACCAAAGTAAGAAATACAATTCTGCTGCTTTGATAAATAGGATTGCTTTCAAATCCATAGTCCCTGGTACAAGATTATGTAGTATAATGCCAAGAGGTCACTCCTTGGAGAACTTGCCCTAAAGCCAGCTGATGAACAGAGAAGAGGATGAAGGAGTAACTTTGCACAGCTGATCTGTAGCTCACTTTGACATGGATTTGCTGTAAGGGTGCTTATGGGGATGTCACTCAGTTACTTGCAAAAATAATGAAGTAATGAAACACAGACTTGCTTTATTCCACAGCACTTTCTCTTCAACACAGAGGAGTAACTTTGGAGGAAAAAACCCCTTCTTTTCTTGCCATATTTGACTTGTGTTTTTTCATTTTTCTCTTCTGCAAAGTTGATATGAAGTATAAAAGGACTCTTCAAGTGGATACCTAAGATCTCAGGAAAAATAATACCTGTATATTTTAGTCTTTATTAGAACTCCAAATTCATTGTGTTTTTACAATATTCTTACGAGGAAATTGAGTGCCATTGCTATTCTACAAGTGACATAAGTCATGCCTAACTTTTTAATGAACTTACTCCCATTTTATTCTGAGACGGCAAGATGGAGGACTCAGGGAATTACAGGCTGGTCAGCTTCACCTCAATCCCTTGGAAGGTGATGGAGTAGCTAATCCTGGAAACCATTTCCAGGCACCTGAAGGACAAGAAAATAACCAGAAGCAGGCAGCACAGATTCACCAAGGGGAGGTCATGTTTGACTAACCTGATACTCTTTTTATGATGGAAAGGCTGCCTTGATAGATTAGGGGAAAGCAGTGGGTATTGCCTACCTTGAGTTCACTAAGACCTCTAACACCACCTCATGTAAGATCCTCATAGAGAAGTTGTTGAAGAATGGGCTGGATGAGCAGACAGTGAGGTGGGCATAAAACTGACTGAGTGGCTGGACCTGGAGGGTGCTAACCAGCAGTGTGAAGTCCAGTTGGAGACCTGTACCCAAGGGGTCAGTTCTGGATCTGATCCTAATCCTTCTTCATTAATGATCTGTATAATGGGGCTGAGCGTACACTCAACAAGTTTGCTGATGACACAAAACTGGGAGGAGTGGCTGATATACCAGAGGGTTGTGCTGCCATCCAGAGGGACCTCAATAGGCTGCAGAAATGGACTAACAGGAATCTCATGAAGTTCAACAAAGGGAAATGCAAAGTCCTGCACCCGGGAAATGCTAAGAGCTGATGAACTGGAAAGAATCTTTGCAGAAAAGGACCCAGGGGTCCTGGTGGACACCCAGTTAACCGTGAGCCAGAAATGTGTCCATGTGGCAGAGAAGGCTAATGGCATTCTGTTGTCAGCAGATCATCGAGGGAGGTGATCGTTCCCTTCTACTCAGCACTGGCAAAGCCACATCTGAATTACTGTGTCCAGTTATGAGCTTTCCAGTATGACAGATGTAGAGCTACTGGAGGCAGTCCAGTGAAGGGCCACAAAGATAATTAGGTGACTGAAACCTCTCTCATATACGGAAAGGCTGAGAGAGCTGGACTGTTCAGCCCGGAGAAGAGAAGGCACAGAGGGATCTTGCCAATGTATATAAGTACCTGAAGGGAGGGTGCAAAGAAGACAGTTCCAGGCTCTTTTCAGTGGTAACCAGTGACAGGACAAGAGGCAATGGGAACAAACAGAAGTGTAGGACATTCCCTCTGAACATCAGGAAACACATTTTTACTGTAAGGGTGACCAAGCACTGGCACAGATTGCCCAGAGATGTTGTAGAGCCTCCATCCTTGGAGATAATTCAGACGCAATCTAGCCATGGTCCTGGACAACTGGCTTTAGGTAGCCCTGCCTGAGTAGGGGGAGTTGGAAAAGGTGACCTCCAGAGTTCTCTTCCAACCTCAACCATTCTGTGGTTCTGTGAATTCAAACTCAAAAGCAGGAAGCAATAGATGTATCCTAGAGGAAGGTGTTCAGTGCTGTTACTTTAGTTGTTTATGTGTATAAAGTTGATTTTATATATTATAGACACAGAACCATATCTTTATCCAGATGACAGTTGAAATAAACAGGCATAATAAAATCACCTAAAGGTGGTAAACACCCTGTATTTTTTATTATTTTTGTGTTTTGAAATAAAATTATTTTCCTGCTGTACTATAAAAATGCCATGGTGGAAGAGACATTTCTGATGCCCAGTTTAAATACGTGGATGATGTCCCCTTCCATTGTAATCAACATGGTACCCTCATATCTTCTTCCTATACCCACATTTTCTTCAAAATTAATGGCAGTCTGAAATACTGATATTTCTAATACTCACAAAGTTGAAACAGGGGGTTCTTGTCTAGCATCATTCAAAAACCCTAGCAATGAATTCCATTTACAAATTTCAAATACAATTTTTTTTTATGTTTTTCTACCTGAAGATGTTCCCACCAAGCACTTGCTCTATGTGCAGAATGCAAGATTTTGAAAACAATACTTCTCATTGTGAAATAGTTTTTCTAAATGCTCCTTATTCAAGTGGGTGAAGAAAGCAATAAAAGATTTTTCAGCAAAGCAAGTATTGAAGTAGAGAATAAAATATTAGCCTTCTCCAAAAGTTTTCAGTTGTATTCCATCACCTTATCTTTCAAAACCTTTTTAGAAATCAGTCGAGGCATTATTCAAACAGGCACAAGGGTTTCAGTCTCTTTCTTTGCAAAGTCTGTAGGAAATCTGAATAGCTGTGGAGTATGACGTGCTGGGGGGGCAGGTGAGTGAGCATCCACACAAGGGGGATCACACTTCCTAAGAGAATGTGAAATAGTACTCCCCAGGGAATGAACATGTGACGTGGGTCTCTGCATGTTTTAGCTTATTTGCTTTGTTGCTCTCTGCTATCAGAATTTGCTGTGTATCATCAGCATGTTTTGCTGCAACAAGACATACTGAATTACAGAAGCAAAATTGTGAAAGAGGTTTCACGGATGGTCTAAAGCGGGATGAGGTATACTGTGAAGCTCTTTCACAGCTGTTTCTCTAATCTAATAATTTAAAGACCTCTGGCAAAAGAGATTTCCGCAGTTTTTGCAGTCAGCCAGCTCCAATGCCCTAACAGTCAGAAAACTCTTAATGTTCATTCTATTACAATTACAAATAAATTCTTCTTCTGAGTTCATCCTCCAGGAGTTATGTTGGCTCCTTTGATCACTGTTTATGATAACAACTTATGTAATTAATTATCATAATGACTCCAACATCCCACCTTCTTTTTCTTATATAAACTCATTCCTGCAAATTTTTCACTGAAGTGAACTGAACTTTCCTTGAAGTTATATTTTAGAGACCATTCTCCAAAAATCTTAATTTCCCCCTCCAGATATCGACGTTTCTTTCCTTTTTTTTTTTTTTTTTTAAATTAAGGAACATTTTTCAGGTTTTTCTTTGAAATCACAGGGCCTTAAATTTAGACTTTCTTTCTAAAAAAGAAGAAAAACTGAGACTGTCAGAAAACCAAACAACTCTGAGGGATTTGACTTCAAGAAAAACGCCAAATATCATGAAGCTGGTGATTAAAATTGCAAGAGCTGGCAGCACGACAATTGCAGGTGATGAATATGTATGCCAAGGCTTTCCAGACATAATAATTAACAGATTGAGATGCCTGAATGCTGCATATAACAAATTTAGAAATAAGGGTAACTCTTTGGCTTTATGCTTTGTTCTGCACTGAACATCCTGCTGTACCTCGGAAAACACAGAGGAGTCACAGCTGAAAGCCACAGAAGATAAATGATAGAGCAAACTCATTTGAGCAGCACACCACATTCAGCAGATGTGTAGAATACGAGCCCATGTATAAAGGATGTGATTTTTTCAAAGGCAGGCATTTTAAATGTCATTATACATGGATGTGGTTCATCTCAGCATTGTCTCCTCACATTCAGAGCAGACTCACAGTGCCCACACCCAGTTGACACCTGTATTTGGATCTCTGAGCTTCAAAACATGACAACTGTATTTTATACATGCACCATATGCGCAAGAGCCACAGCCTGGACATCTCAGACTAGAAGCAGTTTGTCTCCCATTACCAGATATCTGCCTTGTGGTTTCACTCTCCACATGGCTACTGCTTTTATCTAGGCTAGAGGCAGGGTTATACAGAAGGTATCTTCAATAATGAGGACACAAGAAACGTCCTGAATGGCCAGGGCAGTGGTCCAGCTAGGTCAGTACGCTGCCATGGGTAGCAGCAAAAGGGGATGCAATTTTGGGAGAGCATGTGTGCCCGCTCAATTCATTTCCCCTCACACTTCAGCAGCATGAACTGTTGTGCTGGACATGTTAGAGCTGCTTTTCTGCCTATTCACTTTGCTTCTCTGAGTATGGAGCCATGATCCATGAATTTTTCTAGACCTTTTTTAGACCTGCTGTCACATCCTCCACTTGCAGTAAATCCACTACCCAGTCTGCAAAGAAGTGCTTATTTTTTAATCTGCTTAAACCAACTTCCTGCTAGTTTCAGTGTGTCCTCCTTGTTACACTGAGTGGTGAATAACGGATGTGCAGTCACTACTGCTTCTCCGAAAAGCAAAAAGCTGATATGCTGGTATAAAACGCACATTCAACTTGACACTGGGTCTGGAAACAGAAGTGGAAGAAATAGCAGAAAAGGTATTTAGGGAAAATTCTAGGCTAATTAGTATAAAGAAGACACAGTTTAAGTTCAAGCAGGTAGGGAGTTATGAGAGAAAGCAGGAAATACATGGAGAATTATTGAGGCTGCCCAGGGAGCTGGGTAGAGATTGTGTTAATGGCCAGGCAGGGGACAGGTGGACAACAGCTTCAACTAGAGACAATTTTCCATGACTACTCTGCCACCTGCTTTCCACTGACTGCTTCCAGGTTCCAGTATCAATGAGCACACTGAAATATGCATGAGAGAGAGATTATGCTATCTCAGAGACATTCTGTAACCTGCATAAAGTGGCCCTTGAGCACAAACTGAGAAAGGAACAAACAAGTTAATGGTCCTTTCTGTTTGGGTTTGCTTTACAGCACTTTAACTGGACCATGATGCAGGTGACATTGTGTATTGTCAACCACATGATGATCCTGAATTATTTTTTTATTGGGGCGGAGCAGGGAAGGATGTTCTTAATTTCAAACTCTTAAAAGTTTAGAGTCCAATTATTTTTGGCAAAGAAGATTGATGGTAAATGATTTGTGTCTGTCCACTGTCAAATTAACAGTCTCCCAGATCTTGTTCTTTTGAAGGCACGTTAATTTAAAGACAAGAAGAAAGCAGAAAAAGCCCCAACCCTACAGAGTCATATTTTAGTCAAGCAAAGTCACTGAGAAGATTCAAACAGTTTGGCGTGTTTGATTGAATAAATGAAATATATAGATGAAAGAAGATCCAGAAGCTTTTGATCTCTTTCATTTGTTTTTGCTTGGGGGGTTGAGAATCGGGACATAAGATCATTTCAATGTACCTCCATTTCTGCTTTAAGCAGAAATTAATTTCTGTAGTAGCGACAACCTGAGGAAAATGCCATTTGATCTTTAGCATAAATATGGAAGCACACAGGATGTATAAATATGCCAGAGAAATGAGATTTTCATCATCTCTTCTATTTGAAGCTGAGCACAAGGTGCCACCTACAAGGGTAGTCTGACACTGTGGAGAAATCAAGAAACACCTAGTGTTGTCTACAGCAATTAGATAGTCAGCTGATGAGTGAATGAAAGAAGGTCAATTTTTAAGATAAGAATGAACAAATTTCCCTGTGTCCAAGGTGGAAAAAGGGAAATCAAGTTTACCGGAATGGTCATATGAAACTCCTGAACGCCTTAGATTTGTTTTCTGTGGCACATGTGCTTTCCTATACTGGCTGGTAATTTGATAATAATTCCATAATGCATATGTTGCATTGCATTGCATTTCTTTTAGATAAACAAAGTAAACTGTATGTCAACATTATGTAAACTTTTAAAAATGTTCTATCTTTAGTAACAGACTTATTATTTGGCCAACATCTTGCAGCAGATTTTGTAAAAGGAAGGGGGTTGCATGAGAAAAGAATAACTGGGCTTATGAAGTCTATCTGATAAAGCACTCTCAAAATAGTACATTTGCTCTTGCTCATGGAAGCATCGCTAAATAGCTCTGAGAATGGAAGAGGTACTCTTGAATGCTATCTGTATCTGAACTGGGTGAGGAAAGCTTACCCAGGGAAGCTGACTTGAGCATATGTTATTTTATATTTATAAGAATAACCTGTTTCAGTTTAGAGAAGGGTCTAGTTCTGTGATTGTGATCCCCTTTCAAGCAGATCTGTAATGTGCAAACACACTCCCAGCCCCAGGGCTTTCTCTTTTCCAAACTGTGTGGCATATTGCAAAATATCCTAAACAAGCATTCATTGAATATTGCTATGTTTTTAGTGGAAAGCAACTTCTCTTTTGTGAAGCAGTGGCATAAATCTGGCCACATCTAGCTTTTCAGATCAACTAACAACAGCTTGGCAAAAGCTGCTGAGACATTAACTTGTTTTTATATTAGTGTTATTATCTTTTAATCTGCCCAAGGAAAGTGATTTGCACAATCTTGAAAGATTCGTATATTAGGTTCTCTGTGTTGTTGCAATTAAAATGATCATAAACCACATCCCTTGAGTCTTTTCTTAACAATTGTTTAGCCAGTGCATGCTAATGACCCCTCCTCATTTATTTACTTGAAATACCTTACCAAGGGGAGAAAAAAGTGTCAGAGACAAAGCACCATGTTTTCATGCTGTCCTTAGAGATTTCACAAATACAGCAGCAGCTGCAAGTGCTCTTTGCATTAAATTGCGTACAGTTGATCTAACAGGAACAGCTTCCTGTAACAATTGGAAAAAACAAACAAGACCCAGCCTAGGAATCTCACCTCTGAGCTAATAATAACTCTCTCTCAGAAGCCAGGGTTTTCTGTGATTTGTGCACCTCTTCTGCAAACCCACACTTTCAGGCCAGAAGATTTTAAAAAGCCACATCCCTGGTGCTAATGGCATCCACCCTAGAAATCCTCCCCAGCCCCCAGCTGATGTGCTAGGTGGGCGTGCTGCATACCCAACCTCCTAAACATCCAGAAGGATCTACCTAACTAGTCTATGTACCCCTTTGTGGCGTGCCTGCTGGCACAACCCATATGTCACGCTGCCCGTCTCATGGGGTGTGCAGCTGCTTCCCGAAGATGGTGCTGTGCCCTGCTGCCAATGCCACTCCTGCTGTGGTTCTGGCCACTGGGTTTGCTGCTTCTGTCCAAGCCATGCCAGATCTCATAACATGTTGGATGTAGCTTGGGTAAAAATTCAAGGTAATGCTATCAGAAGTTTAAGCAACATAGGGGGTAGAAACAAAACAAGAATGAAATAGTATATTAAATGGAAAGAGTAGTGAGGTACATTATTTTGCGCCCCCCCAACAGTGTCCATAATTTAAGAGCTTGCATTTTGCTGAAATGATTAACTGGATTGAGTTTTTCCTCCACCTGTCTGTTACTGTAGCATTTTGGTGCTGATCATCTATCAAAAAACATTCACATCAATTCCCATCTGAGGGCTTCTATGAGAAGTTACAACTTCTGAAATGGGTGCAAATATTCCCCTATTGCTAAATGGAAGGCTACACATGCCTGCTGACACAGACATCAAAGCAATAAATAGAAACAGGACAGTAAGATTTATAGGTAGGATAATAGGTTTTTCACAGTGCATTACTAAAAAAGAAGAGTAGATTGGCTGCTACACAGGACATTAATTCTTTAGCTATAGCCTGAGCAGTGTGCAAAGTTTGAACTGATTTGTCCCAGAAGTATTTGAGGAGAACAGTCACTTTACAGGGTATTTTTTCTTATTTACTTATTAAATGATGCACCTCATAACACTCATTTGTTAATCTATTTCTCTACTTACTTTCATTGCATGTGTCACTGTATTATCCAGATTTTTGCTCTCACCTCTGTATTTTCATTCAACAAGGGGCTGTTTGCATTACAGGAATTGGGGTAAGTTAGTGCCTGTCTGCCCTCCCTGGCTCCCATTGGGCCCTGGTAGTGGAAATCCCTTGGAAATATTCTGAACCATGACTACAGTCATGAACTGAATCAAGTCAGTCTCATTTACAGAATATTCTAATATCTTCAGAATATCTTCAAAGAAAAATACACTTGAGTCCAGTCTCTCCAAAGTGTTTCTGCCCAGCTAAAAAGGAGTATCCTTGCTTTTTAATTCTCCTGTTTTTCTACTTCTGCTCCCAACTACAGCTTTCCAGAGGACAGCTGCTTGCCACAAGAGTGATATGCAGTGTCATGTGCAGTTTTGTCTCCCACACAAATTCCAGACCAGCAGGCTTTCTGTTGGGGTCCTTGCATCATACTTCAATTCTTGGAGTCTCTTCCTACTTTTCCTCTTCTGCCTCTCACTAAACTTTCTGTAAACCTTATCCCCCACGCCTCCTCAAATAGCTGACGTGGCACATTGTCACAACACTGGGCAGCTGTTCTTGAAGCATTTCTGAGCACTGCTTCTGGCCTGGGATCTCATCAGAACATCTTTCATTTATGCAATAGAATTGAGACAGTTTCTGTAGTCCACTTCTCCATTACATATGGGGGGGGATAAATACACACTTTTTCCTAATCTTCCTATTATCAGGTTGCCCTAATGCTGGCCTGGATGGAGTGATTGTATTTCTCACACGGTTGATTTAAAACTGACCGAGAGATGAAGGTCTTGGTTAGAACATGTATAAATTTCCATTCCTTTAAATGCTTCTGAATGAAGGTTTCAACTCAAGGCAATGTTCAGGTTGTGATCCACATTGTGAGTAGTTGGCATAAGCTGACTGTATCTTCCCTGATTATCGAAAGCAAGCTTTGCAGCTCTGTAGCCTAGGCTACACTTTTTTTATGGCTGCTCTGTGTGTAAGCATAAAACCATTGCTTCTTCTTTGTAGTTAATGTTGCAGCACACAGAGGCAGCCAAGATATTTTGGCTTGAACCTTGTATTTAAATTTTTAAAGAACATTGATCTTCAAGATTGCAGAGATGCCAGTGGGTGAACTAATGATCTTGGTGCTGGACAAGCCTGCACAAGCAGAGTGAGCTGAAGTGGGTTGAGACTCAGCATGAGAGCTCTCCATGTGCTGAGAGAGGAACACCCTCTGCAGCGCTGCTCAGGATTTCCTGCAAGAACAGGGACTTAACTCCACGCTGCTTAAGGTTTCATTTAAAAATGGAATCTGCTGGACTGTGTGTGTTTATGTATTTATACGTGTATACAAATACACTCTTGCCAGTCAAGTATCTGCATATACCCTTCCACAGTGTTAATGGACTCAATTTGAACTGAACATTTCTCTCTCCTTAGAAGTAAGAAGTTTGGGAATTATACAAGGGATAGCCACTGTGCTTTGATAGTTGCCTCTATACATCCTGTAGCACCCTGTTTTCACCCAAGCAACTTCCCTCAGATTCTGTCTCCTTCTAGTCACCTTCAGTCAAGATCACATGGGGTAAGGCAGCATAAAGGAAACTCAAGTCATTGCTCTTGGAGGAACTGGGATGTACCAGGACGGCACACTGGCCAGGGAATCAGGGAGGAGGAAGTTTTTGTGTCGGGGAAAACTCAGCAAAACTTGGGATAAAATGAAAGTCAAAATGCATGGGCAAGAGAACGTGAGAACTCAGCACTCATTATTACTTTTTAAATTATCGTTTGAGATTGTGAATCAAAACTGAGTCTGTATGAAGCATGAATCTCTGCTCTCTCCAACCCTGGCATCTATACAGCTGTGACAGAGCACACACGAAGACCAAGCAGGTCCTACAAAGCCTTTCTTAGAAGCTACTTGCAATGCAGCTGTGCTCTGAGGGGTTCATTCAAGGTCAGAGAGTTCATTATATTGTGCCCTGTATAAATACAGATCCTGCTTTGAAGAACTTAGCTGTAGGGATCATTCAAGTAGTCAGCTCAAAATGAAATGTAGTCTAGGGGCATGGTGCAAGCTTTGAAGAGCTAAGCTAAAACCAGAAATCTTGCTTCTCTTTTGCTAAGTCAGGTCATCTCAGTTTGTCTTACTTCCAGTCCTGATGTCAGGTGGGGAAATGAGTAGCAAGGACAGTTAACTCTTTAGAAACAAAGAGGCAACTTCTATGTAGATTTTCCTTTTTTGCATTGAGTGACAGAAAATAGACAATTCCACCTGGAATTTTTGTTTCCAGCTTCAATGCTCATCAAAGCATTCTGCAAGACATCAGCAAATTATTGAGAAATACTATCTTGTCCTCACAACTCAACCTACCTTGCACAAAACAACTCCTTGCTGGAAGGAACGGTTAAGAGGTAAAAATAAGGCTGGGGTAGACTGGGGCTTTGACTCACGGGTGTAGCTGCTTTCCAGAAATCCCACAACTGCAGAAGAGCATGGAAGAGTTAACATACATATGAAGTCCTCTAAATTAGCTTTGACAAGGATGTATCTGGGTTCTCAGAGCAGAGCTGGGCTGCATATGACAATGGGTGAGGACAAAAGTGTATGCAGAGCCCTGTGATCACAAATAGTTTCTTCTGACCATTAGTGAAATGTTGTCCCTTGTCATTCTAGTGGAAATATCTAGAGAATGATGCCAAAGGGAGAACCTTAACTTGTGTGTGCCCTCTGTTCTGCAGGCAAGGAAACAGAGCTGCTTTCAAAACCATTTTGCAGGAACAAAATAAAAAGCAAGTTCAGAAAGACATTCAATAACTTACCGAAGTTGGGAGGGGGAAGCAGGCAAAAGCATCAGTAATAAAAATATGTAAGTCTCTTGACAGTGTTTATTTAGTGAGTTTCAGTATTTAGAAACAATGAATATTGATCAAATAATGAATAAAATTTATTAAGCACACGTAGTTGAGTTAATTAGATTTTATTATTTGAGTAAGGAATTGGATATTAAAAATTCAAGTCTTCTGCCAGTAGCTGGCCTCGCAGAGTATCACAGGGAAACAGCCAGTGTCCTTATCTAAGCACCAGATCTCCAGTCCTAACATGTACAGAATTGAGGAGGGGGCTATAAATGTTCCATCTCCTCTGAAGATAGTGTGGAAATTACAGTAGACGCTGCCATGGAGTGGAATTAGGTGATAAATAAGACCATAGAAACTGAATAATAATAAAAAAATTCCTGATTTTCATTACACACTCAGAAGTGCTGATTACTGCCTAGAAAAGGCAAGAGGGTAATAATTGGACATTTTTGCTGTTAATGAAAAAACCTTGCAAAGGAAGACTATAAAGGAACATAGCCATATAAATAAATTATACTACGTAATAGTAATTTAGGGCACTTTCTAACAGTCCTCCACTATGATTTCCCAAAATGACCCTTTCTCTTCATAGATCCCTTGCTCAGCTCTTGTCTGCGTGCATACTCAGATATCCTGTAGAATGATGGACCAAGTGCCAGTTGCTCTGCCTGCCTGCAATGTCTGGTGTGCATCTGTCACCACAGCAAGAGACACTAGTGCTACTTTATGCTGTAGTATAAAAAAGCCATCAGGACTTTCCTCTGTACCCCAGGGCTTTCCTTGATGGATGCTGTGTTGACACAGACATTATGCAATATCACTGCCGTGCTTAAATGACAGCAAACTTCCCAAGCGAGGCTACTATTACAATGGCAACAGCCAGAATTCCCACTTTGAGCCTGCCCCCCTGTTTTCCACAACCTACCCTCCCTGGGAAACTGGGGCAGCGGGGCCACCCCTCCTCAATAGGGTTGAAGGCAGGCTGCGCTCAGGGCAGAGCAGTGTGACATGCATGCAGATGCTTGTGAGGGGGCTGCTCAGAGCAGAAGGTCTGATACTTCAAGGAAGTGGGTAACAAAGCAATAGGGGCCCCAGGTGCAGACATCAGCAGAGCCACCTGTATGAAGCAAGACAAGCTCCATGTCCACTGCCACAGCCTGGGAAGCAGATATGGCTCTGTAAAGGTAGGGAACGTGACAGAGCTCCTGGCTTTGGGTGCATACCACTGCCACAGAGTGATCTGGAGAAGGCAAATGGACCTCCTCTCAAAGACCCATTCCCTGGCCCAGCTAGGAGGCAGGGTGTGCCTGAAACAGTATTCCTGCCATGGGGCATGGGACCAAGACTATATGATGTGCCTTGGTGCACACTGAGGTCAGCTCATATCCACCCTGTGCCTTTAGGGGAAGCAAAATATTTTCTGTATGATCCTGAATCACTTGTGTGTGTCTTGAATAGAACTAAATCCCCATGCAGAGCATGGTGTCACAGTATCTGGGAAACAGCTGAACCCATGAGAACTTGTGGTTTTCTACAGCAACATAGAAAAAGACTTACAGAAAACATGAGGGAAAGAATTAAGTTTGGGTAGGGTAAGAAAAAGTAGAACATACTTCAGCCACAGTAAGTTTCCCCTAGAGCCCTTTCCACTCTTGCTTTCTATACATAGATAGATGGTTAAATAAATAAATAATCTTTCTGTCCTCCTGCAAGTTGTGCTTGACAGCTTTGGGGTCTGGGGATTGGGTTTGAACTGATGCAGATGTGTACATCTGGCATATCGGTTTTTTCTATTTTCTTTGTTTTTAATGTCTCTTACACCTTCAAATGCTTACCCTTGAGGCAGATTGAGTTTCTCATTTCCTATTTTGGCTTTTATATGCTGCCTATTATTATTCAATACTGACACCACAACAGTCTATAAAAGCCATAAATGGGACCCAGGCCCTACTGTGCTGAGATCTACGTAAATATATACCTGTACCTCCACAGTAACAAGGAATATTATTACTATCTCTTCTTTTCCCAAAATTTGTTTAAATGCACATATGCAGGGGAAACATATGTAATGGCACCTGCAAGTCTTGAGAGTCATGCAAATGGTCTAATCCAGCTTCAAAGGACATCTATATGGATGTTTTTAAGTTAAATTAGAGCCATGCCATACAACTCGGAATGTGAACAATTAAACGTATGCATGCATACTTTAACTGAATACTTACCTACACTTCAGAATCTTAAGTTTCCCTCCCTTACTCCAGACAACCTGTGGATATTCACACACACCAAAGGACAGATTTGGACGTGCTATGGCTGCAAGAAGTTCACGCTGTTCGTTCTTTAGTCCTGCCCAATGCTCTGCCTGATCGCCTTGCGTGTCCTAGAAGACTGTGATGTGCTCCCCTTGAGGTCATGTCTCCCACACAATGCTGCCTGCTCCTGTCAAAATGATTATATCATCCTCTCCCTGCCCGAGCACCTTTCCCCTCCACCTCATGAAAATCCTGAATCCCAGGACCTCAAAGAAGTTTACAACATATGACCTGCAAGGACCACATCCAAATGACCTACCCCACACCGGTGTCTACATGGAGCTGGTACTATCTAGCCAGCACCACCGGGTTCTTTTTTGGGAGCCTATGCTGGTAGAAACAGACTTTTCAGTGGAGAACAAGTACAGTGTTTTTAAGTCTACAGCAGGCATGGCCATGTCAGAGATGTGCAAAGCCATAAAGACCATTTCAAACAAATCCACATTAAATACCACTAGAGTCATGCAGACCTTTGTTCAGCACAGAGCCCCCCAGACTAAGCTAGGTCTATTGATGGGACATTTGCCTTCCCACCATGCTCCCTGTGAAGCTTCCAGCTTTCCATCTCCTGACACTTTTTTTTTTGTCATTATTAACAACCAACTTTCTTAGGGCCAAGTTAATGAGGGCTGTTTTTCAGCCTAGGATTTATATTTCTTATTCTTCTTATTCTTTTTCTTATTCTTACTTTTTTCCTTATTCTTACTCTTATTCAGACAGAGAGCAGAGAGTTTTTGGTTGATTTAGGGTGCTGTGTGAGAGTGCAAGAGCAATTTGGGATAGCATCAGTGGATCATGTCAAAAGAAGTGAACCAAATGCTGCACAGTCTTGCTCCTGTCAGTCATGGAGGGAGAACAACATGCCTGGAGGATACTGTTCACCACAAGTCTGTTCATTTTTTCTGGGAAAATGAACTGAAGCCAGGGAATGAACAGATGGTTGCTTAGTGTCAGTGGACAGTTCCGTGTTCAAGTGTGTGAACAGGGTAGACACAGCCTGTGAAGATATGGTTGAGAACTGATTGAGCATAAATACCACTTTCTTATGAGATGATTTTGAGGGGTTTTATCCCTCCTCACTGACCTTCCCCCCCCCCCCCCCCCCCCTATTTCTATGCCTCTTGAGAGGCTAAACACCTTGTAGAATTGTTGACATCCTAGGACTTTCATGGAAAATCCAAATTTATGTTGTGATATCGTTCAGTCCCAGAAGGGGTGAAAGACTGTGCCCACCTAACACCTGCTGAACAGCCTTACGGTACATATTTGTGCCAGCCCAGTAAGGAATTGTCCATGTAGTGCAAAAACTCTTAGCACAACTAACAATGCTGGGAGTTATCACCAGAGTAATTGGGGGCTTTGGGGCATGAAAATTAATCTATCTTCTTAGCTCTAAGTAAGTAATCATAGAATCATAATGTTGGAGTAGACCTCTGAGATCGTAAAGTCCAACCGTTGACCTAATACTACCATGCCCACTAAACCATGTCCCAAAGTGCCACATCAACAGTTTTCTGAACACCTCCAGGGACAGTGACTCCACCACTTCCCTGGGCAGCTTGTTCCAATGTTTGACTACTCTTTCAGTAAAGAAATTTTTCCTAATGTCCAGTCTAAACCTCCCCTGGTGCAACTTCAGGTCATTTCCTCTCATCCTATCACTTGTTACTTGGGAGAAGATGCTGACCCCCACCTCAATACAATGTCCTTTCAGGTAGTTATAGAGAGTGATAAGGTCTCCCCTCAGCCTCCTTTTCTCCAGACTAAACAACCCCAGTTCCTTTAGTCGCTCTTCATAAGACCTGTTCTCCAGACCCTTCACCAACTTCATTGCCCTTCTCTGGACATGCTCTAGCACCTCAACGTCTGTCTTGTAGTGAGGGGCCCAAAACCAAACACCGTATTCAAGGTGTGGTCTCACCAGTGCTGAGTACAGGGGCACAATCCCTTCCCTACTCCTTCTGGCCACACCATTTCTAATATAGGCCAGGATGCTGTTGGCCTTCTTGGCCACCTGGGCACACTGCTGGCTCATGTTCAGCTGGCTGTAGACCAGCACCACCAGGTCCTTTTCCACCAGGTGGCTTTCCAGCCACTCATCCCCAAGCCTGTAGCGCTGCATGGGGTTGCTGTGACCCAAGTGCAGGACCCGGCACTTGGCCTTGTTAAACCTCATACAGCTGGCCTCAGCCCATCGATCCAGCCTGTCCAGGTCCCTCTGCAAAGCCTTCCTACCCTCGAGCAGATCAACAGTCCCACGCAGCTTAGTGTTATCTGCAAACTTACCAAGGGAGCACTCAATCCCCTCATCCAGATCATAAATAAAGATGTTAAACAGGACCAGTCCCAATACTGAGCCCTGGGGGACATCACTTGTGACTGGCCACCAGGTGGGTCGAACTCCGTTCACCACCACTCTCTGTGCTTGGCTGTCCGATATAAATAAATAATATAATATTAATACAAGTAAATACAAGCAAAATATATTGCTGAAGAAAAATTGCTTTCTTGGTTTTGATCGATTTTCATTATTTCACACATACTTGAGTAAAGCAGACCTTGATTAGTCAGAACTGTTTTGCAAATTTTATTTGTCTTAAGTACTCTGCACTGAATTCCTCTAAACAAACCATGCATACTCAGAATGAGTGTTTCTATCTCTACATTTTAGACTAGGCTGGTTCTTAAGCAACTACCAAAAAAACCTGAATAAATTAAAATTTATTCAAGGTTACTTTTTTCATATTTTATTCAAACCTAGACCCTTCACAGTTGTGGTGCTTTGTTGGTTTCTTTTTTTTTTTTTTTTTTCTCTTTGTTTATTTGGGGGTTTGGTTTGGTTTGCATTTTTTTTATTTGTCATAAAACTTTTCTATTTTTTCTATAAAGAGTTCTGGAAGTCATTTATATATATTTCACTGTGATGATTTCACAATCTTGTACTTGATTTATGTGTTAGATTTGATTAAAAAAAAAGGTAATGTGGTGTTTGTTTTTCTATCCTGACTGAATCCATGTGACTCTTGGAAGTAAGTCTCCGCTGTTATTGTGAAATAACATTTTACCAAAGATACTTTTATTAGTGGTGTTGCTTCTGCAGTTACTGGATTAGAATCATCCTGAAACTGAATCTAAAAGAGATGGGATGCAGCTCAACAAAGCTGTATAAAAATCTTGAATATTTGTAAAAGGGATAGATAGGGTATGCGATTTATCTGTTTCAGCAGAACTCATAAATCAGCTCTAAAACATTTTATTGGAAAAAGTAGGCTTGCCTGAGTCCAGTTGAAATATAAGTTATTGAAATATAAGTTATCTGTTGGTTTCCACCCTGACCTTGCCTTGAATACACAGAATACTTTTGGACTTAAAGATATTCTCCTATGAAACAAATCAGCTTTTTGTCTTTCATTCCAACTCTGGCTGCTTCTAATATACATATATATAGAGAGATATGTACACTTATCATGTGGCTGTAGTAGCAAAAGAATTTCGGCTTGAATTAATTGCAAATTGCTTATCATTTTCTTACTTTAGTTCCACATGCTGCATATGCTGATGAGGATGTTGACATCTGTATGTAATCTGTTTCATCTAAAATAGAATTTTGATATCAGATACAACCCAGGGAAGGTGTTTCTGAACCTGATCTTTCCTAGGTGGACTTAATCTCAGGGGTCAAGAGAAACTCTGTTAATCCTCCACCACTAATTTCTCCTCTCATCTCTGTTTTTGGGGTTGCTTGAGGGGGGGGAGCAGGGAGAGGGATGGTAGAAACGAGTTCTCTGACTTCTGCTAATACAGTAGGTTATTCTGTTCCTTGAGCCTCACAAAAGGTCCAAATCTGTTTGTTAATCCTATTTGCAGGATACTTTTACTGTGCATTTCTTTAACAATAGCATGAATAATTTAAATCTTAATTTAAGATTAACTTCATCATAAATTATAGTGTGGAGTTTGGAAAGAAAATCACTCATACAAATAACAGAAGCTAGATTTTCAGTAATACTGATGATAATACATATTTTTATACTTGGAAATTATCAAATGTCTGTTAGTTTCTAAGACTTAACAAGCATTAATTAACGGATGCCATGGATCTCAGGTGGAAGCATGATGCAGTGACATCTCAAAGGCAGCTACTGGAGTGCAGCGGGAGTGCAGGAGGCAGGGAGGGAAAGCAAGAGCACACTTAGTTCCTAACCATTTGCTTTCTGTCTGCTGTCTTTACTGTCCAAGAAATTGTTGCCTTTGGCCAAAAAGTAATCATTTAGCAGACAAAAGAAAGTGAGGGGAAGAGAAAGAAAAATAGAAACCAAGGGTGATCACTGATCGGTAGCAATACTGCCCATCATTGTAAATATGGTATAGGGAGAGGGAAGGTGCTGCTGGCTCCTATGTTCTGCTCCACAAAAATCTTCCAGCTGGAGCAGGGAGAAACTCTCAGAGATTGTGCCAGTTCGGGTTTGAGGCATTTCCTTTTGATTCTGCCTCTCTGCAAATAGGTTGAAGGAAGCACTTCCAGCCACTATACCATTATCTATTATTCACACTCAAATATTTGGTAGTTCGACTGAATTAAAACTCCTGCTGATTTAGCAAAGTACAAAACCAATAATGCTGTAGTCTGTGACACAAAGAAGCTACATCGAACTGAACAAAATGGGCAAAAAGCAGAGGGAAACAGAGAGAAAGGATATGACGCACAGGCAGTCTTCAGTGTGATGGCCAGCAAAGACTGCATTGAGGAATAAAAGATGGGCAGGACTCAATTGAAAGGAATGAAAAAGGGAGAGCAGTGCATGTTGAGAAGAGATTTGAAACAGGGAAACTAAGAATATAGTAAAGAAATTTCAGAGCTCCAAATTTAATACCGTTGCTCAGTAGTCTTGGAGGGAAAAATGAACATATTCT
The DNA here is from genome assembly GCF_034619465.1 of Leptosomus discolor. Taxonomy (NCBI): domain Eukaryota; kingdom Metazoa; phylum Chordata; class Aves; order Leptosomiformes; family Leptosomidae; genus Leptosomus; species Leptosomus discolor. Next base: position 154,136,316 of record NC_141391.1, read on the forward strand.
TTGATTTCCATGACACAGAAGTTGAAAGGGGCACTTGACTCAAGCACGGGAATTTCCTGTCTGTAAACAGAACAACTTTATTTTGAAGGATCTTCCTACATTTAACACATTAAAGACAAATTCTTGTCTTATGGCCAGTTTCAGAAACCATGCCCTTTCTGTGGCTTTTTTGTACCATTGTTACTTCACTTCACACCTTGAATGCTATTTTTTAGGATTCTTGTGTGGCTGTATCTTGTACTACCCAGTAATTTTAATATTTCTTCCCACTCCTTTCTGGAAGCCATTCTCCTTATTTGAAAGCCTTCCACAGCTTCCACAAATGTCTTTGCTTTCACTGCAGTTTATTACAGCAGTGACAGTTTTGTGTTTGTTGGTGAATGCAGCATGGCTGAATCCATACAAAACTTTAATAAATATCTCAGATGTTTCTTCTATTTGTCATTACATGAAGGTCCTCTCTGTGTTAGTCATATGCATATTTATACATAAACTTGAATAAATTTGCACTGCTGTTGGATCAGTGTATGGGAATGACTAGTTTTCTTCTCTGCTTTGAGGCTCAAATTATAGGAGAAATGTCTAATTTTTTTACGAGTATCTCTTTTGAAAAACACTGTAAAATGTTTGCAATTTCTCTAGATCCTTGCTAAGCTACCTTTTAGTTTATGATTTCAAATAAACTTCAGTAATGAAAAAGAGGCATATGTGCCCCTCCACTAACAGACCCTAGTGAAACACATTGCCTTTTATAACCTCAGGTGTCTTGTCTTTGCCTTGGTCTATCTCTACTGTTTTCTTCCCTTTTAAGTTGGTGGTCAGTATAGAAAATACTGAGATTCATCACTACTTTTCAAGGAGGAAGGATGTAAAAAGAAAAGAGTTCATTAGTTGGCTGACAGCTCAGAGCTGACTGCTACATGAAGTTCTGAGACATTTCTGACATAGGCTATATTTGGTTACTTAGTTTTTACAGATGAGATTATTTTCTTTAGATGTGGTGAGTCTTGCAGTGGTTTTCGATAGCTGACAACTATGTTTGCAAAGCAAAAAATGCAATATAAATAAATCAATATTGCCACATCATAAAATGTACATTCTTCATTTAGTTTAACAAATCTAGAGTAGATGATTTATTCTAATACTCATTCGCACACTCACTGGGCTCTGTAGAGTTAAAACTGAATTCCAGTCAGCACATTTAATCTGCGCCATTGTTTTCCTATAACTGATTTTGAGATGAAAAATTTCCGTGACTATTCTGATGTGAAAAAAATTTTATTCTTCAGAAAGTTTGAATAAATGGTTTAAAGTTGTTGGGCAGCAGAAAAAAGTGAATCCACCTTTTGTATATTTTATGTTCCAAAGAGGATAAACTCCTTCAGTGGTATTACAAAGACTTTTTGACTACTCAAATCAGTGTAGCTTTCTTTTGCCATCAGAAGAGGTACAAGCTGGTTATTTTGAGATTTAAGAAATACTTTTTGAGGCAACAGATTCTAACCTCTGAAAAGAACATTCATTTTTCACTGAAAAATCTAAATTAAAAAAGCCCCCAAACCCTCTTTCATACTGCTCCCACAAGATAATTTAGGTCTGTGATTGCAGGAATCTCAGTGCCAAATTCTTCTTTCTCTTTGATGTTTTTGCTAGAGATTTTAATATTTTATTGCAAATTTCTTTTCCTCTGTTCTCCATATCCCACAAAAACAGTGCTATAGAATAAAACTTCAGAGCTGTGACGTTGAAAGTTGATACTCTCATTGGCTGCTGGTCAGCCTCAGATCACAGCTGAACACATATACAATACCATTGAATATTTTTTAACACAGTTACTGGAGAGAAGAATCTCTTGCTATGTCTTTTCCTCTCATTCCCATTTAGCAGTTGTTATATATGTATAGGTGGCATATGGATGTGATAAAACCTACAGAGAGATAATCTCCCCTTCTTTCTAAAGCAGTCCCACAGAGCAAATGTATCATTCAAATCCTCATGTCTTGCTGCATGAATAAACAAAAGGCAGATTATAATAGTTCCCATGATCAGAAGACCCCTTCTTCGCTCTCTGCCTTCCTTGGGAAAGCCAGGTAGCCACAATCCTCAGTGCCACAAGGAACCTGCGATAAATTATTTGCATGAAAGGACCCAGATTTCCAAGTTACAGATGCGATAAACAAAGAATAAGGAATCAGCAAGCTGAAGACAGCACCAAATTTCCTTTTGAGTTCTATTGTCTTTAATTTTGCTCTGAAAAAATTAGCTGAAGTAATAAAAATAATTTTTTCAATCGTTTTCATCTTTCAGTATATGAGGTAGCTAACATCAATTGAGAACAATAATTTTTTTAACGTAATATCCATCCTAGAATGGATTGAAGCCAGCAACCAAGAAGGAAAGATTTCTGGGCTGGCTTTAACCTAAGCCATACCTAAACTAGCAATCCAGAGTTGCAAGATTTTGAGTACTGCCCTCTCCTACCCTAAGCTTTCTACAGCCAGGTATTTTTTCACTCATTTGCTGTCCCTGCACAACAAAGAATGGCCGGTCTTCCTGGAAGGCTAATGTTTGGGGCAGTTGTTCACAGTGCTGTTAGGATTTGCAAAATTCATTCATGTGTGTGAAGCGATCTTTTACTTGGAATTTCTACTTCCCACACTACTGATGTAACTAGATCACTGTCAGGTTTTTTGTAAAGGAAAACTGGGCTTATAGCTTTTTTTAATGTAAATTGAAGATAAGGATAAACAACCACTATCAGTATTGTATTTTTTTTAAAAAAAAGGTTTTCAGGATGAATAGAAAATGCGGTTACACTAAGCAAGAAACATGTACAGGGGCCTTCCAGTCCAAGCATAAACTGATTGGAAGCTGTATCATCTGTGTCCTCAGTTCAGCAAGGAGTAATTAGTAGCTTCCTGAGAATTTGAGCTTCCTTTGAAACATCAGTCATTAAGTATCCCTGTAGACAGCAAACTAGCCTGGATGACGATTAGCCTGTGCCACTGGGGAAATTCATGGGTTTCTTGTGCTTTGGTCAGTTCACATTATTCAAGGTTAATTGGCTATTCTGCCACTTAAAGCTATTTTTAAGCTTGCTATTTCACTGGACACTACACATATTTTGGATTTTCTGATTTACATGTCAGTGACAGAGAAAAAATACTGGGTTTTTAATACTGTTTTCAGACTGTACTTTAACTACTGCATGCAGTAGAGTCCCAGTTATTGGTCCTTCTTGGAGAGATGCTCCCGTTCTCACAAGTTATTACCTGTTTTTGAGTGGCTCATTTTTTCAGTCATCTAGTTAGACAAACATTTGGCGCACCCAGGGCTAGGTGGAAGTACTGCGCTGCATCTCTTTAGCCATAACAGAGAGCTGTCCGTGTACGTCAGTTCGAGGCATCTGTTATAAGAGAATGCAGAGGAAATACGTTAAGTTGCAGCTATGAGACAGTTTTTGTCCAGTTGGATATCTAAGTGACTTCTACCCATCTATGCCCAGAATAGCTGCAGAGCCAGGCACAACAAATCTTGAAGAAAAATGCTTAAACACTTTTCATTTTATAAGCATTTCTCCCGGAGACTGATTTCCACAAGGGCCTTCCAAGACATGAAAGGCAGTTCAGTCTCATTTCTTCCACCTCAGTTGCCCTCTTCTTCTCCTAGTTCTGCTGTAATGAGAGAAGAGAAAACAAATAGTCAGTTTTCCTTGCCAAAACTGGTTCTGTTTAACTGGAATAGTTGGTAGGTTGTGTCTATAAAGCACCATGCCTACTGTTTATTTGTGCTCAGGAACAGGATCTTGTAGTGCAAAGTGAGACAGAGCTTGTTTTCACTCATGCAGAGAGATGTATTGGATGACTTCTTTGCTATGAGTCTCTTCTCACTTACTCATAGTGCACAGTATTCCCTGTGCTTATTACTTGTGTGTAAATTTAAAGTGGGAGGTCTCTGTAGATAACCAGGATGTGTTCTAGAATGTGAAAGTAAGCTCAAGCAATAACTTAGCTTTGTTTTATTTATCCAAAATTCAGTAAATCTGCTCCCCAGACTCTTAGCTTATGAATGACAATAAGAAAACATCTTTACTCACAGAAACAAATGTAATTCTTGCTAGGTCATGTCCAGTGACGGGAGCAGCCTCAGCTGAAGAAGTTACCACAAGGAGGACTGTACCTTTGCAGTGAGTTTAGTAGAAGCAACACACACCATAATCTTTGAACACATATCTGGGGCACCCACTCATCTGTCCTTCCTCATTAAAACAGAATATCACTTAGGAGCAGCACCACTAAAAAAAAATAGTTATTTCACTTCGGTGCCATTCTTTAGTATGTAAGGATGCAAAAAAAAAAAAAAATAATCGTCTTTCTGTAAATTTCTGCCAATAAAATCTGGGCTGCAGGGTGGTTGGAAGGTTTGACCCATCTTACGTGGCCAGGAATACATCATTACATGTCTTTATACCTAGATCTACAATTCCTGGGCTGTGAACATAAGCACAGAATCAATTATATACACCCAATTAAGCTCTTCTTTCAAGCTGTATGTCAAGCTGCATTTTATCCTATATAGAGATGTTTTGGGAAGGATAGTCTATGATCAAAGTAAGTTCTAGAGATGGTACTTGCGGACAACTGGAGAGGCCTGAAGGGCTTTTCAGTGTAGCAGACCGTTGAACGTTGAAGTCTCTGACAAAGTGTGCTCAGGAAGGGAACCTGTCAATCAGAAGTAAAATCTAGATGCTTAGATCCGGAAACAGTAAATGATCTGCCAGACCCATGGTCTGAGAGGGTGATGAGATCTTAACATTGTTTCCTAAAAAAGAAAATAGTGATTATTTAAGGGAACTCAGCAAGGAAGGTTTCCTTCCTAATCTCATAATCAAATCAAATCAGAGGACATTACAAAATGGACAACAAAAGAGACTGAGGATAGAGAAATTTTTTATTTCTTTTTTTTTTTTTTTTTTTTAATACCATAATCCTAAGAAATTGTACTAGAGGATACTCTGGAAGGAAAAGTTGTTTGAACCTTGGTGACATCGATCTAGGGAACCTTGCATCCTATTGACTAAGGAAGAAGTATTGCCCATATGGACAACTCAGTTATAAGGAGTTGTATCAGCAGAAATTAAGGTTTTAAAAAATAGAGTATGAGAGAGATACAGTATTTTTCATTCTACTAGGAGAATGTGATCTCTCTCTGCATTAAAAAAAATCTCTTATTTTGTGCTTTTCAGGGGCAAAACCTGTTTGAATAATGAATTTCTAAAGAAGACTGGGGATACATTGTGTTTATATTTGCACCAGGACAAAATAAAAGGCAAGATGTTGTTTATTTCTCAGCATTATGAACAACAAGAGCAGAGGTTACACTATTAATACTAGTTTTCTCAGTTCAATACCAAATCTGAGCATGATACTAATTTATGTGATACAGTAATTCCTTTAGAACAATATCTGATCTTCAACTTAGTTTATGAAAAATCCTCCAGTACGGCTCTTTTTTCACACTCGCAGACTTGGAAAGAATAAAATCAAGACTCTAATTAAAATTATGTAAAGGTTGAGCAATTTTCTGTTAACAAGATCATTTGTTGAGTATTTTCCCCACCTCTAGTTCAGAGTTCTTCAACTTTTTGGCCCTGCTTTTCCTCAGGGAAAGTACAGCAATTTATCAAGAACAGTTTGTGTTTAAGGAATACTGAAATGTTTATTGGTCATTTTACAAAGGGCATAATCAATATTTATTCCAGTCACAGTGAATACTTTGCAAACACAGGGCACATCATGTCCTTCTGAACCCAAGATTTTCTTTGTACCAACGCAATTTTATAAACTGTTAGTTTAGCTGGCTAATTATAAAAGTAACAAATCAAGCTGCGCATATGAACTAGTTTCCTGGTAAAACAAACCTTGACCGTAGCTAAGAGGAGACGGCAAGAACAGTGAATATTTTCTGCAATAATTAACCAACTGCAAAACAAACTACTTTTCTAGAGTCAAAAAAACCCAAACAAACCAAACCCAACAGCTTTAGTGAAAGCATCTCTAAAAGTCAACGTTGGGGTGTGAGCAAGAATTAGAAAGTTTGTATAAAATAAATATTTCACAAAAAACTGTGGGTCCTTTGACAACAGAATGTTTTTCATTTGTATTTCACTGACCTCAGAGAATGAAATTCTATTCATAAAGGAGTTTACTGAACACATTTTGGCCCCATCACTAATATTAAATTAATCACAAAATGAAATTATTTAGCCACAAAACAGTTTTGTCTTGGGTGAGGTGGATTCTGATTCTGATCTTATTTACAATGGTTTTACATCACTGTAATTTGATTTCAGTGAAGCATATGCTGTATAAAAGGGAAGAGAACATGGCTCATATTTTCTGCATGGTCATAAATTGCACACAATTGAAATAGAGGAATTTTTACTCTGGGAAGAAATCCATGAAAATGCATTTTGTTAAATTTGGGCAGCCTGTTTAGAGTGTGCCATTTATATTTTTTTATAAGTTTAGCTCCAACCAGAAAAGGTGTTAGATTTCCAGTACAAACAACTCGAAATCAGTCGAGTGATTCAGTTTTGTTAAGGATTCTTAGGAGAAAAAGGAAAAAAAAATCTAGAGAATTTCTGAAAGAAGAACATCTTAACTAGATAATGTCATTTGGCTATATACCTTGCAAGGTTGGACTAGATGATCCTTGAGGTCCCTTCCAACATGGTATTCTGCGATTCTGTGATTCTATGATATTTGTATTTGTTCAGTCCAGTATTACTCAGGTGTTTATCTGTAGTCAGAATAGGAAAGCAAATCGGAAGAGGATTCCCAGGCTGTTGTAGAGCGTCTTACTGGTTGTGACCAGTCAAAATCATGTTATTTGCATGAGACAGAGAAGAATGGTTATGCTGTCTGTGTTGAATTGCTTCTCAGGATGTTGCCACATTTTAGCCATCTCTAAATGTTGCCATGTTTTAGCCATTTTTTTTGCCTCTGTATTTTTTTTTTCTTTACTTTCTAACCAGAAGATGTGTAAGGTAGTTCTGGAGAAATCTCTGCTGTTGCTGCCATAAAAAATCCTAAGTGACTGCCTGAGTCCCTTGCAGTGAAGGCTCTAAGTTGTAGGGTCCCACAAAGACATCCAAAGACTGTAGCCTTGTCTCCTTGTTTCTTCTCTCTTGGAGGAGAGGAATTTCCTCTTGGGTGTTTTGTCAGCTAAGAAACATGCTTCTGCACATACCTCTGCATGATGCAACAGGAGGTCAGAGGTACCCTCTAACCTGTCATGCATATACACGTACTACATTCAGAGGGTTAAATTTTAGAGGAAAAAAAATAGAAAAAAAAAAAAACAGAAAAAAAAACAGAAAAAAAAACCCCCACACAAAGAAAAAAACCCACTTCAGACAGAAGGAAAGAAATCCAGTATTTCCTGCGAATTGTTTTCCTGTGTGAGGGAAAAAGAGCTACAGAGCTACTAAACATGCATGTAGCATAGCTGTGATTCTTCATTTGGGAATACTGCATAGGAAATGACCAGCTCTCCTTTAGCTCCCCATCCCTTGTCAGCTCCATAGGTCAGTGCCTGTCCATCCAGCCACCGCAAGTGACTCAGAGAAGAAAGGGCTTTCAGAGTACTACAGAGCTACAAGCACCTAGCCACAATCACCTCTTTTCGACGTCTCTTCTTGACTGCATTAGGAAATTCTGCTCTTCGCTTCCTTCCCTGCCCCTACACACGTACACCTACACACTTGAAGCATCAGCTGCTGTGGTGCCCATGGCCAGCCACATGCATGTCCCCTTTCCCTGACAGCACCTTATTCACCACGGTGAGTTTCTCTCCAGGAGTCAGCCTCAAATTCTCTTCTGGTTCTGATGCTCAGTCTCCCATGATGAGCTTCATCTCCCTAACAGGGAACCGAGGCGCAGCAGGATAAACCCACAAGCATCCCCAAGGTGCTGCAGTGGTAAGGGGTATAAAGCATCTTGGGTTGTTTCATAGTCTGAGTACATTTCTGATGAATTGTGAAGAGGAGTATCTCCTGCCATTGTCCTGTACATGCAGTTGCTTCTGTGGTCACTGGCATGCCTATCCAAATGGTAAATATTTCCTGAACTGGCAATCACATAACAAATGTCATGATAGACACTGAAAGAAAGTGTGGAGTTTGATGTAAGACTTTTCCGTTTAAATTAGAATTGATCTAGACTTAGAAACACTACCTGTTCAATGAAAACATCCTTATGTGACTCAGATCAACCACGTACAGAGCAGAAGAGAGTTTCTCTTTCTACTAAGGAAGCAGAAATAGAAAAAGCACACAGATGTTTTCTAATGAAAGGCAAAAGGAATCCTTCAGTTTATAAATCAACTCCTTTTTTGATACTCTAGATCAATATTTTCAGAGGAAAAAGGGATTCTACTAAGGGATTTAGGGTTCCAACTTGGCAGCATATTAAGGTCTTCATTAATGTGCTTTAAAATAATCAAGTATAGTTGCTGGGGTTTTATGCTTATGGGTAATTTTCGTTGTATTATCTGCACTTTTTAGAAAGTAGATAGAATGCGTAGGAACTCAATGGATATTGGAGAACTAAGAGAATATTATTTTTAAAATATAGGTGAAACTGAAAAAATATTAAATATCTCTAATGAAGCAGAACATCTTATATAGCAAGATTCTACTCTACATGAATAAGAGTAATAAAATGAGAGATTTTTAAAACTGGAAAACGAAAGAAAATTTGTCTGAAGAGGAAAATAACTTCCAACAGCTATACAGTTGGAGGAATAACCTACAAACTCGCAGTGCAGAAAGAGGCCTGAGGGATATCAGACAGCAAATTGTACCTGGGTCTGTAATGTGCTGTGCCTACAAAATAGCACTGGCTTGCGGGTTTGTGCTTTGCAAATGCAGAGATGAGTGGTCAAGGAACAGAGAGGTAAGTCATCCTCTGCTGTTGCTCTGCCACAGGCATATGGAAACCTGACCGTGTTTCTTGGTGCTGTGTTCCCAGAAATGTGGTATTGAATGGAAAGGGGAGCATTCAGGAAATGACACAGAAAATCTTGAAGCAAACAACTTATCATAAAAAATGAAAAGAAACAGGGAAATAAAATAATTTGGCAGTGGAATGCCTTGAGAGCAGGTGGTGGGCATAAAAGATGGTGCCTACAAATATTTGCTAGTTAAATTGAAGGGTAAATACTCTTGTTCTACCACACGAATATTTCTGGGAAAGGGTAAGTGACTCCATGGAGTGACAAATATTCTGATTTATAAAGCAACATTTACCTTACAGATATCATAGGGTAAATATTTTGGAGTGTAAATTTTCCGTGGAAAAATATTGTTCTGCGCTCTGCATAGAACAGTAGCTAGGATCACATGAATTAAATAAAAGGTAATTAATTGTCAGGTAGAACAGCAATATGACATTACAGAAATCCCATTATAAACCCCAACATATTATGGGGAATTTCTTACATAGTTCTACTCAAGAATGCATGGACTAACATGAATTCCATTTGATAGAAAACCTAAGCAAAACGTCCCAGCAACACATAAGGAAATAAAATCACACCGTTAAATAACAACCAACCCCATACTTTTCTGCATCAAACGTGAAGTCTGGCAAAACACTAACAGCAACTTGATTTACGAGATCCTGATTTTCCTCCAAGGGTTTACCCCGGACTTTATAGAGTTAAACAAATTAACCCTAATATTGCCTCTTGCCAGAGTATTCTTATTCTGTGTCTAGCACCCACTAACATTGTAAATCTTCATCATTAATGTGTCAAAACATCCCCCCAAAAAGTAACATCGAATGAAAGTAAATGCTTTTCTTCTTCACTTAATTGCTGAGTTGGGATATCACTCTGGAGATCTCTAGCGCAAGACTCTGCCCAGAGCATAGAGAACCAAAGTGGTTGCCACAGGCTGTGTCCACCCAGGTTTTGAATATATCAAAGGATGAAGACAACCTTGTACATTTTCTTCAAATCACTACTAAAATCTTCATCATATGTTAATGATGGAAATGGATCGCTGTACCTAAACTAGTAAATTACTGCTGGCAGTTCCACAATTGTGTCTCAAGTGGACATCAAGGCTAAACATCCATCTAACCTCAAACGAGATTTCAGAATTAATCCGCAAGATGGGACACTCTCATCTACAGTTTAGTTGTCTTATAGTCTGAAAATCAATTTTCTTGAACACGTGGATCAGATAGTGCAGCAGCCTTTTGACTGTTGTTAAGAATAGCAAAAGTAGGGATTTGTATTGTTAAGATGTGCTTATTTCAAACACAACTCTTTCAGTACTGAAAACTCAGTTGAATACAAAATATTCACTGAAGGAAGAGTGACTGAAGAAAGAGATTACTGAAGAATGTGACACTTCATAAGATCTCTTTACTACTGGCTTCTTCCAGCTCCCATCATTCTTCCTACCAGTTTTTTTTTTTAAGATTAGTCCAGCATATCACCTTATGTTTTTTAAAAATGTATGTGACATTTTTCCATACAAGAAAAGTCTTGTTGGACTCTTTGAAAAGGAAAATGTTGTATAGCTCATCATAATAATCAGTTATTATTCCCTTTTCTTCTTCAGTACATGGAGGACAAGGTTTCTCCTGAAGCTATATTGCAGGCAAGGAGTTACACACTGTGTTATCCATGCAGCTTATTTTACTTTCTAGACTGCTTCCCTATTTCCAGCTAGTCCGTCCAATTTACCCAGAGGCAAAACTTTCAGATTCTTTCCTGAGTTTCTACTGTTTCAGCATCTTTCGAATTCTCAAAAGCTTTCCTACCTTATTAAGTATGCCTAATGCTAATCGGGTACCTAAAAATGCAGCCACATTTCCTTCCACTAGCATGTCTCTATTAATGGATGCTGCATCTTGCTCAAGACCTCCAGCAACTTGTACAGCTCTTTCTGCTGACTCCACAATCTGCTGTTTACAGGCTGTAATGCAGTGGTTTGATAGTCACTGACGATGTCTTTGCCAGGGCAATCAAACCAATGCCATCACACGTGGTTTCCTTTCACACCCATCAACTCATCTTTCAGCATTCCTGCTTCAGGAGTCCATAATTTTGACTATGGGATGCAATGGAACTTTTTCTGTTCAAGAAAGAGCAGCTGTTCGGCCCCAAGTTTAGTTCACCAAAAGCAACAGGGAGATAAGTCTCCCTCGCAGCAAAGAGTGATCTCTGAAAAGTAGGAAGTGAATGCCAACCAGGACTTCTAAAGTTAGTCTCAACAAAGACTTTGAAACTATGTTTTAGTGGTAAGCAATCTAGGCTTAGCAAGGTAGAGGGGCTTAAGGAACTATAGAGGTGTTTTCCATCTCTAACTTCTATGATTTTATTATACGATGACTAATCTACCTTGCTTTAATATTCTCTTCTGTAACCCGTTCCATGTACTTATTGCCCTTTCAGTAATGCAATTATCTAAGAATCGATGATCATCTCATCCATACTAAACACTGCAGCAGGATAAACTACATTATTTCTGAATCATGTGCAATAATGGATTGTGAAGTCTAGAGCTGAATATCTCCAGTCTGCATAAGTTCTGCCTCTTAATTCCGTTTGCTTCATTTTCAATTAAATCACCAGTGTGTGAACAAGAGTGCCAGAGGATAGAAAGGAAAGAAAGCGGAGTAAAAGACAGAGATTAAAGGAATATAAAAGTGTCTTATGAACCAGGTGAACATGGAATTAGAAGTTAAACAGGTAAGGGAGAAAGAATAAAATAAGGGTGAAAAAAACTTAAAAAACCTCACCACTGAAGATATACTTACTGCATATTAACAGTGGGATACAGAACTTATGTTTTGATAACTTTAAACTAAGTCCATGATATAGATGTACTAACTAAACCCCATTTATATTTTAATTCCTACAGACTGCAAGAAATTTCCTGGTGACTTTCCAGTTTTTGCTGGACAGATGTTATATACATATCACAAACCCCACCATCATCATAATTGGTAGCTTTGTTGACAAGCTTCAAAGAGATGACAAATCATGAATAGTTGTGGAGACTCAGCTGCCCAAAATGAAAATCCTTAATGCATTTTGTCATGTATAATTGTGCTAGAGAGGTGCCAGGGAAGTGCTATCGATACCAAGCTACATGTCAGCAGAAGCTAAAGGCCTGGGAAAAAAGGGCCAGATCAGACAACCTTATAAATGCTGCACAGGAAGTGGGACTGATCCAAAAATACAGGGGGACGGAGAAGGGAGAAAGTACTTTGAAGGAAAATTCTTTGCCAGAAATATATTCCTACACTATTTTATCTTTCTCTGCTCATAAAAGGTCCCATTGTATTCCTTTGATGTTTCATGGGATGAAAAACCCACCCATGGAATGCAATTCAGAGAAGTTTAAGTAGGCAAGAGAGGAAAATTTCAGGATTAAAGTACCAGGAGGAGAAAGGAACAAAATTCACCAAACACAAATGGTGGCAAAGGACTGTACAATAGACATGAGCAATGCCAAGAAGTGCTGATTAACATAATGCTATTAAACATACCAAAAATATTAAAAGAAGAGCAAGTTAAGGACAGAAGAAATGGACACAGAAATAGAGGATAAGGCAAGAGAGAGGGAAAAATACTGATTAGTATCATGGAAAAGGAAAGTGGCAAAGAGGGAAAATCTAACAAAAGGACACCAAAAAGTTATTTAGATTCAGTGGTTCATTTTTTTCAGACTGTTGCCGTATACCTTTCCTGGCCAGAATGTGCAAAGGTACTGATTGCTGCTGCGCCTCTTGTTGCTATGCTGTTTCTTCTTCAATGTGAAAATATTATTGAAATCCCACTCCCACTACTTCACAAAGACTGAACATGCTGTCACCCGTGTTGCCTACTTGCTAAATGCTCTCAGAATGTTAATGGACAAGTAATGTGTGTAGGAAAGCCCATTTTGTAGATTAGATTTCTTAATGGACTTTCTGGAAGCATGAGAAGTAATTAATCTCCACAGTAACGTACTGTCACCTGCTGCTGTGGTTTTCAAAATGTCTTTTACCAACACAGCAATTTTATTTGTACAGTGTTGTGTCCATCTGCTTTCTGAATATGTGGGGGGGGGTGGAGTTGTGAAATGCATAACTTTTCTTACTGTTGCTTCTGCAGGAAGAGAGATCCACAATTCCACATAAAATATGCATATTTTCATCCATAGGTTACATCAAGTGTTCAGTAGCTTTATCCCATTCTTTGCAATTTTTCTGGTGACTTCACAGTTAAAAAAACATTCTTTCTTCTCCAATGTGTGACAGTCCAGGCTCTACAACCACGTAATACGTGAAGCTCTCAGCAAAGAGAATCCTGAGAATCCTTCATTTATCCCCAAGATAAGCAAAAGCCTAACTTTGTAATCTCCAGCTGAATACAGTGAGAGTTCACAGTTATACAGGACTTTCAAAAACCAGCCCAGTAGTTTAGGCTTAGCACAAGACATATGTTGGAAAACTTTTGTGTTTCATAAATTCCTTGAAATTCCTTCAGCGAGTTCAAAAATAATTCCATGATTCTTTCTGATGTTGTTCTGATCTCTGGTTTGTGAAACTGTAGTTTTCCCTCAGTGCATATACACCTATAGGTGTAGCACATGTGGACTTGGAAGCATTTGACAGTTTTTGGAATTGACTGAATGCCACATGTTGTTAGTGTATTACAGTAGTCCTGTTATTGCTTTTAAACAGGAATACTCTTTGGTATATCTATGCTTCCAGATGGGAGAGAAGAAATGTGGAGCCAGATAGCGTCATGAATACTAAGCCAATGTTGTTCTGGGCAAGATGAACTAAATCTCATTTTTGCATTAGTATACAACTGAAGACTTTTTTTATTATTCAAAATGGAATGAAGTTGTGACAAATACAGTTTGGAAAACAGAGAATAGAACTTCCAAACTAGAATAAAATGTTGAATATTGCACAGTTTTTAGTGTGTACTGGCATGATAGTCAATGCTGAGAAATAAGTTGAGGCAGGAGTCCAAAATGAATGTGTTGTTTAGGACCACACTTACGTAGAAAAAAATCACTTGAGTAGTTATCCTGTTTTCCTATGGAGACTAAGGCTCATGTAATGATACTATCTGTGTGCATCTGTCCCCACATCCTTTTGGACATCCCTTTCCACCCCAAGTAGCTTTTGGACCATTGGCAAGCTGTGACATTTGTTGAAAAGGGTAGAGGCCTCAGGTATGGATCATTAAGCACTTAAGATCATAGTACTTAGGAGACCAAGCAGAGGAGAGAGACCCACACATCTCACATAGAGGAGCAGCTGCGACAGAAGCTCATGCTTGGATAGACAGAAGAAAATCTGCATATGAGCAAGGTTTGTGTCTTCCCATGGAGAATCCCATAGATGTCTCTCTGAGACGACCGAAGCCAGTGAAACATGAGGCTCATTGCATGAAAAAGTGATACTTTACTCCACAGAAATGCTTGCTAAGATTCCAAGCTAGTTCAGAATGGATTATAGGTGAAAAGCATCCTTTCATCTTTACCCTTGTTTAGATTTGAATGCAAAGTTTTGACTACTGCCATTTCAACTTCACTTGATACATAAAGGGTTAAATAATAAATTAGTATAGTTTGTAAAATTAGCTTTATTTTCTTAAGACTGCTGGAGAGGCAAAGTATTTTAAAATGAGTTTATTTTTAGTTTTCAACTAAATTTTACTAATTTGGAAAAATATGTGCAGCTAAAAACAAGGGTAGAACTGCTGGCCTGTTAGCCTTTATTGACATGAAGCCATTTAATGACTTGATCCTTTTCTTAACGGAGAAGACAGCAGAGTTCCTTGCCATTGTTGTGAGAAGTGTTGTCTTGCATAGTTTAAGGTAAAGAAAGAGCAGCTTGCAGCAGAGGTGCATTTGGAGACCTTTTTCTGGGTCAAGAAAAGGGAAAGAGCCTGAGTGTGTATGTTTTTGGCAGAAAAAGGACAAGTTCATATCTGTTCTATGGTAAATTATAGGGAGGGCAACTACTGCCTGGGGGCTGAGTATATTTCTGTCTTGTTTTCTCAGTTACTGCACAGAGATCTTGCCAACTTATAGATCACTCATCGACTTTGTGAGAGCTCCTACAGAACTGATTCGTGCTTGTGCAATGCTCTGCCCCTTCCATGTTACACATGGAATAACATCTCTGCTGGGACTCCTGGTGCTTGAATATGGGTTATGTGAAAGAAGCAAGCTCTTTTGTTCTTTACCCTTGAAAGGATCTGATGAAAACACCAATCCTCCTCTTCCAAGATCAAACTTTTTGCTGGAATACCCATCATGTGCCGTGTTTGTTTTCAATAGGCTCTGCTCTCTGCAGCCTTTAGGGATAATGAGAAGCCCTCCACGGTTGTTGTTTGTTTGTTTTTTTTTTAAGAACAACACACAAATCTCGTACAGGTATCATCCCAAAATGCAATAAATGTGCTGCATTTGAAAGCTATTGATGTTCTAGCAGCAATGTCATTCATGCACACAGCTATTCCATTTTGGGAGCATACCATCATATATTGCTGAATTTATTTGGAATCCATCGCCACACTTAGTTTTGTCTAGTAACGAGTATACCTCAGGACTGATTTTCTTTTTATGTCGTGTGTATTCTTTGTGACTGAGACTTATGGCCTAGTTTGAAAAATGTTTCGTCCAGAGAAAGTGGCAGCTTACACACTCTCATAACTCTGGACGCTATTTTCCTAGTCCAAATCTTTCTCAGAGTGCAGATATTTTCTGGGGCAGCATAGTGAAACAAACCAAGAAACTAGGAAAAAGTTTAATTTTTAACCCATTGCCCAGTCTACTTCACCATGCAGCCCCTGAACAGGCATAGCTAAGCAGTAAAAAGTCTGGGATTAACGCTCAGGAATTATTTA
Source organism: Leptosomus discolor (assembly GCF_034619465.1). Lineage (NCBI taxonomy): Eukaryota > Metazoa > Chordata > Aves > Leptosomiformes > Leptosomidae > Leptosomus > Leptosomus discolor. Next base: position 154,152,249 of record NC_141391.1, read on the forward strand.
ACCCAGCAAAAAGAAATGCTCATAACACTATGGATGTGGGATAATTTCACTGCCTTGAGAGTAAAAACCAGCTTGAGCATCTTGTGATATTTAATGCTGAGGACAAAGTATTTTCTCCCATTTTCTATCAGGTTGTACATGGCTGAGTGTGATCCCAGACAGGGCACATCTCCTCTCTGTGCTTTCATTTACCTGCCTACAATAGGGATAATATACACGCATCCCTTTCAGAGATGATCTCCAGATACTTTTTACAAATAATTTTGCAGACAAAAACCACTGTACAATTACTAAGTACACTTTCCCTGAAATTCTGAAACAAGCACTCAGATGGGTAGCAAAATATTAACGTGTCCTCTGTGTGGAGAATTATAGTGTTCAGGGGAAGTGGCATGAGCCTTTTCAAACTAGCTGGTTCACAACGTGATCTGGTCTTGTGTTACACGGTGCTGATGAGCTAGCCCTCAGACGATGACTGTGGGATGACTTGGCTCTGAGTGGGTGATGGGGAACAAGACGTTGAATGAAACTGTTAAAACTCCCACCAGAGCTGAAACTCTTTCGTGGCAGAGAAATGGGAAAGGCTGAAACAGTGTTGCACTCTCGGACTGTAAGTAATAACAGTCAAGGAAAAAAAAATCAGATAGAAAAGGCAGCTTTATTTTTGGTAATTTGCTCTTAAGCAGCTTTCTGTTGACTCGGGCAGAAGTTGTTAAAGGTGAAATTGTAGTATTGACGTTTGAGTAGATGAAACATGAGAGAGATGTGAGTGCATGAAAACAAGGTGAAAGAAGCAGATCACCCACAAGGTTTGCATATTTGACAGTTTTAACTGAGCTTCTGCTAAGAGACTAGATTTTGAGAGGGGAGTAAATATCTTGGAAAATTTCTAGCCTTGTAAGGGTTAATTCTTCCTAAAAAATCAGCATTTTCTTAACCAAAAGATGTCCCCAGGCCAAAATAATTTTTTATCGGAGGTGGATAATGAAAGCACTTTATGGAATTCTGCTCTGTATGCCTCACTGTGTATGTCAGGGGAGATAAAGGTGCCAAATTTGAGGCTATCATAGATAGTTGATCATTATGGAAGGGAGCATGGAAACTGGGTGAATAAAACACATGTAAATGGCAAAAGCATTTGGGTTAGAACAACAGGCAATGAAGTAGACAACAAAAACAACACTTTTTTGGGGTTCAAATATGATTTACTCAAAAAATTATTTCCCTAGAATTACAACAAAGGAACTGTTCAAGGAAAGAGAAGAAACCAAAAGATCCCAAATCATCCTCAGCTCAGGATTTAGGGTAGTTTCTTTTCTCATAAAGTTAAGACAAAAGCAAAAACATTATAGAAAATAATTGTTCTGGGCATGCCAAAGAAGATCCAGTAGAGCTAGTAATCTGTATGTTCACTGGAGAGAAAAATACTGCATTCCTTTGCCTTAGTAAGGAAACAAACCAATGAAATGTGTATATAGAAAAAGAATCAATTTCCATTTCCTGTGAGGCAGAGTCATTCTCAGAGAGGTAGCTGACATACTGAAAGTAACAAAGCAGGTCATATCAGCAAGGCTCCTTCCTTGTTTTGCCCTAGGAATGTTGTTTAACATTTCAAATACATTGTGGGAAAACAGCAAAGCTTTTTGATGGTACACAGCGATACTAAACACTTTGCAGATAGCACTTCATCTGTGGAAAAGCATACCCAAGAGAAGAGTGGACATAGAGAAGTATACAAGTATTTGATTTAAAAAACCTGCCCAGATCCCTTTGAAATGTGGGCTATGATCACCAGAGCTACAAAATAAAATCCTGTAAAAAAGTAATTAAGAGATAGCACAGGATGGCTGGCACAGCCTGTTCTTCATCCCTACAACTGAAGTGCTGCTAGATAGGCTGTTATTTAAAGGCCACAGGATGATGACCTCTAAGATGCTGCAGAAACCTTTGTTAAAAGGATATCTGAAGGTCAGGAAAGTACTGAAAGATCTCAGAATAGTGAAGAATATTTGATACTGTCACCTTATGAAACATCATTAAGAAAACTACTAAGGGACCATCACATATGTCAGAAGTCAAGTAAGAATCAAATGAAAGAATCAAGGTTAGTGACTATGCGTGGGAGAAAGCTGCGTAAAGTGAAATAGGTCTAGAGCTGCGAATGAATATAAAAATTCCACAGGGCTGAGCTAGACTGTTCCTGCATATTGACAATTATGGGTAAATTTATGTGATCTCACAAAAGCGATACACTGTTAAAACTGAGTTCCCATTTTAAGCTCCAAAAGGTCAACTCAAAAGTCTCCCAAGTGGTAGTTACTTTCTTTGTGTCTTGTAAAACACTAATTAGAATTTTGAGAATGTGTTTGCAGATGCCAGGCAATCAAAACAGAGCTGTGCATAGATATAGCCTTTTTTTTTTCTCTCTCTCTCTTTTTTTTTTTTTTTTTTACGAGAATGAGTGAAAATAGTTACTTTAAAGTACCCACTCACAAGAATAACTCTGTTCATCAGTCTAATTGGAAGCAGACACTGTCTTTCCATCACAATAAATTCACAATAGTTCATTAGCTTCTATAAGAAGGTGAAATGGATCATCTTGTTAACATTGACATTGTTTGAAATGGCTGATTTCACTATGTATGTGTTGAATTTTGCAGTATATCATAGAATCATAGAATCATATCTATACAACAAAAACAGTTAATTAATTAAGGAACTGTTTGGAAGACAATGGCAGAGAGGGAAAACTAGTACTTCCTGTAGATCCCAGAACTACAGCTTGACTGAAAGCTGAGAGGTTGTTTAAATAAATACAGCTTTTGAGTATGAACATGTTGAATTATCAGCACTCACCTGAAGGGCAATAACTTGCTACGTTGCAGTAAATCAGTTGTTTTCAGTCACAGAAAGGGATGATTTGATTTTTCCCTGTACATGAAGAAAGTGTAATTGTAAGAACAAAAATAGGGAATGTGCTTTTAGTATCGTCAATATGATCACAAAACCACCCTTGAAGATACAGAAGTGTCCTGGCATTTATATTCTAGATAGAAGTGTTCCAGCCCTAGGGTAACTGTTGTTACCTAACAGGAGGGATGCGGTCATTATTTTGTTTTATCAGCTCTTCTTTCTCTCCCTTTTGCAGGGATTTAAGCACCCTGTGGTCTCACTCAGTTCTTCAATCCATTTCCCTGGCTGAACTGGCAATCTACTCTGTGGATCTGATGGAGGGATTTTATCACGGACCTGGCTCTGCATGCAAATTAGGGATGCAAACTAGGGAAGGACAAGAAAGAGGAAAAGCTAGTGTAATACCTGAAAAAGAAATAGGAAGCACATCAGCTCTGATTCTCTTCTTTCTTACTTTATCTTTCCTAAGAGTAACTTTATTGACTTAACCAATTTTTGAATATATTTTTTTGTCTGCACCTTTGAGAAAGAAGAGTCAAGGTCATTGTTTCCAATTTATACCTTAATACTCTAAGTTTTGACATAGATATGGGATGCTAGTTTATTATTTATTTTGGAGGATAATCCCTGATTGTAAACTCAAAATACAATATAGCTCACTTATGACAAAGTAAGGGTATTTTGGGGATTAAGTTTTCCCTATTACATTGCTAAAGCTCACATATTTGATTCTGTTCCTTAGCTCTATCACCTAGATTGATTGATATTTTCACATCAAGCAAGCAAAACTGCCACTCAGTTTTAAAATAAAGAAATAGAGAGATTTCTCTTTCTGGTCTTATCTCCCTGCAGCTCCCTTCTGGCTTCCAGTCTGTTTTGATCCTATCTAGTCCAAGGCAGCTCCGCCAAAATTCACTCAGAAAATTTAGTTTCAGAATACAATCCTAGCCCCTATGGGAAGACTGGGTGCTCTGCCATTGACACCAAGGTTGACTCAATGTCAAGGAGCCTGCACATGTCCTGGGCTACTGTTGCCTGTGTGGTAACTGATCAAGCCTCCTGGGGTTTCTTGTGAGACTCCCTCAGCTCTTCCTGCTTTATACCCTCCAGTGGGACACCCACAGCTCACACACTCAAGCAGTGATGCAGCAGCTTCTCTCCTGTGCTGCAATGTCGAATGCCAGACATAGCTGACTGCTTTCTGAAGCCCTCAAAAATGGCTATGCAAACTGACCAAGATTATCCCACCCCAAAACTGAACGCTCTGTCCTGTGGTCAGTATGTTACTGTGCCCCCCGTGTTACACAACCCAACATGCAGATGTTCTCGCACTGACCAAGAGAAAAGTAGAAAGGTCTTTCTGAGAAAATATACCTTTTCTTAGAGCATTAGGAGACAAGTTCTGCCAGTTTTACCTCTGGGCAACAGGTCTTTATGCAAGTGATTAAATTAACGCTATCACTGTGATGTTGTATGACACAAGGGAAGGCACGTGACTTCAGCTGTATGTGGGCAGCCCTCTGTAACATTTTCTATGACAAAAAAACTGCTTGAGAGAATGCTAACAGCCTCACATACCTGCATGCCTCCACAGAGCCAGGGCCTGCTCCAGCCATGGTATGGCTGATGTAACTGTCTCCCAAAACTCTGAAGATGCCTGTGCTATTACTGCATAATAACCTGGTCTTTAAGGATAGTCCATTTATCCTAACGCCCCTCTCATCCTAGAATACAAAAGCCTCTGAGGTGCCCATCCTGTGAAAATATCTCACTTAATGGGGAAGAGAACAAGCCCATACACCAGTCTTAAATAAATGATCATTACCACTCTGACAAGTATTCCCAGGTCTTTTTGCAATGCATGATTGCAGGATCATACAAGCCAAAAGGGCTCACTGGCCTTTTCCTGACAAATATGGCTAGAATGGGGCTTGTCCTTTTTAGAGGTCTATTGCATTCAAGATTTCTGGTGGCTTTGTGTTTACCAGGGTTTGAAACCATGAATAAAGCTTCTGCCCTTTTTGTCCACGCGGGGTCAACATCATATGCTAATGCACAGCTTGAATCTTCAAAAGATGGGATCTTCTAAGGGGCTATAAATATCAGCCTCTTTGCTGCTGGCCATGCCCTGGAGAGGAGCAACAGCAGCTGTGCTCTGCTTCTAGTCTAGAGCTGAGGCTACACTCAACTCTGAGTTCTCCATGTAAAATGAGAGCAAAGCCATGCTTAACTAGGTGCTTGAGGTAGGCTTCAGGCATGCCTAGCAGGGTGAGTGCATGAAAGGTTGGGTCTATGCTTTCCCACAGCTCCCAAGCATACCTACTTGCACTTCAGGCAGCTTGAGCTAGACCTCATGAAACACCCAGCCCTGAGGGCATCTGCTTTTAGGAAAGATCCCATGTCTGGCTAACCTGCCCACCATGCCTCTACCACAGGAACACCTGGGGCTTGTGGGAAGCCTCTGTTTGGACTTTACCTTTTGATACCTTGTGTGTATAACATTGGGCTTTAATTAGTAGCATGTAGGCATTTGGAAAACACACAGGACTTTGGCCTCTTTCTGTCCTTGTGCCCTAGGGTATAGCACAGATGCAATACAAAAAAAAAAAAAAGCAGACCCTGCCTGATGTGCTTTATGATATGTACATTTTCTTTCTCTCTACGTGATACCTTGCTCCCAGACAAAAAAAGGTATCAAAATGACTGAGAAAAAGCTTTTGAGGCCCTCTAAAGCCTCATCCATTGTATTTCAAACCACAGGTTCCATAACGACACCACCATTTAATTCCATGGAATTAATTAGCATTGGTGCTCCCAACTTCTGTTACCTCAAACCTTTTCTCCTTTTAGTAAAACTAATTGCAGTTCCTGTCCCTGCCACCAACATAATATCAGAAGCTATTAACTGCAGCCATTAACTGCAGCTAAAGAATACTGCTTTGTTCACTTCTCCTGCAATCCATGAATTATGGACCTGGGTGAATTATAACACTCTGAAAAGATTTATAAAAACGTTGCAAGTGACTTCTCAAAATATCTGTTGATTTCAGTGTAATGGACTCCTGTGCCTCCAGCCACATAGCTACCTGTGCACCTTCGTGTACTTGTGGATTTTCCATCCTGTGCTTTAGGATGGGAAAGAAGATGCTCATTTTTTGTTGTTGTTGCTGATACACACGTGAGTTTCTACCAAGGGAAGAAAATGACTGGATCTGTAATATTGTGAACTCAGTGCTAAATGGTAAGTAGTACAAGCTGTTACCATGAAAAAAAATCACACTCAGGACAGTCTGTGTAGTATTAATCTGGATGTTAGCAGGGGCTTAGAGTTGTGAAGAGGCCCTAGGGTGATTCTGAGCTGTTACTTTCATGTCAGGCCCACTCCAAAGAGATTGTCCTTGATCTCCTCTACCTTTAGACAAGGAAGTAAAAATGAGGCCCAAGGCACCAGCAGTGACTGTCGCTGGAGAAAGAGGGACTGACAGATTAAGGGTTGTTCGTGTTCGACCTCCAGAGTGGATGGGCACCCAAAGCCTCCTTCACAACCGGGTTTATTTCAGTAAGGACTCTGCACAGGAGAAAAGCAAAATGCAGTGATCATGTGTCTTTGAAATTCCATATGGATCTAAGAGCCAGTCTCTGGGAAAAAATATTAATGATGGATGATACTGAAAACAAATCAGAAGTATTAGTTTGACCCAGGGCACCCAGTTCTTAATCCCTAGCTCAGCTGTTGCAACATTTTTTGGAAGACTTAATATGAAATCCAGCTGTGGTGATGTACAAAACTGTCACTGAACTATGCCAAATACCAAATCTTTAATGAGGTTGTTCTTGTGTTTTATGGGATGCAGAGCAGTAACCTGCTTTCTGCTCTGATTAAGGGTAGGAAGTGACTACCTTTCAGTGCTGCATCACTTATAAAAAATAATAAAAAATATTTAAAATCCCTTAGAAGCTAGATGTGGAAAATTAAAGAAGTTTTGATGAATAAACTTCTCTCCAATTAACTTAAGCTGTTCAAATCCTTTAGAAGAGACATTGAAATGTTTTTGAGACACTAAGTTAATTTGGCAAAGTCTAGTAACAGCATCAGATTTTTCTGAACAACCTGATTTTCATGGTACAGATGTGTCAGCATAAGTATGGAAGCACTAATCATTCTGGTATAATTAACTGCCTGGTGAAATGTCTCATTAGCGTGGGGAGTTACTGATGAATAATTTGTCATATTCTAATTATTCCTTCCTCCCCCCCCCCCCCCCCCCTTTAAAAATACATAATTATAAGCATTTAGGAAATAAGTTGCATGGTGTTGAAAATCTACCTCATCATTTAGATCCTTCCAACTTTTCTGAAGAGCAGTTTGTGCTAAGTGCTGAGAATTACGGTAGCTATGGAAATAGCTGTTGATAACATTGCAGCACTGCACTAGGACCACAAGGGCCTGAGTATGATCTGTAAAGTGCCCATTTGAGAAAGGCCCCTATTGTGCTTTACTGCCCCAAGAATGAAAGCAATGAGATATAATGTTAGGCTATGAGCAGACTCTGATGAAGCTTCAAGAGTGTGTTAAATTCCTTGCTGACCAATTAAAGACCACATGTGTTACCAGCTCCCCCTTCCTGACAAAGCTCTCCTAACTTAATGGAAACATATATTAGAGTGAAAAATGCTTCAAGCATGTTTCCTCTAACTAGAAAAAGGAAGAGGTGACACACCTCTGGAACCTGGAAAAAGTTGAGAATGAGGTAGTTTATGTTGCATATATACATACAGCAAGCATTCGAGTTATACGGTAGATGGGCTTCATAGTAAACCTTGAGATACATTGATCAGAGCTGAAGCTGGTCAGTGAATGAATGGTGCACCCTCGCTGTGCTGTTTGGGAATACTAGCAAGGGCTCTAGCTTCAACTAGTACGTGTACCTTGATAGGGTGCAGCGCCAGAGTCAAAATGTCGTGAAGTTCACCTGCTTTGCACTGTAGCGTGTCTGAGCAGACAGGGCATGATGTACACTACAGTTCTGCTCCAGGCAGATAGTATTAGATTGTCCTAAGAAATTGCTTCTGTGCTTTCCTTTTCTCTTCTACTTTTATTCTTATTTAGTCTGCAAAATTTGCTGAAGTGGGGGCAGGGAGTAAACAAAGATAGTTTTGTGGTTTTGCGCTTGCTTATATACAAGACATCCCAAAGTCGGGCATTTGTACACTATTGTAAGCCTTCTAACAGCTTCACCAGAACAGCACTATTAACTAATTTTCTGTCTTTCAGGGCTCTTATACACCATGTGAAGTGCTAGACACAAGGAATTTGCAGTAGTCTTTCAGTAAAATTTGAGCCAGAAGAAGAGAGAAAACTCAAGCATTCAGACTAACTATTTGGACAGGATAGGGAGGCCAGTAAGGTCAGTCAACCGTGCATGGAAGGCCAAATGGTTGCAGGTCATCTGACTGTAGAGAAAGCTAGTACTCGTTAGCTCTGTTGGTAAAACTGTGAACCTCAGCATCTTGGAGCAGGATTCAATAAGAGTAAATTTTCTTTAGTCCATCTTCCAAACAAGTGGATGAGTTGAGGATTTGCTCCTTGTAGTCACATCGCAAATGAAGCTCAAACTACTTACTTTCTCTGTATTCTCTGTTTTAAAACAGGAAAGAAACAGCTAGCCCCTATGGTTCAAAACAAAACTAATAACCCTTAGGTTTGTTGTCCAAGAGACAAATAAACATTTTTTTTTTACTTTAAAAAAAAAGGTGTTGGTGTTGTGAGGGTGACTTCAGAGTATTCATCAGATCCATCCCTTTTTTCCCAAACTGACATTCATTTCTGTCAAAATTTTCAGTCTTAAAGCTCTTCAGCATGCTTCTACAATGTAAAATCATTCTCCTAAAGTCTCACCAGTCCAGTTCTCATTATTATCGCAATGACCATGTCCTTTTAATAGCCCACAGAGGAAGATAAAGCATTTTATTTCTGAACACCCCCTTTGTAACCTTGCTGAGCACAAAATCCTAAAGAAAATACAGAGCATTGCCCTCTGGCTGCTTTTTGTATTAAACATAGTCCTAATTTTGTATTCTGGCATTGACTGAGACTTCTGGGGTGATAATAATTCAAATCAAACTTATGAAGCAGAGAGACTGCCTTCTGTGAGCTCTGCCAGTCTCTCATTTTTTTTCCTATTTTTTATCATCCTTTCATACTTTCAGGTGGTTGGGTGCTTTTCAGCACCTCCCACATTTTCATAGTCAATTTAGAAATGCAGTGAGTGAAAACTCAGTGGAACGGAAGAACAGCTGGTGAAGAGCAGAAAAGTTAAAAGCCTCACTCACCTGTTTTTCTGCACATTAATCTTTGTAAAGGAATTAAGTATTGTGAGGCAAATGCATAGACCATGCGAGGGAAATACTCTCCAGGTCATATTCATCAAGCATTCCTATCCCTGTTCTCTGAATGACACGGCTATAGATTCAGTTCCCTGGAATCATCCCTGTTTGCATTCAGCATGTTGTGGCAGCTCATGCAGTGACAGAAGAAAGGCAATGTCTGTAATATATTCAGGGCTCTTTAGAAAGCGACTACAGTCATGCAATTAAAAGAAAGGAGCAGGATTTAGGTGGGTTTCATTCTGAAGCTGAGCCACACTGTTTTAGTGTGACTTCAGTCTTTCTATTGTTCACTTTAACCCACTGTGTCTCATTTTCCCATCACAGAACTAGAATAATGGTGCACCCCTTCTTCATAGGGATCTTTTGAGGCTTATTTTGTTTGTGAAGCTCATGGAACTGGGAAATGGACAGAATAATAAAAAGTCACAATGATACACCATTATTCTCCCTGCTTCCCCATCACTTGTCAAAACCTGCTATATCTCAGAAACCATCAGTGTTAATAGCTAGAATAACAAATGCTATTCCAGGGTGGGGTTTTTTAGATTTCTCAGTGTTTTAATGAAGTTCTACAGAACTTTTATCTGAAATAGCCTAAATAAATAAACAAGTGTTAATGCAATGACCTTTATCCACTTGTCTCTCCTTCACTATTGCTTATTTTCTATCAAAGCACTCTTTCTTTCTGGCAGGGACTGTGTCTGTTTACACAGCATCTAACAACACAGTGAGTTTATAATGTGAACAATGAACTGCTGGAAAAGTTTACATTGAAGACTTTTTGTCACATGAAATACCTAAGGCTTCAAGTCAAGAAAATATCCCCCTCTAAGACAGAATTTAAATGAATGGGGTCCCCAGAAAGGATAAATTTAAATGTAGACTTGAGAATTTTCCCAAAGGGAGGCTTAAATGCCCTTTGGACCTTTTCTTTTTTCCTTCTCCAAGAAGGAAAAATTCTGAAGTTCAGGAATGCACAGACTTGTTTGTGTCATCATTAGCAGAGATGGTTGCTCCTCCTGGCTGTGACAGACTCCAGCTGTATTTGGGGCACTGTATTACTGTCAAACAGCAGCTACACCCCTAGCAGTGAAACTTGTATTTAAATACAAGCTGTCGTACTTACATGAATGATTGGCTAATGTAATATGAATTGTATTATGTGGAAGGCTGATAAGAAGATCTCTACATGTAACTTTTGGCCTCAAGTAGTCAAGTAATTGATTCTTCTAATCTTTGGAATACTTAGGATGTTACTGTAATAAATAAATAGGCAATAAGTAATTTCTTGAAATATCTTCGTGACTGAAGTATGAGGCTTTGCCAATATACTTTAGAATAAATACTGTCCTAGTTATCATTACTGCAAGTAGTCTGTTTGCTCTGGGAATTCCATATCCTGGGGTGAACCATGATGTTTTTATTTATAGTTGCAATGTGAAAGTACCTCCCCAGGTGATAGGATAAACTTTAATAATATAATAGCTGGGAAATAAGCAACTGAAGCTTATTGGAGACTTTGAATACTGCCTTATATCTGACAATTTGGTGCATGTCTATATAGAAGGAATTCAATTTATTTTTCATTCTCTTTTGTATTTTGCTTTCCGGGTTGGAATTGTTTGTCATTCCGCCACTTATGAAATCAAGAACATTAAAATGATTAGAGTTTGCTTGACAGCCTTGGGGAAACTTTAAAAAAACATTTAATTTAGAAGCAATCCTGCCTCTGTAGTTTATATTACCTATAGTTATTTCCCAATTGGTTGCTGTGGAAACAAATGTCATAGCAAAACCAAAGGACTGCATTCCAGGTGCAACAGATGCAACACATAGTCCCATGAGAAAGGCAATGCTCTGGGAGAGTGATTTGTCTGGCAGATGACTGATGCCTGGACTCTGTAGTTTGGCCCATTTGTGCCCAACACAGCACTAAAGACTGAGAACAAAGATAAATTTCAACCATTTTTATGGTGGTTTGTTTGGTTGGTTGGTTGGTTGGCTGGTTTGTTTTTTGCTGTAGTTAGGTATTGTTTAGGACAGATTAAAGTGTCCTTCAACTCATTCCTGTCAACTCATGACACTTGGGAGCTGACCTGACAAAGAAAGAAGTGGCTTTGGCATTACCTCAGCCCTACTCCCCAGGGAGATTTATCTGTATAGAAAGAATGATCAAGGAGTCAGTTTGACTAGTTTCACCCTGCTGCAAAAGTGGTTCAGAGCAAACACAGGAAGAACGGGTTTTGTCTTTCTGAGCTGAAAAAAGCTGAAAACCTGTCGTTTGGTTCTTCTGGATACTGTTCAGCTGGTGAGACTATGATGCAGCAATTGCTTACTCCACAGAAATGGGTTAATGTAAATTATTATTATTAATTCAAATAGCATAATATAAATTTATCAAGTAGCTTTAGGTGGAAAGAAAGGAACTTGTGAAGAAAGGCACAACTTTCCTTCTGTTAAAAAATTAGAACGAAATGTACTGAATTTTCGGTTCAAACTGACAATTCTTTCAAAATACAGGTAAAAATTATATGGACATTCAACCAGAAAAAAATGCCACCCACCCACCCACCCTCAAAAAAAGCAGCACAATAAATATTTTGCTTGGGGTTGACAGATACATTTGAAGTTGACTTGAATTAATGCAATTTGACAGGTTTGTTTCTGCCAGGAAACTGAAAAAAAAAAAAACCTCCTAAAGGAGAGCTTTAGTTTTCCTCCTCCTTTCTTGGCTTCAGTAGGTCCTGTTGGCAGAGTGATGTCTCAAACATTTTTGACTATGCCAGATGATTAAATCCTCCAAGCTGGCAATAATTCCTTTTATTGCCTCCATATGTTGCACTGAAACCCTTTCCCTGCACATAACTATCATCAGATCCTATACCTATAGGTAATGTATCCTATCCCTTGTTGCCTTCATCGTTTTTTTTGTCAGGAACTCCCTAGATCATGAAATGTACCCTATCAGCTGCCAAACAATCCTGATCCACCTAAGCAGTGCGCAGTATGTTGGTCTTTTAGTTTCTTGCACAGCCTTAGCTATAAGGTTTGATTAATTTTTTCAAATACACTAGAAATTTTATGGTTATAAATAGTAATGCAAATTTTATAACCACAATATTTTACTTAGAGTGTAAACTCATTTAAATAATGTCATCCTTATTTGTAGACTGAGGTCTCACACTGTGAAGTGTTGATCAGTCATTTGAGCTTTACGTTAAGTGTAACATTTAAAGGTACGATGACATGGAAGAAGTATTTATATTTTCCATAGAACAAATGACCGCTAATTACACAGTGTGCACATGTAATGGGCTTTCAGAATTCTCCATGCTATTGCTTTCTTCAAAAAAAAAAAAACAACAAACCAATAACAGAAGGGAAAAGAAGGCTTTTTGTGACTAGTGAGATTTGCATTATTGCTTGTGGTTTAACCCCAGGCAGCAACTAAGCCCCATGCAGCCACTCACTCACTCCCCCTACAGTGGGATGGGGGAGAGAATCAGAAGAGTAAAAGTGGGAAAACTCATGGGTTGAGATAAAGACAGTTTAACAGGTAAAGCAAAAGCTGTGTGCACAAGCAAAGCAAACCAAGGAATTCAGTCACCACTGCCCATGGGCAGGCAGGTGTTCAGCCGTCTCCAGGAAAGCCGGGCTCCATCACCCTTAATGGTTCCTTGGAAGACAAATACCATCACTCTGGATGTCCCTCTCTTCCTTCTTCTTCCCCCAGCTTTGTATGCTGACCACAACATCATATGGTATAGAATATCCCTTTGGTCAGTTGGGGTCATCTGTCCCAACTGTGTCCCCTCCCAACTTATTGTGCACTCCCAGCCTCCTCACTGGTGGGGTGGGGTGAGAGGCAGAAAAGACCTAGACCCTGTGTAAGCACTGCTCAGCAGTAGCTAAAGCACCCCTGTGTTATTGTAACATGTTTGCATATGCATGGCAAGGTTTTGGTAGCGGGGATGGTTACAGGGGTGGCTTCTGTACAAAGCTGCTAGAAGTTTCCCCTGTGTCAGATATAGCCAATGACAGGTGGCTTGAAGACGGACCCGCCACTGGCCAAGGCCGAGCCCATCAGCGACAGTAATTTCGCCTCTGTGATAAAGTATTTAAGAAAGGGAAAAAGTTGTCGTGCAGCAGTAATTGCAGCAAGAGAGAGGAGTGAGAACATGTGAGAGGAATATTCTGCAGACACCAAGGTCAGTGAAGAAGGAGGGGGAGGAGATTCTCCAGGCACCAGAGCAGCCATTCCCCTGCGGCCTGTGGTGAAGACCATGGTGAAGCAGGCTGTCCCCCTGCAGCCCATGGGCGGTGGAGCAGATGACTGCCTACACTCTGCAGAGGGCTGCCACATCAGAATAGGTGGATGCCTGAGGGAGGCTGTGACCCCGTGGGAAGCCTGCACTGGAGCAGGCTCCTGGCAGTACCTCTGACCCGTGGAGAGAGAGAAGCCCACGCTGGAGCAGGTTTGCTGCTAGTGACCCCATGGGGAGGAACCACACTGGAGCAGTCAGTTCCTGAAGGACTGTGCCCCGTGAAGGAGACCCATGTTGGAGCAGTTCATGAAGAACTGTAGCCCGTGGGAAGGACTCACACTGGAGAAGTCACGGAGGACTTTCTCCCGTGAGAGGGACTCCACATTGGAGCATGGGAAGTGTGTGAGGAGTCCTCCCCTTGAGGAGGAAGGAGCGGCAGAAACAACAGAGTGATGAACAGACTGTAACCCCTGTTCCTTGTTTCCCCACTGCGCCACTTGGAGGGGGAGGAGGGAGAGAAATCGGGATCAAAGTTAAGCCTGGGAAAGAAGAGAGGAGTGGAGGGAAGGTGTTTTAAAATTTGGTTTTATTTCTCATTACTCCTTTCTCAGTTAATTTGTAATAAATTACATTTTTCTGATGTCGAGTCTGTTTTGCCCGTGATGGTAAATGTTGAGTGATCTCCCTGTCCTTATCTCAACCCTACAAGCTTGTTGTTATATTTTTTTTCCCTCTCTCCTGTCCAGTTGAGGAGGGGGAGTGAGAGAGTGGCTTTGATGGGCACCTGGCATCCGGCCAGAGTCAACCCACCTCAGTTATCAACACTGTTTTCAGCACAAATCCAAAACACAGCTCCATACTAGCTACTGTGAAGAAAATTAACTCTTTCCTAGACAAAACCAGTACACCACTCCTGGCCACAACAAAGAGGTCTTCATACTGGAGGTGGATCTCTGGAGTGAAAACGGATCTAATACCAACCTCTTATTCACTAACCCTCAGAGACTGTATTTGCAGCAGAAGGATTTGGCATGTAATGCAGAGTGGGAGCAACTTTTTAAGTGTGGAAAAGGACACTTAGAGGAGTTTGGCTAGCTTTGCTGTGTGTAATTCCTTTACATGAAAGGCATTAGAGTCTCAAATTCTGTCCCTATGGATGAGCTGAGAAAAAGGATGAACTACGTCTTTTTATTTACTGCACATCAAAATTCTTAAACATGAACTTTGGCTTTAAATTTCTCTTTGTATGTGATTTTTTTCACAATATGTTTCTGAGCCCCACAGGAAGATTAGTGAATGAAAGAAATAATGCTAGGTCTCTCAAAGGATGACATATCTCTGGTGTTTGCTTTATTATCTCTTCTTTGAAAACACCTATGTTTGCTATTCTGAATAGTTGTGCTGTTCCTAATGGCTTTGTTTGGTATTCCAAACTGATCTTGCATCAAATTATGTGCTTGTTTGTTTGTTTGTTTTCCACAGGACTTCTCTTGTAAATTAGCAACAGTTAATGGGGAGTTAAACCGTTCCCAAAATTGACTATCAAATTCACTCAGTAGAAAAAAAAAAAGACCTTTAGAGAGAATTGACTGTTACAGAAATATACCCCAGGGATCACTGAGAACGACACAGAGGAGTGGCGGCCATCAGGGAAAGAACTTATTAAAACTATTTCATAAATAACAAGGCCCAAATCGGAGCCTTTTCTCACCCTTTCAAAAATAATTGCTGGCCTTCATTACACTGATCATGCTATCTGATTCATTATTGTAATTTAAAAGTACATATAACATCTTCTTTTTGGTCCATAATTCATTGTGGTGCTCCAGGTGGAATCACTGAAGTTGGAAGTAGGGAGCAAAAGTGAAGTTATACACAACTGTCTGGCAACTTGCATCTTAAAATTTGCTCACTTAAATACCTGTGAACAGGATCAGGTACAGAATCATCTGGAAATGAATGAACTACAAACTTGTTTGAACCATTGTCCAAAGCTGGAACTGATGAGCTCCATTCTCTAATGTACACAGAACTTTACCTGTCTTTTAACACAGAATCACAGACCAGTAGGGTTTGGAAGAGACCTCTGGAGAGCGTCTAGTCCAACCCCTTTGCTAAAGCAGGTTCACCTATAGCAGGTTGAATATGACTGCACCCGGGAGGGTTTATTAATATCTCCAGGGAAGGAGACTCAACAGCCTCCCTGGGCAGCCTTTTCCAGTGCTCTGCCACACTCAGAGTAAAGAAGTTTTTCCTCATGTTCAGGCAGAACTTCCTGTGCTCCAATTTGTTCCCATTGTCCCTTGTCCTCTTGCTGGGCACCACTAAAAAGAGTCTGGCCCTATCCTCTTGACACCCACCCTTTAGATATGTATAAGTGTTGATAAGGTCCCCTCTCAGTCTTCCCTTCTCCAGGCTGAAGAGCCCCAGGTCTCTCAGCCTCTCCTCACAGGAGAGATGCTCCAGCTCCCTAATCATCTTCATAGCCCTCCGCTGGGCTTTCTCCAGTAGATCCCTGTCCCTCTTGAACTGGGGGGCCTAGACCTGGACACAGTACTCCAGGTGTGGCCTCACCACACTTCATTTTCTCTTGCATTATTTTTCAGAGGCCAAAACTTGATGAAATGTTGTTCAGTCAGTGCTGTTAGGCCTATCCAGAACTGAAAAACACTACAAACCTCACCTCAAATACTCTCTAATCAAGAAATCCAGATATGCCTGCAGTTCGACATATAAAATACACATTGGCTGTCATAGAAGATGAGCACTAATAGTGTCGTGTAACATTTAAACCTCATTTTGCAAATGGCAGAGATCTAGAGAGAGTTTGCATAATCATGTAAACTCCTCAGCCTTGAAGCAAATTGAAAATCTACATCCATTTGAAGATTTATCTATTGCTGAATTAAAATCCACCCTTAGGTTCAGAAACAACTATAGGAATGTTATTATGAGCTAATGTTTTTCAGCACGTATGCCAGCTTAATGCAAATATCTTTCTCAGCTGCTTTCAGCAAGATCAGAGAAAACTGTCCTTTTACTTTCCAGTTATGAGTGAGCTGGGACATACAGATTTTCTGCAACACTGCTTCTGCAACACTGCTTCAGCTTTCTCATACCTGTAGTTCATAAGTTTAAGATACTCACTATATAAAATATATATCTAACATGTCTGTAAGGTTTAGTGTTTGAAAACAGTGTCTTGAGACCTGGTTTTAAATCTCTTGAGGAACATTTGGTCGGAATCTCTTCCCTAGCTTGATTTTTAAAAAAAAAGTTAGGTAGAATCACACAAAATGTAGGATAGATTACATCTCCACATTTGGTAGCTTATGTGTCACTGAGAAACTTCTTTTTAAAGTAATGAATCATAGACATCATAAACTTAACATCTTTTCCACTCTAGACTCTTCTGCTGTTCAGCTGAAAAAGATTAAGTATCAGAGATGTATTATACAAACCCAAATCTTTGACATGGACAATATAGTTATACATTTATTAATGGAGCAGTTTACAAAGAACAGCATAGCAACAGGAATAACATCAAGAGCATTAACTCAGCAGTCTAACAATTTTGTTTGGGGGGAAAAAAGTGGTCATTGATCAAAATTAAGAGGTTTATAATTCTGATAGAACATCAAAATATTACAAAAAATATATTGTGAGTTAACTAAAAAAACCCAAACAAAGTTACATGGTGCAATCTCATATATTTTGTATTTTTGTTTTAGTGGGAAACAAATACCTTTGTTTCAGACTGCTGGAGTCAGGCAACTTGTCATCCTTTCTCTCTCCCTTTCCCTTTCCCTTTTCCTTTCTTTCACAGAAGCACAGAATGGTTGAGGTTGGAAGGGATGTCTGGAGATTATCTTCTCCAACCCCTCTGTGCAAGGAGGGGCCACCCAGAAACAGTTTTCCTGGACCACTTCCAGGTGGTCTTTGAATATCCCCAAGGATGGAGTGACTCCACAGCCTCTCTGGGCAGCCTGTTCCAGTGATCTGTCACCCTCACAGTAAAAAAGTGTTTCCTGATGTTCAGAGGGAATCTCCTGTGTTTCAGTTTGTGCCCACAGCATCTGGCCCTGTCACTGGGCATCATTAAAAAGAGCCTGGCCCCACCTTCCTTGCACCCTCCCTTCAAGTGTTTGATTGATCTTTCTGAATCTTCTCTTCTCTAGGCTGAATAGTCCCAGCTCTCTCAGCATTTCCTCATATGAGAGATGCTTCAGTCCCTTAATGATCTTTGTGGCCCTTTACTGGACTCTCACCAGTATGTCCATGTCTTGTACTAGAGAGGCCAAGACTGGACACAGTACTCCAGGTGTGGGTCTCACCAGTTCTGAGTAAAAGGGAACGATCACCTCCCTTGACCTGCTGGCAATACTCCTAATGCAGCCTAGAATGCCATTAGCCTTCTTTGGTGCAAGGGCACGTTGCTGGCTCATGTAAATGCTGGCTTATTCCTTTGTCCCCTTCCCTTTCCTTTTCCCTTTTTTTGTACCTCCAGACTGTGAACTGAACACACCCCCAACCCCCCCACCCCCAAATTTTACATAGCTTTCAATTCCTTCTCTAAAAAGGCATTGACCTGATAATTATTATCTGAGTAGATTGCTTTAGCTTTAAGAATACTCACAAATTTCAAATAGTGTATTAGCACTGTTACAACAAGCAAGTACTACAGCCGTGTCTCTTGCTAGCTCATAATAGTGTTTGAATAAAATATGTGCTCTAAACTATGACTGGTGACTAGATAAATCTAGTGGTCTTAACTCAGGTACCTGATGGATCTCATGAATCTTTCTCTTATAGGTCACCTGTTTCAATCTCAGACAGCACGGTTAACTTCATGAATGCAAGTTACAAGTATCAGTTGAATATCTAATGGCCTATGGAAAATAATTGAGCTTATTTCAATCTAGTTTTGAGTCCTTACATCGCAGAAATGTGGGCACTGGAGAAGTTGCAGTTGTATTCTCTTCACTCTTGACAACCGGAGAACAATTAAATCTAGCTTCAATTCACGTTAAAAAATCAGCAACAAATCTTATAGCATAGCAAGATTTTACTGAGGCCTTTGTCCAAATTCTTGGAAAGGGTCCTTTTTGCTCTTGTTTTAACAATTAGTTGGAGGATAAATGATTTAACCTCTGTGTACATCTAAGGTGACATGCTATAATTTATGGAAATGCCACTGCAGTGAAATAACCCAAACACAATGTACTGACAATTTCTATGTAATTACTTCAGAGCTGTCACTTTTTATGTGTGCTCAGTGCATTAGTGCATAACAAATGTGAAACACCCCAGTAATCAATATTCCTTGTCAAGCACAACTATATTGCCATGGACTTATTACCATATTATTCCTTCTGATTCTTCTTTTCTATTTATTTAATTAATCTAAGTGGATTGCATTACCGTTCCTAACATATAACACTGCAGCTTAGGTTGGATCATTAGGAAATTCTGGGTAGGGCTATTCCATTATTTTGCAACCTGTTCTTAAAAGGCTTTTTAAAAATCTTTTTAAAAGATTCTTCTTGTTAATGCAACATGGACACAGGCTGTGCTGGATTACTTTATTTTTGTGTTGGTATTATATATAAGAGGAAATTAGCAATGGCTGGGTTTACTGAAGTGCTGGACTGAGTCGTTGAAAGTACAGTTTTGTGATGAGCATTATCATCAAAGTAAGGCAGTGTCTTATCGGCCTAAATTGTTCTCTGTGATAGCTGGCTGGTCTTTAGGGTGCATTTTCTCTGTCTATGAATCTGGAGAATGTGATCTTGTTTCATCAAGCTTTCAAATCCATTCCATTCAGGGATAGATGTAGATTAGAGATCTACCACAGGTCTGTAATCCATGTCATCTCCTAAAAATTGTCTCTCTTTTAGCTGCTGCTTGGTCTTTAATTCTGTCAGAGCACTGTGTCTACAGTGTTTGATAGCTTATATCCGCAGTTCACTTCACATCCTGCTTCCCTTGTCATTCATGCTTGCTATGTGTGTAATTAGTCTATTCCCAGGAACTTTTTGGAGTGAACCAAGTTCTCTGTGGTGAAATCCAAGAGGTTATTTCCTCCAGGACCTGCTCCCAAACTCAATGTGGGTAAATCTATGTGAAATGTAACCCTGTTTTTCCTGCCTATTCCTCTGACACTATCCCAACAGTTGTTGCACCATTAAATACCCTTATATACCCTTTCAACCATGCCCACACTTGTGCAGCATGTAGCTTTGGTGTCACACTGTGAAACACCGCTCTAGCAGGCTGCAGCATAACCCTGAAGTTACTTCAGGCACTTTCATCTTCAAAAGTAATAAAAAAATAACAATGATATCTCAGGGTTACTGAACTTCTGCATAGGAAGAAGGCAAGCCCAAGGCCAGGTACTGTGTTGAATAAATACAGAGAGAGCTAGCTGTGAAAGTGTGGATGTGAACTACTCTGAGCAACAGAGCCTGGGACACAGCCTTTGGATTGGAGCTCTTTACCTGCATAGCCAAACCTTCACTCTGGGAAGCCAAACAGTGGTGGTTCTTTCACAGGTCCAAGCTCTGGATCTAAATCTTGGTCCATTTGGGTCCAAGCTCTGGATCTAAATCTCATCTCTGGGCTTGCACTGAGAAATCAAGAAAGAAGCCGCAGATGGTCCAACATGAACAGGAGGTACTTACAACAGTCAGCTGAATCCCAAGTCACTTTCTGCCCCAAGTCACTGACTCCCAATAGACATCATTAATTATGATGATGATGATGATGATGATGATGTGACAAGAATATCTTTTTAAATTTCAGCTTGAATTACTTTTATATCAAGGGTGTAGGACAGTACTGAACTAAAAATGTACAAATTAAGAAACCTGAATTAACATCTTTTCTGGTTCAGTCATCTGAAACGACAACCATATTCACCCAAAACATTTCTCCAGAATGGGTGAGCTTCCAACAGACAGGCAATCCCATGGAAATATCTGTGAGAAACAAAGTTCAAATATCTATGAAGGATAGAATTTAATGTCACATCATAATTTATGAAATGAGCTACTTTCACTGGTGCTTGCAGACGAGTTAGCACTGCCTCCATCAAGTTCTAAGTTACTGTCACAGAGATGTTAAGAAAAATAAACAACTAATACAGCCTGTGGACTATTGAGCAGAATGGCTGAAATTCAGTAAACTGGTGGTCTACTTTACTGTATGAAGCAAGCAAAACAAAAACTGTACCCAAGGCTTTCAATAATCCACAACCTCAAAGCTGTATTGCCTGGAAATGAAAGGCAAGAAGCATACAAAATGCAACAATTCAACTAGCAGATCCTGGCTGTCATTTCCCTTCGAAACTCTTCCTTTTGGCCTCTGCACCTAGGTCAAATTTCTCTCTTGTTTTTTTTTCTTCTTTCTTTCTTTCTTTTTTTCTTTTTTTTTAGTTACCCAGACAATAGGTCACTGTATAAAGGCTCTCAATCTGCAGTACAGGTTACAGATGTGTGTAGAGGGAAAGAAGGCAGAGAGGTGTATGGTCAGGGCACAGTGGGGAAAGTAGCAGAAACAGCTCCAGTGCCTCTGTCCAAGGAACATGTGGGGCCACCACTGACCTATGGGGCATCACGCTGTGAGCAGGGACATACCTGGCTGGAAGGTCTAGGGAATGCATTCCTATGATCATCAAAATAAAAATGGACTAGAAGGAGGATTGCAAATATTTTCAAGATCTGAGGACTTGAGTTAGGGAAAGTGGAAGATAACCCATTTAGATACAATAGGAATATCACAGCTCATGAAATGGCACCAGATAAATAACAACTGAACACTGAACTCTGGAGAAATTACCTTCCACAAGATGGTGGTGAACTCTGGCACCAGCACAAGCAATTATCACACAGAAGAAAACTCAGCAGCTGGTGAAAAGAAGAGTATGGTACAGGTGACTGGCTGCAGTCTCTAACTGATGTATGGGCTGGACAACATGTCTCCAAAACCAGTGTTCAATGCAGGCTGCTACTGCAGAGGGTTGTGTTTTAGTTCCACTCTCAGCCCTGAGTTAGGTTTCAATTGCTACCCTAGGTACAATAATGCTGATGTTATTCTTCCGTATATGATTCGCTGTTCACTTTAAAGTAATCTTAACGTGGAGGTTTTCTGAAGAGCTTAAGACATTTCCTGTGTTATGTTAAAATGTTTCTCCCATTTTCCCTCTACAGAAGTCACTGAACCTTTAAAAATTAATTATTGTCAGTGCACTACCTGCGTAGATGTTTCTATAGAGAAACAATTTGTGAAATATTTACATATAAAGATGGCCAGCATCAGGAAAAAATTTAATTGTCCCAGAATCTGTTTGGATATTTGAACTTTCCATGGAAAATACTGAAATATGTTCCAAATTTCACATTTGCATTACACTTTGAGCCCATTTCTACTGATTTTATGTTCCATGTTTCATGAAAACCTTGTGAGCATCAAATTTTAGTCTTGAAACCGATTTTTCAACTTTCTGAAATTTTCTATGGATTAAACCATGAACTAAAATGTTTTTATAGAAGTATTTGATAATTTCTATTTCTTTGTTACATGCTTATATAAGGGTGCTCTTTGTACATGTTGTTTTATTTCGTCTTAACTTTATAGTTTAAAAATTACAAGCTGAAATAAACATACTGGAAAACAGCACACATTTTCCTGAAAAACATTGTCCATCTCTACAGACAAGTTGTTTTTTTCCTCAGGTGCAAGGGATGGTGAAAAACTATTAACAAAGTGGGAAAGAATTAGATTATGACAACAGAAGCAAGGTATTTATTCTGAACAAAGCAAATCCACACCACCTTCGAACGTTTCTGTTGTGAATTGAAGAAAACCTTCACAGGAGATAGTGAAAAGATGAAATATGGTCTCATTTTATGGGAAATTGATGATCACTGCACACCTGTCAAGACATATCTTCAGACTCCACTTCAACTGTATTGCTGGGTTTTGCTTTACCACTAGTTTTTATGCTGTACTTTAAATGAAAATTTACAAAAGGGTCAGCACTAGGGATACAGGATAGTTTATTTAAGCGTCATATACTTAAATAGAAGCACTCTAGCTGCAAATTTGCTTTTGTCAAAGAGCAAGTTGAATGCAATCAAGATCTGAACCAGACCAGAAAGCAATGGGTGAAAGGGGTACCTATGTGTGCCCTAAGACCCATGGGATTGCAGGTGAAAGCCCAAGTCCACGAGAACAAGGCTGTCAGACCTAAGGTCAGTTCACAACTATGTCTGGTGCAAACAGGTGGAGGATTCATCTAGCAGGATGGGGAGGTGATAAAAGGGATCACACAAGCTGTTTGCCCTGTTGAGTAACTTTATTAGCGTGAGCTTGTGCTAAGAGGCTGATAAGATACGGAAATCATCTTTTCCAGACTCCAAATACATCACTGATGTACTTCCCAAAGAACAGCTATGTAGAAACAAAGCTACTGATTGCACCTAGGAAACTGTGTTGTGCAGCCCGCTGTAATAATGAACATGATTTTTTCAACCTTGCCACAAATCACTTCTGTCTTCCTCATATCTTCTGTTTTAGGATGATTGCTATTTTTTCACATTTCAACTGCTGAAAAGCTCATGTGCGGAAAAACAACTGTTCTTTTGGATAGTCACACATTTAGCTGGAGCTCCTGTACAGCTGTGATCTTGCTTTTACCATACCCCTACATTTCAGTAACCAAGATATGCTAAAGTGTCCTTTCAGAAAATACCAGTAACATTTTCAAAATATTGCCTTTCATGTGTTGAGCATAAAATCTCCTCTTCCTTTCTTACAAGTGCCAGCTTAAATAACAGGTTATTCAGCATAACAGAGGTAGGATGTAGTTGAGGGATTGGGTTTTTTTGCAACACCTCTAAGTGAGCATAAATTCTGTAGCCCCTGAAAGAGGTGGGCAAATACCACTGCAGAGGTGTGCCGCAATCTGAATGACTCTCACCTCCTGCAGCCGCTTTAGCTTCTGTGCTGTGAGAAGAAACACAAATGCAGCTTTCTGCCAAGCTGTCAGCCATGGCTGTGGTGAAACCCATTGTTATAATGGGCGGTTCACTTTTGATCAGTTTCCTTATTTTTATCTGCAGTCTCCATCTGCATCTAACTGTAAGCTATGTGAGGCAGTGAATCAGTGTGATTTCTGAATGGTTAAAGACATTTGGATGTCAGCCTTGTGCCCTGAAACTTGCTCAAGATGTCCATAATTGGCTGGCAACGCCTGGCCTGTCATCCCGTATTAGTTAAAAGGGATTACAAGCACAGTACTTCAAACGATAGCAGAGGCAATGGTAAGGGGTAACTGGCTGTGATCATGTCATAGACTGAAGGAACAGAGCTCGGGGTGTTACCACTTGATTCACAACGCTGTCGTGCAGTGGAAACCACAGGCTTTGGATGATGTTGTCTTGTTGAAGTGACTGATGCCTCTAGACAGAAGGATGAAGAAAAGCTGTGATCAATGCTGCTCTGAATGGCACGTGCAATTCTTACTCTGTCAAGTCTCCTAGCAGAAACTGAGTAAGTCTATGCTAAGCTGTAGGATTTTTCAGTTATATAGTACCTTACCTTCACAGACGTTCATAAGCCCCTACCCTCCAACATGTCCCTGAGTCCCCTCTGTGGCATGAAGTGCAAGAGCCACAAATTAACAGAGAAAGAGGAATCCAGCAGCTGCACTTTGATCTGTGCTTCTCAGGAATGTGCAATGGACTTTGTAGATGAGGTGATTTTCCATGCAGCAATATCAGTTCCTCTGTTGTTAACCCCCATATTATGCTGTGCAGTGGCCCATAAGTCCTTTATGAGATGATTTTACTTTCCCACCCATCAATCAGATCAGCAAGTAAGAACATCTCTATAGATAAAGGAAGGTTTTCTGCCAGGTCAGCATTAAGCTACAGAGCACTGAGGTGGGATGGGACCTGGAAACGGCAGACCTTACACAGACATGCAGTATATCCTGCCATCCTAGCCCAAACAGCAGCTTCAATGGAAGACAAGCAAGGGTGAAGAAGCAGAAGATAATAAAGCATAGACCTAGTTGTACATGTGGAACAAACAACACAGACCTGGGGTAGTGTTAGTAACCATTTCTGAATGGCTCTTGAATACTGCTGAGAGACGAAGAGTCAAGACAGTGTATGCTGTTAATTTTCCTGTAACATAAATGTCAGATGGCAGCCAGACACAAATAAGGATGTAAGTCTGTAGAGAGACAGGAAAAAGCTGTGGCTGTAGCAAGGTCAACAATGCAGAGTTTTGGGGTAGTTGCTGCTGTACAAGTAACATTTCCAGTTCACCTTGCAGACCTACAACCTGCTTCTCCATTAGTGAGGGGACACTATTGCTCCTCTTCATGTCTTCCCACAAACTAAATCTGTCACAGCCACAGCAGCAGCCTGGTTTCAATGGGAAAAGACATCTTAGAAATATCAATCTGGCCAGCAGAGGCACTATCGTCAGTGACTACAGATGTTTTCATTGGCATAGAATGCAGCTCTGAGAGTGATTTATTCCCTTTCCTGTGAACACTTGGTTACACTTCATGGAGAAAACTTACAGTGCTAGGTGGCAAATTTCTGAGGCAGAGAGTGTTTGGGATGTTGTCCATATTAAGGCATTGAGTCTGTAGATGCAGGAACTGTGCTTTTGTATCTTGCTGTATCCCTTCCTCACTCTCTTGGAGACGCATTTTGCCATGCTACTAGAGGAGTACTTGTGCTCCTGATGCAGGGTACATTACAGGGTCCCCTATGAACCAAAACTAATGCTGAGCTCTGTCTTTACTCTGCAACAAAGCCCAGTATTTGGGAGCTGCATGGGTCCTGGCCTTTTTGCATAACATACTTAATAGTGAGCTTCCTTCCTCTTACCCACATAATCCCCTATATTTGTGAGATGTGTAAAATGGTGCTGGGTCAGAATGGTGGTAGGACACTACACTTGCTGCATTGTTCTTCCTGAAGAGTGAATGACCGCAATATGCATTCCACACCAGACTGTTTGCAGTATCCACTGGGATCAGCATCCATAAAAGGTCATTCTGTGAAAGAACTGGAGGATCTAATCTGTCTTTCTGCTATAGAAAAACGTGATTGGCTGCTTAGCTTCAAACCAGAACAAGTAGCAGAGGCAAGCTTCCACACTCAAAATGGACAGTAAGGTTTGCATGCCATACAAGAGAATAGATTTACAAGCATGCCATTCTGTTATTAATTGATATACAAAGCAAGTAAATAAACATTTTAAAATAAAATTTGAAAGCATCATCCATTCCCAAGCAACATAATAATGTATAATTGCAACAGAATCTTGTTTTTTTAACAGCATCAGAAGGAAAAAGCTGGAAATCCCTTTTCTAAAGCTGTTAATCCGAAAGCTATTCTGACTCCCTTTGCCTTGCTTCCTTTCCCTCCTCTGCATGCCACAGCATATTGAAAACATTCAGCCAGGCAAGGAAAGAGGAGCAATTGCAAGTGTCTTCATCCATGTGAGCATTCTCAATGAACTGAGCACTGAACTTAATAATGCACAGAGCTTTTTTGATGATGATCAATCAGACCAACAGCAAATTGTGCACAAGGTTTACATTGTTTTCCTCTGACAAGAAGAATTTTGACATGAGGAGTCTCAAGGTATCCAAAATATCTCACTGTTAAAGGGGCAAACATTAACTTAGTTCGATTCTACCACAAATATTTTGCATGGCTTTACAATGTGTGGGAACTTGCCCAGGACTCTGCAAGAAGATTACTAGAGCCTTTTGTGATCTCCCATAAACTCACAATTTGTCTCCTGTGAGAGATGGCTCATATGTTGGCTCATCTTGACACCTGGTTTACACAGACAATATTGTAAGATCAGTAAAACTTCTCACAGTACCTTAATGGATGACAAGGGCCCTTCGGGAAGCCCTGTTAGAGTATTTCTCAAACCTGACCTAGCTTACGAGACCAGATGGGATCATAGACCTTACTTGTTCATAACACCAGAAGGCTGTCTGGAGGACATTTCACAATCTAGTTAATAATGTAAGTTCATGAAAGATATATCAGTGCTACGGGGAAATTAGTCTATAGCCTTACAGCACATCTGGCAAAATCACTGAGTGAGTTTAACAAAGGTCTAGAGGAATGGGTCAAAATAATATATATATATATGTTATATATGTAGGACACAAGGAAGCTTTATCTAGTAAAACAAACAAACAAAAATGTTGGACATGTGTAACATGGTCAAATAAGAATTAACATCCAAAAGAGCAGTTGGCAATTTGTTTTATTCAAGCAAAATTCTTTAGATTTAGTTCACCCATCTGGACTAGTTTTCTTTTTTTTTTTTTTTTTTTTTTTGTCACAGTACTTGGTTTCATTATGATGTTTACCTTCTCACAAGGTTTTTTCTTTAACATCTTTCTGGAATCAGCTGTAGTGTGTAGTGTATCTTCCGATACAAAAAGTCCAATCCATAGAAGTAGCTTTAAATGTTGGCACTGTTTTTACAGGTTATCAAGCAGCCATATGACATCACAAATGAGCAAAGCTTCAAGACTTTAATCCATAAATTAAACTATAATTTCTGCATGACAAGGATGATAGATTCCCATGGCATATACTACAGAGACACGTTCAACACCTGCTTGTACTTATTTGCACTTTTTTGGTACTAGTGCATGGGAATGTGCAACAAATGTTATGGTTGTGATAATGCCAAACTAAAATATGTCACTGGAAATATGGCAATTTCCAGACTCACTGGGTAACTTGATGCTGGGAGTGATTTCTTTCACCTGACCAGATTGACAGCCACAACTCTAGGGAGTGGAGGGGAGTGAAGAAAGGACTGTTTTATTTTGAAATGCGGTATGTGATCCACTTTCAGAGCAGGTCTAGGAGTCTGACAGATTCTCTGCCAGTGCAGATGTGTCAGACTTTGACAATGCCCTTGAGCTCTTTGGTCTTTTACCACAACAGTTTTGGCTTACAAGGTGCTACTAAAACAGTCAATTTGTGACCCCATGCTAATAAGAAACCAGTGGCTGATGGATGGAGACATGTGGAACTTATGGTCTGCAGAATCTGCTCAAATCCATTTATGATTATGAGGGATTTTATGATACAGTTATTTGCCCCTTAGTGCCATGTCCCTATGGAAGCTGTTTAGGGAATTTTAGTTTTCTTCTTTAACACCCTTAAAAATTAAGGGACTGAATATGTCCAGGTGACTGCCTCCTTAATATTTTGTCCTCTCCTCTCAAGGAAGCCCTTTGCAAAATGGGCACATTTGGAGCTCTGCTGTGCAGGAGCAGGAATTCTGGTGAGGAAAGGCACAGAGATGAAAAAAAGTTTGATTACAACTGTCCATCCAGCTTCCTTCTCTCCTGCCCCCATTCCCGGTAAACCTCATAACATTTTCCAGGAAAGCTAGTACTGAGAACATGCTCATGAAAACCTCCAGTCTTTACAGAGAACTTCAGCAGCAGAGAGTGTTTAACAAATGGGGTTAATGCAAATCGTATTTCGCTTCACCATGAAACAGTGATTTCGTTGTGAGCGGTGATTTTGCATCACTGTTTTGAGCAGCAAGAAAACAATGCAGAACACCTACAGGAATCAAACTCTGCTTCCTTCTCTTTTACCCCTCAGCTGGATTTCAGGAAAATGTCAATGAAAAATGTATAAAATTTCTTGTCCCTTACACTGAAGTATCTTATACCGATAACAATAGCGATCTCAAAATATAAGTTATTAAGAAAAACTCAATAGCAGAGGAAAATCACTGACAAGAACACTATTTGGATTTAAAAAAAGAATGTTCCTAGACTACAAAGAGGAATAAATATAAGCAATTAGGTGTGTTGAAAGGTGTAGCTAAGTAACTTTTTTTGTTATTTTTGTAAGATACAAAATAATTACTATATTCAAAATTTGCAGATTTTACTATATTCAGAACTTCTAATCGTAGTATCAATTGTTCTGGAAATTATTTGAAAAGAGAAGGAACAACTCATAAGACTTTGGATGATTCTGAATCATTTCTTTTATGCCTTCATGTTTATTTAGCTGTTGAAAGATCCGCTCAAGGCATATATGCAGCAAGGCTACTTAATACAATTGTTAGTTATGCTATAAATGAGCAAACCATTTCTTTCCTTAAGAAAGATAAAGCAGAGAATAAACTATGTACCTCCAGAAGAGAATAAGAATTTAGACAAAAGTTAATGAAACTTGAGAAAGGAGTGATGAATCACAGAACTCTAGGTCATGGAGGAGAACTGTGTAAATCACTGATTTTTTTCAGTTTACTGTCAATTCTGAAAAATGAGGAGAAAAGAGGAATTGTTTCAAATTAACCTCAAATATGTGGTTTATCTGGAGCTGAAAAAAAAGAAGAAAAAATGTTTTTGCGATTAGAAATATGGATGCAAAAGTCTTGTTTTCATTTTGATCCTAGGGAGTTCATTTTGAATTTGAATGCTAGTGTTGTGTATCTTTCCATTTTTAAAATGAAGAAAGAAATCTTAGAAATAAAGATTTGTAACAGAATTTGCATTTTGTATGCCAATGGATACGTATCTGTTTTCTCCAGTTTGTCAGATGTGGTTTAGAGGAAATGACTGAGACTAAGTTTGGCAATTGTTTGTTTATTAAAAAAGATACAACAGGATAGTAGCCATAAAGACCTGGTTTAGTCTTTTTATAGATACGTAATAAGTAGTCGTTTTATAGATATGTTGGTCAGTGTTTCACTAGACAGCATTAAACTTCACAATTTTCAGGTATTTTGAGATGACCATAAATGCTGACTGCATTTTTAAAAATTGCCTTATCAGCTTGTAGTACTGCTGTCTTAATACAAGAATTTTACCAAGAAAAGTAAGACAAAGGGGGCTCAGTTCCTTCTGGGGCAGTCACAGAGCTGAGAAGAGGGTCTGTAATTCCTTGCAAAAGAGTGAGCTAAAATTTGGGCTATGCCACCTCTCAGTCTTTAAAGCATTACTCCTTCAGACAGCTGGACCATTACCCAGCTGGTGTTTGGTGTGTTAAATGGAAGTATTCACACAGACATTAGATGTCTTGGGTCAAGTTTGGAAGAGGTGCCCTGGGCGTCTGTCCATTCAAAGAAATGCTACCTGAGCCCTGCAAACTGAGAGACAGAAAGTCCTAGTCCAGGGGTTTTGCAATTTGGGAACTTCCCTATCAGCTTCTTGACAGAATTCCATTTTTCTAGGTATTAGATATATGTGAAATGAAAGAAAAATGTATGTATATTAGTTTTATATTATGTATAATAATCTATCTGTTAGACATCTATGAATTACAGCTAAACCATCATCTGGTGATTGTACAATTAGCAATAGATATTTGCATGTTAGAAGAAATTCTGGGATGAAGACAAGTAACTGTAAGGAAAAAAAGGAAAAAAAGAAAGTGATAGCCTTTCAAAGACAAATCAAAATTTTCTTCCTGTCGAAGTAACAAATATAGTGGAAAGGTTGTCATAGTGCTAGTATAAAAAGCACCAGCTAATTTGAAAAAATATGCAAATGAAAGAAGTTGGAAAAGCTGACTGCCACTGTTAGGCATCCCACTCATGTCTTTTCAAGGAGAATGTATGATGTCTGAGGTTATTTATTAAAGACAGTAATTAACTGGACTGTCTGGGAAAGTCATACTTGAAAATGTGCTCTGTCCTGTTGCATTTGTCTCCCTCAAATAACTTTGTGACTTGATGCTAAATCATACTTTCTTGTTAGCATAGAGCTAGCTAATCACATATCAAATTGCAATGTTATTTGAACTCACCCCCTGAGAGATAAAATACTTCATGCATCCAGAAACAGCTTCCAGAAACTGGAGGGGGATCCTGGAGTCCAAAGGCTCACAAAGGCTCCTTCCATTAAACAGTGTGATGAATTAACTCTATGGCAATCTCTGTAATATGAAGGAAATCTATATCACAGACTATATTAAAAAACACTCCTATGAGATACTGAATGAGGAATTCCCTTGCTGAAAGGCAACTAACTAACTGCCATTAGGAGGTGACCTAACATTTGAGATGATTGAAATATTTATGTATTATTTATGTTGATAGCATTTTGGCCTTTAGATAAAAGTCTGTGTCACCAAAGACAAACTAGTCCCTGTCCTGCACCTTTATTCTCTAATTGTGCATAATAGAGATGACTAAAAATCACTGAACCCATGTTCTAGATTGAAACTGTATAATGCTGGGTTTTGTTGTAGGCATAATTTTTTTTTGCTAAAAGAAATGTGGTTTTCCCTGTTCCTGTATATCGACATGTAGCTTGGAGGAGATTCATTGAAATCAACCTCTTCCTGAGCTCATCCTTTCTTTCTTTAATGTATTTATCTATTTATTTTGATTCTGGCATGTTTTCCTAGAGCTGGGAAAGAAGGAGCAAGAATGGTAGTCAAATTCTTGATCCTTTTTCTTTCTGGGAGAGCACAGAAGAGATGCAGTCACTAAAGACTGAATCACTTTTCCATTTGAGAAATGTCCTACCATTTCTTCCCAAATGGAAGTATGTATATATGCTGAAGGATGAGGGTTACATGCCTCCTATGTTTATCTAGCCTGTATATAAATATAAAATTCACGTGCCTTTTATGAACACTGCTAAGTTTATTCTGACAATTGTGTCAGTGGGCTCCGTACCTTAGCCGTAAGCTATGTAAAAAGTATTTCTATTGATTAACTCCAGCTTGTATCTTGTTTTATTGAACTCCTCCACCTTCTTCTTCATGAGACATGAGGACAGTGGGTGCTGGATATCTGGTTTACCTTCTCTGTATGTTCACAAGGTGCTTTTTCTAGGTTGCTGAAATGCCCACTTTCAGTCATTTCTTCAGTAAACTGAACAGACCCTATCTTTAAATCTCTCCTTCTGTGGAAATCACTGTGTTTCTACTATGTACTATACATAATATTTTGTCAATCCTCCCTGCACTTTTCACCTTCAGCAATATCTTTTCTGAGATACAATGATGAAACTGAATGAAAAATACCAGGTGATGTCTCGCAAGCAATTTATACAGCGTTGATATGAACTTCCCAGTATTCATTTCCTATTCACTCTTCATGCATCCTAAAGATTTCATTTATGTATTTATTTGCTACTTATTCTGTACAATGAGTAGCAGTTTCGCTAAGCCATCTGAAGTGGTACTACATTTGTTTTTGTTTTGTTTTGTTTTTTCCAGAATGGTTATAGCTAATTTCAAATCCAAGAATGCATGAGTAGTTCAGATTGTTTCAATGTACATGATCAAGTATTTGTCAACAATAAATTTCATAGACAAAGTATTTCCTGTGAATAATTTATCTGATGAAGTTGGTTCTTTCTATGACTTACCCATTGAATTCTTTTTCATTTTGATAAAGAATTTATCATTGGTAATTGTTCAGCCAACAGTTTCTGTAAACACGTTTCAACCTTCAGTTGTTCACTTATTGTTTACTTTGACTAGGCATTATTCATTACTTATTATTTGCACTTCTTGATTGGCTATTAAGTAAAAAAGTATTGTTGCTCTTTCCAGGTACACTAATAAAATTTTTAGGCAGGAACACAGTGCATAATGAACACAATGAACAGTAGAAAAAAAAAGAAATTTCTTCTTCATCCATAGAACAGTTATCTACATAATGACAAGGAGGTTCACATGAAAAGCCACCATATCTCACACAGTTAGGCAAATAAGAATTTATTTTCATGGTATTCACTGATTGCAAAGGACAAAGCTAAAGCTGTGATCAACATAAACAGCAATAGCTGAGAATATGTAATGTTCCAGGTGCTCTGAATTCCTTTGGGCAGATCAATTACCTAAATTTTCTCTAAAGAAAGTCTGGAATTGTATTTCCATGAATAGAAGAGTCAGTATGTTGGTTTTTTTTTTATTGGAAGCATTTGTATAATGAGAGAAGACACATATTGTCAAAGAGTGTTGTCAGGCATATCAGAAGCTGTTTGAAGCAACACTGGAGAAATCTGATACTGGAGAAGGACAAGGCAGCACCAGTAAATTAACAGTGAATCTCAGAATATATATGAGAATATTTTAGAACGACAAAGCTAGAGAGCTGACCATAGATCAAAAACTGTATAACCAATAGTAGCATTTAGTAAAAAAATGTGAGTATTTCTCTGAAGAGCTGGGCTTACTGGAAGATTTCCTGATGAAAATGTTTTTCACACTAGGGTTTAAACAGAGGCTAGAACCTGATAGAAAGATTGCTATTCGGTCAGAACAAGGCAGTGAGAAAGAAATTAAATGAACTGGAAAATTTAAAAGTGATTGAACCAGTAGAGAGAGGAATGCTTTGAAAAGTTTAAGCTTTAGTCTCTGTTTTAAATCCAATTTTGAAACTAGTCTCTCTGTAGTCAAGCAACTTGCAAATGAAATAACTTAGTATGGAGAGGATGGTAATCATTATTTAATGAACAAATAGGTAAAGAAACTGATACCAACAAACATAGCCAAATGACTTCCTTAGCAGCTTACAGCGTAATATTTAATGAAGATTCAAGGCAAATCTCACTTGTGCTGGATACCAGGGACAAAGAGTTCTTGCAGTCCTTGTCTAATCGCAAAGGTACATGCCATCTGTGCATGCCTTAGCTTTTGATGCTACCATATCCTGGTTGCCTAAATTTTGCATTGGGCACGAGCACCACCGTGTAAGCCTCGAAGTCACCAACTACTCAGGCATTGAAAAGTAAAAATGTAATCCAATTTGTTGTTCTGTAGTGTGTTCTTCATTTCTATTGCTGCTTCAGGAGCTAAAATGACTCTATGTGGTTAGTCACCACCTAAGCATCTTAAGTCAGTTTTCCTGTCTTGGTCCACGATCCCTGGCACAAGTCAGCAGTACTAGGGACTGTACCGGCACTCTTGATAGAGTCATTTGCAGTGGGCTGTGTCTCTTTAGAAGTGCTTTTCTTTCTGAATCCCTTCCAGTTGCTAACCTGGTGCTCATGAAGCAGCTACTGCCCTGGCAAAAGCACACAGTGAACACAAAATGTCTGGATATACGCTTAAAAATTTTAAATGGAGACAGAAGAAAACATAGGGAAAAAAAATTGACATGAATAACTTCCTGAAGGTTTCTTGCAGAAAGCAGGTCTCATTTCATAAAGATCTATATAAATCCAGCACTTCTCTGTCGTAAAAATTAAATTACTTTTCAAGAGTACTCCTTTCCATAGCTGTTATTGGTAAAGTTTTCCAGTAGGGTAAGGTCATATTGTGTTACTTGTCAGATTTCCACTTTGCAGGTAGTTAGACTAAACTGCCTGACAGTAGGATGTTAAAACTATGACAAATTTCAGGTCTTCAGAAGAGGAGTGCATCCTACTCAATTTTAGGTAGATATAGCCACAGATGTTTTCAGTTTAGAGAATTTCAAAGAACACTTCTTAAATTTCAGAAGCAATACTCACAAACACAAATCCATCTGACAAGAAAGCCCAGCTCTAGCATAAGAAAACCTCTGAACTATGTTGGGTTCCTTCCTATTATTAGCAACAGTAATATTAGAATACCTTCTGGGAACTGATCTGAATCTGAATTACCCAAACAAGATATTTTCTTTTATACTCCAACACTGACAAATCTTCCAATTCATGTTTATGGAGTGCCCATTAGGAAATGATCAGTGGGGATTCAAGGGCTTCAAAAGTGATTTTTTTCATTATCAGTGAAGCACAATGACAGTAGAAAGAGCAATATGAATTACTCTTTGTTTATCACAGTACTTAGATTTGCACAACAGGAAAAATTCCACCAAAACTGCTAAACCAAAGACTAAGAATACAGATCTTAACCACCTGATCAAAACCAGAGGGCAATAAGGGAGGGAAAAAAAACCCATAATAAATAAGAAAAAGAAAATCAACGTTACAACTTATACAGGCAGGAAAAAAGAGAAAACAGAAATGAATTAAAGGCAGGAGACAAAAGTATTTTTTAATAAAGTTGAAACATGAGATGATTACGTGAAATGCTCACGTAATTTGAAAAAAAAACCCAAAACAAACAGACATAGGATGAGGAAGAAGATGCCTGTTTAGCCTTTGGTCAGTGGCCCATTATCTCTCAACATCTCCAGAAACCCTTGTGCTAGAATTACACTTCTGAAGACTACTAGGATTGAAAAAAATTTTGGTAAATCTTGATGTGGGGATGGGAAGGCAGAGAATAACTGCCAAAAAATTATTTAAACATTTATTCTAAAAGAATTGAATGATATTTTTTTAATGGGGACTTTAGGTGACTATTTAGTAGTGCTAATCATATATTCTTGGAATATTCATTTCTGATAATGTAGAGATATATATTTACATGCACAGCAGATGTTAAGCTGTATGGCAGGTTGGGCTGGTATAAAGATACTGATATATCCAATGAGAAAAAGTGTATAAAATTCCTTAAAAAGTCAGGAGAAAGTCTGTGAAAATAGTGATGGCAGTAACCAAACATACAAGAAGTATTTCCATTTTAGTTGCAGAAATACTGGAGCTAATACTTTGACAGGCTTTTAAAACTAATTTCTCTGCCTTAGTACTTGGAGACTGGCAAAATTTTGAAAAGCAGCGTTGCAGATATCCTTTCAGGGAAATGTTTTCTTGCCAAGAAATTTGAACATTATGAAACTTCCTATAATCTACTTCAATGACCCAGTCTGAAAAATACAAGTGAAATTAAAATCAAATGGTAACAAAAATAAAACCAGCTTTTAAGGATGTTATTTTTTTAAGGAGTCATACCTGTGAATATTAAAAGGTTTTAATCTTCCTCCAGAAATTAACCTTGCTCTCTAAATAATAATTTACATGCTGATACCCACAGTTCTTTGCAATAATTTCTTGCTTGCAGTAACTTTGAGAAACTTTTGATTCTGATTATATCTAGGTAGTGCTTAAGCCTGTCATTTCCATATATCTTGAAAAATTCTCAGCAAGAAAAATAAATGATCAGATGTCCATCTTAGCTTTGAATGATAGTCCCTACAATTATTAACTATAATTTAGGGTTTGACAAAATTAGAATGAGTAATATTAGATCAACTTTCTTCTCATCTTTCAAATTGACAGAACCCCCACAAAAAATACCTGCAGAAAAACTACAGTAATATGTTCTTTTTTTTCCCCATCTTTGCCAACTTTCAAGGCAGATCTATTGAAGATGAAGATTACTTATTTCTCAGGAACTATATCTTTAAAAATGAGTTTGGAGAAGTAACTGTGTAACTGTGAAATTAAACATCTGAGCAAATACAAAGTGGAAACAATGTCGTGCCAAACTTTTTGTTTAAATTTATTTTCTTTCTTGAATTTGCAATCTGTTTGTGAATATACTTTGATTTAAATCAATATGCTAATTCAAAATTACTCAATGGTTCCATGCAGGTAAAATTTTCCTATCAGTGGCTCATAAAATGTGTTCAGTGGAGTGTCAAAGATCATATATATCTGAGAACAGAGTGAATCTACATTGGGTGCTGCAAAACTCCTGGTTTATGTATAGCAGGTTGGTACTAGGCAGCGAGAGAAAACAGGTCTTTTGCAATTACATTGAATACTGAAATCAGATTTCCCCTCCCTGGAGTTAAGAGGCTCAACTGAGACACCTGAATAAAGAGCTGCAACATAGGAATAGTGTGAGACTGTGTGAAGGGCCGTGCATTTCCATTTTTAAAAAGAAATTCCACTCCGCAAATGAGAATAGTGTCGTAACTGGTACCTCACGGTCCAGCTCTCCCCCTTCAGAATACAACCTTGAAACATAACTGGTACAAGAGTCGATAATGTTTATTGATTTAGAACAAGCTGCTGAGAAACTAAAAAATCAAAAAGTCAATAGCCTAATTAACTAATGGACGCACCACTTTTATCAATTTACAATTACACCCTTTTGTACTTTATTATACACAATTAAGAAGCTGCTATTTATCACTCTTAAATCTCGTTAATTGCACACAGCTGCTGTTAAAATACAATTCTGTCACCCTTTCCTCCCCAGTCCACTTAGTATTAGGATGCAATTCCATCCATCTTTCCTCCGCTCTCCAACACCAAGCCTTCCAGGCACAGAACTGAGGGAGAGTCCAGGTGGTTGTCCATTGGGGTTCCTTCTGTCGTCCTTGTGGGCTTGCGTCTGCAGGTCCACAGCACTGTTGGCTGTAGGTGTTTGCATGCCTACCATCAGAAAGTCCATCCTCCTTTGTTGTCTGGTTGATTTTACACCTTATTCTCCACTTCCCCCCATATCCACACACACCTTTTCATTGCTTTTCCCTTTTTCTGCCCAGGCTTGTCAGAAATAAGCGATAAAATAACTGCCAGAGAATGCAGGGATGCAACGAGGAAAGCTAAGGCCCACTTGGAACTAAATCTAGCCAAAGATGTCAAAAAGAATAAGAAGGGCTTCTTCAAATACACTGGTAGTAAAAGAAAGACCAGGGAACTCTGGGCCCGTTGCTGAATGAGGCAGGTGTCCTGGTGACAGAGGATATGGAGAAGGCAGAGTTGCTGAATGCCGCCTTTGCCTCAGTCTTTATTACTAGAGCTGGCTCTCAGGCGTCCCTGACTCTGGCAGTAGGGGAAGAAGTCAGAAGAAAGGAAGACTACCCCTTGGTCAAGAAGGATTGGGTTAGGGATCTTTTAGGTAAACTAGACACCCACAAATCCATGGGCCCTGATGGGATGCACCCAAAAGTGTTGAGGGAGCTGGCAGACACCACTGCAAAGCCGCTCTCTATCATCTTTGAAAGGTCGTGGAAGACAGGAGAGGTGCCTGAGGACTGGAGGACAGCCAATGTAACTCCAATCTCCAAGAAGGGCAAGAAGGAGGACCCAGGAAACTACCAGCCAGTCAGCCTCACCTCCATTCCTGGGAAGGTGATGGAACAGCTCATTCTGGCTGTTATCTCCAGGTACATGGAGGAAAAGAAGATCATCAGTCAGCATGGATTCACTAAGGGGAAATCATGCTTGACCAGTCTGACAGCCTTCTATGATAAAATGACTGGCTGGGTGGATGAGGGGAACGCAGTGGATATGGTCTGCCTTGACCTTAGTAAGGCCTTTGACACTGTCTCCAATCACATCCTCATAAGTGAGCTTAGGAAGTGTGGGTTAGACGAATGGACAGTGAGGTGGGTTGAGAACTGGCTGAAGGACAATGCTCAGAGGGTTGTCATCAGGGGTGCTGAGTCCAGCTGGAGGCCTGTGGCTAGCAGTGTTCCCCAAGGGTCAGTATTAGGGACTGTCCTATTCAATATATTCATCAATGACCTAGATGAAGGGACAGAGTGTATCCTCAGCAAATTTGCTGATGATGCAAAGCTGGGAGGAGTGGCAGATACAGCAGAAGGCTGTGCTGCCATTCAGTGAGATCTGGACAGGCTGGAGAGCTGGGCAGACAGGAACCAGATGAGGTTTAACAGGGACAAGTGTAGGGTCCTGCACCCACACCAGCACGGGTTGGGGGTCGACCTGCTTGAGAGTAGCTCTGCAGAGAGAGACCTGGGAGTTTTGGTGTATAACGAGATGACCATGAGCCAGCATTGTGCCCTTGTGACCAAAAAGGCCAATGGCATCCTGGGTTGCATTAAGAAGAGTGTGGCCAGCAGGTCAAGGGAGGTCATCCTCCCACGCTACTCTGTCCTGGTAAGGCCACACCTGGAATACTGTGCCCAGTTCTGGGCTCCACAGTTCAAGAAGGACAAGGAGCTACTGGAGAGTGTCCAGTGGAGGGTTACAAAGATGATTAGGGGGCTGGAGCATCTGTCCTACAAGGAGAGGCTGAGAGGCCTGGGGGTCTTTAGCCTGGAGAAGACTGAGAGGGGATCTCATCAACGCTTATAAATATCTAAAGGGTGAGTGACAAGAGGATGGTGCCAGGCTCTTCTCAGTGGTGCCCAGTGACAGGACAAGGGGCAATGGGCACAAGCTGGAACACAGGAAGTTCTGCTTGAACATGAGGAGGAACTTCTTTACTCTGAGGGTGGCAGAGCACTGGAACAGGCTGCCCAGGGAGGTTGTGCCGTCTCCTTCTCTGGAGACATTCAAGACCCATCTGGACACGTTCCTGTGTGACCTGCTCTAGGCTAACCTGCTTTGGCGGGGCAGTTGGCCTAGATGATCTCCAGAGGTCCCTTCCAGCTCCTACCATTCTGTGACTCTGTGATAACCTTCTAGTCTTTTCCCCCACTGATTCTAATTTTGTTGCATCTGTAACCGAATTTGGCATTTTGCCTACCCTTAGCTGGGCAATCTGCATGTTATTTGATTAAAAGTCTCCCCAACTCCCCCTCAACTACCTGTTTTGTACTGGTTATGTATTGTTTACCTTACACATTTGACTGTAACCTTAATTCCTCTACTTAATTCCTACTGAATTTGAACACTTTCTCATCTTGTATGCACACAGTACATAAATCAGAGCAACACGCTTTTCTCGTTCTGTGTTTGAGAATACACAACCTCCTGCTCTTGCATAGCTTCTTTGTTACAAATCAATGTCCAGAACACATTCACCAGACAATCTCCTAGCTTCCTGCAGAGAACTGTTTGTTTATAGGGTCCAATATTTCAGTGGGATTTCCTGCTCACAGCAATGAAATAAAACAAAAAAGTAACACGCTCTCAATTTAGTGATTCATGTCTGTCATACATGTTATTTTGTTTGCTTTCAAAGTACATTATGGTTTTGCTACATTTGCTATAGAGCTCCTCTCCTTTTCTTTAGTTGTATTTTTTTATTTA
The DNA here is from genome assembly GCF_034619465.1 of Leptosomus discolor. Classification (NCBI taxonomy): domain Eukaryota; kingdom Metazoa; phylum Chordata; class Aves; order Leptosomiformes; family Leptosomidae; genus Leptosomus; species Leptosomus discolor. Next base: position 154,191,648 of record NC_141391.1, read on the forward strand.
TTTGATTTTACAAATACAAGCTTCAGGATCTCCTTCTCAGCCAGTCAGTGACATGAATTAGACCTTAACAGCTGAAACAACTTCCTGATACCTCTGACATCCCCACTGAGGCTTCTTCACTGTTGACAGCTGCCTAAGAAATGAGCACATGAGAGTGTGCAGGCTTGTTTGATGGTTGCAAATGCAGCTTTAGCACCCTTTGTTACATTTAAATAAAAAGCAATTCTTAGATGTGGCAGCAATCCAAAGGAGGAATCTTGGCAGAGCCATTTTGAGACAGAGAAAGGTGGTGATTATCTAAAGGATGAGGATCAGTCCTACTCAGCAAACCTTGTACTGCAGCAAATGTAGAGACCTGTCTCTGCCCACACTCTGCTAAGGAGTGTAAATGATTTGATACAAAGAAGCTGAAAGTGTGGGACAATCTGGGCGATATTAATAGATGGAGCTGAATGTTTGGCTCTTGTAGATCCCAGAGTTGCAGTCCCTGCTGTTATTCATCTGAACTGTTGCATATTTATCTGCTCTTTAACAAGTTCTAGTGCAGGGCATGCCGCTATCAATGCCGATGAGAGCCATGAAATAGTGTGCAGCCCCTACTAGTTGTAGCCAACCCTATACAGTGTTGGGAGAAAGCAGTACAGGTGAAATGGAGCCATGTTTTCTCCTATAATTTCTGAACCCACATTTCAGTATTTTTTGCCTCTGCGATCATGCAAGACATTGAACTAGAGAATAGCTTTATCCTCTACTAATGTCCTTTGTTACTCACTTTACATCTTTAAGAGGCTGTAAACATTTAATTGACAGAAAAAGGAAACACATCATTAAAAGAAACCTTACTCCAGATAAAAGAGCACACAGTTCCTCTAGTGCAGTTAATAGGGTTATGCATTGCCGTATCTGGTTGTTTTACTGCTGTTGACAAGAATGAAGAACAGAAGCCATGGAACAGTTTTTCTAAAGGAAAGGGGATTCCTTGTGTCATTTGGTACTTAAGACTGATTTTCCTGGATGTTTACTAGAGTATGTAAAATACATGAAAATCTTCTGAGTGTAACTGGCATCCCACATAGCAAACCCACTGTGAAAACTGTGTTTCTTGGATCTGTATTTCTTTTGCTTTTCCATTATTCATCAACATGCCCCACTCTGGAGTATTGCTCTCTGTTCTTTTTTAATCAAGGACCGTGTTGCTGTTAGGAGCAGATTCCTTCCCCTTTGTACTGATAAATATAGACGTGCTTCATTTAAAGTCTAAATCAAAGCACTTGAATTCTTTGCCTCTTGAGAGCTTCTGAATGTTACTAAGCCAAATATTCTCCACAGAAAACTTTAAGGAAGTTCAAAAAAGTGAAAGATTGTACAATGGTTCCTAAGTAATTTTTCTCTTTCTCTTTCTCTTTCTCTTTCTCTTTCTCTTTCTCTTTCTCTTTCTCTTTCTCTTTCTCTTTCTCTTTCTCTTTCTCTTTCTCTTTCTCTTTCTCTTTCTCTTTCTCTTTCTCTTTCTCATTTTCATTTTCTTTTTCTTTTTCTTTGTCTTTTTCTTTGTCTTTTTCTTTTTCTTTTCCTTCTCCTTTTTTCTTTTCCTTTATTTTTTCTCTTTCAGCAATGGTAGAAATTCCTTGTCTTTGGGCAGGGGGCAGGGGGGCTGAATATAAATTCCAGTCCTGTTTATGACACCTCCTCATCTTCATGGTCATATGTAGCATTTTCAAGACATTGCAAGGGGCTTTCTGTAGCCCAAGTTAGGCTCTTAAATCCGCAACTCCTACGATAGCCACAGCTAGTGACAGATGTGACCTATTGCCAAAGATGCCAGCCATTTCTGAAGGCTTTGTGTTTGCTTTGAGGAACATGTGCCTTTTTTACCAATTTCCATTAGGAAACTCCAAACAAAAATTGAATGTTTATAGAATTTAATTTCTAACTAAAACCTACTTTCTCTGTGTTATTCATACACTGGTTTTTGAAAGTCATACATATGTCAGTAATACACTGGTTCCTGAGAAACTGGGCTGCGGCTTGGAAATAAGTGCAGATGAGGCTGAGCGGTGGCTTCTTGTGCCATAACACATATGACATAATGTAATATTTATGCATCATTCGATATACATATGTTTTCTCATTCAGTGCACAGTATCAATGTTGGTAAAGTAGCTGATACATTATATCTTCCTTACTTGAAGGTTATTTAATGCATACCATACAGAACTCAAATTCTGCAACAAACACAGGCCTAAGGCTCAAAACTGACAAAGTACGCATGACAGAATCACTATGTAAGGCATGGAAAACATGACTGATTAAAAATCATTCAGTACAGCAATATTGCCAGTATCCTGCAGACCTGCAAACTGATCAGGAATTCTCAGTTACGATACACATTTTCTAACAAAAGATCTATAGCATATTAACAGATTATATCACTATTATCAAGTAATACTATGACTCCGAAAGCGAATAAGTTTTAATACATGAACTAAAGGGTTAATTGTTTCTTCATGTATATGCAGAAGGTGTAATATTGGCAAAATGTGCTTGGACTACTGGGAGGAAAAAACTTTTCTTCTTGCACTTGCATTTTTTTTTTTCTGAAGTCTTTATTTTCTTGAAGACACTGCTTAACAGCCAGATAGCTGAGTGATAATCAGAGCTAGTCAGACTGCTATATGACTGTCATTTGCCCCATGCAAAGCGTTCTTTTCATTTATCACCAGTGAAGAATTTTGTTGAGAAGCTGCTCTGTGCTGCTGCAGTGTATGGTAGATGCTTAAGTCACCATGACAGAAAAGACAAACATCTCTAGCAAAGACTGGGTAACATGCATAAACTGTAATCCAGATCAAATTAGCAAACTAATCCATGTGTGACAGAGCTCTAAATAAGATCTCCTGGGCTTTTTTCCCTCAGGAAGAATTAAATTTTAAATGAGGGAGTACAAAATAATAAAGAAAACCCAATACGGAACTTGAAGAAAGTCTATTTATTTTCTGGTGTCCAGAATCAACTTCTGTTCATATTAAGCTTCGTGAAGGAAAACTTTCCTTTCATGTACTTGTGATATAAACTCTTTTTCACAAAAGCTGACCTTGATTTCCCCTTGGTAGAAGTAAAACATGGGAATTATGTAGTAGAATAAATTATTTTCTTTACATGACATCCACTCTTGAATTGGTTTTGAATCAGAACAAAAATCTGGTGAAGGGCATTTTATGACAGAAGTGTATGTTGGTCTTTCATTGTGACAGGTTAAATTAAGTAACAAGTTATGGTAGTGACTATAAAAAAATCAAACCCATGTGAAAGACTGGTTTTGTAATCCAAAATCAGTTGAAATTACTAGAGATCCTCCTTATATCCTTAGTAGTCTTTGACTCAGTCTGTGAGGTAGGCCATCAATTCTAAATTCCTCTCAGGATATAGAAGAGAATAGCATGACATATCATAGAATAGAATATTTCAGTTGGAAGGTACCTACAATAGTCATCTAGTCCAGCTGCCTGACCACTTCAGGGCTGACCAACAGTCAAAGCTCAGTATTAAGGGCATTGTCCAAATGCATCTTAAACACTAACAGGCATGATGCTGTCTGACACCCCAGGATGCAGTTTGCTCTCTTGGCTGCCAGGGCACACTGCTGACTCAAACTTACCTTCAACCAGCAACCGCAGATCCTTTTCTGCAGGGCTGCTCTCCAGACACTCCTTTCACAATTTATACTTGTCTAGTATTACTCCATCCCAGTACAGAATCCAGAATTTGTTCTTATTAAATTTCATATAGGCTGATCAGATTTCATCTGTGGAAATTGGTGAGAAATGCAGAGATGAGAATCATATGAATTTAAAACTGACACCCAAACAATTCATCCTTGTTTAATTTTTCAGCTATTTCAGGGAAAAAATAAGCACAACAACAAAACATATAATTTCAGCTACAAAACAGATTTACATCTCCCAGTCAGTGGGAAATTCTGTTAAATTTTGGGGATTGCTTCTGCTTTTTTTCTCCTGTCAATCAGCTCATAAGTGAAAGTGAGAGCTAGTAGAGCTGTTCAATTCATTCATTTGCTTCAGTCTTGGATAGATGGCTTGAGTACATTGTGGTGTCAGGTCAGTCCCAGAGCAACCACAGAACAACTCCAAATCTGCTCCCTTGTGCAGAGAAGCCCAAATAACTCAGCCTAGCTGAAGAGACTGTATGTTCATCTTGCACTAAGCTCTGAAATGGACACGTCAAGAAAAATCAAAAGGGTCCAAGTCTAGATAGCCCGGTTACAAAGTATTTTGGTTACAAAAGGGCTTATAATTCCGAAAACAGAAGTGACTGTCCTCTTTTAGTAGCTCATTCCCTTATTTGATGTTCAAGACACAAAATATAACAGCACAATTTAAATTAATGTAACAATAATAAGAATATAGCACTAAAATAATTAACAATAACAATAATGACAATAAAGCTATCCTGGGAGAATTCTAATTTGATCCATTGGAGTATGTCCTTCAAGTTCTAGATCAGATTCCAAAAAGAAATATGAGCAAAGCATAAAAAGATATATTAAAACATTTGGGTTAACACTGCCTATAGAAAATTTCATTTGGTGGTAGAAAATAATAGTAATTGCTATTTAAATGAGAAGCAGAAGCCAAACTATAAGTAAATGTCAAGGGTTTCCTTTTTGAGCCATTGCAATAGCAGAAAAATAGAGTCTAAATCTGGAAAACTTTTGAAATATTATGTGGTGCAACTGCTGTGGCCGGCAAATCTCAGATGGGAAGTCAGATTTTTTCACTATATAATCCCCCTCCCACAGTCAGTCTCTGGGCAGCAGGTGGAAGGAACCAAAAGCTGGTCTGCCATTCTACCAGGATGCCTATCCCAATCATGAACCCAAGGCAGTTGCCTTCAGTCAGTCTGGAAACAGGCATCCTGTGATGCTTCTACCACAAGGGTGATAGGAACTCCTGCTGCTGGTGTCCTGGAGGTTTTTGGCATGGGGTAAGAGAGTGCCGTTGTCAGTGTGAAAAACAGAGCTGAAGCGAGACACAGAAAACTTTCTGCCCAGGACTGAATTTCATTCTCCACCTCCATCTGAACAGGAAAGCTTCACAGATATTTCTGATGTGAATTTGTGTGAGTGAATCTCAATTATTGGGGATACTGTGGATGGAAACCGCAAAATCAATCAAATGAACAAACCAGGCCACAGTAAGGTGTACATATGACCAAACCAAATCTGCCTGAAAATAAGGACAATATACCTATGTACATATTTAAAAAGTCATTTACCTGCTTCTAATCAGTCTCTCATGTCTACATGTGCAATGAGTAGGTAACAGCCTACAGATTATTCAGAGTTTCCTTCCTTCTTTGTACCCATCATACCCCCAAAATCACAGCAGAGTTGAGCCAATGCCGACCTTGTAAAGCTGTATATAAATTATCCCATTCAAAAGAAATCCTACAGCAGTTTTGATCAGAAAAGACCAGCTTACCAAGAAGGATGGTCCCATACCTCTCTGAGTCCCACAGCACAGGCAAGCTTTCTAGTGGTAGTGGCTGCGAAGTAGAAAATAAAGTAGACACAACCAGGACTCCAGCTGCTTTGTAATAATTATGTTGCCTATTTCTTCTCAGTTATTTAATGAAAAACTACACAGTCAGGCATATTTCTTTTGCCACACTTCTCATTCCTAATTGTACTCTCTGGAGCTGGTTATTAATTTGAGGAAGATACAATTATCTGGCAATGCAGGGGTCCTGCAATTTCTTTAAAACTCAATTTTATTAGAAAACAATAAAGTTAAACCGATGATCCTGGTGGGGGGGACACCAACAAAAAACAAGCAGAGATAGTTATGGCCAGCAGTGCTACGTCTTTACCATTTCAATAGTTTGTATTAGCTGAGAGAGAAGAGATGGAGCTACGTAAAAATAATGACGAGATAGACCTGGAGTCAGATACTTTAATTGAACAGCAACAGCAATTGGCAAAGTGGCTAAACTGTCCCCTCATGGTAACACAGTAATAAAGCACCAACATGGACTTTCTGTCCAACAGATGGTATGTTTACATCCAGGCATGAGCAGATCATATCACCCATCTCAAACACATGGATTGCACCTTTACTGTGCTCATTGAGATGTGTGAATGCTTGGAGAAAGTTTCCATGTTAAAAAACATCCCTCTCCCCCATAAGGCATGCTTTCTGCAGGATTTTCCTGGCTGTTTACAAAGGGTACTATAAGCTGTGTCATCTATATATTTGCTTTTAATCCCTCAAATTCAGTATTTAATTCTGACCCTATGGTGCTCAGCTATTGTGGAAGCAGAGAGCCTGCCTGCAGTAGAGAACAAAATTGAAGCTTAAGAAAGGGCACTTGAGGAGGCTCAGCCACGCAGACTCTTTGCAAAGCAAACATTGGTATTGCTAAATTAAGAACATCTTCCATGCACGTGGCACATCTGGTGGTCTAGTGTTTTTCATTCAGTCAAAAAAAGTGTCAACAATTCTGAAATGTAATTTCTCTTTTGACTAGTAGTTTTCCTTCAGTGACTCATTCATACAAGCTCCTTATCTGTGTACCCCAGAGGCTTTTGGGGGTTGGATAATAGTGGCAACAAGAATAATCAGCCTAGTGCTGGCCCTCTCCTTTAACAACCAGTTGTCACTTGGGATATGTCCAGGCTCAACCCTCAGGAGATGAAGACACATGACTGTCTTCAATCTTATTGAAACTGTGCATATAAGTCAGAACTTAGCCCCCTGACTTCAGTATATTCCTTTGAAAATATTTTTCCCACCTAAATGTATATAAATGTTACATAGAATTCCATACACTTTCTGAAATATCACTTTGTTGTCCATCTGTGAGGGTTCTCATCTGATGTTTATGAGGCTAGATTGTACACTTAGACACAAGCCTGATCCTCTCTCTGGGGTGCCTTCACTCTTTTATTCTTCAGAGCGGCAATTAACACTATTCTTATAAGAGAAGAAGAAAATAACACACTTCTATGTTGCTGTGATACTTTTGCTGAGAAAAGGTAAATTTGTTTAATCCCTCAGTATGTCTGGCCACTGGGGCCAAGGAAGGGACGAAACAGACAAGATACATCAGAAACCATCCCTCATTTCCAGATCCTGTATTCAGATAACTCACACAAGGCTTGATGGTTTTTATTCTTTTCTGCGGATAAATAGTCCAAGCCACCAGCTGTTCATTATTGGTTTTGACTTACAGTACTATAAAAAAGTAATAAAAAAGTATCAGTGGTATGATTTAAAAAATATATTTATTGACACAGCATAGATACATATCAGGAGCTACATCTCTTTTCATTCCCACAGCCATGACTAAAGATGAATACAAGGAGCAGTCATTGTCTCTACCTCAAACACCTACAAGAACGGAAGAGATTTGCTACTTGCTCTGAAAGTCGACAAATCTGGTTATTTTCAGATCACATTGGCAAGAGTTCAAAAATAAGCCCTCACAGAGAATAGGTTTTGCAAAATAAAGTTCAGCAAGGTACAGGGTGAAATTTAACTTCTTTTTAATTGTTATAATCAAATAATAGTTAAGCTCTTGGGCTTTCTACTTGTAACTGTACGAGCATACAGTACCAGCTAATTTTTTGCAGCTTCTGAATTCTCAAATGTCTACCAGTTGCTTGATTTTTATGGAGGATGTGTACACTGCTCAGATAGACTTGTGGGTATTCATCACCTTTGCAAATCCAGGCAGGTGTCTCAAAGGATCAGATCGGCCATGTCTAATGGAGAGTACTCCCAAACAAATAATTCCCATCTAGTAGTTATACCTCAAGCGTTCAACTGAAACACTCTCAAATCAAAGGAATATTTGTGTCTAAAAGTGAACATCATATATTGTACAAGAGAGAATAAATATAGGTGAGACGCTGAAATACTTAATTTGAGAGTATGTATTCATTTTTTGTAACTCTGGTTTGGCGAACGTCTAGAAAAATAGTGCCATCCAGTTTGAAGTGAAACACATATTGCATTTCTCTATCATTAATAAGAAATGTAATTTTTAAAATGTTCAAATATAGATTTAAGTGATTCTAGTGCCAAAAAACCCGAAGCCAGGGGACATTGTTTTAATTTACACACAGGTCAATTTTCATCACTCTGCAGTGTCAGGTGGGTGTGAATTATACTTACACGTTTTTTAAAGCTGACATGACATGCTAGAGCTCTGCACAGTGGGTGGAGAAGAGGCCTCAGAGCATCAAGGAAGCTAATCTTTTGGTGAGAAAGTCCCTTTGAATATTCAAGAGAAAGTGGGCTCAGATTTGGGCGACTTAGGAGAGCCTGATTCTAACAGCTTAGTTCATCTGCTGTGATGTTAGCCATTTTGACCTTCCCAGTGAAGGGGATTAAGAGTCTGTTTACACATTTTCCAAATGACACATAAATAAGGCCTCTAATCTGAGGGGGAATATGCTATGAAGAAAAAGAAGCAACCTATTTCTGTAGCTCTTTGAAGTCAAGAGGTTTCAAACACTAGAGGGTAAAGATGGGTCAGTCGGAAGGGTTGAGAGAAGGTGATAAAAGGTGGAAATTAAAGCACTTAATCATGTAATTCTAAAATTTATTATATTAATAATATCACCATACTGCAGCTCCCAGCTGTAACGCGACTGAAGCTGAGAAAGAGCAGAGTGGATATCATGTGTCATTCTAGAGTAGTGTGAAGAGGAGGGAATTTTGGCAAAGGCAACAAGCAAACCTTATTGCAGAAATGTTCAGAGATATTCGTTGAACAGAGCAAATGGATCTCAGTTACTACAGCCTTGCCTGAGAGTATCTTTGTATTCAGTTTATCTGATCTAGGAGGAAAAGTGCCTAACACAAGCCTGCTAACATTTCAAACTCTGGTGAAGGAACCTGGTTTAGCAAACTTGCATGCATACTTCCAGTTTGTGTGCTTTAGTTTATCAGTCTGATTTTTAGTTGTATGAGAGATGTCCTAGCAAGAAGTATTACTTCATAACTCATGCTAAGATGCAGCTGAGCAACTTTGATACTTTTGTCTTCAGCTGGTGAATTTTGGGAATGGGCTTGCAAAGCTGTTTAGGTTGGTGGTCAAAGGTTAGGTTGATGCCCCGTGTAGTGAGTGGAGGTGGTCTAAGTCTTGGAGTCTCAAATACCTGGGAATATCTCTCTGTTACTTAGGCATTGTTAACCTCGTGAGCCACTAGACCATTTTTCATTGGGATGTTCCATTTTTAAAAGCATTTTGCTTGCTCTTCCTTGTGAGATTGAACTTGTATATGCTATCATGCTACATCTAAATGTTTCAAGTTCCTGAAAAGAATATTACCTCACTTGCAATGTGTAGACTGAAGTAGGAATACTGTCATTTCTGCTATTAAGCTAGGTATTTTCTGCTGGTTTTTGTGTTGTGGTAGTCGTGGCAGTGTCCAGGACGGTAAGGCAATCCAAAAGCTTTTCTTCCTTTTCCTTTTGGCAAGAAAACATGTCACTAGGACATAACAATATTTTAACTCGTATTAAACACTACTAGACTGTCAAAAGAGCCACTGAAGTACTGTAGGTTAATTTATATGGAAATTATACCTTCCACACTTAAGTGAGCCTCTGGTCAACAGTGTGATAGTTAAGGAGTGGATGAGAGCCAGTGATGGAGTTTAAGATTTCCAAAAGGCTGGATTAATTGAGGCAGCAGTGAAGTAATTGAAGGACCAGGTCACTTCCAAAGCAGAATGAACAGAGAGAGAAGGAAAATAATTCTTCAGTCATTCCAGGAAGGTGTCATGGGTTGAGGCTGGTACGGCCACTAACAAATGACAGACGCTCTCCATTAACCCCTCTCCCCTCCCAAAAGTGAAAAGGAGAGAGAACAAGGGAGAGAGACTTTACAGTTTGGAAAAGAATACTAAAACAGCTTTAATGAAACAATAACATAGAAGAAAAGATAATAAGAAGAATAAGGAAATAATGAAATATATACAATATGTACAAACAGATGCAAAACCAATACTGAACCCAATTCCCCCCATCCTGATGACGATACGTCACCACCAAAACTGTAGGGCTGGCACTGGGGCAGTCCCAGGCAGCAGACAGGGATGGGATGCATGAGCTGGACTCAGGCACTGGATCCAGGGATGCACGAATCAGGATCAAAGACAGAAGAACAGACAGAGTCCTCCTCAGATGTCGGCCATCGAAGAAGGGAGATTGACCCTCGTGATCTCTCAGCTTTGTACTGAATATGACATATATGGGATGGAATACTCTGTTGGTCACGTTTGGGTCACCTGTCCGGTTCGCTCCTCCCTGCAGGTGCGACCTTTTTCGTGCTTGCGACCCTTTTCACTCCTGGCACCCCAACACGGAGTACAAGATTTAGCAGTGACCTTGGTCACTATAAGAACAGGTATAAGCAAGGACCTTTCTGCACACCATTCCTCAGTACTAACTGCAAACATCAGGCCTTATCACTGCTGGGAGCAGTCACTGTCTGGAAAAACATGCTGTTTCAGAAAGTGCCGTTAGTTAGAAAAGACTTAACTGAAAAGTAAAAACACTAAAACAGAATTAGTTCTGGTTTAGGCCAAACCAGGACAGAAGGCTAAGAAGTCATGCCAGTCAGAAGGGGAGCTTCTCCTAGTGAGTCATCATGAGAAGGCCAGCTAGAGGAATTTATTCATAGAACAGTGTGCAGATTCAAAGATGCTATCTAATTCTCTTTTTATGACCCATGGGACCATGAGGACAGGTAGTTTTGCTACACTAGAAATTCATGCTCATTAGTTATCTTCTTAAGATGGAAACGAGAAGTGATTTTTCTATTTCATTCAAAATGCAAAAAAACCCCATATTTTAATAATTAAAAATGTTAAATAATTTTCAGTATTCAACATTGTTAATGTTCAACTGAGGTTATAGATTCATTTCTTGTAATTCTCTGGTTTGGGGGATACCTTTAGTAAAATAAGACAATCTAGATTTGATTTTAAAATGAAACATGTATGATTTGAAGATTTAACATTAGTTCTTAAGAACGGTTTGGAGTCTTAACCTGGTACATATTGGCAGTGAGAAACATGAAAAATTAATGGCATGAAAATAAGAAGCAAACATTTCAGCCAATCGGACTAGAAAGCTTTAAAAATTGAAAACATCAGTAACATTCATCTGTGCTCTGCATGACACTCACCTTAGGGAAGTTATTAATACATTTAGTGTAGGTGGTGTGTTGAAAATGACTTGCAGAGTTACAGGGTAATATATTACATCCTCCGCCGTAGCTTCTCTTAAAATAAAGGGAAAATATTTTTAATGCATTCATTTCCACGGCAGTTTGAAATACATACAAGCTTTCTCTCTTTTTTAAAGTATTATTTTACAAGAACTCACATTAATCAGTGTGCTATCATTTCCCAATAAAGAAAGAAATAATATCAAAAGTTGAGCTTGTACTGCACAAAGCAGTCACATGAAGTAGTTTAATTTTTATCACATCTGCCTCTTAGATGTAAAAGGAAATGGAGAACATAAACATACCCTTTCAGTGGTGACTGGTGTTAGTGAGGTCTTTTCATTGCCACCTCCTTATAAGTTGTTTCTTTGTTGTTATTGTGTATATGCTTGCATCAGACCTTGTCTTTTTGTCCCCGTTCTCCTCCACATCTCCTGGAACTGTGTGCTAAAATGGCAAAAGTCAGATCCAAAACAAGGTTCTTTGTCCAGAGAATTGGTCATTGCTAGAAACAGTCCAATTTTCTCCATCTATGTCACTGCACACCACCCTGGACAGATTTACTGGAGGAGTAAAGGCCAGAGAAAAGGTCTATTAAGAAAATGAAGTGTTTTCTGCTGGTTGCAGTGGACTTCATTAAGCCTGAAGGAAATAAATGCTGCAAACTCTGAGTATATTCCTTCCTCGATTCTCTTCAGAAGCTACTCTGTGGTGTGGCTGCCAATGCCAGTGACACGGACACATCTTCCTGCTTTTGGTCTCCTTGTTAACGGTTAATAGGGGCCATAATAACAGAAACACAGGGGCCAAACCTACAACAGAGCCACAACAACAGCAGTGCTCCACTCTTGGCCAAGAGTGTCTTCCACAACCACCAGTCTTCTGTAACCTGCAGTCATGGACCTGCAAAGAACCAGCTAGATCCTGTAAAAGTCATCCAGGTTTGAACTGCAGAAACAGTTCAAAGGTTTTAAGGCTGCGGTTGTAAAGAGTGGTGACAGCCGATTTACATTGAAAAATATGTGAATTTGCCTCAGACTTCTGCCTTCTTTTCTCAAAAAACAACAACAACAAAAAAAGGCAAAAAATAAATACATTTGGTCAATGAGAATGAAATATTTCAATGAAACATTTTGAAAGACCAACCATTCTATAAGAAGCTTTTAGCATCAGCTGAAAGTGGATCTCACTCAGGGAGACAATTGGAAGTCCCTAGATAGATCTTATTAATTAACAGGAGACCATCATTGCCACCATCTCTGAATAATTTATCCACTCTATTAACTATTTTGATCCTAAAATTTTTGTAGATATTCATCCTCTGTGTGTGATTGCAGGAAGAATCTTGATGCTTTAATAGTGATATCGATCACTTTTATAGCACTCGTCAGTGATTCTTAGCACCAAATCATAAAAGTGGTGGAACGGAGTGATGAATAAGGACTTGCAAATTCAAAGAGCTGCACAGATATTAAATAATCACTGAAACATCATGGTGGATCAGTCAGCCAATATGTTGTTATGCTGATGGGAATATTAACATAGAGTGACTCTCTATATCTTGAAAATCAGAACTTGTGACTTCCCACTTTGTTCTCCTTCTTTTCTCTACCACGCTGCCTCTGCTCGGCATGAACTAATATTCAGTGATAACAACCCAGAACTCCTGAGTACATGCAGTAAATTGAGAGATGTCCACTGTCTCTGAATTTCCCACAGACCTTGCATAATGCTTAAGCTCTCAGATGGTAGCAGTTGTGCCAAACTGAGGAATTGAAGTAATGGACAGCAGATTGTGTCGATAGCCCCAGACACACCTGTGCATCACTTTGTGGCTCTCTCCCATATGTAACTCACCTCACTTTTGGTAAAGAGGGAGGAGATGACAATTGCACTGCAGCAGCAGAAGCTGGAAGTATGGGCATCAAGAGAGGAAGCAGCAGCATGTCTCCTCAAGGAGGTGTAGGAAGATGCCTGTTTCTTGTGCCACTGCCCTCAGCATGTGTGATGGAGTGGTAGGGTGCTGAGAGCTTGATCAATGAACTGCCGAGGGCTCCGGGCACTGCAGGACATGAACACCCAGACCTGGCACCATCTGCTTTTATTTTAATAAGTGCTCTGCCAATTTGTCCCTACAGAGCCAACATCTAGAAATCAGACTAAAGATAGCTTTAGGATAAGATTCTCATTCATGAAGATGCCTTCTTTGTCACTGCTTATATTTTTATCTTTTACCTTCATTTTATGTTTTTTTCCCTTTCATGTACCACAAATTTTCAATTATGAAAGAGATTCTGCCTTCAGTGATCCTTCCTAGTTGGGACTGGATGTAGCAAAATTGAACCTATCATGAATACCACTGCAACCTGAAGTAAACAGAATTGTCCTGGAAGGAACTGACCTGTGTAGCAGGGCTGGTAGAAAAACTTGATAGCACTAACAGCTAGATTCGTCACTGAAACGCATCTAACTGTGGAAAAGACTAATATACAAACTAAAGGCCTGAACTGTTGCCTCCTTAGGTGACTAGAAACCTTTATGCTGGCTTTAGTAGACTTTAAATCATGTCCTGTGGGACCAGATTATATGGATAGATCTGCACTGCTCTGGGCTATGGCAGCTTTTGATTCGACAATCATTCTTTAAAGGAGATTCAATAGCTCAAGGTATTGTAACTCTAATGGTAAAAGATTGTGTGAGAGGATTGTCTAATTAGCCACTAAACAACATCATTGCTGATGTGAGATGATAGATGTGAAGCCACAAAGGAAGTGACATTTGTAAACACGCTATTTATACCTGTGTTCTGACAGTAGATGCTTATGTCCTATGAAATTTTTCGACTTGAATGGGAACAAATTTATATGTAACCACTAATCATTAGTTATTATGTTGGTCCTTCAGTTTCTAAAAACATACTTTAGGGATAGTTTAAGCCAGAGAAGGGGAATAGGACCTCCTGTTTTAAAATAGGGGAACAATACTAAAAACTGGCAGTGAAATGAAATGCAGAGGTTTTCTCAATGGTCTAGTATGTTATACCTCATTCTAGCTCAGGAGCTCTTCTCAACTGAAACTCTTTTTTAGAGCCCGGGTCTGATAAAGGTAAGAGAAGAAGAGCTACAGCTCAACAGTGAGCTAGACTGAGCTGTAAAAATGATAAAGGCAAAATATTTGCATATGAAACATACAGACCTGTGGTGCACAATATAGATTTTGATAGCATGAGGTTTTAAAATAATAGAAAATCGGTTAGGGAGGTCATCTAATCCATCCCTTGCCTCTCATTCAAGCTAGCTTGTTATTAATAAGTGGAACCACTATGCACGAATGATTCAAATCACAGAATCTTTATAATACTCTCATGTATTTTCTTTGTGATTCACATATTTTTGCAGCCACAGTGGCACTTGGGGAACTGCAAAGCCAAAGACAAGTGCTATACATTCTTTTAAAAAGATAGGAAGCATTTCTCTCCAATGATTAAACATTACCTTTAATGTAGTTATAAAATAAGCTACAATTTAAATATGCCCATCCTGCACGTTGTACTGTCATACACATAAAAATGCAGTATGTGAAAGCACATCAAAAGAGTTTCATTGAAGTGGCAAATTCACTACTCAAAATGTAGTGAAGGTTGTCTTAACCCGATCCATTTGTCCCTACGTTTTACGGTATAATCTTCGCTGCCTGGTAACATCTAATTTCTTTCTACATGGTGCTTGTCTCATTCCTATGTACAACAGCATTTTGTTTCAATTTAGCAGTAGAGTTTTGGTTAAAGAAGGGTTATAACAAGAAGCGTTATGCAACTTTTCCAGTAATGATCACCACCAGCCCAGCCTATAGGAAGGGGTGACAGTTTGAACAAACTTGGAAGTTGGCATTGTAAAAGTAAGTGCTAGGAGGAAAATCAATAAGCACTGCAGGGGATGTAGGTTAAGCAACATGAAAGGTGCACAGTTGCAGCAGGCTTCCTAATTGTCCTGTATCACTATCACCATTCCACATAGCTATCATTTTCTCAATTGCCATGGCAGTTGTACCATTGTATGTATAAAAAGACTGGTTAGAGCATAAAAGAAACACTCGCACTGCTTCTCTTGACACTGTCTTACATCTTTAAAAATCTATGATTTGGTTTAAAGGCTTGGTGCATCTATTTACTTGTTTTATCAGTGAGTGGAAATGGAGGCTTAATAGCTGTCATGCCTCCCAGGATTCTTATACACAACAAAATAAATATCTGCTGCTATTCTTATTAATTTCCTTATGTCTTTCAGATAACTTTTCTCTTTGCAGAAGATACAAAATGAACCCAACAGGTGGACCACAGAAGACGGGATGACATTGTTCAGTGTCCCTCTACATCTCATAGTGATGCTCATGACCAAGATGTTACCTTGTCAGCTGCTGGCTTGATAACATATGCTAAGCATACACAAGTTATATTGCAAAACCTCAGGGAGGATCAGGAAAACAAAACAAAAACAAAAAAAAAAGGAAGAAAAAAAAGAAGATGCATAGAAAAGAGAAAAAAATACTACTAAAATCAAGTGTCGTGTAATAGATCGTAATCTCCTTTAGTGTGAAATTGTGTCAATTCCTAGTCTTATGGCCCACTAAATAATATCATTCTAATAATGTGTCAGATCTAATCAGAAGGAGCCAGTCAGCCTACCAGAATGTTTTGTGCAGCTGGGAGCTTCATGTCAGGACCAGTCAAGCACTACTGTCTCTGTCACTTTATCACATACATTTTAAATAAAGCAAAATAAACTCTGTGAATAATGGGGTTTTTTTGGAAGATTTTTTGCTGGAAGTTTTTTTCTGCTTTCTTTTTTTTTTTGCAATAATTTGGATTTGTTGACCAAAAGTTTTGCTTTTCTTCAATAGTGTGAGCAGCTTTAGTGAGGTAAAAATGCAAATGAGAATGAAAGGAACGACGAGACTTCTTAAAAAGTTTTGGTTTGGTTTGGTTTGTTTTCCACAGGTTGGTACAACTCACTTGCATGGCTGGGGTGATAGAGCTGATTTGCACAGATTTCTTTCCCTACACTGTACAAAAAAACACTACACAGTAAGTATGTATCAAATGTATTTTTTTTTAAATGTGTGGTCCAAAATTTGTGCTTTGTGTAAGGCTATGAAAAATATCCTGACTTATAATAAGAATAAACTTGAAATGGTGGCCATTTTTATGAAAAACAAGTGTAAGTGTGAAACCCAAAGTTCTGACCAGGACGATGCAATTTTTCCATTAGTAGGTGAGTGTCTTAGGTCCAGGATGCATGTACACTTTCTAGGAGGGCACTTTGAAGGGCATTGACTGACACAATCACTGCATTACCAGTACCCTACACAGATTTGCAACCACCTCTTGGCTCCGAAAGAAGCTAGACAAAGTTCAAGTTCGATTCAGCTTTCTCTGAACGTCCTTGATAACCAAACAACTGGAAATGTTAATAACTACACTGATAAACTGTCAAAAAAGCATAAATTCAAAATAATGAATGGATAAAACAGGGCATAAAAGAGGCACAGAAGAAAGTATAAGTAGCAGAAAAATGAATTTTGCTCTGTTCTTGTTTGCAGACTTATCCTACCTCTCCTGAAGAACATTTCTTGTAGTATTACAGGCTATATCATGTCTGTTCTTTCTTATTCTTGCTTCCATTTTAGAAGGTTGCCTTCTGAATCGTCTCCAAGAAATATACTTTTGTCTGGAGCATCTCTTCTTTATAGTCTTGAGTCATAGTATGAAGATTTGGCCTGGAATCTGCTAATGGAGAAACAGTCCCTTGGCAAGAGAAGAAGGAATAATTAACAGTTAGTGACAGTTTCTTCAAACTTTTCCCTCCACCTATAGATTACAAAGTACTCAAACACATAATGGTTTTTATTTTTTCACAGATTTTATGAAACAATTTCTAGTGAAAAATTCATTTAGGAATAATTCACTTCAAGTATCTGAGCACAAACCCAGAAACTCATCCCCTCCAGATTAGTTATTTAGCCACAGAAATGTCATGACATTATTCATATTCTTGAGCTTCAAAATTTTCTTTTTAAAAACACTCCAGCACAGTAGCTGTCCTTCTCCAAGTACTCCATGAAGATCGTAAGCGCATTAAACTGATAACAGACTGATGAATATTTATAGTCAGATATTTTTTCTTTTCTCCAATGACTGTCTGTGGAAGGTTCAGGAGAAATGTCCAGGGTAAAAGTCAGTCTGGAAAAAGCCTATTAAATAGACCGGTTTCCTGTTGATAAAATATCACTTACTTTCTGAAGCTGTTCCCTAAAGACTCTAGAAGATATCAAGAGCAGGCCTATATGAATATTTAGGCTTAGAAGATATCAAGAGCAGGCCTATATGAATATTTAGGCTCTAGGCCTTTGTCCACAGTCTAAACCCTGTACCACCATTCTTTCACATCCTTTCACAGGCCATGATCCAGGCTGGGATGGTTTTTCTCCTGTTTAGGCACACTGTGAAACTCTTGTTCCCTGGAGGGCCAAGGGTCTCCTTGTCTAGATAATGAATTTTCTTTCTATAAAAGCTGTCTGGATGGACTGGTACTGGACTCAATGGAAAAGTGAGGCAGAAAACCAGACATTCCTCTAGCTGCAGGAGTGTAAGTGGGTACCTCAGATATTCTTTTACCACCTCACTGAACCAACAACACAGAAACTTAGTATATTTTTCCTTGGAGTAATGCTAACACATTAATTATTATTCCCTTACCCTCAACAACCAAAAAGGTATTTCTCCATGCCCTTGCCTTGCCCCTCAGCCCCCTGTTAATGCTGCTTCAGGTGTCAGTGAGCAAGTATTGGTACTATTGCTAAGAAGTGTGTTGCAGGAACTCTTGTCTGCAAAGACTTCTGCACCTGCCGTGTGAGTGAACTGAGCCATACATGAATTGAGGAAAATAGCTCATTTGGAGCAGTTATGTCATCAAGTGTTTCTCAGATCTATCCCACTTCAGAGAACCTTTCTTCAACTATATCATGAAAATGGAAGAATTTTATCCTCCATAAACACAGAAAATTTCCCCATTTTTGCAGAAATGACCTAATCTTGCATAAGATAAGCCCACCTCCCACTTAAAAATTGTACCTTCCATTTGACTCTGACTGTACGATAAATCTTTTTTAATATTTTATCTGCGGCACCCTTATCCTGTCCTCTTTAAATGCATATTACGGATGTTTCTCTTTATCAGCTTTCTGTCTTTGTGCAAGGCAAAGATCCTTTGACTGCTTTCTCTGATCACTTGGAGGAGATCAGATTTTATCTTTCTAATCTTACACAGAGCCTTTTATTTTATGTTTCTCATACACCTCTAGTGTCTTTCTCTAAATTAACACGAAAAACCTTGCCAACCCAAAGCCTACAGAGGCTAGAATTCCCTGTCTCTCCCCAAAGCTCATCTGAATTCTGGGTTGTGGGATTCCCTCTAATAGGACAGCACACAGTGACAGTTAGATGTCCCCAGAATCACAGATGCTCTGTTTCCATGACAGTCTAGTAAACAGAAAACATCATTCAAAAGGGAAAAAAGTAAATTATCATTTAGCACTGCATAGGAGTTCCATTCAGAAAATACTGATATGCTTGAAAAATATCAGCTTAATGCTACCCGATAAATTTTCAGAATTCCTGTACAGCCTAGGAGATTAACCCTCAATGGCCTTATTTTCTTTGCCGCTTAGATGCCTTTGGAAATTTTTCTGGTTCTTGGAAGAATGCAAGAATTATTTCTCCTATTTTGTCTACGAATATATGGAGACAATGCAAGGTAAAAGATAGTTTTCCCCTTAAATTCAGGCAGAACACGTAGGAATTCAAAGTTCAAAGAATTTTCAAAGATGACCTAGTCTTACATCATTTCAAAAGATATGAACTTGAAACAGTTGATATTAGCATCATGAGGTGTGAGCAGTCTGACAGCGGAGAACATACAGATCTTCCCAAGTCACTTCCTCACAAATATATGTTAATTACACTGAGAAGGCTCAGAAAATGTATTTATGAAGTCTTATTAAGCACTATTGGTGGGTCATGAGACTGAACACTGAGCTCCCCATGACTTGAGCTAAAGCCCATGACTACAAGCTAGAGTATTGGCCTAGGGAAAAAGTTTCAAATTCTTTCCTTTCCAGATTGGCACAGGCAAGTGCTCAAAAGTGACTTATTCCAGGGCAAGATAATGGAGAGAGACAGCAGGAATGCTTCCATCCCAGCCTGGTGCTGAGTGCTTTGTAGCTGAGCTTCCTTAAGAGAGACTTACATAGGCTGTTGGAGGATTGCAGCTTATGGTGATCCTGCCTGTCAGGCTCATGTAGTTAACTTGTCATCTCTAATAGTCCCAATGTGGGGATTCCTGAAATAATTACACCAAGCTAATTATCTGAAGTCTGAATCACTCTGGATGACGCTTGGCTGGTTGGAATACAGCACAAACTCTTCTCTCCAGCAGCCCATTTATCTGAGATGAGTCAGGAAAGCAGTGATCTCATTACTCTTACAAGCACTATTCTGGGATATGGTTTAGTCACAGGGATTTTTTTTTTTTTTTTTTTCAGATGTGTTAATGTGAACAACAAAGTCATCATAGCAGTAAATGTGGTTTAATTCAGGTCCACGCTGTCTGAAAAAAAGTCTTCAGGTAAACTTGTCAAAAAGAGGTAGATAAAATTAAACTTCTGAGTCATGTCCACGGTTTTGAATTCAGAAGCTTATCTCCACAAATATATAATGTCTTCTTCAAGACATTAGGTGTGGGTAGCTTTCTACATCTGATTAGAATCGTGAATTATTGATTTTTCAGTTCAGTGGATGAACCACATACTCAAAAAACACCCCCAAAACCATGAAAAACACTAAAGGAGTACTCCATTTCAAAAAGGCACTGTATCCACCAGAAAACATCCATGTGGAAAACTGTGAAGTACTGTGGCACTGGGCTGACATCTGTGTGGTGGTCTGAATCCTGCGTCACAGTGAAGAGACTTTAGTGGACTGTGTAATAGGACAGCAAAGAAGACTTTCCTGCCTGTTCACATATGCAATGTTTACATGCAGTATATCCAGCTTCTCCAAATTATGTCTTGTCCTGGGTTACAGTGTAAAATGTGCCAAAAGAAAAAAAATATATTCTATTACCATCTTCAGGAGCTGTTGAGACCAGGTGGGGCGGTGCTCCCTGCCTCCCCCCTCTGGACTATCTCCTGTCAATGGGCACAACAATGCCTTATCGCCTGACCCATCGGTAACTCGCTCCTGGGCTATCTCCTGTTAATGGCCCATCAAGGAACTGCCTCACGACTCCCCATCCCATTGTGAGATACTCCGCCCGGGGAGGGGGGGGGAAGGAGCCAAGCAGTCCATGCCAAATAAAAACGGAGATTTTGAACACCCTAGCAGCCTTCTTCCACTGGATTCCCAGAGGAGCTTTTCCCCCCACTGGAGTTCCAGAGGACAAGAGTTACCTGCCGAACACTGGACCTTCGGAGGAAGACCAGACTCTTTTACCTGATCGCTGCTTCCACAGAACTACACTCATCACTTCAGGAGGACTGCAGCCAGCATCTTATCGGACTGCTACTGCCACCCTAACAGGGTGTCAGGTTGTATTCCTGACTCTTGTCAGTGTAAACTAGTGGGTTGTTTGTTTTTTCCCTGCCTTGTGTTATATACATATATATATTAGTAAAGAACTGTTATTCCTATTCCCCATATCTTTGCCTGAAGGCCCGTTAATTTCAAAATTATAATAGTTTGGAGGGAAGGGGGTTACACTCTCCATTTCAAGGGAGGCTCCTGCCTTCCTCCACAGACACCTGTCTTTTCAAACCAAGACATGTCTCCACTGGAAAGGAGGTGAGAGAAAGCAATATCTAAGCCAAAGGCCGAGTGAGTAGTAGAGACAGGTATACTAACAGACTGCTTTTTTTTTTTTCCTTTGTCATCCAGACATGTTAATGGTGATAGCTGGGACAGAGACTGTTCCTTGGCATGGATAAAGCTGCTGGTTCTGGATATGCTGACAGTACCATGCATCGCCTTATGCCAGTGCTTGGCATTGTGGATGTTTTCACACAAGCTAGCAAGGTCCAAAGAAGAATGCCAATTCTCTCTGTGTGTGTGTGAGTGCATGCACATGTGTTTGTAGGTGTTTGTGCATGTATGTGGAAGGGGGCAATATGATTTGTCACCACCTTGTTAATGGAATGACCTCCAAGGTTTATGAAAAGTATTCATGCCTTTAAAGCATTGCTACTATGCAAGAAAGGCTCACAGCTGATACTATCAAATCTACTGAAGCCCAAAGCAGCAGTGGAGAGATAAGTATAAGATGCTCCTTCCTCAATACTTATCCACATCCTGCAGTACTCCGGTATTTGTGCATCCCTTTGGAGTGATC
This sequence comes from Leptosomus discolor, assembly GCF_034619465.1. Classification (NCBI taxonomy): domain Eukaryota; kingdom Metazoa; phylum Chordata; class Aves; order Leptosomiformes; family Leptosomidae; genus Leptosomus; species Leptosomus discolor. The sequence continues at coordinate 154,213,346 of NC_141391.1, forward strand.
CAGATTTGCCTTGTTCTCTCCCACACTCCTTTTGGATCCTACTTCACATTACCAAGCATAAGAAAGCAAGCAATAGAACAGTAAAAATTTGAGAGAAGGAATCAGATAAGAAATTGCACTTAGTGACTAGGTGAATTCCTGTAGCCACTGAATGGGCTTCTGATGAATACTTAAGTTGCATTGGTAGCTGCTGCAAAACTGGAAGTTGTGTCATATTTTAAAAACACTCTGTGTTTTCCAGTCAGGAACAGCACTCCGGGTAAACTTGGAGTAATATAATCGACATAATTTGTGATCTAAATCCTGATAGGTTCTATAATAAAGGTGTACATCATTGTCATTCCCTAACTGCCTTCTGTCCCTTTTTAAATTTTCAGTGGAGTACAGCTCACTTTTGAAAGATCTCAATATAATTTAGGAGAAATTCCTACAATTATCTGGTCTTCAGCCACAGCAAGAATTCTCTCTTTGAGATTCCAGTGAGGGAAGGCAAGGTAGACATCAACCACTCCTGGTCTTATGCAGCACAGCTGTCCAAAAAACAAAGGTGCAAGTTCCATAAAGCGTTTGGCTGCAGATTCAAATTTAGAGAGAAGAAAATCATCATTTTAAAGATCTTAGGGTTTTTTTGCTTTTAGCTACTTCTGATACATACTTAATGTCAGAGCAGGCGCAAAATGAGACAAAGACGTAATATTTGAAGGCTCTAGTGGGCAATAGCTGGAAGAGGCTAAGCTCTGACAGCTAGCCAGTTTATTAGCACTCCTGATAACAAACCCTGGGGAGCTGTAGACATGATATTTACAAAACATCATCTCCTTTGAATGGTTAGCTATGTAACTCTGACACTTAATTTAGAGGCAGCAAAGCAACGTGTTCTCAAACAAGTTTCAAAACAGCTGCTGTTTCCAGCCTTAATTTTCTGATGTTCATTCTTGCAGATACCAAAATTATCTTCTGTGCTTGCATCTTTATCTTTTCCTTTCATTTTCTTTCAAGGTACCTCTACATTTCAGAGCTGCATTAATTTCATTTCTTATCAGCCATGTAACTGGAGTCTTGCATGGTGTCAGGTCTAAATCCAGACTCCATTTCTACTTGTCCCTAAAGTCCTAATCCCCATAGTTTTTCAAAGAGCAGGCACTTCATTAGGAATGTTTCACTGGGTCAAGGGCTGGACAGTTGACTGAAGAACAGAGAATTCATAGAAGTCGGATGTATCAGGCATTCACACTGGATATAATGGACTGTAATCCCAGTCTCTGTCCTGCGTTGTACTACTGCCCCATGCAAGGAGCCATTCAGGCCATTGTCTGCTCTCAGTATCTCTCCACAAAGTGGTTTCAGTGTGTTTCAAAGTGTTTCATTCATGCACAGCATTCGGTTGGCAATGGAGAGACTAGCTCCGCAGTTTCATGTGTTGCCATTCATATATCCTGCAGAAACACCAAGGCTGCATCCCTTCACCAGGGAGTGTTATTGGCCAAGGACAGTAGCTGGAACAGAGACGCAGCAGTAAGTCCAGGGAGCTGGAGACAGGGATGTCTTTAGTCACTCTATGACATTTTTCCATTTGAGTGAAAGGGAACCAACGGCATGTAAGGGCTCTGTCGGCTCACAGTGCAAAAGGAAATGCCTTTGTCAAATCTCCTCCAATGAAGAATGAACTTACATCTAAAACATTATCACGGGACCATGCCAAAACAAACATTTCACCAGCTGGTTTTATCCAGTCTGCTAACCAGGCTACCAAAGTATGGAATTACAAATGTCCATTGTAATTCTTGCCAGGTCATTTCCCATGGCAGGAGTTTAAACACAAGCAGTTATTCAATGACCTGAAAGCTCTTCATTACACTGTAGCCTTATCTCACATTTCAGTATCAGCATGGTACACATAGACAGATTCGTTTTCACCCACCTTGGCTTCAAGCAGCTCAGAGCTGCAACTGAAAGTTCTCATGTTTTACCCTTTTTTCACGTATCTTGTTCTATGTTAGCTTTGAAACTGGAGGCTGCAGTTCTTATGCTAGTCTCTATTTTTGTCCATAAGTGAATTCTCTTTGATGGAGTAATGCTTTGCTGTACAACCTTTCAATGTTTTCTGAATTTCTGGTAGGTCCCCCCTTTCATAGGAAAGGGGTTTCAAGACAAATATTAATTCACAGAATCACATTATGAGTTTCAAGAGCTTGTCAAATATTTAAAGAAAGTTGTCCCTGCTCCAAGAATGTGACAACCTACAAACATTAGAAGGATGATACACATTTTTTATCTTGTTAGAAAGATGTCAATTTAAATCATGTTTGCCTTATTCAGAACGGCAGGTTCTTAATACCATACAGGAGAGTGTGGAAATCCACTATATATTGAGGAGCTCATAGTGTTTATTTGCTGTATGAAAACGACTATTGAGACTACACTGTAACTCAATAAAAAGAGACCTGGGAACTTTGTGGACTTTGAATCATAACTGGTTTTGGGTGGTAATGGAAAATGTTTCCTAAAAACAAGACCTTAGCACTCTGGCTGCTGCAATTCTGTTCCTTCACACGAACATTTCCATCTCTCTCAAGTATCTGTGGTGGACTAGGGTAGCACCTATGAGAGTATTTGCCTGCATTGCACCAGTATTCAAAAAGACTGTGAAAGATAAAAATCTGTTGAAATGGTTTCCCCACCTAACCTCTGCTGCATCAAAATTAGATGTTGTTCAGCAATCAAGTTGTCTAAACCTTGTTTACAGTCAGCGGATAGATACAGCTTCAGAGAGTGATTTATCGTATTTATCTAAACACCTACCACACTCAGGCTGGGAATCTCCCACCCATTAGAGATTCCTGTCTCCCCAAGTGCCCCAAACTTTTATCTACAAAAGATATTAAGCTGAAATCTCATTTAAAGCGAATTGGCGTTTTACCTTATTTCCGCCTAAATATCTGGTTTAATCTGCAACACAGAGAAATGACACTGTTGTGCAACATAGAGCTGGTAGTCCTCAGTGCTGCAGTAACTTGCTCCTTTGTTCCATAAATAAGACCAGAGGCAAGGCAAAGTAATTTGTCTTTGCATTTGACAGGCACTGGTATTTTATAACTGGCAGAAGCTAAGGAAAACACCATTTGATTTGCATGATGAGCGACAGTGTTACTGGAGCTAACAAATTCATTTCAATAGAAGTAGTCTGAGCTGAACAATACATTCATTAAAAGAGCAGTTTCCTGATTAGACAGTGGAGCAAATAGCGCTTTTTTCCCAATTCACTATCAGAGCTGCTTTACATAAGCAATAACAGAGAACAGGGCGTATGTTTATTTGGCTGCCACTTGTTCTGTGGGTGTGCAATGACAGTGTTACAGCTTTTCGATGTCACAGTGTAGTGGAAGGGGTGATGACACTAGATGTGTGCACCCACAAGTATACAGTAAACAAGGCTGAGTGATTTTACAGGCAAGGCTAACAATTCAGGTCAGCTGGGTATTTCACCCTTCCAAATTACTTGACAGGGCAATTTTAGCAGCAAGAACATTATTAGTATCAAACCAAATATAAACAGGGTCTAGAAAAAGGAGTATTTCACTGGGTTGTATCCTGTATTTGCTGTTGCCCTTGCAGCCATGACCTCAGCATTAGGTGATTTGCTCACAGTATTTCTTGTGGGGATTTGTCTGCAGAGAGACCTAAATGACTCACAGATTTCTTACCCAAGACTATAAGAATCCTCTCTTGAGCTGCAGATTACTTACTCAAGATTACCTGTGCTCACAGAGCATATGAATCTTGCTTCAGTTTGATCGGATGAGGGCGGTCTGTCCAACTTTTAATGTATTTTATTATAAAGAGTGACCAAGCAAATACAGACTTAATCCACCATATTACTGAGCTAATTTCTGCATTTCACTAAGCTAATTAAAGGTGAAGCAATATAATAACCACATTTATATCACAAATAAAATTAAACTATTAAATCAATAGATTCAAATTACTAAATCTCCAAATTAATGCAGCAGCTAATGAAACTGAATGATGATGTTGACAATTCAAAGAGAATGCTTTACGTCTGACTTGTTTTGCAAAAAATACAGAGAACAGGTTTCTTGTTATCTGAAAAACTAACAAGTATTCTTGTGTACACTGTGTGTTGACTTAATTGATGGAGGATAAAGATATTAATACAATCTATTCTTTGCAGGGTAGAAATATTCTTTCCAGCTTGTGAGAAAAATAATATGACCCCATATTAGTACTCAAGTACCACTATTTCTTTCAAAATTGCCACAGATCAACATCAGGAGATCAAAGATATCCTCAGTTGCTAAAATCTGCTGGCTTTCCATCCACATTAATTCCTACTTATTTCAAACCAGTCTCTCAGAGCAAGATACTGTTTAAAAAAATTTTGAAAATGGGTAAAAAAATCATGAAAATGTACTACTTGGAATTGACATGATCAGGAAGGGAAAGAATCAGATAACAAGTGAATCAGACTTCCTTGCGCAGAAACCTCAGAACAAGCTATTTATTTTGAAGGACAAAGAAAGACTGCAAGAGAAAATAAAGCATGGAATAGGGAAAAAGAAAATAAAGCGTTCAGAGAGACAGACACTTCCTGTATGAAACTACCAAAGAAGGGAACAGAATAGAAGGAGCAGAATAGAAGAAGAGAAAAATGGTAGCAGTAGATGGGAAGGAAAATAATCTAAAGGAATTAAGGGCCCCTAAAAGATTTTTATTTTCTTAATTAATAAAAGGAAAGTAAAGAAAAGATGAAAGGTGGCTGGAGAAGGAAAACTGTACCATTGCTTCACCAAAAGAAAGAAAAAAGAGACAAAAGGGCAAGGAGGAGAAAACATTAGAGAGTGATAGAAAAAGAGTAAAAAAAGTAGTAAAAAGGTGTCTGCACTTTACTGTATCTCCCGTTTCCTCATGGAGGTCCATCGCTTCTATTGCTCCTGGTATTGACCAGGGAACTGTCATCACCATGACCATGGCTTTTCAGCAAGATTTATAGCACAGAGATAGTTTCATCAGTCTGTCAGTGGGGTAGCATTGTGCAATTATTTAAAAAGAAATGGCATGACCTAAGAAATTATAGATCTGCTTAGGCTGATATGAATCATTGACAAAATAGTGGAATGACTAGTAAGGGATCCTGATTGATAAAGAAACTAGAGTTTATAGAAGAAAAGATTCATCAAACTGACTGGATATGTTTTGACAGCACTATAAAGTTAGACAGTAGAAGGAAAAAAGTTGATGTAACATACCAAGACAGAAGGAAAACGTTTAACTCAATACCTGATGACTTCTTGATTAATCAATTGAAGTAGTATAAAATCGTCAGGCTAGATTGTAAATTCATTAAAAACTTCTTAAATAATAGTTCTAAAATATTCTTAGAAACAGGAAATCTTGCTGAGCTTCTGTCTCTACTGTGATCCCACAGGGCTTGGCTCTTACCTGAGCACTTTTAACATTTTTTTCTTATATTTAAATAAATTAATCTTCTGTCATAATCTTGAAATACACCTGTAAATCATGTCAATAAAGATTTCAGGTGATGTAAGATGAAAGAAAAGTAAAATAATGCCCAAGAGAAGCCAACGATAGAAAAAACTGAGATACGAAGTTTACCATGAGTAGGCAAAAAAATGCAAAGAAATAAAATTTCTCAGAATATGCCCAAGTATAAATCACACCTTTCATAAAAGATGGATACAAGACATAATTACAGAAGAGATCTTGTTGTAGGAAACACTGGTAAAGACTCGAGGTTTATGATGGAGAATTACAGTTCCTAACATAACAAGAATGGTCAGAATGGTTACCATCATCTTTAAATGTGCGACTAGGGAGTGCTGCATAGGAAAATTCACATTCTTTTGCAATTAACACTGAAGTGACTGTATTGGAGTACCATATCTTGTTATGGCCCATCCTTTGAAATGGGAATTTAAGAGACTGAAGAGAGTTCAGAGAATATTGAGAAAAATTAATGAGTTAGAAACATGTCTTGAGAGTTTAATCTGTTTAGTTCACCAAAAACCAGCTATGGATGAGTTGGAGTTTACTTGGAGAACAGATCAAAATTAATAGCAATTTGGCATTTCTATTAATTATTTTTTCTTAAGTTTCATCCAAAACCAAGGAACATCTTTTTCTTCAGTGTAACAGGGAAGATTCAGGCAAGAACAAAAATGGTATTTTTAACATTCAGTCACTGTAGTAATGTATCCAGGCAGGTAATACATTTTGCTTCACTGGAAATGTATATAGGAATATTTGATTTTTTTCCTCAAAGAGATATTTTAGCTCAAGGACAGCTAGTGAATGTGAAGTGGGAATTAATAAAGGGCAATCCAATGGCCTGTGTTAGGAGGAGGTCAGACTTGTAGACTGTGATGTGCTTTCCCGGCCCTGACATCTATTAAACCCACATAAGCACATACTCTGGAAAAACTTGACATTACCATTAATGCCCCTCTGCTAAAAGAAGTCAGATGATATAGGTTTGTGTCTGTGTAATACATGTATAATGCTATAGATTAAGGAAATGCAGTAAAAATCTGATAGAAGAGTAAATAATAAAAAAGGAGGTGCAGTTTCCTTGTCCTTGAAGGTATCAAGTAATTTTAAAACATTAATTTAAAAAAAAAATATTTCAAGGCAAAGCCATTTATGAGACCTGGAGTGGTAAAAAAGTGTTGATATTCATGACCAGTTCTGGGGATGCAAGTCCACCTCATGCCCAGGCAGGCTCCAATGGTCCATGTACCTGTCAGAGCATCCTAAAGACTGGATCCCACTTTGTCAGAGCTTCCACATGCACTCAAAACTCAGGGTAAGACCAACATACATTAAAAATTTGAATTAATAAATACTTCTTAAAACAATGGTTCAGCATCAACTCTTATGCTTCAAGGAGAAAAATAGGAAAAGTATTTACACGGTATAAATAATGATTTACTGCATCACTAGTTCCAAAGCTTTGCTTTGAGTCTTGGGGGAAACCTTCAAAACTTGTGATAACTTTGCAACTAGAGTCAGACGGAGGTTTGCATGTGCCTGACACTGAGAAGTAGTGCTGCTCTGCAGACCTTCCTGCCTTCTGTCAGTGTGGAACAAGGATAAAATGTTCCCTGTGTTTGCATCCCTGGGTGTCAGTGGTCCGGAGCTCTCTCTGGATATACTTTTGATATATTGAAACGAATAGCAACTTTTGCACTTCGATTCATTTTCTCCTCGTAGTATACACATGTGTGGCATGTCTCCCTCCCTCCTCCCCAGGCATTTCCCATGTTACTGAGTAACTACTGGCTTTGATTTTCAATAGAGATCTGGTGTCATTACTATGAATTTGGACTTCTCACGGAATACTGTGGGCCCAAGTGATAGGCCCTCCTGCCTTCCTTGCCTTCCCTCTCCAGAGAAGGAGGTAATAACCATCTCTTCGCCAAACACAGCTTAGGCACAAACTGACCATATTTAAGAAGCGCAAGGGTTGTTCTGGAGCCCTATCCTAGCACGGAAGAGGGGTTTGGCTTCAACTGTTAAATGACCTGCCATGCTTGTGGCTTCTTCTATTCTCTCCCTTTACACTAAAGATGTGACTCCAGCCTGCATCACATCAAGCAGACTGGCATGGCAGTCAGATAACAAGCAGATATTGTGCTAATGCATCCTGCAGAGACACAGTTTTCCATCTGTGACTGGTGTCACACCATTTACTGAAGGTGCCAAAAAACCCCACAACACCTCTCTGTCTTTTGCAACAATGCTTTATTCTGCTTTCTGTTAGTATGGAGTAGCAAGTTGTCTTTTAAAAGAATGCAAGAGGAAGAGAGAATTCTATGCAAGATTTTCCCAGAGAATATAAAGCCGTTTGTATCATTATTTAGGCACTGCCATTAGAGGTTGTTCACTTACAAAATTATTAACTTCAAAGAAGCCTTAACATGGCATAAAAGTTCCTGTAATCAGCAGAAGTGATATCTACACATACTCCACCTTTTGATCTCATAACTGACAGCTGCTGCTAACATTTTGTGGCATGTGGTACAATGAGCAGAGAAAATTGCCTAGCTGAGGAAGATACACGCACTGATGTGCTTTAGCTCCTGAAAGTCCAGAGGTGATCTAGCGAAAACAACTCTGTCCAGAAGCTAAATTCCACTGTGCAGTTGTGGAGGAGCAACTCTTTTTCTGGCCCACTAATGTTATATGAGGGACACTTGACTAATGCCACACAAAATAAATTATATAATTTCTAGTGCTTCATTAATAGTTCTTACTCTCAGTAGATGCCATTCCTCATTTATACCAAGTCACTGGTGTTTCCACAGGCATAAGGCTAGAAAGACATTTCAGAATAAAAAGATCAAAAAGAGATGAACTTCAGCAGTGAGTCACTTCTCCTGGCTGGTGCATCGGGGGAACTGCACTGCACTTCAACATGCAACTACCCTTGCTAGTGCTGGCATGCAAACACACACAAAGGATGAAGGGACCATAGGAATTCTGTCAGCAGGCAGAATTTTTTTTTTTTTTTTTTCTGCATTGAATAAATTTTGAAAAAAAAAAAAGTAAACTTTCAGTCCACTGCTGTGAATCAGACAGACCAGGTTCAGGAAACCAGACCCCCAGTAGCCCAAGTGCCCCTTTCACTCAGATATAAAAGCAGTCTTTCTCCAAAACAATAAATGTTAAATCATTTATTAAAATGTAACAGCTTCAGCAAGATGGAAAGGGGCACTCTGTAATCTTGCAGTTCTGCTAATTGCTTGGAGGTGGGAGAATTGCAGGTCTTGAAAATGAATCCTCAAAACTCAAGAGAACAGTCTAAATAGTAGACTGTTGGCATTTATATCTGGAGTCTCTCACTCTTTGATTTTTTTACTAGAAACATTTTATTCAACCATAGCAATCCTTTCCTGAGGACACTTTCATTGAAATAGTCATATGGCTACATAGGATTTTAATTGAATCAAATCAGCATTTTCTGACAAAAAGCACTCTGTCAGGAAATGCTGACCAATTTTGCTAGGTATTTATTTTAGGATTGAGATTAAAGCCTTTTCTGTCAAGAGGAACCTGCTAGAGAATAAACATCTAGTGGAAATCTAGTGAATCCAGAATCACGCTAGCTTTAAAGAAACCTATGAAACCTATTTTCAAAAAGGACCAGGCATCTCCATTATACTGCATGTAACTTTTTTCTACCAAAGAAACAATCACTAACCAAAACAAGTGAATACAAAGTAACATTAAAACTTCACCAGATTTGGCTTTAAAATTGCTAATACTACCTATTCTTTGTAAGTGTACTCATTTTTATATCTTTCTGTAAGACTCTGCTAGTTCCTCTCCTTCTGGAGCCACAGAGCTCCTTCTGAGGATCCTTCTGAGGATCCTGGAGCCACAGAGCTCCTATGTTTATGCTCTTCAGAAATCTTTCTGGGGAGCTGCTCTGAAGTCACTGGCTTTCCAGAGCTGAGTCTGGTCCTGACAGGATAAATGGCTAGGCTCCTCAGCTGAGCATGACATTTCTGTCCTATGTAAAAGTCACATTTCAGAATTTACTGCAGAACAGAAATAATAGTTTTCACAAAACCTTTGAAAAACCATCAAGGTCTTCATAGTGCTGGTGATTTTGTGTAAATCTCCAGTAAAGCTGCTGTTTAATGTATCCTTGCTTTTGAGCATACAGCAGTATTACTTTAAATGAATATCAGAAAAGGGAAAATTTCTGCTCACCATTCCTGAGGCTTACAGTGGATACTGTACAATGAGCATTTCTTGCATGCATCCTCCGAATGCTGCCTGCATTGTGGTTGAGTGGTTTTCAGAGATAATTCTTCTTAACTGCCACAGCAGAACTGGAATTCAGCCCAGATGCTGGAGAAAGCTCTGGGTTTATCATATAGTCTATAAATAATTTTTTCAAACACTGCCACATCATCCATGAACAATAGGATGTGGGAGAGCTTCTCTTTGCCACCTATGTAGCAACGATTTCTCACATGATGCACTGATTGTGCGCTGTTTGGGGAGTGTTCTCAGGAAATGTCACTTGCTTTACTTAAATCCAAAAGAAGAAGTGCTGGAATTGCCCATGCTTTTTCTACAGCAGACTCTCCACTCCTATGTCCTACTTTTCCAGGCAGAGGGGCCTTATACTTCTCAGTGATCCCAGCATAAGTAGTGTAAAGACTTTCTATTGCAGAATACTGTACTGAATACTAAGCGTAAATGCTGTCACTAGGGCTAAACATGCTGTCCTGCTTTGAAGCTCTGCTGCCTAGTGAGTTAATGAAAGGGTAAACAACCACGAAATCTTCGTATGTAGCTCCGATTCTTCCTCTATTTCACTGTGTGAAATAGCTTTCAGCAAGGAACTTATTTCATGTTTTTACTATGCTGTCTCTTAAATAGAGCTGACAGTACTTGCCTGTCCTAAAGACATCATAGAATCATGCGGTGAGTTTAATTAGCTAATGTTTGTGCAGTGTTTTGACAAATTAAAAGTGCTATTTACAGTCTAAATGTTATTATTTGAGTGTGTTGAAGCTTCTGCATAAAAGCCATCTTTATTGGAAAATACAATTTTGTTGAAAGAAATGTTTTCCCTGTGAAGCTATTCTCTTGCTTTTAGAAGATGTAACAAAACAGAAGAACATTGTCCCTTTCTTCTGTGGGGAAAAAAAGGGGAGAAATTCATTAGCGTGAACTACAAAAGAGTTCCTCCCTCCATACCCTGTCTGTCTACTCCCTGGCTGACGTGGGGATCGGATCCTGCATCGCAGCAGTAACCACCCTCACCTGAAGCAGTTACACAGACAAGCATGAGAGCCAGGTGGTGCAGGGAAGATGCCAGAGCCTCAATTACTTGAGTAAATGGGAGTGAAGATTAAAGTTTGCCTTCCCCAAATTTATGTATATCTCAAGATATTTGAAGAATGGGCTAGAGAAATTGTTTTCTGTTTATTACATAATGGTATTTGAAAGTCTGAAGAGCTCTAGTGAGAAAAACAGTATATCTCCAAATATGTGGCAATTCGTCACAGGTATTCCCACAAATTTTTGATTTGGTGATGTAGCTATAGCTTATTATTTTCTTGTCCTAGTGTGGAAATGGAACAGAATTCAAAGTAAGTTATAAATGGATTTTCCACTGATACAAAGTTCACTAAAAGTTTGCCTTTGGCTGCCTTGAGCGACTAATAATAGAAAGAGCTACTTCTTTCGTTTATTTTTCAAAACCTAGAGGCAAAAGCTGGATTCCCTTATGCTGCTCCTGCCCTCATACTTTCTATTTTTATGTGTTTCAATGAGACTGAAGGGGAATTATAATTTTTAGTGTGACAAGACAACACTGCGAAGTCTTTTGACCAATGAAACATTTGACTTCTGGTTATTCTTTTTAGTTTTGCAGACGTTAAAAGGATGCCTGACTTTATTCTTACTTCGCATAGATCTAATAGAGATGGAAAGATTTGGGGGGTTAACTTTTGATTTCATGTTTTGATTTTTAGTGAAAATCCTCACTGGAATATAAGTAGGAATAAGAAGAAAGTAAATTAAAAACCTTAAGATTGTTTCTTTGCTTGCCAAACAGCTCTAACTCAACTTTTCTGGCATATAAACATTCAAATGAAAAAAAGAATCTGTTTTCAGCAAGGGTTTGCTTCCAGATTTTCTTCTCCATAACAAACACATTTTCAAGTGGATACGGAGAGCAAATCAATCATAGACATCTTTATAGCAACCTTTATGGATTTAAAGAAACTTTTCTTTCCCTCCAGCCTCAGAATTCTGTTTCCTGAGTCAAACATACTTGATCCTTTCTGATTTTTCTCACAGGCCATGGCTGCTGAACTGTTTATAAAATTTGTCGGTCTCCTCAAGAATCCCTCCAGCATGTCTATAGCTTTCATAATATCGATACCCCAAAGAAGACATCACAATCTAGCTGAGGCCTCTGCAGTACTGACAGGAGTCCATGAATTATTTTGATTCATGCGTCTCAGAATGATGGTTCCTTTTTCTACCATGGCATCATTTTGTTGACTCCTGTTCAGTTTGGGATTCATTATAAGCCCTGTTGGTTTTTTTTTTCTTTTTTTCCTAACAAGATTTCTCTATTTCTATTTCTGCATTAGTACTTCTTGAATATTAAGTACTTGCTTTTGTTGAATTTCTGTGCTAAGTTTAAGCTAATATCTCAAGATAATTTTGAATTTCAATTCTATCCTTCCAGGTGTTGACAACCTCTTGCAGTTTGTCATTCACCCCCAATTTTGTAAGCATGCTGTCTGTTCAGTTATGCAACTTAATAAAAATACAGAATTCAGACTTAAACATGTGCTTTCAACTCCCAGGTAACAAGTCTTCCCAGCTCGGTGGCAAAAGTTTTCTGATAATTCTGATATTGATAACCGTTTTCGAACTGTTCTGTGTCCATCTAATAAGACATGTTACAGCCATGCCATTTTGAACATATTCTCTAAAATATTGTCATAACGACAGCATTTTGAGATTTTGAGCTTTATTTTTTTAAGAAACATGACTTCTACACTTTCTTATATAAAACATTTTTCTATTAAATATTTTTCATGATCTAATACATCTAATTTGAGTTTTTCTTGAGACTTAATTTGTAGGGAGAGTCTATGATTCAACTTTAGGATAAAGGAAACATTTTTTACAACTTCTATTATCAATAATACTCCTATCACACTGAGATCAACGGGTTAAAAAAATTGGGGTTTGGAAGAGACTTTGAGTTAAATATTGCTATTGGTCAGAGTCTCAAAGGCTTTGCTTACAGCTGTATTTAAGATGGGTAAAAATATGGCTACAGAAAAATTATTTTGCACTCTGTTTAATCTGTCAGGATGGACAGATATAAGCCATATTAAAGCAGTATTTTCAAATATCACTTAGGCTAAGAGTTTTTTCTTCACTGCTCCTCACCTTATGCAGTCATCTGCATCTTTGCAAAGACACTCTACATGCCTGTTCTAATCCAGCAACATTTCACTTTCAGCTTGCACCCACTGAGACAAATCCTTAGCTGGGGAATATTGGTAATGCTCTGTTGCCTTCAGCAGAATAAAATCTCTGTTTTAAACTGCCTGAGGATGCTCTGGCCCACTTCCTTTAAGTTTTGAAACATCCCTCCTTGCTGGGGCCACCATCTACCCTAGTAGGCAATTTTATTGTACAATCTGTTTAGCAGTGAAAGCAAAACTGAGTAATTTCTGATCATTGCTTTACATAAAAGAGGGTAAAGGAGAACACCACCTTTTACAGTCCTAATTGTAGTGTAGATCACCTGGTTACTACCTCTAGCTGAATCTCCTAATTACAAAAATGTTTTAATCATTAGGTACTTTTGAAGTGAACATAATATTATGACAGCTGTTTCCAATACGATGAACAGCAGCTGAACTGCATAACCACTGCATGGAGCAAATCACTTCACTGATTTTGTTCCTTTCATCATTCAGCTCCGTCCTTTATACCATGACTAGCTCAGGAGATTTTTCCCCTCTGCCAGCTGTTGTTCTTCAGTTCCCGGAGGCAATTGCTGGTAGGATTTACAGACAGGTACGGTCACCTTCGTACAATTGACTGGCTTATTAATGCTGCCTGCTTGGTCTGCTGGTGGGGGAATGCAGGGAGGTGAAGAAGGCTGAGATTTGCCATGCTGGAGGGAAAAAGCACTGCTGCTGTTTCTCGGAGTGGATCTTAGTTATCTTGGAGAGCTGTGTTAAAATTTGCAGGCAAATAAGGGAAAGAAGTCTCTCTAAAAAGAGACAGAGCTCATGGCTGCACTTGTGAGCACTGCCTTAAATATTACAAGCGTTTAGTGTAATGGTTGTGGACACATTAGGTGGTTTACAACTGTTTAAAAAATTTTCAAAGGAGTGGCGCATGCCCCCTTGTGCCAAGATCCACTACATGCTACGCCTGTTTTTGCAACTCCACTCCTGCAATTGCTGACCCTGTCGATACTATGTTTTTTCTTATAAGCACTACTAATGTAGCTGGAGCATCTCTCATGACCAGAAAGGTATGAAAGTGTGGGAGCTGTTAGTGCAGAGCCATTCATGGTGTGCAAGCTGCATGGATGAGGTAAAGACCTTTTGATTCTTCACTTGTTTAATTGGGAAAATTGTGTTTCTGGTAGAAATCTGGTCACTTAATTGGGTGGTGAGAAAGGTACATCTTGATACAGGAAAGGGCCAGAACAGGCTGTGTACTGGGGATGCTTCACTTTACACCTGTAAATAGAACTACTGAAATCAATCCTGACATTGATCTATCTATCACATAGACATTCAGGGACTTGTTTCATTTTTTACAAATGGTTATATGAAGGATTAGTGGAAACTGCTTAGTCACTCGTTTTACATCTAGAAGTTAAGTCTGCATTTGCAGCACCTTTACAAGCCTCCTTATTCTCATTGTCTGATGTGGAATTGCTCCTTGATTTCTCTATAACCTGAGAACAGGCAGTACAGTGCACAGATATCACTCTAACTTCTGTTGACGTTGTCTGAAACACATTTTATGCTTGCATTTGAACTAGAAGCCCAGAGTCAAAGCAGCTAATCTGGAGGATTTTTCCCTAATAGATTTTTACCAAACAGTGTTTTACAAAGATGTCACTGAAAGGTCAAATACCACATAATTCTGCTCTGGACTCACCATTGAGTCATTTTTACTTTTACTGAGTGCTTGCTCTGATCTGAGGCTTGCAAAGTCATTGTGGATCGGTTGTCATAAAATAAAAAAACATATAAAACACCACCTTTGTATTTCTTGGGGGGGGGTTAAGTGCGGATTAGTGTCTCCAAGCGGATGGAAGGGCAAGGTGTACACTGACTCTCTGGCTTCACCCCTTCCCTAGCATCTGGGACAGGAAAACATCCCTGGCAGTTGCACAGCAAAAGGAAAATGGTTTTCCCAGACTTCTGTGCAGCAAACAGCTCTTCTTATGCCTGTGTCCTTTACATGATAAAAGAAAAAAAAAAATCATAATTTGAGCTCAATTTTCCCAGAAAATTAGATCAAGCAATGAATAAAAGCAACAAATTTAAAAAAAAAAAGGAGATAGCTTTACCCTTAATAAAAGAATGTAAGTTAAATTACTGCATATTTGCCACAGGCTAAGACTCTTTGGGCAATCAGGTCCTGTGCTTCAGCTGATCTGCGGTAACTTGTTAACCCACTGTAATTCAGCAGCATATGGGAGTGAAAGGGGAGGGAGTAAGCAGCACTAGGAGTATGTGGAGGTCCCAGAAACTTGGTCTGAGCTGAAATTTGCTGCTATTGACATTAACAGAAAAGTCCCAGTGACCTATCTGCAGGCAGGATTTCCTTCTGGGTATTCAAAATCAATAACCTGTGAGCCAAGGAGGTGGACTTAATGTTTATGTTAACGTTTTACAATGTTTATCTTTTCAAATGATGGCACTGACTGCATGTTTTGGCATGCTGGCTTCCTCCTAACAATGGGCCAGTGCCCATGCCCAACTTTCGAGTGCATAACCTACAAACTGCAAGATCTTTCTTTACACTGTTCTAGTATCTAAATTTTACTGACATTCTCTAAGCCCCACAAAGTATCTCTGAGAGCATTAGGGCTTTGGATTTTCCCTTCAGAAGCTGGATAAGGTGAGAAACAGAAGTGTCCTGAGTCAGACAGAAAATGAGTTGTCTGGAGAGCCTAGGACAGAAAGTCTTCCTGTCCTCTTCCTTGATCTCACTACATTTTCACGTACTGAAAAAGATGCCCCTTGAAGCCATCTGTGGAATTTGTTTCATTTGCACTATATTCATTAGCTGGCAATGCAAACAAAAGAAAGCTCTCGCAGAGAAGGGTATTAGACTATTAGCAACAGCTCAAAGAGGAAATTTTTTTAGGGAATATACGAAGAAACTTTAAAAAAATTATTTCTACAGCAAATTCTTGAAATTCCCAGACACTCTTTTCCTCCCTCTACCAGATACTCAGCAGCTCATGACCCAGATGTAGCATTGCAGACCCCCAAGGGTAGACAAGGAGAAGTGTTTCTGAACCAGTTCATTTTGTAGATGCTTGAAATACGTGTAATACCTATCCAAGCAAATCCATGCTTGCTATCTGCTGCTTGCTGCACAAAGCACAACTATAGACTTAAGCCCCTTGAAATGTCAACACAGGATCTCACCAACAAGTTGCAGCAGTTTTCCAACTGATCTATCTATATTTTCTCAGAACTGTTTTGATGGGCCCCTTTTTGGGGAAAACTACTCAAAAACAATCCTAAGAAGGGCAATGTTGTCTGACATTTTTGAAATAGCATTTATCTTGAAGTTTTGGAAAAAAAATCTGTGTCTATTTGTTGAATTCTCACTGCTCTTTACAAGAACACAATAGTTATATTCTGTTAAGTGACCTCTTACTACAGTGAAATCTACTCTTACTTTTTACAGCTATTATTGTTCTTGTATAGAATCATTCCAGTACATCCCCTTCACATTTTGTTTTCTGTTGTTTTCTTAGAATAAACCATTAGAATTGAATGAATGACACTGAAAATCCCCAAACAGACAATCTGTGAACACTACAAGTCAGAGAATGGTGGAGATAGATAACATTTAGAGGCAGCAGCAAATTGTAGGGAACTCAAGACTTGATTTTCCCGGAGTTGCTCATGCTCTTTGACTCCTCTTGACTTCAGTTAGGGTCGTGGGTGTTCAGTGTTTCTGAAACCCATCCTCACACATGCATAGGCTGTGGATTGTGGTACTAGCTCAGCTCAGAATAGATGTCATGAGATTTGACTCACGGTGTCTTGGCCTAAGTGCTAGACATTGCAGAGTTTGCAGGGAAATTACTATTGTTATTCAGGAAGGGTGTATTTAACTGTATATATAGATCCACACACTCTACTACTGTAAATTGCAGTAACTCCATTGACTTCCAGCAGCTGAGAATCTTGTCTTTACATTTTAGTAACTATTCACATAAACTTCTGACTATTTTAACAGGAACTAGGCTTGGTTTATTGGTTTACAATTCCCTCTCCCATCATTGCTAACTGTCTAGCCAGAGTAACCATGTATAGACACACCATTATTCTTTCTAATTAATAGCTGCCTTCTGAAATTAATTCACAGGTACAATCACAATCCTGTGTTGATATCACAACTAATAATTATCACCAGGGAGTAATGGGTGTATGAGCAAGGGTAATTAGAAGGGGTATTTCTTTTTTCTTTGTGGCTTCTATATGGATTCACTGTTTATAGTATAAAGATGAATCTACAATGAGGAGAGCATTCTAGCTTACAGGAGAGCACACATGTTCCTAGCAGTAGTTCTTTAAGTATATGAATAGCTGTTTGCTGTTAATGATGTGTCAGTTACAGAAATGAGGACTGATGCACTGAAGAGCTTGCGGTAGGAGGAAGCCCACAAATCATAACCCTTGTTTGTATTTCCTGTTGCACTAAAAACAATATACACAGTTATTAATAGTTTTTAATAAAATATGGTTGTTTCTCCTTTTTCTTTAATGTTTTCTGGTGTGATTCCCACCTCAAAACAGAGAAAATACGGCGTTGGATTTTTAAGGCAATAACTAGGTTATTTTGTGCAACGTGAAAGCAAATGCTTGCTAATGGCATAATGCAATACTTTGGTTTTTCTCATGTTAGTCCAGGAAATTTGGAATAAAAGACAATTTTTTAACAGCTCTCTGTAGCAAACACAAGCATAAGAAACTGCTCTGCAAGAAAATTCTGATTAACAAATTGCTGCCACTTCTTCCATCTTCCTCACATGTACGTCTTCAGCACAGACTGCATGGAAAGCAGATAAAGCAGCTGCAGAAGAAATGGTGCACTCACTCCAAAGAGGCCAAATGTTGAACTGAGGACCCTTTCATCCTATGTGAAAATATGGCCCAACTAAAAAGAAGCCAGCATTGTTTCCACAGGGTATGGTTTATTGCTGTTGACTTTCCATTTTTCATGTCAGCCTCAGTGTACAAGTATATCCTTCCTTCTGTTTGTTTTCCCCTCTATTTTACAACAAAAACACAAGATGTACTCTGTACTGGCAGTTGCTCTGAGAACTGCACTTACAGATTGTTGTAGTTACAGCAAATTCAAAGCTGGAGTGCAAAGATCTGCTTCCTTACTGCAGATGGAAGAACTGGCTTGGAAAAAATAAAGAACAGGATGGCTTCTGCATTACAACGCAAACCAAATCCAATTTCCAGCGTTGAGGAAAGCTAACATACATGAAATTTAAATCTTGCTAGACCTGACCAAAAGTAGATTCCTGCCAATTACTTTTTGACCACCAAAAAATGTTTCTCTGTGTGTGTTAAGACTAGTTCTTCTTTGACTTTTGTAACTGGTGTTTTTTTCTTCATGTCTGTGAGTCCTGAGAAAGGAATGAAAAGATTTTTAAATCTATCTGGAAAAGCAATAGATTAAAAAGTATGTTTAAACCAAATTTTCATAACTACCCTGTTTTCTTCAAATCTTTTACTGAGTTTTGTTTATTCACAAAGTTTGGGTAAGCAGCCTGACATTTTTAAGTGTTAATCAGAACCAAGCATCTATGTTTTCTTGCAATTCAGGCTGCAATCACTTTGGAAGCAAAGAATGGGATCTATGTGCCTGGGTAAGACCTCTGGGCTTCAGCTACCGCTCTAGAAAGGACAGTCTCACACAGGTTTTGTCATGTCTGTCAGCTTTGTTGGAGATGTCTCAGACAGCATGCAATGTCCAAAATGGCACGAGAGGCCTGTGTCTGGGCACCAGAATTGTTCTCAAGGTGTCTGACATCAACTGTCACTACTACTCCCTCCAGGGAAGGGGTCTGATGTTTCATTCTTTTCCTCCCCACCTTTAATGTTCTCCATAGTTGCTCGATCAATATGTCCTGATGCTTTTATGACATTTGTTCTTGACCTATAGAATTCTTGTTTCAAAGAGTTTCCTGTAAAAGGTCTCTCTGGATTTATTGTTTGACTTGTACAAGCCTTTGCTGGTCACTTCTATAACTTGAATCCCACAAGATGAAACCTTGCTTCCAGTTGTAATTAGTTTTTGGTTTGATTCATGTTGGATATAAAAAAAAAAAAGTTTGGAGTTCAATCCTTCAGCATTGGACTGAACGTTCAAGCTCAGTAAATTTGTTCTTTTCTCTTTGCTTGTTATGCACTCCTTCAGCCTAGCACTACCTAACAAGCAGTCTTCAATCCCTTATATAATTCCTGAAAACTTTCACTTTAATCAGAGCGTTGAGAGAGCTGTGGTCTGAGAGCAAGATTAACATCTGGGCTTTCCTAAATTTAACCCCAGCGGTGACATTGACTCCCTCCGTGACCTTGGAGAAGTCGTTTGGATCAATGTGCCCTTGCATTCATAAGCATTTAGGCTATAAGAGACAAGACTAATGCCCCACATGTATCTGTCAAGAGCCAGTGGTGCAGAGAAAATGAGCCATAACTTACTATGACAAGGTACAGATTTTTGTTTAAAGGAGAAGCAAAAGTTACCTTTGAGTCTGGTAGGAATTTCAGGCAGACAGTCTAGACTGCAGGTAAGTTCAAGAGTTTGTAAACAGCTGTACTTGCAGAGTAATTACCAGGTAGGTTTCTGCAGAAATCTGTCCTGAACCTAATACTGATCCCTATTTTTATTCACACGCAGAGTGATGGCATAGAGAGCATGAACTGGAGAAGAATGGCAAATTAGAAATAGCTGTGAGCACATCAGAAGACAGGGGTAAAATTCAGAATGGTTTTGACTAATTAGAGAAAAAATTTGCGATTCACTAGGGACAAATACAATCACCCGCACTTAGGAGTAATTATCTGCCAAAACGCAGAGTGGGGAATGAGTAGCTGGAAAGTAGTATTTCATTAACCTGGAATATGGAGAAGTACACAACCTTAAGGCCAGTTAACAATGTTGCAAAAAGGGCAAGCACTGTAAGAAAATATGTAAAAAAGTGTATCTACTACAAGCCACCTGAGATGTTCCTTCTTTTGGTGCTTGTAAGTCAGCATTTAGATCATTGTGTTCCGTTTCAGGCACAGGAAATGAAAACAAGGATGTATGGGAATGATTAGAGTCTAGATTAGAATTGCTATTCTAATTGTCACATCAATCAAAGTGTAATGGACAAATATCTTAAAGAATTTAGGTTTCATCTCCTGGTGGCTAACTTGAATGTTTTCGACAATTAGCAGACCTTGGAAGCAGGACTGGGAATTCTCCTCTGAATCTGCCCACATTGCATAATAGGCCCTTTGGACTTTACTGAAATATATAATTGATAAAGTTGGAGAAAAGGGAAAATTCCACTTAAGGAACATTCACGATCCTTTTTCAGTGGAGGCACCATTGCTCCCCAAAAGGGAAAGGGGGAGTAATAGCTTCATTTTTTCAACATTTTATTTTGATACGTATATTACTTTTCACATCCAGAGTTAATTGGTTTAAAGTGTGATTCTGGTCTCTGGCACTACAAGGGCTCTATGTTTATTGTCTCTCTCTATTTCTAAGAGCAAGTTCAAAAAAGAATGAACAAATAATAATTTAAAAAACACCAAAAAAACCAAAACCTAGCAGTCCATCACACAAACTCATCTTCAGTCAAGATTGGCTCTTTTATTTCTTTCTGAAACATTGTTACTCTTATCACTACAACTGTCATTCTTCATCATGCTTCTTATTTACTTCTTAATTGCCCTGAAAGTTATTCAGTGTTTTGCAATAAATCCTTTTCTTTGGTCATATCTGATTGTGTACAGCTATCTTGACCTCTGGGTGATGCATAGCAAATGAAGTTAGGACGTAACCATAGCAAACCTTATGCTAATATCATAAGAACCATGCAGTACCAGCAGATGTTCAGCAGAAATGGAAAAGTCACCTTGTGTGACCCAAAAAAGTAGGAAAAATGGCTTTAGGAAGAAGATGTAGAGAAATCTTGGAGACAGGTAACATTAGTACTTGTATTGCCTTTGCTGTTACCATGAGGCTTATACTTCCATTGAAGACCAGACTCCCTAATAGCTGCAAGGTCCTTGTGTGACTTGGGTACAAAGAGCAACAGCTGAAAGAGGCAGAGAAAGGTTAACCTCATGCATGAGCTTCTCATGTCACTCCCCATAGCGCTTCACTGGTGAGGCCCCTGAGGTGGAACAATAGGAAAACACTGATAAATCTGGGTCTTGCCAATTGCTTGAGGTTTTCTGTGTGTCACTGACCAACTGTGTTTTGTGTGGTTGCAGAGCTAACCAATAGTGCAAAACAGCAGATATTTTTGCATCAATATATGAGGCAAATTTTAAGGATGTTTAGATGCTGACTTTCCTTATGTTGTTTAATTACCTCTGAAAAACTGCTCCAAATCCCTATTGTGCTGCTTCTGAGGAAAATCTCCTGAAACTGAGAAACTTAAATTTCTCATGAATCCCCTGAACCGTGTATTTAAGAAGCTTACTCTAGACCTAATTCAAAGTAGTTTATGATAAAATATCTTGAATCTCTGAAAGAGTATGCAGGGATACAGTACAAATACATTTTCAGCTCTCCTGCTCAAATCAGAACCCCTTTCTTTCCCATTACTGAGGTTATAAATTGCCTCTTTTATGCAGTAAATGGAAATAACTGTTGAATACACACAACCAAAAGTGTTAGTAGGTCTCAGATAAAGTGGATCCAGGAATTTCTAGATGAAAGATGAATCAAAAGGTTGAGTTGAACATTGAGGAAGAGCTTAAGACAAGTAGATCCCAGACAGTGGCTATGAAGCTCTTCTGAGCTGTCACTACCAACAATTTGAGAACAAATGTTTTAATCTGAAATTCTTTTTGAACAGAAAGTTTGCAAAAAGCAAGAACTTCTATTAGTGGAGATGAAACCAGAATACCACTAGTTCAGTACACCTTGTGATTTCTAGTGTTACCGTTGCTCAAACAATTTTACTCCTGGCTGATACTATACTGGATTCAGATGAAGGTGCTATGCCCGGTGCAATGCAGTGCTGGGGGTGGTAGGGGTAGCTGCTGCACTGTAAGAAGACAGGTTGTTCAGCGGACATATTAAATTAACGATTTGTTTGGTTGCCCATGCGGAAATTAAAGATCCCATGGCAAGTTTTAAAAGGAGTGGAAGATAAACCAAGCAATGATTTGCCTTCAGAGCCACTGGACTATTCAAGCATCAAACTCATTACTTTATAAAGTGTGTGGGAATGCTTGCACAGTGCATGAAATGCAGTAATCCAGCCATTTTTGCTATTTTTATTACCTGGATCTGTGTAGGTTACACAATCTCCCAGCTCAGTCACTTTGTTTAGCTTAACTTCTTTCTGAGCAGACAGAAGCCCTGCTAGCATAGCCAATTTGAAGTGTCTCTGGAGCATGGGAGGAGTTTTCAGGTTGAACCAACAGTTTTGCAGATGTATTGGTCTCATTTGTCTTTATGATTTGAGAGCAGTGATATCCTCCATAATCTCAGCTGCACTCTCAAGACCATCCTGTCCCACACGTTCTCCCACACCTGAAGTTGTGGCAGGTATTCTAGAACCACTTATGACTGGTTTCAATTGCAGGTACTGAGCACGAGCCCCGCAGCTACTGCTAGGCTTAATTTTCCATTGATTTTACTTCAGGACACCTACCTAAGAGGCTAAAGTCTCATAACTGAAATAAGATGATCTTGACCCTCCCCTTTAGGAAAATAAAATCCTTATTTTCTTATTCAGCTCCCATTTTCTAGGGCAGGAAAGCTGGTTATTCTTCATGATTTCTATCCACCACTTTTACTTTTTTTTTTTTCTTTTCTGTTAAGCTGACATTGTCATGGAGTACTACCTCCAAACTATCAATGGTCCCTTTCACAATCTAAAATTTTATATTGGATTTATATGTTTTATATAAAAGGTACGCAAAAGAGTCTCTCAAACTGGTAAGCAAAACCTGTGGTCACAGGGGAAATGAGGGTAGCAATGGGTTACAGCTAGGAAAAGGAGGCAGATTGTGTCCTGTGGACCCTTAAAGGCTCTAATAAGATGAAATAACCCTTGAGGGCCAGAGACAAAATGTGGCAACACACTTGTACTCTCTGGTGGATGCATCAAAGCATGAAGGCAGGACAGTTAACTGTCTCATGGCACAGGCTGAAAGACAAGCTTGTTTTGGGAGCCAAATGGCAGAACAGATTGTGAAGGATCCTGAACTTTGATCCTCATAAAGTCCAGTCTGGTTTTGTGGGTTACTTTTAAATAGGAATCTACTCAGTGTTTGGAATGTCAATGATTTCATTCTCTGTCTCCTAAATTATGGGCACAGCTCTCAAGGAACTTCGGGACAAGTTTTAGTTTCACCATGCACTCCTTGAATTTTACCCTACAGTGGAATATGCAGCCATTCTAAGTTACACAACATTAAACCACTTGACAGTTTTCATAATAGAAAAGCGTAAGAGTTGAACAAAAACATCCATGAAAGTTAATTAAATCAAGAAAAATATTAAACTGATAAGACTTAATGAATAAAATCATCAGGATCATGGAAGCAGGTTACTCACTATGTGGAGATAAAACTCTTTAGAAGACATAACAAATTAATTCATGACATATGGGAAAGAGTTTACTTCTTAGGATGGAGATAACTACTGTACTCTTTCTCTAGGTCAGATCTTTTTGAACATAAATCAAAAAACTTCTTTGGCTTTAGCTGAACTATAATTATTTACTACAACTGACAATCTGTTCCTGATACTTTTTGAAGTGAGCTAAGTATAACTTACGATACAAAATGAAATTATAAGTTGTATCTATGTAGAGTTTTATGAGTTCGACATTTTGTGAAAGTTTCTTGTCTAAAACGTGCAGCTGAAGGAACCCTAGCAATAACTGGTGTCCTTGGGCTTGTCTAAATAGTTTCCAACACGTAAGAAATTACGTGAAACTGTTTAACCTGTTGGACTGACCCAGTGAGACACATTTGGATATTTTTAGGATTGAAAGCTTCAATCCTAATCATTGACTTCAGCGGAATTAGGTGTGATTTACACTGTTGAATGGGGAGCTGGAGTCACTGGGAGTGTCCAAGGAAATAAAGAGTAGAAGAAACTAGTGCCCTTTACACAAAACTCAAAACGTATTGCAGAGAAATAAAGGCACTTTTAATGTTGTAGCTCCATGTAAACACTTACCGGAATGGCTGAAGGGACATGGCAGAAGTGACCTGTATTGTTGTAAGCTGAGAGAAGAAATTTCAAGGGACTCTCTCCCTTAAATATCTTCTGGGCCCAAAGAAGTTTGACAAAGCTTGGTTCCCACTGTACTCTGTATGAGAAGAATGCCTGCAGAGTAACTGTAGGGAGGCAGTTGCTGTTACACTCATTAAAATTACTCATGTTGTAGCATAGTCATAGAAATAATAAGATTTCTTGATGTGTGTTTATTTCCCACTGGTATGGTATGTTGTATTATGATAGCTTTGCAGTCACAGTGTGCTTGTTCTGGTTGAAGAAGCACATTCATTACAAACCCTTCTTTTCAGATGCTTATAAATTTATGTAAAAGACTAATCCTTTGGCCTGACATTTCCTTTGTTCCTGTCAAACAAAAGGTGCTGATAGTTTTCACTCTTTTTCTTCTGTATTTGTTGAAACACATTGGTTGCTTTGGGGTTAACAAGCCAATAAATAATATTCAGTTTCCATCACATATTCACATATCATTTTTACCCATAGATAACCTGAAATTTACTCCATTCTAGTATACTATGTTTCAAGTGGACATAATCATCATGGCAAGTTGTCTGGGGAAACGTGAAGAAAATTGGAACACAGCTTGTAATGGTCAGAACACTCTCATGCTAAATGTCATATAAACTTGATCCAGGATTCAACCAGTTTCAGTCTTTCTTTCAAATCATAAGCATAACGTTTCCATTTTTACAGAGGTCAAATTTTGTTGATGTAAATGAAATGAGCATTTAGCTTACAATCTTTGCTAGATGGCTTTCCTGAATAACTGAATATGGCTTTCAAGATTTGGCTGTGTTGGCTATTATTCATCGGCCTTCACTTGCTACAGTGCTAAATTCCTAGTATCCAATATACGCTTTTTGTGCCTGCCACCACTGACATGTCTGGAGCATCACTCTCTGAAACACAACAGCAGTTGTTCAAGAGGTGTCATTTAGTCTGTCGTAATATTAGCCACTCTTGACCTTCTGCACACAGCCTTCCTTCCTGTGAAGCCCCGCTAGGATGTTTAGATGAAAGCGTGATTATCATAGCTTTCATTCCAATCAACTTATTCTTGCTTCAGGGCTCTGCATCCCGCAGCACACCACAGCCCACACTGCATGTGCGTGCCTGCCTGAGCTGGGCATTCAGTAGCTAAAGAAAAGGAGAAAAAAGCCTGGCCAATCTATCTGGCCCTCCATATCGGTTCACGGCTAATCTGCCAATTTCCCCATGCTGCTGCTATGAACTGAGTGCCGTTTTATAAAGCTGGTGGAATCAAGTAGATTGAAGACCAGCAGAGAGACTGAAGACCAGACCAAACAAAGTCTGGACCCCAGTTTTAAAAGTTTCTGTGTCTTCCCCCCAGAAAAGCAACAAAGTATACAGTTCAGATTACGCTGTCCTTGAAATTTTCAATAGCAAACTCAAAATGCCTTGCACATTATACTTGCTTATGAGATCCTAGGGGAAAGATTTATATTCAAATACATACAGCCAAGCCTGTTTAAAGACATTCGACATTTATCTCTTAACATGGGTTTCTGAATTGCACTCCTATCTAAATATGCTAAAGCTCTTGTTTTTTGAAATGTGCTGAAGAATAAGTACTACATTTTCTTCCTAAATTCGGGGGTACTTCTACAGCTGGTATGAACTGTCATAGCTTTTCTGAAGTGAAAGAGACTATGATAATTTACAGCAGCTATTCTATAAATGTCGGTAGTACCTTTCAAAACCATGTTCCCTGGCCCAGATTTACAGTTACCTTGGGAACAATTATTCTGTATTGTATATTTAGATTCTCATTGTCACATCTTCTCTGGCACTGAATCTCAGTGGTCATTCCCACTGTAAAAGTCCCAGTATGTAACATGACAGCAGACATGTCCCACAGCATAGTTCATGAACAGGAGAATAAGGAGAAGTTACACAGTCATTTAGAAAAGACAGTTAGAAGGGTCTGGCATATAAAGACAGAACATGCACAATTAAAGTAAGGAGATGTTCTACTATTTGCTTTAGTGGATGCAGGAACATACTCTTTGTTGTGAAAGATCTGAGGGTTTAATGACATGATCAATGTAACAGTACAAAAGGAGACAGAGACAAGTCAGTGTAAAAACAGAGAATGTTGTGTTGTAAGGAAATAGTATCATGGATGCAATAGATGCCTCAAGGAAGGAGTAAGGGGATGCTACCTCTTACTCCTTCCTGCCTTCTGACATCAGAGCTCTGATCCACAAACCTGGTTTGACCACAGTATTTGAAATGATAATGAGGCTGAATATTAATTTCAAAGAGTAACTTTAATAAAGCTTCTCATGTTTGTGACGTACAGGAATCCGAAAAAAGTGTGTGTATGTTTGCAACATACATAGAGATTCACCTGCAGGACTGTGTCTAACAAAGAGAGAGACTAGCTACACAATAAATGCAACAAACATTCTTCTGGTGCAGAGTAACAATGAAATACCCACTGTCCCAGGCCATGACTTTCGAGGCTGTTCAGCTATTCAAATCACTAAACCTCTGTTTGTACCTTATAGCCATGTAACAGCATTCTGCATTTGATTGAGCCACCTGCTCTGTGTCATAATGCTCCACCACGAAACAGATATGTATTAAATAGCTGGGAGTTACTGATCTTGAATCTTCTAGAATTGGAAAGTATTCCCACAGAATTGCACGCATGTTTTCCTTTGGGGAGCTTTGATGTTTCTGGATGGCAGCTGCATCCTCATGCCCTTGTTACCTGAGTTATCTGGATCAAGGCTACCTTAAGTGTCCCACATATACTGCAGATATATTTGATTATTCCAATACAGAAAGAGCCTGAAAGCTCCAAGGAAGAAATCACATTGTCACAGGTATACCACATTTTTAACATGATTAACTGTTAGAGTGTAGTTGTACCATTGCCCAGAGAAGTAGGGGACAAAGATGGGGAAAATGGAATGTTCAGATCCTATCCTAGAAATCAGTTTTAAGTATCCCTGGGATATAATCTGTGATTGCCATAGGTTTGTTTTGTTTTGTTTTGTTTTTTTCCCAGTGTTACTAAATTTGATTTCTGTTGTTAATTGTTCCTTCTTTTCAAATATATTGAAGTAGCTTCTCTTCTTTGATCAAATCATGCCTGCTGTACATCTATGCAACTTTCAGAGTAAGTTAGCTTGATGATAGGGCCATCTAGAGATGGGAAAATGTGTTTGGAACTTGAATTTTGAGGTTTTCTATCCCTGTTTTAAATGCAGTGAAAGTTAGAGATAACTGATCTGTCACCAGATTGGTGCAGCTTTAGATGCATATTGGGTTTCTGGTCCTTGTCTCAGTTTTAACACAGATTTTCAGAGCAGACCTGGATATCATTACTAAACTCGCAGCATCAGTTTTCTTTGTAGGTGGTGTAGAAGTGATTATAGTTCCTTGCCAACTTCTGATTAGGCTGAGTTATGCTTGTAAATCTCTTTACAGATCAAATGATCTATATGAGCTTTACAAGGGCTAAGGTAATGTTCCTTGACTGTGGATCCCCTCAGGAACTGGAGGAGTACGATAAAAACATTTCCTCTTTGCCACAATTGTGATTTTTGGTGCTGAAGCAGACAGATAAGAAATGGACTTTGTCCTCTCTCCGGATCCCATTTGATTCTACAGGCCTGGGATTAAAAACCCAGTCTAGAACTGGTATTTACAAAAAGATCCCCATGGACTCCACGATTCTGTTTTCAATATGTCATTGTCAAACACCGCTCACCCCTGGTCCCCCTCCCAGAGGACAGCGATAGGTATATTTCTTCACTTGGAAGGACAATGGTGTGGGTTTTGCCATTAAGGAAAAGAACCCACAACCTTTCCAATTGTCCTATTTTTTGAAGAGGTACTGAACAGATCATCCACATCTGCGATGATTGTGACAAGCAAAGGAAGGCCTGACAGCACCAGGCAGTGATTTTCTGTAATGTGAGAAAGTTGGATGCTTACAGTTCCAAACTGATTATATTATACATCCTTTCTACACAAACTTCATTTACATAACTGAGTCATGAGGCATCTTTGTGCTAAAGCAAGCTAGTGTAAAAGACCACCAGAACTTAATTTTTGCCTAGCTAGCTTGCATTCTCTTTCTCTCTCCTTTTGAATCTCTGAAATTAGCTGTAGACGAGAGTGCCACTTTAGAGTTGTAGTATCAGGAATAGCACTCCTTGCTCCCTTACTTTCCCTTTTTTGCCTGCCAGTGATTTTTCCTCTTCATAAGCTCCTTTTCCATCATTGCTTTCTCAACACACCCCTTGAACAAAAAAAGCCTTACATTCTTCCCCTTGCTATGCAAGCAAATATCTTGCTTGGTTAATCATTTATCTGCAGACTTCCTCTCACAACACCTTTTTGGTTATTTATCCCCTCATAGCACTTTTATGAGATTTTATGTGTCTTTCCAAGCATGAAATAAGTACATGCATCTCCAGGAAATATATTTTACAGACCAGTGGGACAGATATTCTCACTGGGGTTAACAGCTCTATTCCGTTTTTGGCTCACCTTTTGCATGGTACCAGAGACAGATGGTTTTCATTGCCACATCTTGATCTTCTTTTGTTATTATTATTTTCTAGTGGCAGTAACATATGAATTTTTAAATTTACTGAAAATAGCCTTAGAATAGTAATTTTGATGTAAAAATCCTAATGTCCTTGAATATATGGTTCCACATCCTTGCTTTAATAGACCAGTTCTTGAAGAATTTAGTGAAGCTAAGCACTTTTTAGAAGCGATTTTGTGATAATTAGGTCAAATACTTCTCTCTCTCCCATGTAAGAAGATACATCTGGGAATTTTTCTTTAAAATGCGTTCAAAACTTTTAAAGATGTTTTAGATAAACTACATGTCAGGACTTTCACTCACTTGGATAAAAAATAAATAAATAATCAAATATGACAATGTATCATGAATGTCTCCTCCAGTACAAGCAAAGTAATGATGGAGCTTTAAATTTATATACTAACTGGAATTTTGTCTGCTGTGAATTTCGAATTATCCTTCTGGAAAGTAAAGATTTATTCTTCAAATAGCAAAAACAGTAGAAAAGAGGCTTCCAATCAGAGAAGAATTTGAAAGAATCTCAGCCAAATTTTTACCTCCCAGAAAAAGCTCTATGTTTGTGCTCCTGAATGCCAAAAGAGAAGAACAAGTTCCTGAAGAACAGCTATCTCAACTAACCTGTATCAAGTGCATGTACTCAAAAGTAAGAGTAATCTGTATTAGTTTAGCCTGTGTTGTCTGTACCCTTTAAGAAACTGACAGCCAAATGCTGTCCGAAGGGTTGAAGGATGCTACTTGCATCCCTGAGAAGGAGGCAGCTGTAGCTTGAAATCTTTTTTTCTTCCTTTTTCTTTGTCTGTTCTATTCATCACTGCATGAATTCTAGTGATATTACTATGGCCAGTTAAATTTCTGTAGCGTATGGGGAAGAATGTAAGACTTTTCTGTCATGTAACTGGTCGAAGAAATCTGCCTGTTCTCCTTATGCTACTTAAACAAGTAGCCACTCAGTCAATGAAGTCCATAATCCTGGAAAGCATCTTTTTTTTTGATGTTTAGGCATATACTTAACTTTCAACACAAGCTGAAACCCTACTGCTGTCAATAGGATACGAGCACGTCCCAAGATGTTTTCCTAAATGAGGGTTTTATCTCAGCTAACTTCATCATCATAAGTGCTTTTCCTTTGGGGCTTTTCTTGGTCTTTACTGATCCCAAACTGCTAAGGTACACAAAGCAACCAACTTGTATACATCACAAAATGGATCTGATTCTTAGAGGCTTCAATAAAATTTTCAACACTAGACCGTCACCAAAATAAGGAGGGGGGTGTGGGTGGCAGCAGGGGGAAGTTTACAACCAACTTGAAACAGTGGATACATCAGAGTGCACTTCTCAATGTTTGGCATACACAGTACCCTATTAAATAAGGGATTATATCCCACCAGAGGCTCAGTTTTCGACTTTCAATGAGCCTTAGAGATGTTTAGCCAGACCTTTAAATCATGTAAATAGAAATCAACAGAGTTATGCCAGTTCGCACCTTTTGGTTATCCAGCCCACAGTAGCAATGCTGTATTTTTTCAAATGTTTGTCCTGGTTTGAGCTAAGTCAGAACTAATTCTGTTTTAGTGCTTTAACTTTTCAGTTACGTCCCTTCTAACTAACTACACTTTCTGAAACAGCAGCGTGTTTTTCCAGACAGTGACTGCTCCCAGCAGGATAAGGCCTGATGTTTGTAGTTAGTACCAAGGAATGGTGTGTAGAGAGGCCCTTGTTTATACCTGTTCTTATAGCAGCCAAGGTCACTGCTAAATCTTGTACTCCGTGTTGGGGTGCCGGGAGTGAAAAGGGTTGCAAGCATGTAAAAAGTCAAACCTGCAGGGAAGAGCGAACCAGACAGGTGACCCAAACCTGACCAACAGAGTATTCCATCCCATATATGTCATATTCAGTATAAAGCTGAGAGATCACGAGGGTCAATCTCTCTTCTTTATTGCCCACATCTGAGGAGGACTCTGTTCTGTCGTTGATCCCGATCCGTGCATCCCTGGATCCAGTGCCTGAGTCCAGCTTCTGCATCCCGTCCCTGTCTGCTGCAGTGTCCAGCCTGGGACTGCCCCAGTGCCAGCCCTGCAGTGTGGTGGTGACGTATTGTCATCAGGTTGGGGGGGAGTTGGATTTGGTATCAGTTCGGTATTGGTTTTGTATCTATTTGTATATATTTGTACATATTGTATATATGTCATTATTTCCTTATTCTTCTTATTACCTTTTATTGTTATTGTTTCATTAAAGCTCTTTTAGCATTCTTTTCCAAACCGTAAAGTCTCTCTCCCTTGTTCTCTCTCCAATTCCCTTTTGGGAGGGGAGAGGTGTTAATAGAGAGTGTCTGTCATGTGTTAGTGGCCGTCCCAGCCTCGACCCGTGACAATGTTTTTACATACACAACTTCTTTATTTGCTCATTCAGAAGTCTCTCTTTGGCCACTGACAAAACAGCTTGGTGTGACCTCATTTGATTTCTACAGCAGCACACCAATTTGCTTGGAGCACTACCCAATTCAGAAGGAAAAAGATGCAGCTCTGCACAAAGCAAACTCACGCATGTCACATGGTTTATTCTCTCTGTTGACTTGAATTTCTCCCAGGGCTTGCTGTGATGGCCAGAACGAATGCTGAACCGGGGCTGGTTGGGCTGTGCTAGCAAGGCTATTGTTAATTATTGTGCAAGTGTTTCTAGATCCCCTATGTTCCTAGCTTCTGTCGACACTGTGAGGCATGTCCAGATATAGATAAATTGATTTCGGCCTTAAACCACAAGATAAAGATTTTTGTGAGCTTTGCATGAAAGGCACCAAATTTACTTATCTGCTCTTAATTCTTTAATCCTGCTCTGTCTTCCCCTCATTTCAGTGTTCTTAACACCTTGCTCCTTTTAATTCACTTCTGGGGCCTTCTGGTTATTAATTTTGAGTTAATTTAACACAGTAGTTTGGATTTGATTATCGGAGAGGATATTACCTATGAATGTCTCCATGGTAAAGAGCAGAAAAGCTCAAGTTTAAAATGTGAATGGAGCACTACTGAATTGCTTTGGATAAACTTGGACTCCTTCCTAAAATTTTTACTCACTGCTAGTACCACTTATGACTGAGGTTTTTTTTAAAAGATCCAAATTTTATGTATGTATGCATATGTACACATATTCATTTGTGTATGCATACACACAATCTTGTAGGCTTCTCACAAGGACAAAATCAATTCTCTTGGTATTTCCAGCTGGGATCAAAAACAACTGCCAGGCAGCTTCAAGCAGGTTGGTGAGATTTCAGGTCAGGCTTTACAGACCAGAGATTTATACATTTGGGATATTTATTTGATTATATTAAAAGCACTAGCTGTCAGCAAAGCTATAGAGGTACAATCTAGAGGTTCAAGACTTCACAACAGGCTAGGAAGGTACAGATGAAGTGCAATTTTTGTCCCAAAGATATTGTGTTTTATCCTCTGCAGATGATTCAGTCTTGATTATATCTAGTGCCTGGTGGGATTCGAGCAGGAGCATGCTCCAGAACCAGAAAAGAGTGATGTAGTTGATGCCTGTTTGGAAAGACAGAAAAATTGAGTGACAAATAGTTGCATTCTGCCTATTTCTACAAGGGGCTGGGCAGAAGGGATAAAGAAAAAAATATTTGCCCAAAGGTCAGAAATACAGACACCTACGTAAAGTCTGACTCTAAAAGCTTTACCACCTAGTGAGTGTTGATTAAGTCCTCACCCGCGTGATGCTCACTTCAAGTAAAATTAAATATTGCATTAATTACTTTTCCAAGTTCACTACCAGGTAGTGCTGAAGACAACTCAGTCCTGCCTGGCAATATGTTCCAGCCTCCTGTTTTGGATCTTCCCCAGCTAACATAATTGATTGTGCTGCACTTAGGTAGTAGCTCAGTGAAAAAGAAATGTTTTGGACTTCGGTGGCCCAGGCTGTGGGCTGAATCCAGCGTGCAGTGATTTCTGATATAGCCCTGTGATGCTTGCAAAGCTGAGGGTGAATAGTGAAATATGCATAAGCCGAGCCACTGGCACCCCTTTCTGTGCGTGTACCTGGGCAGCTGCCGGGACTGCCCTGGCCCACAGGCTATGGACATGTCCCATACCGGCAGCTGGCACTAGCGTTTGGACCAGCCAGGGCAGATCATCAAGAAGACTTGCACTCACATTGCAAGCCAGGATTCACAACCACCTTGTCAGATTTGTGTCCTCTTCAGTGCAACCGCTCCCTTGTTCTTCCTTACCCTGCTGCTGTCCAGCACATAGAAATCACCGTTAATATTGAGGGAAACTGCTCCTTCCCGATTCCTGCTGTGGGAACAAGATCTTTGCAACTTTTAGTTCCGTTGATTTCTGTCTCTTCTCAGACCATATCTACTGTGTCCGCTGTCTTTCTGACATGCCTGAACTTTGTAGCATTTTGTTCCTGCTTCTGTTGTTTATGTACTTTTTTTCATACTTTTAAAAATAAAAGTTTTTCTACTAAATTACAATCTAGAGCTACTTTTTTAATAACTGTGCGCAATAGTTATGTGCTGTCATCTCCTCATGAGATGTCCTTCACTTTTATTAGCATTTGATTGTATTTTGGATGCAGTTACTCATTTCACAGGTGCTCAGATCTCTGATTTCAATGGGACTTTACCTGGACTAAGTGGGGATAATACCACTTACCTCCTTTGAAAAAGGTTTTAATCTGGGACTGGAAAAGTCTGTTCCAAGCTCAACACCTCTGTGGCTATTTTTAAAACTATTATGAATGAATCTCTGCAGGACTGGGCCCTCCTTTGTGACAGTGTCAACAATAAAATGATTCTGTTAAATAAAAACTGATGAAAAGTTATTTCAAAATGTGAGGTTATGTGAAGCATTACAAAGAGGCTACGAAGCATAAACAAAGCTTGTCTACACAAAGACAACACCACAAGATTAAAATAACTCTGTCTGACTTCTGTTCTCTCCTAGATATGATCCAGGACTGTCTAAATGACATAGAGGGTTAGCAAAGCTACTGGAGTCCCTATCCTCCACCAGAGATAACAAATCAGAGCAGGGAATTAGAAGTAAGCCCTATAAAGCCATGTCATTCCCTTTCCTAATAAAAAAGGGTATTTTTATGTGTGTCTCTTTTTGGTTTGGTTTGGTTTCTAACCTTTGGTGCTACGCAAAAAAACACTGAGCTAATGAACAATTCAGTGGTTGATTTGGTTTTCCAGTTTATTAAAGTTCTTTGGCTGCAATTTTTGCTCTCTGGAACTATTTCCATTCCTTATTTATTCAATGGATGTAAATGGTGAATACTGTGCATGACAAGAACAACTAAAACTGAGTGCCCAAAGTCAGTATAATTCCTCTAATAACTTTCCTCCCAAAATGTATGAGACAGGCATACAGCTTGTATGCAACAGTGGATTTGTAGTCATTATCTCCCAAATGTGTTTCTTTCTGGGCAAGCAACCCAATACGCTTGTGTATCACTTTATACTCTGGCTCAAGAACTACCGATGAATGTCATAAAAAGAGAGCTTTTTTTTTTTGCAATTTCATTTTCCATAATACCTTGAGGCCACCATTTTCACTTACATGCTTATTTGAGAGCTTGCAAGATTTGGAAGCAGAATGCTGAGTACGGGTATGATCAATACGTAGTTTTTCTGGCATAGCAGTGTTGCATTTCTGTAACTGATGGTATTGTCGTGTTTGAGCCTCTGGTAGATGAAAATCACACTGTAGCCTAGTAAACAATGTAAGATTATACTGCACTGTAAAGTCTTCCAGGGAATTAATTCCACAAGCAATTCATTGAAGCTTGAAGAAAGCAGGTATAATCATATAAATATATATACAAAGCCCTACCGAAACTACACTGGATTAATTCTATGCAGGCCATGAGATTAGTTCCAAAGATAGCAGCTTTTTTTGATAGGGAGCAAGGAGGCTGCTTTGAGGTCTTTGGCGATAACTACACAAAGCTGAAGGTATTACCCTAGGTTTAAGCACATGAGAACAGGTTCAGAAGCTGTGAATTTCATGTCAGTCGTCTCTGAGACCTAGATAATAAGATATGTTTAAGTAAATTCAGATTAGTTTTGTCTTAACAGGAAAGAGTTTCATACCTATAAATAAGTATATGGCATACATATTTGACTGTCTTTCATAGCAATTACTGAGACCTGAAGAAGTGACTCAGTAGTAAGAATTATCAGCTGTGTTTCTTTTCAAATCACTTGGGTTTCTTTGATAACACTGCCTGATATTACAAGACCTTTTTGGATTTGGTATTTAGAGATGGCTCTCCTACTGTAATGAGATGTGAAACATCTTTCAAGGCATCCTTAATTGTTCTTTTATAATAATTGTAACCATCCAGAAACTGTAATTGTATGCATACACCTCTGATATGTGTACTTACCTATGCATGCATAAATAGGCACATGGATATGAATATGTGTGCATGGAAGCACATGCACGTATGCACACACTCATGAGCTCATGCACTCGCTAGGAATAGCATATGCAAGTGCTTTAAGACAGATAAACACTTTAGTAATACTCAAATTTCTACAGGAAAAACTGAAATTAATTCCATTCCTTTGTGTTAACATGCATCTCAAAAAAGATAGAATTATTAACGATAATGACATGAATTGTTAGGCATGCGCGTAAAGATGGTTTTTTATTATTTCCTGGTAAAATATCAAGGAGAATTCCAGTTTTGCAGCAAAATTGAGAGCAGAATATTAGGTCACTGTTTAATAACCGACAGCCTGCCTGCCTGCCTAAGGAAGACCACAGAATAATAACCTGCAGTCCTGACTCTATTCCTAGTAAATCATTCTTATTATTTTTTAATTTACATCAAGCCATATAACTGAAACTCCTTGAAATTCATCACTCTGCAGCTGAAAACATCAACTTTTTGACAAAACAAACAAGCAGATAGATTTGGGATAGAAAAACAATGCTGAATTTCAAGTCTTAAATTGTAAAAACCCCATTTTTTAATATTGTGCAAATATTGTTTTGATTAATTTGTTCTATTTCTGCAGCAATTTTCTTCAGCTGAACTTAATAAAATGTTTAATACAAAGTGTGGGGGGGTGTCCTCGGAATGGCAGGCACTGTGCAAACACACAATCAGAAAGAATACCTTCGCTAAGATGGTTTCAGTCCCAGCTGGCGTTTCTGAAAAGAGTTGGCTTCCATATCCCACAGCCATTCAGTATCTTCTGTCATCTTTTTTTTAAACCCCTTTTGAAATTTCAGCCCAGATTTCTATCGAATAAACATGAAGAAGGGAAGTATAACATGTTGGGAATAGAGGCATAAATGTACCTGATAAGAAGATTCTTTCTAGCTGAGGAAGGACTTTTAACTGAATGCTAGAGTGATTTCCTTGTAGCTTAAGGAGATTTAAGATGCTCTTCCAAAAGCAGCTCTCTCTCCTCATTTTTAGATAGTCCATCACAGCTTCATCTATTAGTGTTCTTCTTTGGAGTAGTAGAGCAGTTTTGAAGTAAACTGCCTGGTCTGAATGAAGTACATCCAGAAGCTCTACTTCAAGAGCTCACCAAATGCAGGCAGCTCCCACAGGAACAGGAGGGTCCAAAACAGAACCTGGTCCTTTGGGCAGTTTCAAACAACTTATTCAGGTGTGACTTTCAGTCCAAGGGATTAGACTACGTCTCATCTGAAGCAAAAGTCTCAAACTGCAAGCAGTGGACATGTAGGGAGCTCAGCAGGGGCTATGTCAACCTACTACTTTGATCCTATTGCACCAAACTACTTGGTAACATAGGCATAACCAATGAATGTGAACATGTCTGACCATATTCTTTGGTGAAGTCCCACTGGTGCTATGACTGAATTCTGGCATGATCAACCCAGTCCTTCCTGAACTAGCATCTACGAAGATAATGATTCAATGTGGCATTTAGCAGATGTCCAGCATTAAATAAACAAGTAGAATCATTGATCAAATTATTCAAATGTATTTAAGTACTTTGCTAACCTGAGGCTAAGCAAAACTGCTAAGGCCTTTTGAAAATCTGGCTGTTTCCTTTGGCTGAGGAGCTGAACTTTTTAGAAAATCCGGCTGCTGTTAACTTGATTGTTCTCATCAGGCGAATGTCCTTCAAGTCCAGAATGTGTTTCTTAACTACAAAACCATTTCTTTTGTCACCATACAGGTTCCCCTTCATCCCCTTTCCTATTACTAGCAACTGTGGCAAACACATTCTTTTAGCAGAGTATTTCCTTGAAGGGACTGTGATGGTTGAATCTCATGTGAATTCTTTAAATTAACATGAAAAATGAAACAAGTCAAATTTCTGCTTTCCATGATAAAAAGTGAGGGAATATAAAGGGAACAAAGCAAGACCATTTATCTTACCTATCATATTTTGGGGGTTAGATTTCCCTAAATGATACATTGTATTAAGCTAATAGGCTTAACAGTGAGAAAAATTGTGTATGAAACAGACAGATTCGTCTTCTTTTTCTTTTTTTTTTTTTTTTTAAGACTGACCAGAGTAGTTTTGTGGCATCTATGATATCACTAAGCAAAGATGAAATTTCCTGAAACAAAATAGTTATTTTTGACTTTTAATAGATAATTTTGTGCTATTCTATTATGTTCTTTTGTGTCTTAGCCATTGTCAACTAAAATGACTAGAAGTGGCTTTGGGTAGTAAGAGGACAATTAAATAAACTATATCAGTGGCTATTTCATCTTCTGGATCCCAAGTGCTTTATATTCAGGAATCGCTTTACCACTAAAATGGGTTTGAGCCAGTTGCAGAGCACTGAGGAGCCAGATACAGGGCTGAGGGATACTGAGTATCTGTCAGAGATGTCTCAATTAGGAGACTCCAAAATGTCTAGTCTGAAACTCCTTGGACTCTATCCTGTATTTCAAACATTTGTAGAAGCACGTGCATGTATAGCAGTTTTTACTACATCCAGGGAATCAGAAAACTCTGCCTGTATTTAACGTAAAGTGTTCTTTGTGAATAGGTTTTCAGCTATGCAGCTTTGTAGCTAAATTCTCTGCTTTTTGTTGCAGAGGCAAAAAGTTCAAAGCCCAAGGGCTTTCAGTTTATTAGCAATGCCTCATGTCTATTATTCTTGCAATTTCAAATAGATAGCTAGATTTTCAACACATAATTAATTTTGACATCCAAAGGTACTCTCTGCATTTAACAAAACCAAAAATCTTTCTTTTATTTAAGAATGCATTCATTGTAGTTATAAGTTCACAAAATTTGAAGAAAAATAATTGCTGTGCTGTATCAGGCACATCTGTATGAAAAGTAGTCACAGAAGTCAACCAGAGGAGCTGGTTGAGGACACACATATGAGTTCTTTAATGGATATTTTGTATTGCCAAAAGAAACAGTAAGCTTCTCAATTTGAGGCAAAAAAACCAACCCTCTTCCTGCAAAACCCTATGTGTCCCACTTGTCAGAGAACTAATCCAAACCCCCCAGTGACATTGATGGAAAACTTCAAATAGCGTTTGAAGGGCTTTAAATTAGGCCTTAAGTCTCTTCAGCGTGGGCCATTGAAAGTCTCTTTTCAATGAGTTTGTGACTGTGAGCTTGTTTATCCCTTCCTGTTATGTTGTGGACCACTAGCTTTAAAACTACTGAGGAAATTAATTAGAATTCTTTCTCCAATCAGCAGGACTGGAGACTGAGAGTGAATGGCTCTGTGGCCAGAAGAGACAGAGAATGTTTGTTTGAAGATGTTGCCTCCTGCTTTGTTTCTCCTGCAAAAAAGAGTAAGGTGTTATTTTTTCCTAACTCTGCTGCAATCCATCTGTTGCAAGAGAGAGGCAGAGGAGAAAAAAGTGTCACAGTTCAGTATATGTGAGTCTTGAGCAAATGAACTCTAAATCAGTCTAGATAACAAGGACAGTGCATATGTTCCTGGTCTGGAGTCAGCCCACATCCACAGTCCAGGTTGGCTGCAGTGGCTAAGGGATTATTTCACTGTTTTTGCTGTTTTACCATACCCGCCATTCTCCTGCAGGAGTAGGAGAAGGTGTCTTTGTCCTGTATCACTCTCAGTGGACTGTAGGTCGCTTTTGGTGGTGGAGCAGCTCCCTGGTATCCTTAGGAACCCATTGGGAATTAGAGACTATTTAGAGCTGTTCTCGCTTCTTTTAAGCCTTATTTTCAATTTCCAAATTCACAGAGTGACAAGGAGTCACTATGTGCAGTCTTAATGCAGGTGGCTTTATCTGATACAAGTCAAAGAGACAGAAAAAGATGTAGAGTGTCAGTATATCTATATCCAATACTGACATGTATGCCATAGCCACTTAGCAAGCTATTGCCTTTTGAAAACTTATTGATTCCATCCCTTCTTCAAAGGCACAACAGAGATCATAAACTCCACGGGTTCTGCAGGGTTTCAGATCTCCTGCAGGTGAAATCCAGAAAGGTACTCTCCTAGAAGAGAGAGCTTCACATTGCAGAGTATCATATCTCCAAAATGGGCAGCTGAAAGTGATTTTTCTTGGACTGGGGTTTGACAGAGAGAATGGATAAGATAGGGTACATGCTTTAGCAATGCGGCATCGGTTTCATTCACTTTAATTCTGCTGCAATATAAGAGCCCCTCCAAATATGTCTTCTGAAAGACACCTTCACAGGTTCTAGCAAGTTCATAAGCACAGCAGAGTGCTCATTTTGGCAGAAGAATACACAATTCCTTGCTGCATAGCTTGGTGTATGGGGACAGTGAAAGGCATCTCACCTCTCTGCTCTGTGTCTTCGCTTTTCCATTCTCCACACATAGAAAGATGAGGACAGCAAAACCCCCTTCTTTACAAGTTACTCTGAGCTCTCCTGGTGACAAAAACTTTAGAACAGGTAGGATTGCCCAAGGATCTTAGTGGTCTCCCCCTTCTCAGTGCTTACAGCAACAGCTGCAAAAAACCTAAAATAAGCTAAGGGAGATAATCAACAAAAAGTTACTCTTAGTTTATTTTTATTCCTAAATAGGAATCCATCTCTTAGTCTTTAGACACAGTGCTGTCCTCTGTTACTGCTTGTGCCAGTGGTGTCTTTTGTAACCTGTCTCCCTTACATGTCTTAACTTCTATAAATGCAACTATCTTTAATCTGTAAGTAATGCTTGTAATGGCATGGACTGTCCTGAAAGCAGGGAGTGAGATAAGGAATGCATGCATTTGTTAAAAAAAACAGTTTGCTGTATAACCTTAGTGCTTGAAAGTTCACTTCAGAAAAAAGATTCTTATGTTTTTCCTGAAATGTAAGCTTTATGTGGTCTGCTGATTTTCAGCTGATATGCACGAAAGTGGAAGAGACATTGGAAACCAAGCCTGTGGTTGCATTATGAGTCTGTCTGCTCCTTCCTAGTGATGTTTGAGTGCATTGGCCAGTTTCAAAGTAAATTTAACAAGATGGGAGAGGCCTCACAGATATTGAGTTTCTGTAGGTTTCAGGAGAAAAAAAAAGGATGTGAGTGGAGAAAAAGACCCAAAAAATATTCCTAGCTGAGAGGAAGGTTGAAGAGTGGTCTCAACACAAATTAGGCATTAATGAATCTATATCATGATATGGATGCTCCAATCTTAAGAAAAACTTGGAGCAGAGAAACATAGAACAAACATGAGACAAATGTCTGAAGGAAATCATGTTTCATTAGTTTTATTGTTCACAAAACATTTTTTACCCATGCATAGCTAACAACAGGTGCATTGCAAAGACACAGCATTGCCATCTTCGGTACAGCTGAACATCAGAAGGAAGCAGCAATATCACTTTATCCTCCCCAGATCACCCCATCCTTTCCTTCAGCTTGGAGACTGCTTCTCAGATGACTGTCAGCTGACAGCCCTCTTAAACATGATGGAGGTGACCTTGGGTAAGTCACTTAACTTGTTTTTTCATTTTAAAAACTGATATAATAATAATAATCTAATATGTACTTCACAAAAGTGGGAGGCTTAATTAGTGTTTATAAAGTACTTCGAGATGAGATCTGAGGATGAAAGCACTATGCAAGTCCAAAGTATTATTATTTTTTGTTATGGCTTACAGCTATATAATTGATGAAATATTCCAAACCTAATCCTACACAGACTTACTTCTATACTACAAACCCTGATTATCTTCATGCACAGACAACTGATACTTACCTTGGCCTGACGACATTGACTGCAGCAATGGTCTCTTTTTGTTACTAATTCTATGGCCCAATTGCTGACCTACTCCTCCATTATCTTGTTTGGCTTTAAATTCAAACTATTTGTTTCAGTCACCAATGAATGCCAACAAAGGCTGGTTTTGGTATTAAATCACATTTTTAGGCGGCAGCTAACAAAGTGGCCTTGCTTAATCGTTAGAATTGCTTGGGCCCATGTAAATCATTTAAGCTTTCCTGAAATGTACAGGGCTGTATCAACACAAACCAGTGGAGGATCCAGGCACCTTCACTTTTACCATGGTGTCTGTATGGGGGAGAGAGGCTGTGGCCCCACTTTAGCTGGATAAATGCAGTGGACAAAGCAAACTTCCTGAGATCTAAACAATAAAGAAGAGTGAGTAAGAGGCAGGACCATTAACTGCAGGACACAATGGAGAGCAGCGCAGCAGCCCCTGGACTTAAACCAGTTAAACTAAGTCCAGAACTGAGCCTTGTCCTCTGTATGAGCCTGCTTGGAAATAGTGTGGGGATCTCTAATACAGGGCTCATAGATCAGCCATGCAAATACTTGGAGTGGGAACACTTGAGAGGGGCTTTTTCAAGTGAAATAAAGATATAGAGATAGACAATGACAGATTAATCAAGGTTATGAGGGAAGGCAAACTTGAAGGCAGTGGGTGGTAAAATGAAAACCCTTCTTGACCTTTTATCCAGTTTGCTTTGTCACTGAAGGGCTTTCACAGAGATTTATCTTAAGACATTTTAAGACATTAGCAAATACAAACCTGTGAGGAAACTCCCCAGTGGAAATCTGAGTTCCTGACCTGTGCCTGGTCGTTTTGCTGGCTTATGGCTTCCAGTCACTCTGTGTGAGTCTAGTGCCACACAGGGATGTCACAGCAACTACAGAGCAGAGCATTATAATGGGAGACACTGTCAGGCCTCCTGACATTAGCTGAATAATTTCTTCCAGCCAAAAAGAAGAAAAGACACTGCTATTAGAATGCCAAACCCCTTCTATGCCAGGCACAGCTGTAAAAGAAGTCAGATTTTGCAGTGAAAGTGAGACACACTCATTTCTTCCCAAGTGCAACTGTGAGGTTTCACAATGGGCATTGGTCCTTCTGGGTTGGGCTTGTATCAACGTGCCTACAGTAGGACTGCACTTGAGATGAGGGTAGACAAGCCCAGGCTAGAAAAGCCCAGGCTTCAGGGAGCT
The DNA here is from genome assembly GCF_034619465.1 of Leptosomus discolor. Lineage (NCBI taxonomy): Eukaryota > Metazoa > Chordata > Aves > Leptosomiformes > Leptosomidae > Leptosomus > Leptosomus discolor. The sequence goes on from NC_141391.1 coordinate 154,255,626, forward strand.
ACGGCCAGATTGCTGGCACACGTGGGTTAGCTTTCCTAAAGCTGTCGCAACGTCTCTGTGCTACCATCCGCCAGTGGCCACAAGCACCAGACAGAAGTGTAGACAAAGGCATACATAACACTACAGTTCTCTGACTTCTAAGCACAGCCACAGCAGCAAATTAAAGAGAGCATGGCAAAAGTCCTGGGTGTCCTGTTTATTTAGAGAACCTGAAACAGAGCCCAAGTGCTGACAGCACCCCTACTGTAAGTGAGGGTAAGTTTCTTTAAGAGTCACAAGGATTTACACATCTTTCCCCTACCACTTCTGTGTGTGAGGAAAAGATTATCTCCTTGCTGAAAATATACATACCATTCTAGTTTTGCAATCTTTGTAATTACAACATTACAGATTTTTACAGCCAGATATAGGTAATCACAAGGTTTGAGGGTTTGTTTTTTTTAAAAAAGCCTTCACCTCTGCTTAATTAGTCTCAGATTTTACCTGGGGTCTTGTCACATCAACTTACAATTTTCCTGGTGCCGTTTGTTCTCAGTATTCTGGGTGCTCCCCGGCACTTTATTTCAGCTGCCCAAATGTTGGCTGAAAGGGAATGAGGAAGGAAAATGTGGTTGATTGTAATCTCCAATGGCAAACAGTCTTCATACCCTAAGAGACCCTCAAACCTGGCTGAAGGAAACAAAAAGTTTGAGCATATACAGACTGTCATCTTCAGCACTAACAATGTAAAAAGGGGACAGAGGTTTGCTAGGGGGGCTTAATGAGCAACTTGTTTCCATGGTAGCCAGTTTGGAAATCTATATCTTGCTGCAGCCCTTGTTAAGAAGAACCTATTAACAAAGATCTACTCTGAGATCAGGGCAGGTAGGAAAAGGTAATGGCTCACAAAGCAATTTTAACTGCAGACATACTTTTTCCATTTACTGTACCCTCCTGCCCTTTCTCATAGATACTCAATTATTTCAAAGTTAAAAAGATGCAGAAAAGGCTACAAATGGGTGCTACATATCTGATAGGCAGAAAACTGAGAGCTTAAAGAACCCATGATAAATCTTTCTCCATTCTGTGTGCCCTCTCAGACAGTAAGATTTAAACCAAGTGGAATTTGACATCCCTTTGTTCCACAGACACTAAGAAATGAAATATAATCTTCATTTTATAATCATGTCTGTATGTATGCCCTCCCTCTTTTTTTTTGTTTTTCTATCTAGCTGTTCCTCAGAGGAGCTGGTGAATGTTTGCATTCCCTTTATTTTCTGCTGCATTTCAAAGTCAATTACACTCCATTATCCCCAAATTAAACTGCCACAGAGAAATGCCCTGTAAATGATGGGCTTCCGGTATTTCAGTACAAAATTTAAAGTTAAAAGTTAGAACAAGAATGCAGCAATGGACAGAGATTTGGACTATGTACCTCTTAGTCAGTGTGACCTATCCTGGTCTTGGCTTCCCCTATAGAAGACATGTTCCCTTCCAGAAGGACATGGGCAGACATGAGGTTATAGGCTGGTGTAGCTGAGGCCATGTAATCTGGGCAGCTGTAAGGAAGTGTCATGGTTAATGGTCAAAAGCAAACTTCTGTCTTGCCCCCGAAGAGAATGAACCTGATTGAAGTCTGACCTGGTATCGCAGATCCAGAATAGCTCCCCTAGAAAACTGCAGGTAGCCTTCCAGGGGCACATGTAGATCCCTTTTTGGACAGGTTCATTTAGTACCTTCTTCCAGTGTTGGATTAATCAGTTGCAGCCACAGAAACAAGCAGCTTTTTGTGTGCTGTAGTGGAGAAATAAAATCCTCTGCTGTGTTTCCTTGTTCCATTCTTAGTGCGAATCTTTGCTTTCTGCTTTATTTATACTCCCCTTGGCATCAAACGGGCTGCCGTGCCAGAAGCTCCAGTAAGAGCAATCCTAAGCAGTTGTGGAAGAAGCAGCTGGGCCTGGATATTAGTCGTTAATTGTAATGTTATAATGAACATGGGAGCTGTCATGCTTCTGCAGGATGCTGTGCCAAGCATTTTCCTCTCTGGCAATCCAGCTGTGGAGCTGTTCCCTTCACAACCTAGTCTCTGGGTTCATTTTTGCCCCTTAGGAAGATAAACAGTTTTGATACAGGTTTTCTCTTCTCTCTTCTCTTCTCTTCTCTTCTCTTCTCTTCTCTTCTCTTCTCTTCTCTTCTCTTCTCTTCTCTTCTCTTCTCTTCTCTTCTCTTCTCTTCTCTTCTCTTCTCTTCTCTTCTCTTCTCTTCTCTTCTCTTCTCTTCTCTTCTCTTCTCTTCTCTTCTCTTCTCTTCTCTTCTCTTCTCTTCTCTTCTTTCTCTTCCTTTCCTTTCCTTTCCTTTCCTTTCCTTTCCTTTCCTTTCCTTTCCTTTCCTTTCCTTTCCTTTCCTTTCCTTTCCTTTCCTTTCCTTTCCTTTCCTTTCCTTTCCTTTCCTTTCCTTTCCTTTCCTTTCCTTTCCTTTCCTTTCCTTTCCTTTCCTTTCCTTTCCTTTCCTTTCCTTTCCTTTCCTTTCCTTTCCTTTCCTTTCCTTTCCTTTCCTTTCCTTTCCTTTCCTTTCCTTTCCTTTCCTTTCCTTTCCTTTCCTTTCCTTTCCTTTCCTTTCCTTCCCTTCCCTTCCCTTTCCTTTTCTTTTCTTTTCTTTGTATTAAAGTACATGAATACTTTCTGCTACTTTTGCAGAGAAGTACCTTAAAGTCTTGACTCTAGTGATCTTCACAGTGTTCCTGTAAGTTCTAAGACAAAGTTACAGAATTTTTCTGAGAAGACAACCTAGCAATAGTCATATCACATGAGGTGGGAAGACTGCCCACATTAAGTGACATGACATGTTGATAGACCTCTCAATGGACCTTCTTCCAATCTGTATGCCTTTTCTCTTGACTTCTGCTGTGGTCAAGTCACCTGAGGTGGTAGGACCATCTCCCTAATCAACATCCACAGAGAAACACCCACTTTGTCTTTCTTCAGAAGCCTGTCTGCCAGAGGTCAGCAAGTCTTCCTTCTGAATGTGACACGTAGGAGGAAGGAGCCAGTGAGACACATGGTCTACAATACCAAGGGCTTGCATACTAGCATAGGGAGCTAGGACCAATGCAGGGGCTTCCCTATGGCAGTAAATGCCTGCTTGCTAAAGTCAAAGGAGTCACTGAGAAAACCCATTGCAAAGCAGAGATTTGAACTGATTTCTCCCAAGCCTCAGAGATATTGCCAACTGCAAGAGGCTAAGAACTGAAAATACCCATGGACCTCGGTACTCACTCGTTTCCAGATGGGCCCCCTCCATGTCCCAGTATGTTATCGTAAGCTCTTCACAGTGTTTCTCTTTGGTGCAGGTACGAGAAAACAGGTCTGCAGCGCTCTCCAAGAAATTCCTGCAGCCATTTTAGCCTGTTCCCTGCAGGTTTCCTGCATGGGAGAAGAGATGTGTCAGAATTAAGAAATTTAGTTCTTTGTCATTTTTCTTTAGGCACACCAGATAGAGCACACCTTTCTGCACACCAAGTGATGTCCCTGCAGTGAGAACTCCATGGCTGAACTAGGACTGGACTGAACCCAGTATCATGTAAACCTGGTGGTTTCTGACTCATTGACAGGTTTAGCTAAGACTTGAACATGAATCCTTTTTGTGGGCCATTGAAATGTCTAGTGCAGGTCTTGCTTTGCAACAATATTAAACTGACAAACTTGTTTTCTAGAGACATGCTGACTTCAGAGGCCAGACTGATACCCAGATGAAGATAAAAACCATCAGTGCCAAGCAGAATTAACAGTGTCCGGGAAAAGAAAACCAGTCACAACTTTCCAGCATCTAAAATGTAATTACAGGTCAGTGTGTCAGAAAAAATTATTGGAGCAACCTACTCAATCAGAGAATTGACAATCCACCATCTTCATTTCATTTTTGCTTAATATATAAAGACTTATTTTATTAGGTAAAAAGTCCTCCCTTTATAGTGCTGATTGCCTTTTTTCCCCTCTTCAAAAAGGAAATATTTGGAAAAAAATAACCTGATGATATCTTGATTCAGTATTTGCAATGAGCAGGCTGGTTTGATGGTCTTCTTTGCAGAAAAAAGAGGCAGACAAAACACATTGAATACCCTCGATGGCTTGAGGCCCAAGGTATTTTGGACTCAGAGGCAGGAATAAGCCTTTAATTGGTGTTGAAAAATAAACTGGGCAGAAAAGAAGAATAAATAATAAATATGCCTTGTGGCAGCACAGCAAGAAACTGCTTGTTTGTCTGCTTGTTTCCAGAGTGGGCTGGTACATCGTGATCTCCCCACACAAGTTCTGAACAATCTTGTTTGGACTGAGAAATTCAAACTCATGTTTCTAAATAAATCTATCTAAATATTTTTATTTTTACAGCAGCACGAGAAAACCCAACCTGTCTGCACTTTCTACACAGCAGTGATGTGATATTGTTATTGTCACTATTAATTACAGCTGCTATTATTACCAGTGACAGAGGAAGACCTCACAAGACAGTCCGTGAGCACTGCACTTCACCCCCGCCAGCGTATAGATAGGATAGAAAATGTTAGCCACACTTTAAAGATAAAATATTAAGGGTACAATTAGTACAAAGTAATTTACAAATCTGCAGACTTTTTTAAAAAATCATGACAGGACCCTCTTACTCTAAGCTCAGGAAACTCACGTCTCAGGATGACAGTGCTAATAGAGACACAATAGCATTTGAACACGTGTAAACAACAATTTCAGAGCTATTATCTTCAGATGTAAGCAAACTTTATAAATTTGGTCCGAAGCACTTAAATTTCTTTAAAAATGAAAAAAAAAAAAAAAAAAAAAAAAAGGTTGTTTAATCTTTCCAACCAAGAAGCCAAAAGGTAAAACTAAATCTAACTCTGCAGTCTTTAGGGTTCCTATAGAGTCCAAACAATATTCACAAGAAATGTCATTTACTAATCAACTACATTTTTAACATACAAAATTGTTGTGGGAGCAACACTGTGGTAATCCAGTTGGTATGGTGAGGTGGGGAGTGATGGAGAAAAAGTATCGTTACATACCCAGAAGTGTATTTATCTCTTCATTTTCCTGAAAGCCCATTTTTTCTCCAGTTATGGAAGTTCATCTGCTTCTTAATAAAATCTGTTAATGAACAAGAATAATTCCATCTGCTTTATTAAAAAAGCAGTAAGATAAATCATTTATTCTAAGCATTACAGGCATAAAACTTAAGAAAAAATAGTTTATTAGAGATAGTTGGATCTTTGGAACAAAGAGCCTTTATCTTGAAACACGTGCTGTATTTTTTCCAATTAAATATTTAGCAAAAAGTTGTTTCTATTGCTATTATTTTTCATGCCTTAATGAAAAAATGTTACACTATTACAATTTTAAGATTCTTACGATGATTATTGAAAGTGATTAGCAGGAGGAAAAAATCCATAATCGTTTGACTTAATTTCTTAATAAAATTCACAGAGAAAGTCTGTAGGTAAAGGTTATGAAAAAACCTTGATGAAATGAAAAATGGCCCTACACTTTTAGACAGAGAATATTTTTTGTTCCTGAAGATTTTTGTGTGCGTATGTGTGAATAGGCTAATGATCCTGGTTTTAATGGTTTCCTCAAGCTTTCTCCAGAAATGTCATCTTGTTTTTCGAGCTAAGGGTAATTCCAGTCTTCCCTCACATCTAGAATGGTTATTCTATAAGCAAAATTGTTTTTCAGGATAACAGGATGAGAAAAAAAAGAAGGCTCATGTGGATACAGGAAAGCATCTGGTTAATGGAAATGGTCTAATGGATCTGAGGCATATCTGGGGTGGGGGTTCACCTCACTTGCTTTCAGACATCTGAAAGTTAGCTGAGGCGACCAAATTTTCTCTGTGACCAATGGAGGGAGACAAGAGTCGTGGGCCGACGATTCACCCTGCCCTCAGTTGGTGCCTGTGATAAATGGGATGTCCTTTAGCCAGGATATACCTACACTCCTAGCTTGGCTATAGCTGAAGTCTGGATGAATACAACCGTCAGAGGAATCCTGCCCTGTCTGCTTATGTGTAGTCATTCCTATCGGCAGACAGGTACCTCTGCCTATTTCTAGCATAGAAAAGAGACTATCAAAGCTGATTGAACAATGAAACAAAAAGATACTGCTTTGACATGCACAGCAATAAAATGTGGATAAGGTTTTCTGGCTGTGGACACAAGTGAATGCATATGTTTTATTTAGATAGTAGCAATTTCCACTGACTCATTCAGGGCACTGCTCAAGTGCACTTCTTCTTTAAAACACTGCTTTTTTGGCTGTCACCCTAGATTTATGACAACTGGATATATCCCTCAGTTTTCTCTGTAACTTTTCCAGCATATGCAGTAATTGAATCCTAAGGACTTTACATCCTTGATGTGATCATTGTTGAGTGCAATAGAAAAAGAAATAAAATGTTATCAAGACATAAATAGCACAGTTGCATGTAGTATTAAAATGCTCTCTTTCCTTAGTGAGAAATTCTTATACTTGGAAAGGGAAGTTGGTCTTCACAGGATCACTCCAAATCATTTAAACCTTCCCATCTTGCAATATTGTTCACACAAGCCACATTTGCCCATTCATACCATCTTCCCCTCTGAAGATGAAGCTTGTTTGCAAAAGAGAAGCTGTAATAAAATTGTGCCTCACCTTAAGCTTACAATTCACAGTTGTGAAAGAGAACTGACATCAGCAGAAAAAGAATCAGTCTCACTGCTATTTATTTTAATTTTGTGCAAATCTTCTTCCCTTTTCAGGCTTGTGCAAGCAGATCTGGACAGAAACAGTAGCCTACTGTTTAAGCTTGCAGCTTCTGATGCCATACAACAGTGACAAAATCTCGGCTTAAAAAAAAAAAACAGAACTGTAGCCTTTAACTTTCTAGAGTTCATGCTCACTAACCTATGTGTAATTCTCCCTGTGTTATCCAGCTGAGTCTGCAGCTAGCTTCTGCTGCTGCTGAGCTGCATGGGAGACCTCACCAAGGTGTGGCAGTGGAATTATTGCAGCGAGTGTCTTGTCTGATGAGGTGTGAAGTCAGCAGATTTCCACCCTGCAGGCCTCTAGAAGTGCTTTCCTCTACTAATGTGATGAAAGAGCAGCAGTTCTGCTTCTGTAAACCTCAGCCAGGTTTTTTGATTTGCAAAGAGACAGAAAAGTGAAATTACCATTCAACAACATGGGCAAGAACACTCAGGCAAAGCCAGCAGTCTATAGTTTGTAGTAACTATGTAATCCTAGAACAATAATTATATTTGCAAGTAAAAATTGACACAGGATTAAGGATGAAAGACGGATGAAACTTCACATATACATTTTTAATTGACTGCAAAGAAGAAATCTTTGCTGATTGTGAGTGGTCCTTTGACTTGTAGCCACAGATTTTAAACAAAGCTAAATGTTTGGATGTGCATGGTCCACATCAGCCACTGAGTCTCACTTAGCTACCCCTACCCTGAGCTGAAAAACATGTCAAAGGGTCTGATCAGAGACAGACACTGGTTTTGGAGTTTCTGATTGTTTGGTTTTGTCTATGTATAGCCTGTGTAGAAGAAGAGATACTACTACCTGAATTTTTGGCCACACATTCATTTATTTACCTCTCATCTTCCCCAATAGCTTTCAAAAGATAACTCATTCAGGTTTCTAAAAAAACCAGTCTTGAGTCTCCTTGTGTAAGGAGCTGATCATATAACAATCCATGTGTCACCTGTCTACAGTAACAACACAGCAACAGGTATTGTAAATCCCAGACTGATCTCCAGGAACATCAGAAAAACCTCTATCCCATCTGTACTTTAACATTTCTCCTCTGCAAATTGTAATTAATTTAGTTTAGCATTTTCTATATTTTCCTCTAATTTCCATACTGCTGCTGCTTGTGTGAGACTAAGTTAACATTTTTAGTCTTAAATGCTTGCAGAATCATGAGGTCTACTAGAAAAACACATACAGAAAAGAAGGTGTGGTGGAGGGCATTCACTCACTGTCCACTGAGAAGTGACTTCAGAACAGACTAGGCAGAGGACTGAGTTGGGCTCAAGTCTGTTGGTAGTAGCAGGAATCTTCTGAGCAATTCTGTAAGTCAAATCCATGGCATTCTCCCTTGGAGAAACCTTGTTTAGTGAATGCTTCTAAAAAGTGGAATTAATTTTCTAGGAATTTCAGAGCCTCTAGGCCTGGCCATCTCACTTTCTTGCTCAGACAATGGCCAAGCTGCCTTTTATTCATGACTGACTCTGACTCCACTTGTAACATCTGTGTTTCAGAGGGCATCACCTGTGCCTGAGAGAGGAGTTGGTTGTTTTTCTCTTTTCACCTGTAGCTTCTGCTCTCTGCCTCCAAAGTTTGCAGGTTGTGTAAATATACCTGGGTTTCTACCAGTGGATAACTTTACTGGCAGTTTGGTTGCCTTTACTGTCCTTACAGAATAACAGCTGTTATTCCTTACTGGTCACTGAGATTTCAAAATTATGTTTTGGTTTATTTATTTGGTGAAACTTCCTAGTTAAAAGATTGCTGTTGGACTAATGTGCCTCTACTTCTCAAAAAATAGCATGAAAAGCTTATTAACCAGCTGCAGAGAAAGAGGCAATAAACAAGAGCCATGACTATTTCCAAATCCTCTCTTTCTTTGTATTACCCTAAAAGCAATAACAACAAGCAATTCAATGTGGATGGTATTAAGGTAGGCTATAAACAGCTGTTCAGAGGCTGAATCAGATTTTCAACTGATATAAATCAGGTAAATCTAGTGACTTCAGAAGAGTGATATTGATACCCTCTGAAGATTTGGGCTGCTGTATTTCATGTCTGCTGTATTTTCCTTACAACTTCCTTTTTATATGACTTGTAAATGACTCATGTTGTGGAGGGAGAAGGGAGTAGCAGTCAGCTGGTTTTGTTGGATAAAGTTTATGCCAGAGCTATTACCACGAATGGTCTGCATCTGTAAATTTGGGAGGAGTTAATTTTAAGCAGTTACAACTGATATCAAGCTTTTTTACCACTTTCCTAGTAAGGGGACTTCCCTCGTAAGCAATCTAACAAAGTTTCAAGCTATTATTTTAAGTAAATAAAAATAAATTTTGGGTATGGTAATGTATGTGAGAAGTATCTGATGTAAGAGAAGGCGGCCAAGTATAGGTGGTCTTTGTCATTCAGAAAGCTGAAAGGCTTGCCATATAACTTGTTATTAGACATTACAGAAGTGGGGTCTATTTTCCCAGAAGGCATCTGCTTAAAACAAACAGCCACTCTTGCTCTCTCATACCAAATTCATGAGTTTGGAAACATTTTAATGTCAGTATAAAAACCAGAAAGCCGTAACTGATATCTGTGTATTTTTGTATACTTTTCTGTTATAGTCCCTGTGACATCATTAAAAAAAAACCTTTAATGTGGCACGACAACCATTTGTCGGTACAGTAGGCTAAATATTTGCAAATGACACTGAGGACGCTAAATGTCTAGGCCAGTTCTGAGAATAGGATTTCAGCATCTGATGTGTTTGTTTGAGTTTTGGTAGGGGTTTACTTGTTTGTTTTTAGTGTCTTAAGGATGGGACCCTTAACCATGCAGAACAGAATAACGTCTAAATGCATCTACAAACCTTGGTCATGAAAACCTAATTCAGATGGCAAATCTGTGTAACTGCAACTTCTAAATCCTTGTGTAGCTTTTCATGGGACAATTCAGGTGGGAAGGGACCTGTGCTGGTCTCAGTAGAACTTATTGCTCAGAGCAGCTTGTTCAGGGCTCCATTAAGCTGGGTCTCAAATTCACAAGGATGGAGATTCTGCAGACTGTGTTCAGCACTTCCCAATGGTTAATTATCCTCACAACAAAAAAATTTGTTGGATATCCAGTGTCAGTCTCCGCTGGTTCAATTCAAAAGCCCTGTCGTTCACTCTCCTTCCATGCAACCTAGGGAGGGGAGGGGAGGGCCGAGCTCCCTCTTCTTGGTAACCTCCTCCTAGGCAGAAGGCTACTCCTAAGTCTTCCCTAAACCTTCTTGTCCTGTTCAGGATAGTGTCGATTCCCATGCACCTTCACTCTCAGTCCAGGAATCAAGCTAATTGGTTTGGGATTTTTTGTTGGGTTTTGGTTGGTTTTTTTTTTCACGGGGAGCATGAGGGTGGGGGGAAGGCGGTGGGGGGGAGGAGTGGTTTCAAACTGAACAATCAAACTAAAATATTCAGAAAACATAATCCCATACTGTCTTTTAAGTAAACTACTGTAGACATCTGTCTCTATATAAATATGTATGTATGTAATAAGAATCGGTAAGGTTTCTCACTCCTTAGCATATATTGATCTTTCTGTCTTGCTTTTGTCCTGTCCTTTTGTTTTATTGTTTTGTTTTGATTGTAAATTCTTCAGAGACTGAGTTTTCTCATTTGGTTCTACAGAACCTAAGACAGTAGCTAAGGATCTCATTTGTGGTGTTTAGGTGTTAGAATAATAGAGGTAATTATTGGAAATATCAAAACTGGTTTACGTCAGCTGAATAGTGCCAAGAACAAATGATAAGGTTACTTCATTCTCTGCAACCATCTCTGACCTCTGTCACTGCATATAGCAAAAGTGAGACCTGATTTAGGCTGGAAAAGAGTATTTAAACCAATTGTAGCTGAAGAGAGGATTTGAGGTAGGCAGAATAACTGCTTTTGTCATATAGTTATGTATTGCAGCCCTCATAGTAGTATGAAGAGAAGCCCAGAGTATGTTTGCATACTTTTTTTTTTTGCACTATAAAGTCAGTATTTGATATGATACAAAAGTAACAAAGGTTCAACAGAGATCATCAGAGATAGGACATGAAAGTGGTTAATCAATACAGACAGATCCTTGATCGCCACCACCTTACAGCCATCCATAATACAGAGCTATTTTATATGAATATGACAACCAAAAATTAAACACATAATCAGACTTTCTTCTAGAACTGTTGGACTTGTCAAGATCTTTTGACCTAAAGAAGGAAAAAATTCAAAATATTTGAAGATACACAAAAATTTTTCATCTTGCATTTCCTGCTAAGTAGCTACATGTCTGTTAAAGGCAGGAAATTTCACCTACTGGATGAAAATTAATTCCCTACTTCTATCAAAAAAAAAAAAAAAAAATCAAGATTTCTTGTGAGCTGTTGTTTCTAAGGAATTTTAACTTTAGAAACATCAACAGATGGGGATTCCTAGATTGGAAACCAGGTACCAGCTGTGGCCCTGCTGTCTTAAACCTACACATGACTCTGCCAAGGTCTCAGCAGGTCCTTTGGGTACAAATGAAGCAGCTGACTGACTCTATCTCACTTCAATCGCTCCTCTGAAGGTAGCCTGCAGGATAAGGGTTCACAACAAAAACAAAAATAGTACAGAAGTGACCATCACTTGGGAGGCCAGCTTCAGCTAGCTGAGTTACTCTGTCAAATACCAGGCATGACATAAATAATCTTTTTGCCCAATACTTAGAGTAAAATGGTATGACTCAGTTCAGTATTGCAGTACTGAACACACGCAAGGAATGCTGTTGGAGGGCAAATTCTCTGCAGAAATCACTGCTGATAGCTATTCACTCCCCTCTGATCAGTACTACCTTTAACACAGGTGGCACAACGGCAAAACTTTCAAATAGGAAGAAAATAAAAGCACTGCACCTCACATCAACATCGTCTGGAAGAAATCTTACAGACTAATTAGGCAGCAACTTAGCACTGTTTACAAAAATTATGATACAAATATGAAACACAATAATCAGCTACAGCTAGTGAACTTGAATCCTCAGTTTAACTAATCGAGGAGATCTGTAGATTAGGCAGGAGTATCCCATTCTTCACTTTCTGCAGAGAAAAACTTCACCTGCGGTTCAGATGCACTGGAAAAGTCCTTGTGACAGCCTAATCCTGTCCTAACTGAGGTCTGTGGTACTAGTGGGAACAAAGTTACCCCAGTGATATATCTTCTTATGCCTGGTTGAGCCTTTTGCTGGGGACAGTCACAAGGGCAGGGCGGCTGCACCTTTAAAGGAAATGTAAGTTTTTCAGACCTTAGGAAACAGACTCCAGCTCAGTAAAGTAACTTAAGCACTTCTACAATTATGAGGACAATCAACCTGGTTTTCACAACAATGAGCCATGCTTCACAAATCAATGAGATTTGTCCACAAAGTGCTGCAAACAAATGTGATCTGTTTGATAGTGTACAGTGGTATTTTTCCAACAGATTCCTCCCAAAAAGCTAATGAAGAAACTAAAATTTCAAGAAAAGAGGGAAATAATCTCTATGATTTAATAACTCATTACAGGCTTGGAAAGCAAGGTAGAAGTGAGCCCCTTTCTGAGTTTTCATAGCGGATGGATATTGCCAGTGGAGCCCCAGGGGGACCTACGTTGAAGTCCATGCTGTATCTCACTCTTGCAGTTATCCAGCAAAACAAGTGTGGAATGAGGTGGCAAAATCTGATGACACTAAGTTAAGAGAGGCAATGAAATTACTATGCAGAGCAGCAGAACCACCTCAGACTACTAAGTGGTCAGGTGATGAAATGGCAGAAGAAATTCAGCTCTGATAAAAGGAGAGTAATGCAGACAGAGAAAGCCTGCCCTAAATACACATTGATGGAATCCAAACTGTCTGTCAAAAAAGCAGATAATTTTATGAAAATGACAGTTCATCACTCAGAAGTGAGTAAAGAAAAGAAATTTCTAGGAAAGAAGGGAAAACCAAGCGGCAAACATTGTGTCACACTGTGAATCCATGGTGTGCCCAAATCACGAAGAGCAGAACATTTCTGGTTGTAGCATCTTGAAGAATTGATGCAGCAGAACTAGAAAAGGTGCTGAGAGTGGTGATAAGAATGATCAAATGTATGAATGTCTTCAATTTGAGGGAGATTAAATAAACTAAGGCTCATCTGCATGAAAAATGAGATAATTAAACAGGGTAAAATATGGGGCTATGAAATTATCAGTGGCAAGGAGATGATAAATGAAGAAACATTATTCGCTGTTTTTGATAACACACAAATAACAGGCCATCAATTGAAATTATCAGGAGGCAAGTTCCACCTAAATTATATGATTTCTTTCTTTTCCTCCACCTTTCAATTCACCAAGTGTTACTAAACCCAGAGATGGCACCTCTGGCTTAGGAGGGTTTTGAAGTGCATATCATTGAATCTGGGCCAACAGATAAAGAAGAAATGTTATATGCTTGGCCTGCTCTTAGGCTTTTCCTTTAGGCTCCATGGCTAGACATAGATGGAGATATTTTGTGGGACTAAACAGACCTTTGGCTTGATTCGCTGTTGTTCTTAAATAGTAGGTACGAAGAAATACTGCAGTTAGTCAAATTTGCATACTTTCCAGAACCAGAACTCTTGTCCTTGCCATAAAAGTTCAGACTGAACTGTTCCATCCCAACATGGCTGGCTCATGTGATGGAGACTTCCTGGTGTTTTACTTCAAGCACTTAAGACTTTCTCGATAACTGCTATAGAAGACCTAAAATCCTCATTGGTATAGAAACTTATTCCCCAATTCTTTTCTAAAAAGTGGTTAGCTAGTCTGGAGTTAAGGTAGACGTGATGTACTGAAGGGAATCATAGAATCATTAAGGTTGGAAAAGACTTCTAAGATTATGATGTCCAACCATCAGCCAAACACCATCATGCCCACTAAACTATGTCCCGAAGTGCTACATCTACAAGTGTTTTGGACAACTTCAGGGATGGTGACTCCACCACTTCCCAGGGCAGCGTGTTCCAATGTTTGACCACTCTTTCAGTAAAGAAATTTTTCCTCATGTCCAATCTAAACTTTCCCTGATGCAACTTGAGGCCTTTTCGTCTCATCCTATCTTTGGTTACTTGGGAGAAGAGACCAACACCCGCCTCCACCATATGTTCTCCAGGCCCTTCACCAGCTTTGTTGCCCTTCTCTGGACAAGCTCCAGCACCTCAATGTCTTTTTTTGTAGTGAGGGGCCCAAAACTGAACACAGTATTTGAGGTGCAACAGTAACAGGGATGCACTGAGTTCCAATTTGAGTACCCTGGGATTTTATTTCTTTATTTTATTTTTTATGACAACATTTCCTTAATTAACATCTGTATGCAACCTTAGTACTGCTCCTTTACGTCTCCTAGTCCACTTTTCTGGGACAAGATTTACCACATGGGGCTGTGGAGAGCTAAGGTTCCCCTGTTAGCAATGCCTGCCTTGCTGGGCGTTCCATGTTATGTGCAGCAGAGCAGCAGTTCTCATCCCAACATCTACTTTCCTTTTGAACTAGGAGATGTCTTACATCCATGAACCCTGAAAACGGAAATAATTGCTGAAACGTATAATTTAATACCTAAAACACAACAGGAGTTCCTGAGTACCCTGACAGTAACCCATGTGCAAGTGCATGGCCAGAAAGAAAATACACAGAATTAATGAAGCAGGCTTCTATTCCTGGTATCTGTCATCATTAGTTTTAAATGGAATAATAATGGATTTATGCTGGAAAACAGCTTGAGAGGACATGGTACTTCATTTTCCAAGCTGTTGTTTATATGGGCATTATTAAAACTGCTACTAGATATGAAGAACTACTTAAAAATTCCATGAAAGAAGCATAATGCTGTTACAAAAGAGAAGATCATCTCACTACAATATAGATTCATGCCTAGCTTAAGGCCATGTTTCAGCTCTGCAAAATGACAAAGTTATGATTTCTTGATCTACAAATCTATTCCTTGTGTGTATTCAAAGTGGTCTTTATTTTAATGACAAAAGTTATCATTCCTTTTAGCACTGCCTACACAGTCCAGATATGAGGAAAGGAAGGTTGGAACTTTCTCCTGACAAGCCTGTCTTCAAAAGAATTATTAACGAATTTTGAGTAATGTGGGTAGAGTCTGCCTTCGATCACAAACAGACAGTTCAGGATTACACAAGTTTTATGGCACACAGAATCTTTATTACTGGTGACGATGAACAAGCTAGACGAAAAGCAGCTGGGCTTTTAAACCCCAGGTTGTTTGTAGAGCTGACAGTTAGAAAACCGTTTTTCTTTTTTTTTTTTTTTTTCACCCTGCAACAGGACAAGTTGCTATGGGATTTACTAGGAGATACAAACATAGAACTTAGGCTAACATTTGTTTTTTCAAAGGTACATCTGCAAACCAAACAAAAATAAAAGAGAAATTTAAATAAAAAAGAAATGTAAAACAAGTCTCCTACATTACATTCAATCCCCCAAATCACCCTGATATAAAATTCTGCTATCTGAGTTGCTGTTACTTTTGGTCACTATATGGGCAGTACCTGAGATTGCTTTACCCAGCAGCTGAATGTGGGTATCTGTAGAACTTTCTTGACCTCAGGGGCCCCAAGGTGTCCTGAAAGTGCAGTGTCTGAAGCAAAGTGGAATACAAAAGAAATCCTAAACTTTCCTATTGGAAATAAATGAGTGGAAGCAAAATTTAGAATTCAGTAGCTCATTTTTGCTCTTCTTTACTTTTTCATTCCACTTTCTCATTTGAAGTGAAGCCAACAAAATACTTCAAACTCTCTCCAATGTGTATTCTTGGTATCAAGATACAGACCCCATTTGTTGTTGAGTGACCCCTTAATAGGCACCTTTCCTATTCTATATTGCTAAGAGAATATTTTCCCCTCAACATATGGTTCTTGTTATGTTGTAATTTATTGGTTTACAGCTATTAAGTTGTTTAAAAAAGTTGTCTTTATTACCCTTCAGAAAGGTCACGTATGATTATTCTTGTCACTCTCCTTAATGAATACAGGTGGCTGGGAACTTAGGCTACATCCAAAAAGTATCACTGAAATCTTAATTTACTCAAACTTAGAAGGAAGAAAGACTATATTTGTCAAGGCACAGCACAGCTCTGAGGCAGTTATTTTTCTGTCAACACACAGGCTAGACCCTCTGCTGCTGTACAGCTCTCAGACACTGTGCTGCATCGCATGACATCAACAGTCAAAAGCTTTCTAGTGTCACGTCACGGTTTAATTTTACTTCTTGACTCAGTAGTATTAGTTCTAAGATTTATTTCTCTCTGCAATTTATCTTTTTTTGGATGAACAGAAGTTTACTTTTATACAGAAAGCTTGCACAATATTAAGTCCCATTTAAGCCCTTTGTGCAATAGTTTATAGGCATCTGAATTAAAAAAGCTATTTAGATTCCTAAATTCAAATAAAAATCCAGCCTCTCTAGACAGCAGTTTCTCAGCAAATACAGATATTTCCAGTGAAAACTCATTAATTACTCAGTTTGTCTCAGAAAGTTTGCTCTTAACAAAATGCCTGTTCAAGAACCTTATCACATGAAAGTCTAGGTTAAAGAGACAATTATAATATCTGAGTGCACAGTTTGTTGTCTGAAAAGGGAAACATCCATTTCAGATGTTCTATGTGTTGGATTCTGCATGGAGCATTTTTTATTCTTCACTTAAAATATGAGATGTTTAGTGAGAGGTGTCTAGATATCCCATTTTAGATAATATGAAACAGAATAGGGAAATGTCTGTGAAATGTCTTAAAAAGCATGTAAGAACTGTTTGTACACTGTAGTTTTAGGAAGAGTCACTGTCATTCTCCCTGTAACAATACAAGTGCACAAGGCAGTCTGAATACAATCCTTATGGCAGTGGCTACCTAATGGCATTTCTCTAACAAAGACATTTTTAATGATCACATGCAGGTAACCTTGCACTCTGTCCTTCCCTGCAGACATGAAACTAAATATAGAACTAAGGTTCAGGGCACATGTTGTCCTGCTTTGAGTTTATGAGCCCTTCAGGGGAGCCCAAAAACCAGGCAGCACAGCGTTCATTTAGCATATGTAGCTGAGAATTAACATGTTTACCTGTTAAGCATGGTCAGTTGGACCTTACATCTGTGTCCTTTTCCATACTTTTATTACTCTTATACATCACAGGAGCTTCTGCAAGAAGTCTAAGCACTACAGAATAAGGCATGCTGTGCATGGCCTTATTCAAGACTTTTCTTAACGGTAGCCGGTGTAAGCCAATGGTAAACCAAATGCAACTTTATCAGTTAAAAAAAATAAATGTGAACATCCTCGCCTGTGAATTTAGCATGCATGGCTGAAGGCTTTTACAACCCACATCTATTCTCGTGCTGTTTGTAGGGCCAAGAAGATACCATCTGCACTCTGCATGACTGTATATAAATGACTCCTTCACCTTAACCATTCACTGATAAGAAACCTGGTTCTCTGAAACAAAGCTTTTCCCAGATCTCAAGATTTGGCAGAGAAGCTTATGACTGCTATTATTGCTTACTGTTGCTGTGTCAGCAACATGTTCTTTCTTCATGGGCCATATGAGTGACAGAGTTGCTACACAATGGAGGTTAAAATTATATTTCAAGACCAGACTGGTTTCTTCTTCTCCAAACAAGACACAAAAAAATGTCATCTTATTTGGGAGACTAGCTTTGAGCTGGGACCAAGGTGCATACTTTTTCCTTTCAAATTTCGAAATTTGGATACAAGGTTCCTAAATGTTTGTTGCTTGTTGATTGTTGGCTTTCTTTGGTAGAAAGACTCAAAAGTGCAAAGTGAGAAGGAAAAAAAGTTGCTTCTTTCATTCAAAAAAGAAACTAGGCAAAATCTGTGCTTTCCCTCATTGCTGCAACCACTCTTGGAATCATAGAATCATAGAACAGTTTTAGTTGGAAGAGACCTCCAAGATCATTGAGTCTAACCTTTGTCCTAGCTCTATCAACACCACTAAACCATGTCCCTAAGTAAAAACATCTACCTGTCTCTTAAACACCTCCAGGGATAGTGACTCCACCACCTCCCTGGCCAGCCTGTTCCAATGCCTGACAACCCTTTCAGTAAAGAAATTCTTCCTAATATCCAACCTGAACCTCCCCTGGTGCAGCTCAAGGCCATTTCCCCTTGTTCTATCACTTGTTACTAGGGAGGACAGACTGACCCCCGCCTCACTACAACCTCCTTTCAGGTAGTTGTAGAGAGTGATAAGGTCTCCCCTCAGTCTTCTCTTCACATGTTGCTTCCAAGCTTCTTCACCTGTCTAATCTGATCCTTTTCATCTCTATCACAGCGGCTGCCTTTCCCCACTTTCCCCTCAACACTTCCCCCCATATTAATATTTCTCCATGTAATCTTTCAGTTCTTAGAGTCACAAGGAAGAGTCTCCTCGGCTGAAGGGAGGAGGAAAAGAGACTGCTGAATTTGTCCCAGTAGTTCTCTTCACCCTCCCACAAGTTACATTTCTGAGGTTCTTGTAGATATCACAGAATTGTTGAAGTTGGAAAGGACCTCCATATGTCATCTTATCCAACCACACTGCTCAAAGCAGGACCACCTACAGACAGTTGTCTAGATAGTTTTTGAGTATCTGCAAGGATGGAGGCACTACAACCTAGCATATCCTCCCTCCAGCTGAAGTTGAAAAAAACCAAGAAAACACAAATTAGAACAGTTGCTCCTGCATATGAGTGTTTGTCAAGCTCTTGTGTCATGTCCTGAACACATGATAAGATAAGCAAAACAAAAGCCAAGGAATAACATTACAAAATCTGGTGATAGCAAAATATTGGAACTGAAAATTCCATCCACAGCAATGGTTTAAGTGCCTTTCCAGCATGATAAATTTAAAATCAAACTTATACCAGCACGTGCAGAAGCATATCAGCTTCTTGAAAGTTACAGCGTGTTTTCAAGTTCTTTAGCCTACACAGAGGTAGTTCTGACAGGAAAAAAGAATTCCTACCAAAAAAGGCACTGACAAATATTTTTAATTCACATCAAATGTATTAAATTGCTTCAGTCAAAATGCATAACAAAGACAAATGAGAGAAAATGTGAATCTTCCATCTGATATTTCCCAGACCAGGCATTTCAGGGCTTTCCATCCAAAGTGTTTCCTTTTGACATTTATGAGGCAAAATATCTCAGTCTTTTACTTTGCAATGGCCTTTGTCTCAAATTTTGTTTAATTTATTGTATGGAAATAGCTTACAAAAAAAAATTTGTTTCATCTGAAATTAATACTTTCTGACTTTTCAATTAAACAAAGTAACCTGCAGACTCTAAGTACTGCAGGCAGTAAATGTCAGACCAGTAGAAGCCTACCTTCCCGCGTTTTTCCCACCAGTATTCTTTTTTTCTTTTTTTGGTAATGAAACTTAATGGATAAATAAGTTACTCATGTAGGATTGCACTGAGATTGACAGTGTACTCAGCGATGTTTTGACTGGATGCTACATGAAGAAACATTCAGAACTGGGCCAATGTGCTGTGTTTTGTTGGTTGGTTTTTTTTTTTGTTGGGGTTTTCTTGAGTTTTTTTCATAGTCTCATCCTTCTAAAATTAAATAAGGTCTAAACAGTCAAAATGTGTTAAAACTGAGTCTATTGTAAGATAATTTGGCAACAGACATATACAAAATAAGGAACACTTTATTCTGTTTTATGTAATAAATACCAAGTGCTGATAGCATCAGATAAAACCTTAAGTTGCATTCTTTGTGCATAATTCACTTTATTGTAGGCTGTGGTGCATAGCTTTAGATATTTAGACACATTCATGCAACCTGATCCTGTGATGATGTTTATGCTTACAGCAAAATGGAAATACTATTTCAAAGATCAGAGCACAGACGATTGGCAAAATAAGTCAACTTGAGGGGAACCATGGAGAAATGTTCTTGGAGTTTTCATATGCTTTAACTTTGATCACAGAGATCAGAGTATTCTACTGGAAAAGCAAACTGGGAATAGTTTAAAATATTTCTTTTAAATGGAACAGGGAAAACAAAAACCCTCCCATAACATGTACTTGCAAGTGTATTTTGGGGGAAAACATAAATGCTAGCTGATGACAAACCCTTTAATTACTATGCCATATCTGCTTAGGTATTCAGCAGCAGAAAATTAGGTAGCTTTTACATATTTAAGAGGTTAGAATATTAATCAAGGAAGAGCTTATTATTATTATCAGACCAGAAAGGATGCAGACAGAATAATTAAACAGAGATTAACCAGAATACATTCCCCAGTGTAAATCAGGCTGCAAGTACATCAGTTTCACAGCTAACCAATATTTATGATACTAGATCCTCCCCCTGTTCAGCAAAGGAATTGGGACAGGCAAGTACATCTTTTTGATGCTAAGGCAAGATTCAAGTCTGTTCAATCCCTGACTGGCCCTGTGGTCTTCATATATATCTCTTTAGCCCAACTCAAGGACCAGAATTACATTAAACACTTTCTGGGCTCTCTTTAGCTTGTCTTTCCAGGAAACGTTGTGCATGAACAAATTCTTTAGTCAAGGAACTCCTTAGATGCCTTTCTGGCCCTAAAAGTTTGTCTGAAGCTCTGGGATAGGAGCCATGATAAGACAAACAGTTTTAGACGTCTTCTCTTATTCAAAAAGGAAAGAGACATAGTTATCTCTTGTTCTGAAGCTGCTAGAGAAACTGTCCACAAACAAAGCCCAAGTCAAATTGTACTACTTTCTATCAAAAGGGACAAGTACCCTTTTCAACCTCTTGGCTAGTAAGCACACATAAAAGCAAAACACTAAAAAAGCAGCCATCTTCCTTCCCCTGAGCAGAGAGCAAAAGAAAGTGCAAACCCCATGTGTTGACAGTATCTGCATTCCTAAGCCTAGTACTGGATAGACACAAAACTCTGCAATAAAGAACGTGTCAGGAACAAGTTGTTTCAGACAGCTTGCAAGGTACCACTAACTCAGCTGGCTAGTGCAGCACATGTGAGACATGAGCTGCCCTTGGCTTTCTCAAGATGGACACCTCTATTACACAGCAACACATGAGAGACAGTGTGAGCACCACTCCTTCAGGCCACCAGATAATGAATCCTGTATGTTCGAGTGCATTCAGTGTAGAGGATCAGTGTAAAGAGAATGAGACAGGCTGTGAACCTACAGTCTCACCATCCCCTCCTGGGAATAATTAGCATTGGGGAAAATGGGGCCATGCATTTTGTCATAAAAAGTTAATTGCTCTGACTGTCTGAAGAGAGAGCAATGTATAATTTAAGCTGTTTCTTTTCCTTTGCTTTCAACAAGTTTCTCATCCATTGCTTCTAAGAGGCATAGCCCTTTTCTGACTGGTGAAGATTTTTTTTTTTAAAGTAGTTAATATTTCTGCTAAGCAGCTAGGAAGCATCCAGCTGTTAAAAGCCTTTAATTGGTGAGTCTGCACTTCTTCAGCCCCTAGGGGCTGGTGGCAAATAAATAATCTTGTCTTTTAGAAATACCAACAACAACTGCAGATGTTATTGAAGTCAAGGTGAAAACAGATAATTCTGACTTACTAAAACAACCAATTCAGGGACTAAGCACACCTTGTCCTGTGAAATTACAGTGGGATGCCCAGAAGTTTCCATGCTGCAATCCAATGATTTGTTGCTAACATTGTTTTGTGCTTCTTCATTAGGACCCGGGCTATTAGGAACTACTTCACCAGTAACCCCAAGAATTGACCTAGAATGTTGTGATTTATCTCCCTTCATTACACCAGAGCTTGAAATACAGCTGTATCCATCAGTATATTCCTAACTTTTCTTAATGTGATAATTGGAGACTTCCATGAGTTTCAGTGCACTGAAAATGATACCCAACTAGCAGCAGCTACACTTCGGCTAATCTTCAGTCTATTCAAATATTTTAACTACTTAAGTTATTTCAAAAAGTCAGTCCTTCTCTGACAAATATGACATCAGTTACCCATCCAGAATCTCTATTCTTTGTATTTATGTTGCTACAAGTTGCACATCCTGCAGCAACTTCATTTAAACTTTTTTTAGTGGAAGTTTGTACTGCTGTCTATTGTTCAAGCATACAAGAATATAATAATCTTCCTGCCGCCTGGCTTGAAATTAAGCTCAATGCATTTTTGTGTTGTCCTCAGGTTTTTGCTGTGCTGTGTCTGCTTTAATTTGTTACTAACTAATGGCATTGCCAAAATTGCTTCAGGAAGGTGAGTGACAGAAAGAAATGAAGCCTAGGGGAGTAAGAGAAGGGTTGAGAAACATTTTGCCAGTAATTAATTAGTGAGGTGGTTCTGGAAGATGGGTGGTTAATTTCCCAGGAAAATGTCTCCCATAATCTCTCTTTGCCTCATACTTGCTATAACAAGACTAGTGTTCACCCTGTAGGGTTGGCTGTTCTCAGCTCCTGCATACTGCTTGCCAAAAAGGGACTGACTGTTGCCTGCCAATGCAGGATAATCTATAGCACTGCCACGTCTTCCTTGGTTCCTGCAAGGCAAAGCACAGGAATCTCCTCTTTCTGCTCTCATTCCCTGAGGCATCTGAAGCCTGAGTCCCCAGGACATCAGTCTGGCCTGAGCAGAGACACACTGTCCACGGAGTCAGATTTGCCTAAATCAGATGCTCATCCAGTTCAATCTCACTACCTGACAGGGTATAAATGAGGTCAGTAGATCAGGTGAGATTTAAGCACCTATTGGCAACATTTTTTGGATTATGAAGAGATAAGACCATAAAACATGTTAATAACTTCACTGAATTCACAGTTGAGAATAAGGATTTCTCCTTCATGTAACTGCTCAGCCCTTAGGCTAGAGGCATATCCCAGCAAAACTTAACCTCTACCAGGACAGAAATTCCTTGCTCTTTCTTTTCCTTTTCCTTCCTAAGTCTGGCTTACCAGTTGGACTGTTTCATCAGAGCCACCAGGGAATGTGAATAGTATCTCAGTGGGGGTATCTCTGAAGACTGTTTACTGCCTGGTAGATTCAAAGCATGTTTCAATAACTCCCTTTCCTTGCAATATGCAGGACTTCCATATGTAATGATCTTTCTGTCATATGGTGCTGTTTAGTGTCAGGAGACAGCTACTGGAATGCTCTTGTGTTTATGTGACAATTCATGTTAAACTAAGAGGGTTACTGATGTGCTGGTTCCTCTGTCCCTTTGTATTTGGATATCAGCTGCATTGTGATCACAAATCTACATTTTTGTAAATACTTCCACATTCTGCAGTAATTTGCCCTTCATTTTTCCCCACCATGCTCCTGCTGTCCCTTAGCCAAAGCAAGACACAACACAAACCTTCTTACTTGCTTCACAGTAACCTTCCATGTACCTATTAATAAAAGTGCACCAGTAAAGTAATGTATCTGACAGACCTAACAGTGTTTTGTAATGCAAAACTGTGCACTTCCCATGGATGCCACACAACAAGACAGAAATTACATAAATAACTTGGCTGCTGGAGTCTCTCTATCTCTCTGCTTTGACATATCTAATCAGTTCTGTTACATTTCCTACATACAAAATAGTAATCCAGCCTATATAAAGGCATTATTAGAAAACTTTTTAAATTCATTAAGAAGGACAAAAGGAATTGAGAAATGTTGTTCTTCACAAGTGTTCCATTTCTCAAAGGTTTTTATGTCGACATTGCTGATTTTACAAATCAAAACATAAAGTCTCTAACTGCCAGCATTGCAAACCCAAACCAGATTGGAAAATTGAACTGCGTTCTTTCTCCATCATCAGAAATAGAAGCCCTGCAATCAGAGTTGAGTTGACAGGTTTATTAATGATGTGTGAAGCAAAACTGAATCCAGCTCAGCCTTCCATGGCTGTGTTGGCTCTGCAATGCTAACAGTAGTAAAATCATCATTACAGTTATCACTAAAAAAAAAAACCAAATGCAATTCGAAGAAACACAGAGGGAGCCAGTACATTGAGTATGATAATACTGGCTTCTACAATCCCTCTGCTTGCTATAATCACATTTTAAGTAACAGTTTGTGTGTATGTTTAATTGCTGCTGTATTTATATAGAAATAAAAAGTGATTTCATGACACTCACTTACTTGGAGAGGGAAGCTACATTTACAATAACCTTGAGAGAAAACAAAAAGGCTCCCTGAAGTAACTGAAAAATAACTAGCCAGAATCAGAGACTGGAACGAGAATTTAATGTGCCAACAAACTGCAGAAAACTTCCAAATAGATAATCTTAATTTTGGGGAAGCAGGAAGCCACACAAAAGATGTGAAGTTAAATCTAAAAAGACAAAACTCTTTTAATAGGTATGAGAAAGTCTGCAAAATACTTGTAAATGTCTATGGCTTGTAGGTTTGAGATTTTGTAATAGAACACGTAAGAGAAAGAAAAGTGCTGCATTCCTTGAAGAATGCAGCCACAAAACGTTATACAATGTAGTATGTTTTCCCATCTCTTCTTATGATGGTGTGTTTAGGGCTGACTTTGGAAGGAAAACCTTATGGGATTATTCTTTTCTTATTTCTTCTCCTTGGATTCATCTGTAAAACAGAGCTGTGTGAATGTCAATAGCTGTTTGCTTGTCATTGAAGAAATAATAGCAGATCGTCTGAATTCACAGTTTTGCATTACAAAGCACAGTATTTAAAGGATTAGAATATCATTTCCAGATAATTTTTTAAAAGGGGGACTGGCAGTCCAAGAGGAATACACTAGATAGTGTTAATTTTGGTCTGATTTTCCCACTAAATAAATGTCATACTTTGAATAAAGGACTTGGATGTCATCCAAGTATAAAAGATCAATAACAGTAATTCTGCTATATAAGCAAATCAGACATCCTGATACTGATTTAAATAAGACACAGATGTTAGGTATGATCAGAAGTAAAAGTTTATGAAGCAGCCTTTCTATATTTACATTATTTTGTATTGTGATTTTGCTTCAAATGGAAATGCTTCCTGCATCACTTTATGTCCTTACTATGGGAAGGGTACTACTTTGGGGTCAAGCTACAATATAAACCTAGCCCTCAAGCTAGGTCAACTTTCACTTATTTGCTATTGAACAATATCCTTTTATTCTTAATTTGACAAATACTTTTGGTTCATTACATTACCCAAAATACCAGACTGTGAATAGAAATATGCTTAGGGAATGCAAGATCCTATGTGTCATTGTTGCTCTTTATTCATCCAATCATTAGCTGTTTCTAATTAAGAGTTTTCCAGGCAAATGCACCTCCAGTTGATCTCCTGGGTTACAATCAAGGGCATTAGAAAGTATAAAAGTAAACACAGCTGAATATTCACCTGATGAGTACTTGTTTAGATTACAGCAGTGACCAGGTAGTTTCCAGGCGGAAAGAGTCACAGACCACAGTTCAGCAATGCAGTAAATGCTGGCTTAGGGCTCCTTGTCATGTTGAATAAAAGATAATAATGGCACATAGTATTCTACTGCTGTAAATTAGCACTACTAGTTGAAATTCGTTCATTAACTTTGTGCCTGTGATTATGACGCCAGGTGAGGTACACTCTATGACATGGTATTGTTATGCTCTACCAAGTACTGCAGCTTCTTCCACAGCTGACATCAAAGCAAAAAGTCAGTATAAACTTTGTATTGTGTGTTCCTGCGTAGGAGAGAAATTCAGTCATATGCACACACTTACTTGGATTAAGTTTATACTGGTCGAAAATTCCTACAGTGGCTGATCAGATGTTCAGGACTGTGAATCCAGAGCCATCATCACTGCCACAGACTGTGTTTAGTGTTCACTATGGAAGAGCAGGGAGCCAAAGTGAAACCTTAGTCATTTGCTGCGAAGTCAGGTTGAACATCAAGCAAGCACAGAATATCACCTGTAAACAGGCTGCCATCAATGGGCTGCCATCCATTGAAGTCAGACAGATACACACACGCCACCCAGACCCAGTAAAATGCTTTTCTGTGTACTGCACTTCATTAATAGGGTCAAAGAAATATTATTTTGGGTTGGGTCTAGAACTCCAGTCCTTTCTGTCCTAGGCAGATGGAGCCAGTTATTCTCTCTGCTTCTGAAGGAATAAATGTTTGCCTGCCCTGCTCCTCTAGGCACACTAATCGTGAAGATCACCACTGTTGTTCTTAACAACCCTTTAAAAATAACCTAGAGGTACTCGTGGGTGATTTATCCTTATCTGATTTTGTTCTAACATAATTCTTTAGCTCAGAATATGCTCCCTTTTCTCTTTGTTTTTAGCACACACTACATTTAAAACAGTCACATCTTGTATCACCTTCCAGTCTGGTAAGCTTAAAATCCTAGCTCTCCAAGTTTCTTCTGGTAGAATAAACTCTCCTTTCTTCTGCTCATCGCACAAACCCCATTCGTTTGAGCTCATACTGAACTCTTCTGGGCAGGTGACAAAACACATACTACGTAGTCCCACCCGCGCTTTCCCAGTGGCACACTTCTATGCTAAATATTCCCCACCTTCAGTACTTAGACTGCATTTGCTCTCTTCAGAGCTACATTGCATTGGTGGCTTAGAGTCAGGCCTTTATTAACCAAAGTGCCCAGGTTTTTCTTCTCTTCTCGTGGTTCTGAAAGGCAAGACTCAGCTTGTCACAGAAGTTCTTAGTATAAGCCCTTCTGCATATGGCCTTGCATGTTGCAGTCTTAGCATTTCACCACATTTCTATTAACAAGATCAACCATCACTTTTTGAAAGATGCCAAACCTTATCAATACTGATAACTTCCAATGTGATGCTGTCAGCAAATTTCATGAAAGTACACTCCCACTCTTTCTGTTAGAATGGAATCACTAATGGAAAATAACAAGCAAAAGAAGGGAAGTTAAGCTCTAAATAATCATGTCTACCAGCTCTGTAAGATTGTATACACTCTGGTAATGCTTTCCATTATTTAGAAAGAACAGCAATGATTATTATCTAGTTTATTCAGTACACAACTTCTAAGAACATATGTGGAAGTAAATTGTGTACTTCTGCATAATTGCAAGGCTCGCAGCGCAGTGAAGAGGATGGTCACTTACCTAAAGCCTAATGGGTCCTGAGTACTGAACTTTTTCGGAATATTGAAAATGAGATAAAAATAGTTTTGTTTACAGTTTCTGCTTTCTACTCAGAACCAATTCTTAGCTAGTCAACAAAGACATTAAATCCTAGTTCTTCTCACATTTTGTAACATTAACCAGTAGACATATATTCATATAACATACAGTCATCATAACAGTGAGCATTGGTGCTACAGAGGCTGGTAATCTAATCTGAAAGACCAAGGAGAGAAGACTAGAGGTCTGCAATGCAGCCAGCAATCCGCTCCTCTGCATCTGGTTCAGGACTTAGATCATGGGTGATAACTCTGTAGCATAAACTCTGCTTCTCCTTTGGCATATTGGAAAAACAGGGAAAGTCAGTGGTGCTGTTTGTCCAGCAGCATCAATAGTCTCTTGTGTGTTTGTGACACCTGAGCCCTGTCTTTTCTCATTCAGGGTGGACATGGTAATTTTGACTGACCCATTCACTCTTCATTACCTCTACATCTAAAGGAAACAGAGCTCTGAAATGAATCAGTGCTTAGGAGGATCTCAGAGGTGAATGCTATAGAGTCATTGCTGTGATTAACCTTTCTGGCCACTGAGAACCTCTGACGCTCCTCATAAATCCGGTAGAACTAACAGAAACTCACAAACAAGCCTCCTGAAGAAAGGAAGAAAATCCAGTGACATTTCTGATAGGCAAGAGAACAATGCGGCACTGTAGGACCGGGTTGTCTTCCTTAGCAAAAGAGATAAATCTTGTGTAGGTTCTCTGTTAGGACATAAAGAAAGTAAAGGAGTGCTTCCTTTAGGATGTCATTTCTTTGTCTTCTACACATTGTTTAGATGTGTGTGCCTATGAAAATGAGATCTGAGGCAGAAAGTACATTTTGAGGGAGTCTGGGGAGCAAATACATAATGTTACTAATTTTGCCCCTGGGAACCTGTACACTTATTAATACTGCAGAAAATTCCAGCATGTTGACATTGCTTTTTTTTTTTTTTCTCCAAATCACAACAAAAGTCAAAAAAACCAATGTGAAACAAAACACTCAAGACATTGCGTTTGCTTGCAGACTGGCATTAGTCCAGCTGAAAATCTGCAGCCCTTCAGCACAGTTTGTTTCAAGACTCTCGTGCCCATTTTCTACCCTCTTGCTCTGCTCCTTCATGCACTGTGATTTATTCATGATGCAACCCCACCAGGAACTCAAAACAAAATGTTTTCATTATCTTCCTTTGGTGAAAAATTCAACTAAAAACCATCCTATTTTTCAAACAGAAGTGTGTTCAAACTGACAAAGCTGTGTTCTGACATTAAAAATATTGTTTCACTATAGTGTTTCATGCAGTCCTAATTTGAGCCCATTCACATGGCAAAGAACTAGATCACAGCTTTGGTGCTGCATATATAAAACATATTCCTTCTCTGGAAAGCACAGTGCCCTTTCCACAATGAAATTAGAGCATTAGCACAATGCCAGAGACAAGGCAGAGCCAGCTGTGTTCATCCAGCGTAAGAGAGTGAATATTGGTTTTGTTTGCGAAAACATTCACTGGCATGATGTGTGCACGGTGCGTGGCAGGTGCACTGGAGAAGAGTGGCTCTCTGTCCCACGGCTGAGACCTACAGACCCATTATTGGCTCATTCAAGTAGTATTTCATGTTTGTCCTTGGTCTGCTTCTGAGCATAAATTGCTGTATTTCAACCTCAGAAATACTCATGGCATAAGACTCAAAGGGCAAAGTTTTACTGACGAGCTGTTCTTGTTCCAATGCCTCTGTCTGTGCTTTAGCAGTGTTTGGGGTCAGAAGCTTGCTGCTTGGATGGTACCTTTAACTGTAGGTCAGCACCAAACATGAGAAAGCTGGAACCATACCCAAGTCCTACCATCACCCAACAATTGATGTCAACTAACCAAATCTTAGGGAAGAAAGGACTGTATCTTTCAAAAATAAATATGCATGAGGATGCACTGTGAAGACAGGGTAACTGCTTGTGGGAGAAGTTCCGAAAGCCTTGCAGAACCTCTACACTCATAAGACTTCCTTACATTTGACTATTATCGAGCTGTAGGTTTTAAAATGTTGTGTCTGTGACTCAAAACAAAAACTGCTTTTTTTTTTTTTCATTCTAATTGTTAATAAATGGAAATTCTGGAGAGATCATGAATCATTTGCTGTCACACATAGCTGGATAGCTGGATTCTCGTTTTATTCATGTTTCGTAATCTTTGAGGAAAAGCAGAGGCACCCGTTCTTGGCGTGAATTTACATTCTGAAGACAGTAAATTGGCACAAAAAGCTGTATGCCCTGTGGTTTTTACCACTTCAATACACCCAAAAGGAAATATCTAACTGCAAAACAAATTATATTGTTCTTTCCTAGGATTTAAAAGTCCAGAAAAGACCATCAGCCTGGCTAGTGGTTAACACACTAACTTTCTTTTAAAGCTGAAAGTGGGTCAGTATCTATTTATCTTCTGTGTTTTGCTTTTCTAAAATTGAAGCCTCCAGAACTAAAGGCTGTCCTTATGAAAGTCTCCACCAGTGCAGAAAAGGAGCTCTAGCTGAAATGTTTCCCTGAGCATCAGGTGTGACCACATGTTCTGAGAGAGAAAAATGACATCACTAGTAACGAAATTTCAATCTGCTTTAAGATAGTCTGTATCACAAACACCTTCTATTCCAATAGGATAATTCCTTGTCAATCCAAGTCTGAGTATGAATATCTTAATAATCAGCTTTGTCATATATTCCAGTATCAGTGCTACATTTCCTCACAGAGATCATGAAATGAACACACTTTCCAGATGCAAAAGCATACAAAACTGTCGCTAGGTCCCTCCTCTAAACGAAAAGTTTCTGCTCTCTTCCACAATTTCAGCTGAATCTATCTAATCATTCAGAAAAGACTGGGAAACCATCACACATTTAGACAATGTACAAATACAACAAAATAATAACCCTAATTTGTCACTTATGGGTACCAGAATGCATCCTACCTTTCCTTCTAAAACTGGAAGAAATTGAATGCAGTTAGTCTATTCCTAGCTGGAACCTCTTTCCACTAAGACATCTGCAATACAACACAAAGACGAAATACTTCAGCAAAATGGACTAGAATTTAATTTTTTCTTTTCCACATTCTGCAAATGGAGAACACCAAGTATCTTGATTATCAGCTTCTAATAATAATACTAAGACCTTGCTGACTCAATGACATTGCCACTCAATGACAGCTGAGTGGCCCCTCTCGAGCAACGACAGCTCCTGAGCAATGTGTGGCAGCGTGTCATGCTCCCACGAAGTGAACCACTAAATTCTGTCAATATCAGGTATGCCCTCAGTCCTCACTGCCTTCAATTTAGAAGAAATGCTATTCTTCCAAACAATTTCACTTGTGTTTGAAATTCTTCTGATAATAAGTGGCAAACTATGCATTCACTAACGAATGCAAAAGAGAGAAAGTAGAAGTGTATCTGGCTTCAGTAAAATTATCATCTCCAAAGTGAAACAGATCATGGGCAACAGGTGGAGATGTGAAATCATGACACATCCCAGACTTAAAAAGCAAAGTATTGTTAGACCACTTCCTAAGCTACCACTCCACAGATCTACAACTGCAAAGAGCTTTCTCTTTAACAGCAATGAACACTACTCACCCTCAAAAGCAACCTGCAGATCCCAGTGTTAAAATTTATTTCAATTTAATGAGAGAGAGAGAAAACGCGTACTGTATTTTGGCAATAACCTTACAGAGTATTTTTAGTGTGATCATAATTTTATAGCAGTAGAATGCACTGTAAGTTTTAGTCGGGGTGTTGTTTTGAAACCCAGATATTTAAGCTGATATTGATGCATGACTGAGAACTGACTACGAAGGAAATTTGCTGTGACACAACCTTAGTATATTTTTCCTGTTTCCTCTTAAATTATCTACCAATTCATCAGTAGTGATCAAATCACTAAGGGTCTGATAAGAGATCAGCCTTCGTGCTTATTCGAGTCCTGTTCTGCACAGAAATAGCTCTTCTCTTCTCATGAGTATGTCATTCATGAGTGAAGGCATTGCTATTGTCTTCTTCCTGATGACCAGATGAACGCAAATGAAAACGAGACATTGCTTCCAGTGATGCAGTGCTGAGAGGAAAAAGGACAACAAAATACAGCAAATCTGCCTTGCTTGTTGGTTGTCCTAGTGGCTCTCGACCCCACCAGTGCAGTAGCTCCCAGTTCATCAACAAGAAATGACGAGCCACTGAACTAAGCATACTAGCTGAATTCAAGTCGATACTGTACTGTCATATAAGGAATCTTCATTTGTGTATGAAGACTAGTAAGCATTGCATTTGCCTTTATGCCCTGTCCTGTGGACCTCTGTGGTTCTTAGTCCCAGTGTGCAATTTTGAGTGCTGTGCTTACTGTTTGCCTGCTGGATATAACCATATGATGACATAAACGTGAATGGTAGGTGACAAACAGTCAGCACTATTGAACGATATACCAAAACTGGAATCAGAGCTATCATATAGGAAAAGCATTCATTATGTTTAAATAGATCTTTAGATTTATCCCAGTTTTTAACCTGTTTTCACTTCTGTCTCCTCCTTTGCAACTGAAGTCGTAGATTAAGTTTCCCTAAAGTCTGACATTTAGTGTTTGGCAAAGAAAACAAAGCCAACAGCATTATGCTTCCCAACTGTTTCCAGTCACCTATTTTCTTCATTGCTGGATTCTTCTTTTCCTTACAGACCACCTTTGCTCTTTCAGACTGAGATGCTGATGGGTCTCATTGAGTAAGTTCAGCAAAGTCCCCTTTCCTCATCAGATGATTTTTTTACGCTTGCCGTCCTCACTGTAGCCTCACTTGAGCTTGAATCTGTTGCCACTCTTTTCTCTGAATAATACTGAGTTCTACTGGAAGTCCTAGACATGTCTTTATTTATGCAGTGCAGTTTGACTCAGCATGATAATATTTTGATGTTTTCTTACAGTGACATCAGAAGGTCCCAAGCAAGGCCAGAAATTCAGCTGCACACTGTCCAGGTGTATAGCAAAAGAAAATTTTGCAGAGAACTAAAAGTCCAGGAATGGGACTCTTACCTCCCTGGGCCAATTCTTTCACAAGGTATTTTAAAAATAATTTCCATGTCATCCCTCAGAAAGGGTCATCTCATAATCCTCAGCTTTTGTGGGGAAGTCATATTAAAGAGCATGGCTTCTTCTTTAGAACAAATACTAAAAGCAAAAAATTCTTCCAAAATGGAAGTGAAGCAATTGCTCTTCCCCTTCTACCCCTGAAAATAATGTTTGATCGCCTACTCCTTCAGTTCTACCATCAATATCTTCTCCTGCATTTATTACCTAGAAATAAGTCTGTGTTCAATGTCAGTTCAATAAGTTTTTTTTAAAAAAATCTTCTTTTAAACCATTGATTACTCTCACCATAGTCAAAGGCAGCAGTCCAGCATCCACAAGTAGTCTTAAAAGAGAAAACAAGTGTGTAAAATACATCACTACTGGACAACCTGCTCTTAGGATACGACGTTGTGCTTATGTTGAGTAAAAAATAAAAGGCAGTGAGGACACTTACTTCACTCACCTTAACCCACAGACCCTGATAAAGAGTATGGGAGGTCCAACAGACCCCATAAACAGTACAGGAGCATTATTTAATATCAGAAAAAATATCAGTAAACATCCTGGCAAAAGTAATTTTGTAATTCAAAATGTTCTCTGTTAATTTTTAATTTGTATTAACATTTGGTAGGCTGAGCTCTTTGCTTTACTAACTGTTCTTCTCTCAGTTCATTTTTTCTCCACTCCTCAGTCCTACATAAGTTACCAGTCCGCAAAGAGCTGGCATTATTTCCTGGTTCTTGCAGGACAGTACAGCTTGCTAGTTTTTGCCTCAATGTACTTCTTCTATTGTTTCTCTTATACAATGCATGCAAACCACAGTGTCAAAGGCAATTGTATCATAGAACTAATAATAATGTTCTAGTGTTGGAGAGGGCAATGATCTGTTTTCCTCTTGGACATGAAGTATTTGGCTTTGTCAACTTTTCTACTTAGAAATTGAATTAGTACCCATAAAGGAGTGCCCTTGAGCCCTTCTCGCTTAATTATAGCTCACAGCCTCTGAAAGTAATTCTACTTGGAGTTCTGCAATCATGACAACCAGTTCTTACAGAGTGCTTTTTTTGCGTAGATCTCAAAGCACTTTATGCAGGAAGTCAGGATCATTCTGTACGTGTAAGACCTGAGAAATGAGGAGATGGAGTAACTTACTGAAGTTCATCCAGAATTTGAGTAGAAAAAAAAAAAAAAACCCACAAAAAAATATTAGTCCTTAGTACTTTAGTCATTACAACATAGCTATCTTGAAGGAAAAATACAGTTTCAAAGTCTAGGGGGCAAGTAAAAAGATACTAAATACAAAGGAATTAAAAGCATCCAGCAGAGTGGTTTTCAAAGTTTAAAATGTGTTTCTTCTTTCTTTTACCTATTCCCACAAGAAAAGAAGGTGTTCTGGCACAGAACCAGTCCCAGTCCCTTCTATCCCCACGCCTTTTTATAGTAATGCTGTGGATCTGGACATCGTATCTTACCAAGATTTTAACGAATATTTCTCACTCTTCTCACTCTCAGTCATAGCATGAGTCTATGGTTCTGGAATATGCTCTATTTCAGTCAATGTCCAGATGGACTACTCAGAGAAATACAACGAAAGATGAGAAATCCCATGCAGAAAGGGAAGCAACTTCATCCACTAAAAACAAGACATGAAGATCAGAATGATTACCCCTCAAAACCCCTGAAATCTGACCATTAGAAATATGATCTCCAAAGTCTGTTGTGCAACACAGGTCATTTTTTCAGCACAATTTCACTTTGCTTGGTTGAAGTAGAAATTATTTCTGGATATTAACACATAAACATGTAACATCAGCTGTCCAGATTTAAAGGATTCATACAGTGATGATACAGACCCTAGCATTTTCAAACACTTTTTAACTTGGGTGGGAATCTCACAACTAGCTAAACAACTATCCACTGTCACTTATACTAGCCTTAATACAACTAACATTTGCTAGATGAGTAGCCAGATGTATTACACAAAGTGGGTTATATCCAAAGATTCTCCAAAACATTACAAGTAGTATAAATGAGTAACAGATGCATTAAGAGTTTTCCATCTTTACGGCCCAGGTCAGTCAACAAAGATATTATCTGAAAATATCTTCACAATGGTCTGTGAACTTCATGGAATAATTCAGTAAGATGTTAGTAGATTAGCAGTCACATCAAAATCATAATTTAAAAAATCTTACTAGAAATAGAAAGGTGAAAAAATTAATTAGCTGACAAATGGATGTGTCCTCTTATTGAGATCAGAAGACACAGGCTTACGTAAACTCTCCATGAGTTTGGATTTCACATGAAAAAGTGTTAAAAGAGAACAGCACACATTAGATCTCCTAAAGTCCATCATCCTGACACAGCAGTCCACTTTGAAAGAAGGAAGCTAAGGACTCTGTTTCAATATATATTTTCTTCTCTTATATACATTCTAGTAATAACCCAAGTGTTTTATCATTGATTTCTGTTGATGTTGAAATTAAAGTTTAATCCAGGTAGATGGCTGTCAGCATGCTCACATGCTTTTGCAGTATGCTTTGACCACTGGAGCAGCAGAAGAGGCATGATAGCCTCAAATGTCAGGAATGGGTCAAGAGGGATATGTTCAGCATCTGAGCCATCAGAAATCATCTAGGAGTGGGGCATCTACATCCTGCTCTCCCTTTAAAAACTCTAGTTTGGGTCTTTCCCCAACTTTATTCCTTCTCTTTTAAGAAGGATTATTATGTCATTTACTCTCTGCTTGTCTGCTTAGGTGATACATGCAGTGGGGTCACAGATCATCTTTTCCTGTTGAGGAGTTACATTCTTAAACAAGAACCTCTTATTGTAACCATACTGCAAATCTGTCTGATAACAGTAGGAATTTTCTCCTCTGAAGTCTTGAACACAATATTGTCTGTGACCACTTAGCCTCAATACTTAAAAAAAACCACAACAGGTTTCCCGAAAATTATTTTTGTATTTCAAATCATATTACCCTTTTTTCCTGAGAAATACAGAATTTGAAGCAATAATTAATTTGACATTAATAATAACATCTTAGCTAGGAAACTTTCATTGGGTTTTTAATTTGCAGATGAGAAATACTGGTTTGACTCTAACAGGACGTTTACACGCTACACAGATATGTCATGTACAGAGATGTCATGTGGCCTCTCCATTTAATAGAATGACAGCAAGAGGAAAAGAAAGCACTTGAAGGATAAATAGGATCATTACTTTCAAGATGCTTCTGTTTGAAGGAATCTTGAAGAGGTTTCTATCATTCTGCACAGACTAATTTCTTGAGATGAACTTAAAGCAAAGCCTGTAAGGGCTCACCACCCATCTGAGAAGGGTCCAAGTCCAGAAAAGGCACAATAGGCATTCACTGATCATATTTTCATTAAAGCTTTTCATACTTACCTGCCAGTACCAACACTGATATCCTTGCCACCTTGACTGAAAAATCTCTTTTTCTTCTCTCTGACTCTTGCTTTAGCTATAGTTACTAAATCAAGTCCGTCACTAAGTTCAGCTAGTGCTTTCACTGCAACATACCTGAAAGCACATCCCTCTTCATCTCTCACTAAAATAACCTCTTATACATCTTTCATCACAGTTACTACTCCCTGGTCTTCCTAATCCCCACAGTAGACAAGAGTTACAGCAAAACCCATAAACCACCTGCTGTTTGTATCAGTTTACACTTAGCTCAGTTCCAAAAGCAATGTAGAAGCTTGATAGAGAGAAGCCTGGAACCACTCTGGTGGACTTCATAACCCAGTAGGGTCCAGGTGCTCAGAATAAAAGGGAAAGGAAGACCTTTCAGGAGCTTTATGGGGGTAGGGCTAGGTCTGTGGAGGTGGTGTCCTGTTACTAATGTTAGAAGGGCTTTTATTTCAAACCCTAGGGAGGGTACAGGAAGGTTATGGAAATAGCCACTGGTACCCTGTGAAAGGCAGAAATGTCCTGCTGTTCAATGGGATAGTGTTTTGAGAGACTGGAGTATATGGAGAGTCCTTTCTTTTTAAATACCTTTCAGTCTATCATCAAAGTGGCAGTTACTAATAGTTTGGAAATCCCTCCTAGGCTACAACACAGTCTCTCTACACTCCCGTACTGCTTACTTCTGATTTTAGCATCAGATTTATTTGTTTCATCTTCACTTTCAGTTCTCTGAGTGTGACTTCTGCATGAATCTCTGTTCTACTTTCTTATCAAACTGATTGTCCTTGTTATGTTGCTTTTCTATCTCTTTACTCCACCAGTTTCTCTGTCTTTTCTTTCCTCTGTTTTTTCATCTATATCTCAAATGATCTCTCAGGTCACCTCATTAGAAAAGTCTTACCTTTATTCTTATAGCATCTTAGAGTCATGCAAATGTTAGTTCACAGCAGTTGGTTAAGCAAGGAAAAACAAATAAGACGCTTGCAGTGCATCATATATTGGTAAATGGGCATCTCAGTATTAATACATCACCGCTAGAGACAAATACTTAAGAGCTTAACTGCCTGTGAAGTTGCATTTTCCTTGTGCTGGATTATTAAGGAAAGGAGACAGGTATGTAAACATGAATAATCTAAGATTAAGAATTTAGGCATCAAAATGAACTCATGTGTGCTGGAACAGTATCTTATTCTTCACATCCTTAACATATTCACAGTAATGATTCTTCCGTATAATAAGAGAGGTGCGTAGGAAAAGCACAGAGAAAACTGAGTTCAGGACTTGAGACTTTAGATTTTAATTCTCATTTTGTCAGTATTTTGTTAAACAAATAGAACCTGAGGGAAAATATCCAAATCCAAAAGCTCCACTTATTTTTAAATACTCGTATTGAATATGAGGGTGAAGAAGTCAAGATAACTACAAAGGGTGATATTATAGTATATATTCTCCAGATTACTAAAATAACACTTTGCCTTAACTTCCTTAATGCACTGCCACAGAAGAAAACTAACATATTTATATATTACGTATGTGAGATACCAGATTTGATGGACTACAGGGGGCAGGTACCTGGACATCAGTGTTGGTAAGGCTGCTCAAGTGCAAAATGTAAGGGTCCTTGCCAATTAAGAAACAATTCTTTCTCTGTAATACAGATATTTGTAAGTTGTGGTTATGCAGAGTGATCTAGATGATCCACATTTACCCATTGTAGTCAAAAGCTGATGTATTAAAAGAGGTAGCTTCTGTTCTACAGAAGATATCTGGAAAAATAAATAGGTGGTGTCAGATATTATTTAGGTGTCCCATGCAATTTTAGTCATAAATTGAAGCTAATCATCCCTCAAAGACAAAACACTCCTTTAATTTGAAGCTTTCTTGTTATCTAACAGTCACAGAAACTTTCCTCAGAACAGTAATAAAGATGGAAATACCAATTACTGTCTCCTCTTTCTCAATTTCTTTTTCAGTATGGGCTGTGTACTAAATGTGCACATTTTCTAGTGCATGCATGACCAGGGTGTTCACTACAATGGTTTTCTGAGAATGAATATTGAGTCTGGCACTATGGAGAACAAGGCAGTCTAACTGAAATCTCCAACACGCAGGCAACACTGAGTTCAGAAATACGCTTTATCTCCTTCTGTTCCCAGGTCCCTGGATTTTTCATGAGAAAATTTCTTCTGCATAATGCACACTGTATTCTTCTCTTCCTTCTCTCCTCCCTGTGGAGTCAGGTCACCACTATCATTTCAGTGTCCCTAAAGTTTGTCATTACAACTAGTATCACTAAATGAAATATTTGCTCTGCATTCTTGTCACACCTTGCAAGGAAGCACTAAGGCTGGAATTTAGCAGCCTTGTAGACAGATTGTGATTTGCAGACGATGTTCTACAAATTGACAAATTCCCTGTGCCTTTATAGTCTGTAACACTTAGTAGTTGTTGTCTTTCCCATATTTTATTTTGTTTCTTATGTCAGTGCACACAGGGTTTCCACCGTGGGTTGCCTGGGGCAGGTGAGTTCATAAGATGAAAGCACCATCAAACACTTGAAGGTTCCATCTGTTTTGTCCAGCAAACACTGAGAGACTTGAACTGATTACATTTTTGGATTTTTGAGGAACAATCAAGGTCATGCTATGTTGATTGGTCTCCTGTTTTCTACTGAGGTTACAGTCTCTTGTATACTTTTGGGGATAAAATATATGAGCAACAGAAGGTCATGGACTATGAATAAGGCTTACTTAGAAAAGCAGGAAATAAATGAGAAAGTTGATGACTTTCATGAAATCTGTGTAGATTACAACTATTTTTAAGGCTGCAAAATCCTGCCTTTGAAAGGTCGCATTACATGCAAGGAAGGAGTAAATTATATTTAAAATCCTAAAAATAAAAACTTGGAAGGAAAAGATCCACCTGTAATTTACCAAAACAAGACTAAATGATGAAGACCTTTCAGCTGACCTGAAGTGCTGTAAATCAATTTACTGTCTGAAGACTTGAACTATAGTATCTACCTTTTCCCCATGCAAAGACCTCAGTTCCATGTCAGAGTCATGGTAACAGCTCTTCCAATGCCTTCATTTCTGTCAACAGTAGGCAGGGACAGGCTATGAAATGCTTAACATTATTTTTTTTTATTCTGAGAACCTAAGTATTAAAATAAAGCATCTATCTCCATTAAGAGATTGACAATAATATGCTCTCTGTTTTATAAACATCTTATTGCCTACAAGGGACACACATATCCACACAATGAGGTTCCAGGAGTCCAATGCTGTGGAAAGAAATTAGTGTAATTGAATGAGATTCTTCATTAATTGAAACTAAATGGTTTATGGTTATCCTCTTGCTAACTTGTACCACTAGTCCCCTCATAGGCTACTGAGAAATTTTTCCCTGCTTTCATTATCGAAGCTGCTTGTATGAGTCAACAAATGCAGAGGGCTACCTTCTACTTCTTACTATGCTGAAAGGTCAATTTGTTACAAGTTCTCATGTTTCCAGCTCTGCCTGTGTAATAGTGCTGGTCAAGAATTATTAAGCACTGCCACCAAATTAAGTGTAACAGCAGCTGCTTCAAAGGCCTATCAGATATATAAATAGCAATCATGAAAATAAAATGTGGTGAGTTCATACTGAGCCACAAGCACCTATCTTGCTGAAAAGCTCAAATATGTTTTCCAAGACTCATGGATTTCCTCTGAGGTAGAGCCCTGAGAACAGCGAAGACAGATAGGGTGTTAGACAGCCTGTCTGTAGAGATGAGCTCATCAGTAATGATGGTATAGTCTATCCTAAATGCCAGAAAATGATGTCAGGCTTCAAACTAATCATGGAGTGGGCC
This sequence comes from Leptosomus discolor, assembly GCF_034619465.1. Taxonomy (NCBI): domain Eukaryota; kingdom Metazoa; phylum Chordata; class Aves; order Leptosomiformes; family Leptosomidae; genus Leptosomus; species Leptosomus discolor. The sequence goes on from NC_141391.1 coordinate 154,294,904, forward strand.
ACACATTGTAAAATAAGAGTGTTTCTAAACATACTTTTAAAGAGTTTTTAAACCGTAATTTGGGAGATGCAACAGGGGATGCATGAACATGTCATAAAAATTTGGGGTCTGAACTTATAAAAACACAGACCTCCACCTGCTTGCTCTATTCATTCTCTCACTCACCAGGGATAAACTATTTGGTTTCTTCCCTCAGTTGTCACTAGTCTGCCTTTCTCCTTTTTTTCCAGTGCCCATTTCCCATCTCATGTCCATCTCTCTAATTTTGTCTTTTGGATAAAGTATACATTTCACCCTGTTTCATTGAGACAAGTTTTTGTTCATTTCCAAGGATCTCCATGGTATCCTAGACCTTCACCATCATAAAACTCAATGCCTTTGTTATTTATAAGTGAAGCCTATGGAAGGAGTTAGTGAATGTAGCCAGAGTTCTATTTTTTACATCTAGATAACTGTGTTTGTATTTCATCTAGTCTAGCAGGTGACTAGACTGGAAATGTCCAGTTGTATTGCTGTATGGGAGTAAAATGTAAAGAATTGGTTTTTTCCTTGACAAAACACCTGAAAAAAATAAAAATAAGAAGAAAAAAAAAAACAACAACAAAAAGAAGACTTCTTTTATTCATCTTTTGTCCTGTCTTGTCTATTACTTGAAAGTATTTCAAGACCAGAATTCTCTCTTTTTGCAAATATTACTGAGCCCAAAGATGCCTGATACTAGCTGGTATCACTAGAAGGTGTTGTAAGAGAAACAACTCACAATCATACCATTTTTGCTAATAATTTGGTGTCATTTATTATATACTTTTCTTTTTTTCTGATGGAATTCAAAGCAGTTCAATGTGCAATGAGTCGTTCTTTGGAGAAAGCTGTGGAAGGCTCTGCAGGGAAAGGCAGTGTTAATTTCTTTTCTTTTAGCTCAGTTTTCTGCATTTAGGACTCAGCATATGCAAAAGCACCTATTGAATCCTCTATAGTGGATATCTACTAGTCAATAGGCAATTGTGCTCTTGCTGACTCCAAATGGAAAATAATGCAGCAGAAAAGAAAATGTGCTAGGCTAAAACTTGAAGTCCTTAGCTGTTCTCACAATTATTTAGTCACATTATAAATAAGCCAGAGGGACTGCACGATTTAGTTTCCTACATTTCTCTTATTGTTGAATTTATCTGGGAGGTTCTTTCACCCTCTTTTACAAAGCGAATGTGAAAGAGGCTGATATCAAACTAACATTACTAGTCCTAACTAGCTGTTGTAAATTTTGAAAACATTGACAAGTACATTACCCTAGCAATCTGGATAATTAGCCTTTGGTAACAGGCTTCATCAGGCATTTAAAAATATAAATAAATTCTGAGTGTAGCATCAGTATTTCTGAATCAAGTAATTTTCATTAAATTATTTTAAAAAAAAAAAAAAAAAGAAAAGAAAAAAGAAAGAAGTTACAGAGCAATGAGGCAGGTCAAGGTAATTCTCTGATCAGCCAGGGATTTAGAAGGAATGTTCAAGCGTTGCAGTCTGTCTCTCCACCCTCTTCATAAAATCTCAAATAAAAAAGTTGCAAGCTCTTGCTTTTCATGAGCTTCCTTTAGTTCCTCTGAGGCTTAGAAAGATTTTTTCAAAAACAGGAAGATTTTGAAAACCTTTTAGTTGGGGATTGAGTTGACAATATGAAATTTCTTCATGTTCCTTTGCAAAGAAACTCTACAAGGAAAACAATTCTTCAGAGCTTAGAAGTTTTATCACACTATTTCTTCAGGTATTTCAGAAAACTGTTCTTCAATTACGGCAGTCCCAAGCTACTTTCAGAGATTAATAAAAAAGGATTTAAAACCTTTTTTTTTTTTTTTTTTTCCCAGCAGCATCTACCAACTAGTACCTCCAAGTGTGAGACAAGCAAGATTACTGAAGCTTTATTGTAGCAGACAAAATGTACAGGATGAGAAGAAAGAAAGTTCAAGTGAGACACAAAGATGATGGACCTAAGTTTCAGCAGAGCCTGAGGCAGCTCTGACTGCAGTGGCAAGCAATGACCTGGATGCTTGGAGGCCATTAGAATGAGTAGGATAGAAGTACTGTTTAAAGTGGCTTGAAAGTGCTATCCCTGCAGATGTGCACTGTTCCTACACAAGTCCTGAGACCTATGTATCATAGAGACAACATGCCAATTCCTTTGTTTCTGTTTTCTGCTTATTAAACAAAAAGATTTTTAAGAGAATGGGAGTGGGTCTTCTGAGTTGGTCCATGCCAGTCCTGAGGAGAACTCAAGAGTAGCATCTCTCCACTAGATATGGATGCTCTTGCATGTCTCTAGTGAATCTTCACAGGCCAATATGACTTTTTGGCATCTTCCCAATCCCTGGTTCAGGTACCTGTTCATGGTTTATTTCTGGAATATGTGACCTTATGAAAACCTGTTTTTCAAACATGGGGACATAATTAAAACCTCTGAATTTTGCATTTGTACTTTTGAAACTGGGACCAGAAGAGTTAGCAGTTGCACATGCAAATAAAAAGAACAGTTGTGCGTTTTAGTACAGCACCTGTCATTGGCAAAAATATCTTTGCTATGCCAAGGAGAACTATTACAGGTAAGCAGAGAGTATATTTGTGGTTTGGAACCTGTCTGTCTCTTCCCATCTGTCTCTAATATAAACATCTCCACTGGAATTTCTGAGTGTGGAAGTTTGTTGCCACTGTTCGTTAGTTAACAGTCATGATGAGCCTAGCAAATAGACCCAGAAACTCAGCTCCTTGGGTTGAATTTAACATATTTTTCTCAGTTTGGGATTCATTAGGATGAAATACATTCTTAAAGGAAAGGTTGTTAACACTAAAAGGTTCTATGCAGCCTCCCATTAGCGGTTACTTTCCCATGTGATGAATCACTACATCCCACATGGCCCAAAGTACGAGCACAACCAGCTTTCCTGGGTCATATAGAGAGGGTTTAACAAATCTAAATTACCTCCCTAATCAAACACAATTTGTATATTACTGAAAAATACAGTCTTATTCCTGTGATCAGTGGGATGTTTAGAAGTAAAACCTCTCTGCCTCCTCTGCCAACCCTCCCCACACAAATTTTCCTCCATTTGCAGGTTCAAAGCTTCAGCCGTCTTTCCAGGCCTAACATTGGATCATGTTGCAGCATGAACTTAGTCCAGATCAGAGCACAGAGTCAGGTTTCTGCCAAATTACCCAAGCACTGATAAAGGGTGGAAGCTGGCTTTCTGCTTTTATGTCAGTTTTGGAAGGAAAGACAAGACTTGGTTGGGCATAAAGTCTGCTGGTATAAGGCGAACCTGGTAACATTGTTTTTTACCAAATGGTAGTCTTTATGGGAGATATACATATATATGTATATATATTTAGGGGTGTTATTTTAAATACAAATCCATTCCATGGTCTTGTTTGCATACAAGCACACAAACAATTGTGTTGGTACAACTGTGACATGGAGACAGGGACAGCTGGGAATGCCCAGAGCTGTGATTCCCTCTAATGTCCCTGTAGTGTGCACTTATGATCTCAGTCTATGTATGACAACACCTTTAATAACCTCCAAAGAAGACGCAATCTCTGACCAGCTTTCCTCCCCAACTTGAAAAAAAAATTCTCTTCTGCCACAGCAATCTGTCTGACTGTATTTTAGTACATCGACAAACTCCTTAGCCTCTGCTATTGAGTGGGGTAATTAACACAGGTGTGTTAATAGTACAAGTGGAATTTTGTAGATCACAGTAAGTATGTTACTTATTTTTTTATATTCCAATGCAGTCATGGCCGTTTGAATACCATCTTCTGTTTCAGGGTAACAATACACAATAGAGTCAGGGTGAAAACTAACACACAGTAATTTATAGCACTGTGCCTACAATTTCCATGAAGATTGGTAGATAAGGGGAAGAAATCTGATATTGTTACAGTTGACATTATTAACTAAAGTTAAAGCGTGTCCTAAATAATTCTCATTAACCTTCTCCAAGTTCATAGGCTGGACAGGGATACGACTACAGCCAACAGAAAACAATTGATAAGGTGAAGAAAAATAGAAAATAATTTGCAAGCTTGGCCTAAAAATCTTAAGGCTGTTCTGACATGCCAGAACAGGGGGCATTTTGGTGGTAAAGGAGTTTTGTGAGGACTTGGTTGCTATTGATTTCATTATGCCTTAACTTAGGCCTGAAGTGGCCTGTTTTTTGAGAGTAGCAGGAAAAAAAGAAAGAAGAAACGTGATAAAGGAAGTGATTTAGCTAACAGTAAAATGGCCTTTAAACAGAGTCCAGCTATTTTAAGTCGTCTATGCGTTGGTATGACACATTGTCTTCATATCAAGTACCATTTTTTCTCTTTTGCTCATTCCTTTCTGCTCTTCCTACCATGATGTGAATTCCAACACACCCCTGCCATTTCCAGAGAAGGCAAAACCTGATGTAAGCCACACATCGCCATCTCCAAAGGACTTGAGCAACAGATGCTACTGGCAAGGTGATATACTGGTTTGCTGACCACTGTCCAGGTCTGTCTGGAATTCAATTAATCTATGAGCCATTAAGTAAATGAAATCTAAAGCTGCTTCCCTGTTTCTCTGAAGTATCAATACATTAATGTAGTCTGTTTAGGCTTCAAGCCATTAAAATAATAGAGTTAGGAGTACCTACACACTCATCATTTTCAGGGAATTCGGCCTCATGCCCCACTCTTCTCATTAGAAAGAAGACAGATCATATTTGTCTTTTTTTGTCTTTTTTTTTTCCTCCTATTTATATTCCCTCATTCTTCCTTCTGGAAACCTTCCCAGAGTAGCCTCTCCTTTCCTTACCTACCTCGCTCTGGGAAGCACCTCCCTGCCAGCTGGCTTCATAGGGGAGTTGAGGCAGCCAGGTTTATTGCAGCAAGGAGACCTGAGCCACTCTCTTGTCTGATCTGCAAGTGAACAGGAACAGCAAACCCTTTCTCATCACCTCTTTAGGTAACAAATACATTCAAGACTCTCTGATCACCTAATATACCATTTAGCCAGTGCAAGCATTTTGCTTGTAAAGTCCTGAAAATTAACATTGGCAGTTAAGGCAGTAATTAATGGAATAGCCTCTGTGGTGGGTACTTATGTGTCCTCTGTGGCTGTTATATCTCAGCAATGCACAATCTTTCACTTACTTCTCCTCAAACAATGCCTCACAATGCACTGAAAAAAGACTCCAAAATTTGTCTTTGTTACTTGCTTAGTTTGGTGAAACAGTGATATAATTTACTTACTGTTACATTATTTTATCAACTTTTTTTCTATTGGAAAAGGAAAGATGAATCTGTGGGGAAAATATGTATATTTTGATAATCTTACAACTTGTCTTAATGAGGAGAGCAAGGTCTGGCCTTTTCCTCTTCCACCCTGTATGTTGCACACTTCCTTTCCTTGCACTGCATTGCCTCTGGGGTGATGAACAACTACTTTCCCTGTTCAGGCTTCGCCTCTAGTTTGCCTCATGCTCAGATTGCAAATATCTTCTGGAGACGTCAACCTGAATAGGAAAAAGTGCATGAACAGGCATGAATGCCTATCTGTGGGCTTGGAAATACAGCATGGCCCAAATGGCTTCTATTTACTTGCTATATTAAGTAAATTAACCGATTTCTCTGTGTCTCATTTATTCCTTCTATAAAATATAAGGTGCTTACCTTCTTTGTCTGGAACACAGAATTTCCTTCTTGACCCAGTCTTAGATCTTTTGATGTTTTCCTGGATCATTTTTTCTATGTTGCTTATAAAAACAAGTGTCTGTGTTCTGTAGTCATGCCCCAAACCTCATTGAGAAATTATGTTTCCATTGCTTCTGAATCTGCAGTCAATCTGTTTCTTGTTTGCATTGAGGAAAACCCTAAGCTCAAACTTGAGCAAACTCTGTCATGATTCCTGCCAGCCCCTCCAGGCAAGTGCCGTTTCATACTACATGCAAACTAATGTCTTTGGATGGGCTGCCCTAAGCCTATTTGTTTCAAGTCTAGCTCAAGAATTCTCATCTTTTGGTCATTACAGGCTTCTTTTCTTTGGTTTGATTTTCTGGTTCCCTGAGGCTGCCAAAATATTTCTTAGCCTTTCCCCAAGACTTGTCTTCTGATTTATAAGCTCTCAGATGACTGCTCAAGCAGTAAAGAAACCACAGTTTTGGATTATGTATTGGTAGGAGATAGCTGAAAAGTAGCCTACCTGTAGCTATGCACAAATTGAGAATTACTACTTTTAAAAGCAAAAGGTTTCCTTTTTTTCTGGAAAAAAAAAAAACCCAACCAAACAAACAAACAAAAAACCCCCACCTTTTCATCAATAAACAGGGACTCTCCAGTAATAATGAAAAGAGGCATATTATACAGTTCAGTTAGCCTCCAGTCCTTCTCCCCTTCACTGTCTCCCCCAGAGTATTTTTGATAATATATGCTCCTTAGCTCTACCCCAACGATTGGCTTCCTTTCACTGACCATTTGAAATCATAGACTCATAGAATGGTTTGGGTTGGAGAGGACCTTAAAGATCATCAAGTTCCAACCCCCCTGCCATGGGCAGGGACACCTTCCACCAGACCAGGTTGCTCAAAGCCCCATCCAACCTGACTTTGAACACTGTCAGGGAGGGGGCAGCCACAGCTTCTCTGGGCAACCTGTTCCGGCGTCTCACCACCCTCACAGGAAAGAATTTCTTCCTAATACCTGGTCTAAATCTCCCCTCTTTCAGTTTGAAACTGTTACCCCTCATCCTATCACCACAATCCCTGATCAAGAGTCCCTCCCCACTTTCCCTGCAGGCCCCCTTTAAATACTGGAAGGCCACTGAAAGGTCTCCCCAGAGCCTTCTGTTCTCCAGGCTGAACAACCCCAGCTCCCTCAGCCTGTCCTCACAGGGGAGGAGCTCTGGCTCCCTGATCATCTTCATGGCCCTCCTCTGGACCCGCTTGAGCATGTCCATGTCTTTCTTATGCTGGGGGCCCCAGAGCTGGACACAGCACTACAGGTGGAGTCTCACCAGAGAGGAGTAAAGGGGGAGAATCCCCTCCCTCGACCTGCTGGCCGCGCTTCTCTTGATGCAGCCCAGGATGTGATTTGCTTTCTGGGCTGCGAGCGCACATTGCCGGCTCATGTTCAGATTTTCATCCACCAACACCCCCAAGTCCTTCTCTGCAGGGCTGCTTTCAATCCACTCACTGCCCAGCCTGTCTCTGTGCTTGGGGTTGCCCCAACCCATGTGCAGGACCTTGCACTTGACCTTGTTGAACTTCATAAAGTTGCACTGGCCCACCTCTCAAGCCTGTCAGGGTCCTTTCCCTCCAGCATGTCAACCACACAACACAGCTCAGTGTTGTCAGCAAACTTGTAAGGGTTCATTCAGTCCCACTGTCCATGTCTCCAACAAAGATATTAAACAGCACCGATCCCAATACTGACTCCTGAGGAACACCACTCTTTACCTATCAAGTCAGATACTGAAACACCGACCGTGGCAAGTACAAATAACCTACAAAATCCAGTATTTGTTAGAAACCTTGAAAATGACTTAGCAAACAGAACAGGGTTGCTCCTTGTTATTTTTTATTTTAAATGCAGAGAGCCAGAGTTTATGATGTTATCTTGAAAAGAAAATATCTGGGTGTGTCAGAACCAAAGGCATTGATGGTAGGACATATGTGGTTGTCAGAACATTCACAGTAAGGTTGTTCCTTGTTGTTACCATAGAACAGTGAGATCTTCTCATTGGGTCACTACGGCTGTATTAAGTCTAGGGATGGTGGAATTGGTACTTTCCTTCAAAAATAGCCCAATTCGAATTCCATGCTCATTGCAACATAACTAAATATGCTCTGAAGACAATGGGAATGTTTCACAGTGAATGAGAAGTGAGTGGAAGAGGATTTGGTTCAAGAAGGGCCATTTGTAGATTACTTGATAATTGGTGAATTTGGTGCTAACCATTGCAAATCCTGCTGATGACTGGTTGTTTACTTCCAGACACATTTTGCTATAGGCACTGTTGATCCTCAGAAGTGTCCACGCAGCATTTTCCAGATTACATTAACTTTAAAAAACTTCCCATCTCTGCTTCAGAACCTCCAACAACAACCAACTACAACTCTTGAAATTCTTTTTTTTGTTGTGTTTTTTTTTCTGTAAATTCATGCAACCTGTTGTTACATCTCATTAGAACACTTTAAAGCATGTTATAACCATTTTGATCGTCTAGTTACTTTTTTACAGTTGAAATGTGAATTAACAAAGCTGGCTCAGGATCGGTGTTTCAGTTTGTGCTTGCTAGAAACTGCTTTGTCTGTAACCCACATTAACTGCTGGTGAAAGCTGTTATTCCATAGCTGCCGCACTGTGCTGTGTTCAAGCAGCTGACCTCCATGGAAGAAATCAAGGATGGACTTGTGTATTTGTCTTACGTAGCTTTCACAAGAGTGTACCTGTTCTCTGTCTCTCTCTCTGCCTGCCTCTCTCTCTGCCTCTCTCTCTGCCCACTCACCTCTCTGTCAGCCCCTCTCTCTGTCAGCCCATCTCTCTGCCTGCCCATCTCTCTGCCAGCATGTCTCTCTGTCAGCCCGTCTCTCTGCCCGCCCGTCTCGCTACCCACCCATCCCTTTCTGCCTGCCTGCCTCTCCACCTGCCCGTGTCTCTGCCCACGCATCTCTCTGCCTGCCCATCTCTCTGTCTGCTCCTCTGTATTTCTGCCCATCTCTCTCTCTGCCTGTCTCTCTGTCTCTCTGTCTCTTCTCCCTGAGAGCATTGTAAGGCTTTTTTATCATTGTAAAGATTTTATCATCGCAGCACAACTAAGCATCATCAAGCTGGCAATGTCTACATTGAGTTTCAGAAAGAAAAAATGGATTTGGACTACTTGAGAGATAGTACCTGTTACGCTGCAAAGCATTGTGCATGGCATCTGTAAAACAAAGTATATAATCACAGCGCTCATATTTGGTTAGGTGTGATTAGTAGTACAGTGGTATTAGCTTTGTGTGTTAAGTCTTGTAATTGGGCTTTTCAGATCAGCAGATTCAAAACTTATCAAGTCAGTATGTTAGCCCATGAAAAGTTGAGTCAAGGAATTTAGCAAACAGACCAGGGAGGAAGGGATGAGTACAGCAGTTTATCACCTTTGGAAAGCATTGATAGACTTGACAATGGTGCATAACAGATAGGTGAGCTATTCCTCCAAGATCTGCCACAGGTTACTGAGTTCAAGGCATCCTCTCTTTAGAGGTTACAAATGTAGTTACAGTTCAGTGCTGTACTGTATCACTGTCCGGCACTTTGTATGCTCTTTTTTGTTTTAAACAGGTCCGTGGAGTTTTAACTGAGTGGGATTTCCACCTCCTCTCCCCCCACCCAGCCTTTTAATGTGCATTGTCAGTAGGTTCCACTGCATGGACACTCCCATATGAAAACAGGATGATCAGGTGGGATAGGTAATTTAAGGATGAAGCCTTTGTGTATATCCTTGAAAAATATCCTGCAGCAATTTTCTATGATTTCCTTTTATATTCAGCTCTGAAGGCTACTAATCCAGTCTTGACATTTCAGAAAAGCACTCAAGAAATAATCAACCTTTTCTCTGCAAAATGCATCCGTGGTTGGAAAAGCTTATATACACATCTTTGTAACCCAGGAATGCTTTTGTGAGAGAGGAGGAATTATGGTCAAGTTATACAAATGATATTTATATATGATTTTTGCAAGTATTGTGTGAATTCTTAGCTTTTTCTCATTTGTAGTCGAACCCAGCTATTATTGCTTGAATTCTGCAGACTGGAGCAGTGAAAGTTTTATTACAGGTGGCCCACATATGGGGTACTCCTGCAGAAAGTTGTGAATAAAGATGACAATTGTGTGGTGAAGAAATTTGTCACTGACTGCTAAAAGGCCAAAAGTTAAATGAATGGCTGACAATGTAAGTGTAGCTACTGGACATGTTACTTAGCAAATTCTTGTAGTTGATGTCAGGTTCACATTTGCCTTACATAAAGGGAACCCCTCTTCAACTCTCGTAAGAGTCACTGATTTCTGATATGAGAAGGAGGATCTAGTCCTTGAAAGAGAACGGATCTGCTAGTGAGCCTAATATTAGATAATAAAACTGGAGGAAACGAAGTGATACTAAAGGAAAGCAGAAGACCTAAAGTTACACAAAATTTTTCCTTGCACTGTTCCTTGTTACCCTTTTTGGTTTGCTTACTTTGTGAGACCATTAGCTGCCATGCACTATAGCCTTACATAGGTATGAGGGAGCCACTTTCTGTCCTTCCATGAGGCTCACTGGAGTGCTGCTGTAGAGAGATGGGTAGGTGCAAAGTGAGAGGAGCTCGCGTTGTCCTGCTCATTTCCAGGGAATGGAGTTTCACAGGGAATCGTACCTTTTGTACTGACTCACTCATGGAGAGTTTTCACTTACTGAGAGATTTTGTATCAGCTCCTGAATTCTGGCCAGTTGTCTTCAGAAATACTGCGCGTGAGGTTTGCTCATGGCTATCTTACTACTTGTGCTAATCTGGTGGGTTTTGGTTTTTGTTTTTCTCTCTTTGTTTAGATGAGAGATCCTTGGAGCAGCAAATTTTGTCCTGTTTTCTCAGTGGACTCAAAGGTGCACCAAAGCATATCAGGCAGCAGGACACAAATGGCCTTAGCAAAAAGTGCTTTGGAGTCCCAAGAAAGTAATTTCCTTCAAACAGTTTTATCATCAGCTACTGCTCCCTTTGAATTGCCTTTATTTAATCAAGAAGAAATGGTCAGGATTTCAGAAGGGAGAAGTATGCCATTGGTAGATGTCTCCGTAACAAGCAATGAGGCATTCTTAAGTGATGATGAATTTATTAGCTCATTTCCAAAGGCACAGTGGACTCCTCCACTGAAGTCTTTTGCAGTTTTAACAGATCATCACTCAGTTAATACAGTAAAGCCACCAAAAGAAATGTTAGAAACTGTGTTGCTAACACCTTCATTATCTGTCCTTTTTTCACCATATGACATCTCAGAAACAGCACAGCAGAAGACTCTGTTGAGCGCTGTCCCTGAACACAGTAACACTCTTAGAGGATTGAAGCCTTTTATACCAGATAGCGAAACGGTAACTGCAAGCAGAGACTTGGTGTTGTACCCTCCAAATACAGCTACTTATTTCACTTCCATTCCTTCAGAGACAGGAGTTGCAGTGCAGGAAAACATAAACGCAAGTTTAAGAGCTCTGCCTTTTGGGGCTGCTTCAGAAGGGTCCCCTTTTCGTCTCAAGCTGCTGGGTAAAAATAGCCCTGTGACCCCAGATGCCACAGCACAAAGTGCGGACCCGTATGGTGACCTTTACGCCGATGTGAGTGGCAGGGCAGCAGGAACTCTTAGTCTAATGACCTACCCCAGCCCAAGCATTCCCTGGGCCACGCTGGCTTCATCAGCCAGTGCTGAGCCTGCTTTGTTTCCAATCAGTCTTCCACTTGCGTCTCTCCTACTTCACTCAGCTGCCATTTCTATAGACTCTAATAAAGTTCTTAATGCCAGCCTGTTTACACACAAATTGTCCAGTACACCACCAAATTTGTCTGCCGGTTCAGAAATACCAAGTCAATCAGAGCTTGTCAGTGAGCTCATAAGCCCAGTGCCTTTCACGAGATCATACAGTTCTTGTCTGTATTGTGACTCAGTTTCACTTCTGCCAGAAGCAGGCTTTTCCCCAGAACACAACGTGGGCTCAGGCAGTTTTGTTGACACTTTGTCCATCAAAGCCTCCGAAGTACAAGGCATAACTCCATTTACAATTATAATTACTGATGGATATGAATTAGAGGAGCCTACACCCGAGATTTTTGATACTTCTTTTCCATCAAGACCAGTTGTTTCATTTTCTTCAAGGTTTGCAGAGATGCCCGATTCGAGCATGTTTTTATTAAGCACCATGGACACTGTCCTTGACAACAGAACATCTGTAACAATTTCTTCTTCTTACCATCAGCTCCCTGGAGCAACATCACTGAACATCTTTGTTGTCCAGTTTCCCCTCCCTGTTCTGGAAACAGTTTCATTGACACCAAGCACTCATGTAGAACTTCCTGTTGCCATGACTGTTCTGTTTGACTCTGTCTTCATCCAAAGTGAGGCAGTAGCATCATTTGCAGTCAGTCATACAACTTTGCTGGGGTTGCCAGAATTAATGTCATCAGAATCTCTGTTTTTGCTCATCTACAAGAGAAGAACTGTCTATTCTTTCATGTTACCTGAATTTAATGTTAATTTCAGAATTACTTGGAATTACAAAGCAGATTAGAGATTATAAACTGAGTTCCCTTTTTAGAGTAGCTGATTTTCTTTCTGGAGCACAGAGCATCCAAAGACAGTTTTAGACTTTCTTTAAAAAAAAGACTTTCTTTCACTCTGTAAACTAAATTTGTCACTTGTAAAAATGGTGGCCAACAACAATTAATAGTAAATGTATTGCTTATCTATAAAGTCTCATGAAACATTCTTGGTAGCCTCTCTGTAAGCTTTTCATCTATGTCTAACATTACATACATCTAGGTGGGAAGGTCAGACCACATCTTGGAGTGCATGGGGAATTTTTCTTCTCTAAAAGTACCGTTTCCATGCATGACTTCAGAACTCAACTTCTGTAGCTATTTCAGGTGCCCTCCTCACTCGGCCTATCTGGATGTTCAAGTAGGCTCTCTGAGAAGCACACATTGTTAGATTGTGGGGTGGCTCTGTCTAAGAATTGACACAGCAAGCCACACCGAAGGCAACAAAAAGCCCCCACTGATTTCAGTGGGATTTGAGTTAGATCAAGTTGAAACAAATATTACCTTGAGGGTTTGAGCCAGGTTGATTTTGTTTATTTTGGCTTCAATCTCCCTGTGGCTGACAAAAAAGCCTTAAGGAATAAGCTGGCTTCTGTTGGCAGGTTACACTTGTACAAGCAAAACATGATATGATGCCAAAATATTATAGTGTTGTTTTATTTGAAGTGCACACCTGCACACTAGGAGCTGGCTTGCAACCAATGATTCACTCCTCAGTTCAGTTTGATTCAAAAGCATTTAATTGGAATGATAAGCTGTACAAGTGCAGCCAAAGGATTAAAGAAGCAAATCTTTCAGATACATGTTAGAGTGTGGGTCTAATCTACTCATACAGGAGCTATACACTTGGAGGAGTTTAATCTCTGACACACATTTAACTACTAGAATCCATTCCTAACCTGATATGAAATTAGTGTATGGTTTTTCTCTATGGACTACACAGATTTTTCCTTGGTTTGTGTGTGTGTGTGCGTATATATATATATATATATATACACACACACATTTTTATGTGGTCATGAAATTTGTTCCTAATTACCTCAGTAAAAAGATTTCTTACAGCCCATGTTCTGGACATTACAATGGAAGTTTACATCTTCGTCTTCCCACTGTCACTTTGTTTGCAAGGTCAGTAATAGCTGGGTTGGTCCTGTGGGTTTCCGTAACTTTTTGGAGAAGTCATGACCCAAATGCATACATTCAGAAGACAGTATTTAAAGCAAGTGTCTCTGTTCCTTATGAAAACTTTTTTTGAGACAGGTAGTCCTTTCCTAAAAGATACAAGTATATAAATTCTAAGAAGTTCTTCCCAAAGGAGCTTCATCTCTGAAATATGAACCTAAAATTTTACAATTTTTTAAAAAAGCATTTTTTCTGAAGTGAATGTCGATTGTGACGGTAGACCAGAATCTGTTTTAATATGGTAAAAATGCTGAAGCGCTTTTTGAGATCCACAGTTCACATAAAGCATAACACAGGTGAAATGTCACTTTATTTTTCTCTTGTTACCAACTGTGATGTTAGAAGACTGTCCAGTAAATAAAAAATACTGAAGCTTACATCTATGTGTGTCTAATATTTTCCCTAGGTAACTAATTCTTTTCCCCTTTTCCACCTTTACTGTGTCTCAAATGACTTTAGTGAAGCTTCTTCAAACACAAACTAGGTCAAGTACTTTGGCTGTAGTACCTGCAAATAGAACAACTCTTGTTGCTGAACTTTAACCTTTCCATGGTTTTTGAAGACACCATCTCTGAAAAATCTGTACCAGACATCTTAACTGACCTGAGAGTGAACATGGATAGTATAAGAAAGAACCGCTTGGAAATAAGAAAAAGTCAAATGTGGAAAATGCGTTATAACTAAATAGTAGAAGTGTTGCTGCAGAATTGAGTACTAGACATTAAGACCAATCACGATGACCCCTAAGAGATGCACTCATAGCAGGAGAGCCTCTGAGAGCACCTAACATCCTCGTACGTTATTCACCGTGGCCTCCCCACATGAAGAAGTGACTGAAGTTTGGCTGATCTGTCAGCTTTCAAGACAGCCTTCAGCATAGGGAAGGAACAGTGGGGATGTGATAGGAAGGTGAACACTCACTGTGTTCGCAGGAGGATAACCTCTAAGTACATATTTCTTCTCATTCAGCTGAATGTGTTCTGTAGCTTTACTTTGCGAAATTTTAAAGGTAGGTTTTTGGTTATTAAATCTTGTAAGGAAAACTACTGAAAGCAGTGTTCCTTATCTTCACACTTCCATTTATGTAATAGTTACATTGAATATTTTTCCCTGCATTCTACTTTTCTCTTTGACTGAAACATCTTCTCTTCCTCATTTAAACAATTTTTCTGCCTGTTGTGGTAGTGCCTATAGGCTTCAGTCATGGATTACAGCCTCACTCTACTATGCGCTGTATATATAAATAAGACAAAAGGGAATTCCTACCTCTACAGATTTAAACTTTATATGTTTGAAGCCTTTGAAACAACTTTTGCTTTAACAACACAGCTGATAAACGGAAGGAGGAGGAAACTGTCCTTTAATCTTCTCTTTCATCTTGGGTCATCTGAGCATGACTAATACCATCCAGAACTAAGTAGAAAACATTTTTCACCCGTCAACATTTTTGAGTTCTTTCTTCCTCTTTCCTGGGACAAAACTAAGAATATGAAGGCTACCTGGGTCTTTGTTTTTTCTTAGAAGGAAAAGAAAACAAACAACTAAACAGACAGAGAAAGACAACCCACAAGAGCCCTATTTCACAATAGAGAGGAAAATGGAGGTCACATCTCTGCAACTTTTTGGTGAGTGCACTGAACAACCTCCCCTCCTGGACCATCACCCTCAGGGTCTCTCCTAGAGTTCAATACTCTTCTGCCAGAACCCTCGTCTCTGCGCCCCAGCAGCCAGAGCATCCTCCTGAGATAGGGAACACTGGGAGATGCTGTGCTCCGCAGCTTGTTGAGCCAGAGCTTGAACGTGAACTTGGACTGATCTGCGATATGCCCTTGATCTGCAAAATCTTTATGAGGAAAGTTCTTCTAGAACAGATAATTCCTTGCTCAAGAAAATATTCCGTTTCAATAAATAAGTTCTTTCCAGCAAGGAAAAGAAAGATTCGTTAAAAATACTCAATTAGTCTTGCCTGTGATTTCTGTTGCAGAACTGACACTACCTAGTGTATTTCTTAGGCTTTCCACATAGTAAAATATGTTATGGAGTCAGATCCCTCCATCTTCTAAGCAAAAGATAAACTGTCTAACCAAAGTGAAAAGTTGAAGGCTAAATAGTGCTAGGGTCAGAGTGACTGGTTGAAATGAAAGCAAGTATATAAACTCTACATCAAACAAAGCAAAATGCACAAGTACAGTAGGGTACAACGATGTTAATTTGGAAGCACTGAGACTTGAAAGAGACGTTATAGGCTTTGAAAGTCGCCTCTCAGACGGCTGGATGTGGAAGCTTTCTGCATTATTAACATTCTGATAACAACTCCTGCATCTGCCTTGGTAAACACTGCAGAGAGAGGGCAGCTGCAAGATCCTATTGTATGCTACTAAAGTGAATGCTAATGAGGCTCCTGAAGCAGTCCTCCTAGTTTGAACTGAGGGTATTAAAAACATGAAACTTGTCCAGTAAATAAGAAAAAAAAAAAAAAAAAAGATAAAATAAAAAATCAAACAAAGGACTAACTTAACAACCTTCTATTATGAATTGTCGAAATACTGTTTCCCAAAGGATTTACTCCATCTGATGTCTAGTTCAGCTTCCTAAGCACTGGTTCTGTTAGAAAAGCCAATGTATGTGGGTGGTGGAAGAAAACAAACAAGTTGGTTATCACCAACTATATCGATAACCAAATGTTGGAAATTCCCTTCTTGCAGCAAGCTGCATTTAGTTTTCCTCAGAAACAAATTAAGGATTAGATACCACAGAGCCATGCTTAGAGCCCTGTGTGCTGGTCTCATGTCATTATTCCACAGACACAGGTATAATTTTCTGACTCCTCCTTTGAAAAAAGCTCCCTCCCGCCTGCCACATGAAAGTTACAACAACATCTGTTCACCTGTAGAGATCCTAAACAATATTTTCAAGGGGAGTTGTTTGATCTTGTCACCCCAAAGGCTGTTCAGTCTTGATGCTATTCCTCACCTCCCACCACCAGCAGAGAGTCCAATGTGGGGGGTGGGACTGAGGAAGGACAATGAGCTCAACCAGTCCTCCAGTCTGAACTGCTGGGATTTCCCTTGTTACCAGTGTGTAACCCCAAGAAGAAAAAGGGTAGAAAGGTCTACAGCTACCACTCATGGGGAAGTGCTAAAAGAGTATTAATAAAGAGCAGAAAGACACTTAAGGGAGATGTGAACACAGAGTCCATGACTCACATGGATACTGAAGTGATTAAACCCCAAAAGCATGTTATTGGTCTGCTGATGGGTATCTTTTCCCACTTTTTCTCGTAGCTGTTGTAGCTGAGATTCATTAAAAACGCTATCATTAAAACCTTTTACTCATCTCCATTTGTTTCATCTGTAATATCCTCAAAAGCCTGTGGATCAATGTATCTCTTGCTCTGATTCAAAACCCCAGTTGAGCATTTAAATTCATTCAACCAGTTTTATCTGGCCATTACAGCCACTCACCATACTGCCAGACCTATTCTGCCAAAATGCCAACAAGGCCCTGTTTAAAAATACTCACTGTGTTACAGCCTACTCTTAAAAATAAGTTTTTAACTAGAAGATTCTTGTCCTTTGATGTTAGATTAGATGTCTGGCATTCCTGCCCTGGAAATCCTTGAGCACATTCTCCTTCATTTATATGTCTGTAATTCCATTAGTCTGATGGTTTACACTGCTGCAGCTAAGTGAGGGAGAATAAAGCTGCCAGAGATATCTATGTAATCTTACTTCACCTATAAATCATTCTGTGAACTGACAGATCTATCACTATGGTAATGATTTCCAACAACTCAAAACCTTTGTCACAGAGAAACTCTGTAGGGCTTTAATAATACCTCAAGAATCCTGTTTGCCTTCTGAGAGCATATCTGCAGTTTAAAGGTGTAATATGTGATCCAGAAAGACAGAAATATACGATGACTGAGACTTGGGAGATCAAGAACAACAAAGCCCTTTAAGTTATGCTGGAAAAAGAAAGGATTTGGGGATGGGCAGAGTTATGTCTCTGAAAATCTTCCAGCATCTCTGAATTTGCAGGAGGCTCTAGTTTTTGAGGAGATTTCCAGGAGATATGGGACTCTAATAAATGGACTGAAGAGACAGGTTGATAATCTTCTGATATTGTGCTGCAGCATACTCCTCATGCTATTTGTCTAGAAGCCCTCTTCAACTGAATTCCTCTTCCTAGAGGAAGTGGGAACATCCAGATCATGTAGTATGTGACAAAGATACATTAGATGGGCAAAAGAATAAGTCCTAATCATTGTGCCAGTACAGCCATAACTCAGGTCTTCCCAGAAGTGTCACGAAGTCCAACTGGTCTGATCACTCAAACACCCTTGACAGAGCCCTCCAGGAAACTGTGAATACAGTCACAATGAAACATCATGGTCAGAACTGCAGCCTTATCTGCCTCACATAGGACCTGTTATGTTGCCTTCACACTCAATATAGGAAAGGTTTTGACGGGGAGCAGTGTCCCAGCTGGGCAATGCGTATCCCATAAGGCCATGAAGCACAGTCCACAGTACTTTTTTGCCATGCACCAGCATTTCTGCATCTTCTTGTATAGTGTCCTGGTCACAAATTCCTCAACACATGTAGGATGTGCACTTTTCTCATTTATACTATCATGATACTTAACACATTCTCCAGCAGGTGTTCACATTGTGGACTCTGAATCTGGAAAGAGGACCAATCCACAACATCATATGGATCGGATAAAAACATTAAATCTTTCCAAAAGAGACATCTGAATGAGTTTCCCAGATGTCTCCACATAAACCCTAGTGCAGGATAAAAATTAATAACAAACAAAAATGAGAGAAGGCCCACAGCACAATGGCCACTCCCATTTTGGGGGCAGGAAGTCGTTGCTGCCCAGGATATGGAACACTTATGGAGACCATCAAGAGGACTCTGCTTGTGCAGCACCATGGGCCTCCTTACAGACAGAAGCCTATGTTTGTAGAGGAAGAAATTCATCCACCTGTGTGGATGCTGGCCTCTTCTCATCACAGGCATAGCAATACTTAGTTACAGTATCAGCACGGCTGAGATCAGCCTGTAGGCTGATCAGACCTCTAGTCCCACCACAACAGACATTACTGTTCAGCATTACGGCCCTGCTATCCAAAAAAGCATTCTTTAGTACAAGGCTTCAGGGTTGACTTTCCCCTAATAAGTCCTCCTTCTCCTCCTCTGACCACCATCAGCAAGTTCTTTAGGAAGCGAGGATAAACAGTGTCTCTCCTACAGTAACCGTGTACAAGCCTTCCACGACTGTTTAGCCTCTCAGCACATGCCAGTCACTGAACTTCATTGAGGGGTTATTGAAAGGCCCTCAAGAGTGCCTGGTCCTCTTGCAGACAAGGGTGTTGACAGAACTTTCTCCTGCCCTTGCACAGGTTGTATAGTCCTCAGTAGTCACTGGTGGTCAGGAAGGAGTCCTCCATCCTGGAAAACAAATACAACTTCAACAGTTTCCCAACTTCACCTCAGAATTGGAAGCCTGCACTGATGATTGTAAGCATTGTCTTCAGCCTAGACAATAATGATTGATTTTGTACCACTGACATCCAAACTCCTCTTAGGACACACCCTCCCAAATCTGCCCTGCTATTTGATCCTAATATGTCCAGATTTCACTCACCTCCAACACAGTAGAACTGTATAATCTTACGATGAGACACCACAGTTCCAGGACTAAACAGCCTTCTGAGAATATTGCTGCCGAACAAGGACTGGAGAAGCCAAAGGGAAGGAAAATAACAGCCTGCAGGTGCGTTCATCATCCTGTTTGCCTCTCTCAAGATCTCGATCTAAACACATGTTCATGCACTCAGGCAGACTAATTTTGCATTGGTCATAGACCTCGTGCTCTAATAAAAGATTATATTCATTATGGGAGTGTTATTAACATAGAGGATGCTTCATTTTACGCTCACCTTCAAAACTGCTGGCAATCAGCCTGTCCCAGGTGGCTCTGTGCCAGGCCCAGCAGCTTGTTGGATTTATTGCCCACAGCCACCACTTCTGTCCAGATTTATCACATCTCACTGTGACGATTAGCACCCTTGATTACCTCTTCATCTTCACTGGCTTGAAACATGAGTTTGATGTATAAGATCTCCTCAGGCAAGGACATTTCCTCTCCAATGGCGATGCTGAATGGTACACAAACAATTGGAAATATCCCATCAGTTTTTTCAGATGCACAAATTTTGTGGCAAGACTTTCACTCAGATCTCTGAATTTCATTTTAAGAATGCCAAGGGGGTGTTTCTGATCACTATTCCATCCCATCTAGTAGCCATCATTGTATGCCCATGTTGTGCCCTTAACTTAGTGCTTACCTCAGCAAAGAGAGCTAGTGATATCTAGCTTCCAGAATGAGAAAAAAAAGCAAGACTTCTGTTTTTTGCCCTGTCCAGCTGTAATGCATGAACCAGTTTCAATAGGTTTGTGAAGTGTGAATTTTTTCAGTCATAATAATCCAGATCCCAGACAACAATCTTAAATAATGAACATTAAAGGGAGTGGAAGCTTAGCTAGAAGCAAGAGGACCTCTTCATTTATTTTTTAGACAAAAATTTCCTCCCATAAAATACCTTGTGCTTTTGACAGACCTATCCAGAAACATCTGCAAAGCTCTCCCACAATTGTCCCTTAGCTGTCAAGTAAACAGCAGCAAAAACCAGGCTGACTCTGGTATATTGAGGTTACTGTTTATCCCACTGACACAAGGCTGTTGCAGGTTTTCCTTATATTTCCTTGTCTGCCTGAATTCACCTGTGGTCTTTTGTTGAATGCTGCAAAACTGCTTGGAGCAGAGAAAAGGTGGTTTTGTCCTGTGTTTACACAACACCTAGTAAAAACTCATACTAGGCCATAGCTGTGTATCCAATGATAACAGTAACAATGACTATTTCTCTAATGCATATTGCAGAATAAAAGGAATTTTTTTACTGAGCTTGTTTTCCCCTCCAGTGGCCTATATTCCTATTACAGTAGGCAGCAAACTTTGATGGGAGAGACCCTGAGGGATTGAGTTCTCCTGCTTCTCTGCCTGGCATTGATGGCAAGTAAGCTGTTTCATAAGACTCTTGTAGGATTTGTGTTTGGATTTTTCTGTTCTTGAGGGACATGATTTGTTGCAATGCTATCCAGGAAAAAAACGGCTGGAGAACTATGAACATTTGGAAGGTCTTGGGCCTGGAAGTACTGAGGCAGCAGATCAGCTAAGTCACTTTGACTCAAACAACTTGCCCTCCTGCCTGGAGGACACCAAAAAAACCAATGACAGGTGGGCGCTCAACTAGCTGTGAGCACAGCTACCTGCAGGCACAGTGCTCACAGAAGCAAGACTATGGAGACAGCACATTTCCCACCGCTTTGTACGAAGTGGTATTCATCACTTGAGGCAGTGCTAACATAGGGGATACAGCCTGGAAATCCACCTCTAGTAAGAAGCAAAACTGGAGGATATATCACAGCATGACATCTGATGAACTTTGGTTCCTTCGCTCTGCCAACTTTAACTGTCTACTATTCTCTTTGAGCTGTAGAATTCCCTGCCTCTCTCCTGCAGCAGTGAGGACCATAGGTTAAAAAATTGATGTTTGAGACCACAAATTCAACCAAACCTGATGAAGAAAAAGAAGATACAAGGTCATCTTAGGAGGGTACCATAAAAAGCAGAGGTATTCTAGAAGTGGCACCCCAATGAATGGAAACATGGCAGAATAGGCTTTACCCTCAATGAGCATCAGAAAATACAGTTACAAAACATGGTGCAATAGGAATTCAGTTGTAATGATCCTTGGAGTGCTTGTTTCACCATCTGCTTACAGGGAAATCCTTGCACATCTTTCCTCTGTACACTTTACCTCTAGCATCCCGAATAGTTTTATTGTCATGCTAGACAGCTCTTCTACTGTTGCTCCATTCCCTCTTTCATAGCCTGGCAATTTCTTAAGTATGTGCCTTCTCCATAACTATAAATAGTCACACAGAGGAGGGCTGTAATGGCCATTGCCCTGTCAGATGGAATAAAGATTACAGCTGATGGAAAAGGAAGAGGTTCAAACAGTAAAATTGTAGTAATGAGTCCACCCAGTAGTCTGCATTGTCTTAGTTCACTTGCTGCTTGGATCCTAACAGCCACCAGACCACCTGCTTTCTGTCACTGCAGCTCAGCTGTTGTTCACAAATTTCAGATGTTTGTGCCAGTAATTAAATTGTGCCAGCAAAGCACTATTAAATTTAGTTATTGCAGAAAGGAGCTAAAATAATTGATCAGATCTGAGTGGATCATCAATGTGTTTTTGAATATAATGAAAATGAGAATTGGGTCAACAGGAGGAAGAGGAGACATCAATTAAAAAATATATCTATACTGGAGTCTCAAAAGCCATTAACATTGATTTCAATCCAGGACACAGGGCCTGGCTGGCAAAAAGCATGGAAGGATAATTAAAGAGGCTTTTTTTTTTTTTCCTGTGGCAGAATACAATAACAAAGCTGCAAGTAGAAGTAAATAGGATGTAATCACTCCAGAGAGCTATAAAGGGTTATGGGAAGCTGTTGATGCTACTGCTTTTGTTTGGTCTCCTTTTCCATCTTCATTTGCATTTTTAAGGTTGAATATTTAATTTTAATGGACATGAATGCAGAATCAGAGCTGGAATTCCTTCTTCTCCCTCAAGCTGCTCTTTCCACAGGCTCATCATTGCCCTGAAGTGCTGTGGGAGCTCCTGTTGCTGAAGATGATTCAGTCAGCCAGGTTCCTCCCAGCTGGATCCTGTTCAGGTAGAGGTGGTTACATGGACTGGCTTGAATTAACTGTAGTTTTGGTTTTGTCGTTTCCCCACCATAAATAATGCAACTATTCTATTCTTCAGTCAAAAATATGTCACTTCTGAGTCAGTCCACTTCCATCGAGATTATAAATGACATAGATGTACTTCTTCCATCTTCCTGCAAGTAAGTCTTACTCTCTGCTCTTTATTGTCAGGTCTCTATGGTCTGCTTTGAAAGACCTGTACAAGATCCACTTATAAGAAAAAATTAGTTACAGAGCTGATAGATGGTCATAAGAACTTCATTGCAGATTGGATCCAAAA
This sequence comes from Leptosomus discolor, assembly GCF_034619465.1. Lineage (NCBI taxonomy): Eukaryota > Metazoa > Chordata > Aves > Leptosomiformes > Leptosomidae > Leptosomus > Leptosomus discolor. The sequence goes on from NC_141391.1 coordinate 154,317,542, forward strand.
AGATTTTTAGGTCTGTTGGCGTCAATCTTTCTGCCTGTGTCTGTGAAGGGTTTTCAAAATTGTAGCTACATGACTATCAAAGCTAGTTTTTTTCAGTGTGGCGTGTGAATAAGAGTCAAGTCACATGATACAGAACTGAACTAACATTCAGCGTCCATAAAAATGGAAAGCTATTATTTCTTCTCCCCCCCCCCCCCCCCTACTCTTGAATACATTATTATAGCTATGCTTTTGCATCTTTGTTAGACCTTTTTGGATGTGATTCAACCCACTAATCCTGCTGAAAACTCTCCAGGCTCAAGGGTTTTGCTTTTTTGTTAGTTTGCAAAGACAGATTTTTTTCAGCTGATGAGTTGAGGTAGCTCACAGAGGGGTCCAACAAATGCCAAGCTCCCACGAGGTAAGCAATAGGGAAAGAAGAAGTACAATGAAAGGGCTGGAGCAGAACCTACTCTTTTTGACAGCAGTGTACAGTTACTTTGACCCAGAGATATTGGGCAACATCTCCTTGAGTATCTTTGACAATCTCATTTCTGACAACTTGCTTGCCAATAAAGCAATTCCTTGCATAGATGTGCTTGAAGAACTTGACAGAAAATCCTGCAAAAACCTGCCAAGAAACTTGTGGTTTTATACAATCTGCAACTTTTTTTCCCCAAATTCATCTTTCATGGTTTGTGATAACATCCAAATTTTTATTGAGTTTTTGGACAGTGTTTTCCAAAGAGCTATAGGTATCAGAGCAGTTTCATTATCCCTATGGGATACAGACAGTCAATGGGAACATTGAGAGCAATATTGTGATTTGCTTAACATTCTGTACATCATCTGAATAGTTTCCCAGTGTACCAACTGTTCTGATTAGCAATGGTTCCATACATTTGCAACATTGTCATGATCTGTCTTTTTTTCTGGAGTAGTTCTGAGAAGGCTGACCTCAGAATATTTAATTCATACTTCTAGAAAATTAGTAAACCTAAGAAATAGCATATATATATGTCTATATCCTACTTGAAGAGTCTAAACGAGCTTTAAGCCATTCATTGGCATTTGCTGGGTTATTGTAGGGTAACATTCACAAGGAAGGAAGGTTTGTATTCTTCCTAAACTTATTGTCATAAGGCTAGAAAAATCAGAACAAAGCAATTCTCTATGTCCTCTGAGTATGGCCTTGGTTGGCACATTATTATCCCTAATTCCACTAATTAGTGGAAACCAGCTGTCCAAAGGCTCAGACTACTCTGTTCTCTACACAGGACAATACTTGAAAACCTTTTAGTGCCATACCAGGCACACAGGTTAGATAGTTTAGGTGTGCCAAATCAGTTACCTCTCAGAACCATAACATTTTTCTTTTCTGAAAATGGTGATTAACTTCCTTCAACTACCACCACTTATGTTGGAAGTAGTTATAAGAAGACTGCCACATCTCGATCAGAGACATTGTTAATCTAAACCTCACAGCTGGTGGCCAAACATCTTCTGGGAATCACTTTACATTCTTCCATTTGTTTTTCCCATTGACTGCCAGAATCCAAGCCAAACAGTGTTTAAGGAAGACTGCAAAACTTCTAGCTCTTGCCAGATTGCTGCCTGTGGATATGGGAAATGGAGCTAGTTGTTATTTTTGTGTCTAATTATTTCATATGAGCAATGTAGCTAAAAAAGCTGTATATCCTGAGATGCACATTCAGATCATTTAAAACAAAAGCAATTCAAATGTAGTTGTAGTTTTGCAAGGCAAACATTCCCTGATGTCTGCCTGGTGGCTGCATTTGCACCTGTGTGTTACCCAAAACATTTTGCTATACATGCACGAATCCTGCATCAGCTGCCCACTCTATCATGTTGGCTTAAAAAAATATTGAAAAAGTGCCCTAAACTATTACACTGATATTCTTTCTTCTCTTTGTTAGATAAAAATCAACCATGTTGTCACTACTGTCTTTATCACATTATGAGTCAAACAGTAACACCTTGCATGTAACTGTTACACATGTTGGGAAACACAAGTAATTGTCCATAAAATGGACAATTGCAGCATGAGCAGAGGAGGGTGGAAAATAGGGATACATATATTCAAGAGAATACCTCATTTTGGCAGTCACTTTGGGAGTTAATTTTACCAGAGTATGACTACACTTTTTAGCAAAATCACTCAACAAATAGATGGCCCAGCAATTACTGTTTTACTGTTATAGCTGAAGTCTCATTAAAACTAAACTCGCTGACAAAACAAAGAAGCATTTTGGTGTAGATTATATGTACCTAACGTCATGAGGGGATTCTGCAGATCAGTTGGAATTTCATTCCTTTTGTTCACTTGCGTCCACTTGCAGTACATTTTGGCATGGTTCCTTGTCTTGCATTTACATCGATCTGAGAAGAAGAATGGATGAGTGATCTCTGAAACCTCTCAAGAAAAACAAGTATGTTGATTGGTTACTCTTGTTTTGTTTTGCTGTCTGAAAATTTGGGAAGTTCAAGGGGGTTCTTTATTAACAATTTACTGAGTCTTAGTAGAATTTTTATCTTTTGATCAAAATCAGAGGCTTGATTTAAAGTCTGTTGGCTTCATATAACATAGTAATCACATTTATAGGCTTAGTGACCACCAGATTGGCCCCCAGACTAGCTGTTGGAAAAGCCATCCCATCTCTGTAAATTTTGGCTTACGTAAATAAATTCACTTTTAAACTCTTCTCAAGTGTTCTCTTGCACAGAAATGACCTCATGATGAATTCAGGAGTAAGGCTGGAATGGAGGAAGTGATACAGGAATATTTGTCCTTCACTACATCTGGAAAAATAAACTCTCATGAGATATCAGCCGTAATGGTACGCCTTTGATCACAGGACTGAAATATTCTTCGGTATTCAGATATAATCTCACCAGGATAGAACAATCACATGTGCAACGATCAGTGTTAGAAGGCAAAAAAAAAAGATAGCTTTAGCGGTCATGACTAGTGAGGTCAGGGTTTGTGGTCTGGAAAATGAACCTGCACGATTTCTGACATCTCCTGGTTTCACCGAAGCAGAATCAAGCATCAAACAAATTAGCCTGAGGATATCAGCCATATTTGTGAGTGCAAGTCCCATGCACATAGCTAGATTTACATGTTCAACATGTGCTGACCTTAAAAGTGCTAAGAAAGGAGTGATTTCTAAAACACAAAATGTCCAGAATATCTGTTTAGTGTCTTCTAAACAGCATGCTATCATAGGGAAACTGCAAGGAGGGGTAGGTCAGGGGCACAATGGGCATAGCAAGGGAATTTGAAAAGCCGCACCAGATGAGTGGCTTTAAAGATCTGGGGGGAAATTATTGACATTTGGACCTATCCCTATGCAAACTGCACCTGGACTTAGTAAATAACTTATGTCTGAAGATAGTTTACTGTTTTTTTTTTTTTCCTGTAGAATTCCAAGTTTCTTTGATTTAACTATAAAGCCTCCCCAGTGTTTTTGTGCTTCTTGGCAGCAAGCAAAATGCTGTCCAGTGTCTTGTACTTGTCATACCAGAAACATCAGTTCATATCCCCTCTGCTTCTAGAGAAATGCCTGAGCCTCCCATTCATCTCAGACACTGGCTGCAAAATCCCTGCCTTGTTAGCACACTTCCAGACCTTGCGTTTGTCTCCATTGCCTCCTGCCTCCACTTGTTTAACACCAGCTTCCCCTCCATTCCTCCACATAATCTCTTGCCATCTGGAACAGTCTTCCAGTATGTCTTTGCCTCATCAACTCTCCACTGTTTTTCAGGTCTCATCTACAAACTTCTCTTCATTCCCCTGCCTACACCTCCTAATTTCTTTCACTCTCTTCTCCCTGTTATTGGCCTTTATCTCTCTTTAGTATATTCTACAGCCAGCATCATTCTGCCACTGTTTGTCTGTAATCTATACAGTATAATACCCATGGTCTTGTATTATTTAAACTTGTAAAGTGTTTTAAGATACAGTTCACATGAAAGGAGCCATGAAAAATAAAGTTACATTGCATTATTTACAGACTGTTAAGTTGAACTTGCTCTATAGCCACCTCTTTTTTCTTTTCTTTTTTTAGGACAGCTTGGGGATTGACCTGCTTGAAAGTAGCTCTGCAGAGAGGGACCTGGGAGTTTTGGTGGACAGAGGGATGACCATAAGCCAGCAATGTGCCCTTGTGGCCAAGAAAGCCAATGGCATCCTGGGTTACATTAAGAAGGGTGCGGCCAGCAGGTCAAGGGAGGTTCTCCTCCCACTCTGCTCCACCCTGGTAAGGTCACACCTGGAGTACTGTATCCAGTTCTGGGCCTCCCAGCTCAAGAAGGAGAAGGAGCTACTGGAGAGAGTCCAGCAGAGGGCTACAAAGATGATTAGGGGGCTGGAGCATCACTCCTACAAGGAGAGAGACCTGGGGCTCTTCAGCCTGGAGAAAAGAAGACTGAGAGGGGTTCTTATCAACACTTATAAATATCTAAAGGGCGGGTGTCAAGAGGATGGGGCCAGGCTCTTCTCAGTGGTGCCCAGAAACAGGACAAGGGGCAATGGGCACAAGCTGGAACACAGGAAGTTCTGCTTGAACATGAGGAGGGACTTCTTTACTCTGAGGGTGGCAGAGAACTGGAACAGGCCCAGGGAGGCTGTGGAGTCTCCTTCTCTAGAGATATTCAAAACCCGTCTGGACATGTTTGTGGATGACCTGCTCTAGGCTAATCTGTTTTGGTGAGGTAGTTGGACCAGATGATCTCCAGAGGTCCCTTCCAACTCCTACCATTCTATGATTCTCTTTTCTTTTCTTTTTTCTTTTCTTTTCTTTTCTTTTCTTTTCTTTTCTTTTCTTTTCTTTTCTTTTCTTTTCTTTTCTTTTCTTTTCTTTTCTTTTCTTTTCTTTTCTTTTCTTTTCTTTTCTTTTCTTTTCTTTTCTTTTCTTTTCTTTTCTTTTCTTTTCTTTTCTTTTCTTTTCTTTTCTTTTCTTTTCTTTTCTTTTCTTTTCTTTTCTTTTCTTTTCCTTTTCTTTTCTTTTCTTTTCTTTTCTTTTCTTTTCTTTTCTTTTCTTTTCTTTTCTTTTCTTTTCTTTTCTTTTCTTTTCTTTTCTTTTTTCAGGTCCCACACCCCTGTAATCAGTACAGGCTGGGGGATGAAGAGAAGGACTTGAGGGCACTAGTGGATGAAAAGCTGGACATAAGCCGGTAATGTGTGCTCACAGCCTGGAAGACAAACTGTACCCTGAGCTGCATCGAAAGAAGCATGGCCAGCAGGTCAAGGGAGGTGATTCTACTCCTCTACTCTGCTCTGATAAGACCCCACTTGGAGTACTGCCTCCAGCTCTGGAGTCCTCAGTACAGGAAAGACGTGGACTTGTTGGAGTGGGTCCAGAGAAGTGCCATAAAAATGATCAGAGGGATGAAATATATCTCCTGTGAGGAAAGGCTGAGAGAGTTGAGGTTGTTCAGTCTGGTGGGAAGGAAGCTCCAAGGAGACCTTATTGTGGCCTTTCAATACTTAAAAGGAGCTTATTAGAAAGACGAGGTCAGACTTTTTAGCAGGGCCTATTATGATAGGACAAGAAGTAACGGTTTTAAACTAAAAGAAGGTAGGTTTAGACTAGATATAAGGAAGACATTTTTTACAATGAGGATGATGAAACACTGGAACACGTTGCCCAGAGGCATGGTAGACGCCCCAACCCTGGAAATATTCAAGGTCAGGTTGGACAGGGCTCTGAGCAACCTGATCTAGCTGAAGATGTCCCTGCTCACTGCAGAATGGTTGGACTAAATGGCCTCTAAAGGTCTCTTCCAACACAAACTATTTTACAGTTCTATGATTCCAGTCAAGAAAAGTGATAGACAAGGGGTGATGCTTGGAAGCTGGGAGAGAGCAGGTTTAGACTAGATATAAGAAGCTCTTTACCCTGAGGGTGGTGAGACACTGGAACAGGTTGTATGAGGAAGTTGTTGATGCTCCATCCCTGGAAGTGTTCAAGGCCAGGTTGAATGGAGCCTTGAGCAACCTGGTCTAGTGGAAGGTGTCCCTGCCCATGGCAGTGGGTTTGGAACTAGATGGTCTTTGAAGTCCCTTCCAACCCAAACCGTTCTATGATTCTATGAAAACTTAGTTGGTTCTTACTCCCCTATTGCTCTTCTAACCTTTGGACTGCTAGAGCCCACCACGTGCCCCAGAAATGGGTTTTATCTGAGTCCAGAATAAGCAGCTCCTGTTATCTGAACAGTGATGACTTCACATAATTAAATATGTGAGAGTCGTAGGATCTGAAAGCAATCCTGTCCAGGCCACCTCAAAGAAAGGATGAAACTTTGAAACAGAGGTCACTAAAAGAAAATGGGAAAAATAATTTAATGTAATTCTCAGGAGTTTATGGCCTTGGAGAATCAAAGTGCGGAGTCACACTCCTGGGCACAGAGAAGGAAGAAAGCAGCAGGAGGCTTTGACAGTAAGATTTGTTAACTTGCAAATATATCAGCATCACAGACCTAATGAGAATGATCTAGCAGGTTGGGCTGGACAAATATGTGCTAAGGAACGATGAGGAGTACAAGTCTCTTCCTCCTTCCTGAAGGTCATATTTGGGGAGCATGGTGAATGTGCTGGTGTCTCCAAAGCAAAATAATTACTTGGCAGGTTTTACATCCACAGTATTGGCCAAAAACTTTACAGCCACATTATTGCCCACAGCAGTGCCAGGCCTTTAATGTTGGCAAATGGTCTTACAAAAAGGAAGAAGGTGTCGGGTAGGAATGAAACTTGGGAATGAATCTTATCCTTCTGGTCAACTGAACAACCCATCTGGATAATTACAAAGCAACAGCAAAGGCAGTCAGGCAGAATAATTTAAAAATATATCTTAAATTTATTCTTTTCATTTCCCTTCCAATTCTTTCTTGATGAATTGCATAAATATGAATATAAGTCATCAGTTAGGGCAGAAGATCTCCAAAGTCTTTCATCAAATTCTCATTTTAAGGCTCCATTTTCGTTTTGCCTTTCTATTTCTCTCTTGAACGTGCTCTCTTTTTTTTTTTCCATTTTGCTTGCAATTACTTGCATGAAACTTATTTATATGTCTAATTTACTTTATGATTACAGGTACATTCTCATACTCTCTGGTAATTATCACTGGAGCAGGATGTGATTGGCATAGGTAACAATGGCTAGACTCAACCAAGGAGCCTGCAGTTCTGTCTCTTCCCTGGGAAATGACTTACAGCTTTCCTCAAAGCTCCACAATGAAACGGGAGTAAGGTCACTGGTCTCATTAGTCTAGAGGCCATGTTATCATAGGTTGTAAGGCAGGTCCTCAGCTGGAGCAAGTCATTGTAACTTTGGGTTACTGTAAATGAGTCATAATGCCTGAAGTTCTGATCCCTTATTTTTATGTACTGCCTTTCTTGCACTGTTAATATTGCGGAATATTTTATGGACACTTTTATATTCTGCAGGTAAATGAGATCCTCTGAGATGCTCGGGGAAACTAAAAAAAGAAAAATAAAAATCGCTCATCAAGGTAACATTTACAGAAAGGAGAGTGTAGGAGTAAAGGGTAAAAAGGCAAAATTGCAGCCAAAGAGCATATCTCAGCAAAACATGCTCTAAGATTTGTTGTCTTAATGTAAAGGTGGTCAAGAGTTTTCCCACTGTGAAAACTGTATCCTCAGCCAAGGGGTGGAGAAAACAGCACCACTAGCTCTACCTGTTGGCTGCTAGAGAGCAGCACGAGGGGAGGAGGCAAGTAGGGAAAGAGGGGAAAGGAAGTCTGGTATTAATGAGTTTAGGATTTGTAGGTCAAATATAAACACAGCCAAGATAAGTGAGAGACATCCCAGTGTCTTGGCCAGTACTGGATCCATATCTGGCTGAGCTACCCCATTTTCTACAGGTGGCAGGTCTCTTGTCAGTGCTGGACTGCTGCTACAGGAGGGGCCCAACCAAAATTCATTTTAGGAGAGCTGCCTTCAATAAAATGAGGCGGGTTTTCTTTCCCAGTTGAGTAATACATTTAACGAATGAAAGAATAGTAACGGCAAACTATCTGGTATTTGCATTCAGTGTTGCTTGGAATAAATTAAGAAATGACCCTTGTTTATACCTCTAGACAAAGCACAGCCTAATCAGCACTATGCCTTCTGAATTTGCGTTTGAGGACAAAGCTGATGGATTTTTTTAACAATCATGTAACAGAAGTTGTGATGCAACAAATAAGAAATAGTGCTACACAATGCCTTGTTATGGATGAACTGCTGTGAAGACAAATGATTAGATGACATTTAACCTATGCTGACATTTTTGTTTGCCCTTAGAACATCACATAATTAAATGTGAATTCATTCTGACAAGCCAGATGGTTCTGTGGTTACTGCACAGGAGTCACAACATACCAGATCTATTCCTGGCTCTGCCACTTATCTCTTTGATGACCTTTGCAAATCACTTAACCTCTTCACACCTCCTATTCTGTTTGTGATACCAGAAGAATAATGTGTTTTTCACTGTGAAAAGGCTTTGTACAGTTCAGTGTATTAAGATCACTAGCTGTTTCACAGTTAATGAGAGGACAACCGATTTAAGTTTTTGGAACTAGCTAATCAGCTGGCATTAACTGGTCCACCTCTCCTGACTTAAATGGACTCTGACTAATTCATACTGTCTGAGGACCTACCTTACTTGGTGCTCTTGTTTAATTTGTGGTCTGAACATCTCACTGGTTACACTTTTCCATTAAGAACCCATTCTGCTACAGTGTGGTTAATAAACTATTAACAAATTTATTAAAGGGTAATAATTTGTTATGAAGTCATACAAGTCAATGACTTACTTATTATCATTGTTAATGGATACCTCACATTTCAGCAGTGTGCCTCCAAGGTGTATCATTAAAAATAGTTATTGCTGTGTCAGTCTTTATCAGTAGCCTTTAAAATGCTTTAGAAAGCAACATACATGTTTTTATACAAGTATCAGGACTCGAACCTTAATATGACTTTTAGGTTAAAAAGATGATAATATTTCACAGTTAACTTCTTTTAGTTAATACTTCTGATTAAATTTCAGATTAAGTATATTGGTAGATATAATGGAGATGTGTTGTTGATCACAGAGGAAACAAATATCCCATCTTTATAAAGATTTTATTTCAAATTGCCCTCTGTCTCAACCTTGAAAAAACAGTGGTAATCTGAAAACAAGCAAGAGCTATATGAAAAAAAAAAACAAAACCTCTAGTAAGGTATGCTTTTAGCAATGTTTTTCAGCTTGATGGGGGTTTTTAACAGTAGTTAACTTAAAGTACTGAAATTAGAAGTAATTTTGTTTTCTTCCCAGCATTCAGTTTTTTATGAGGTACTTCTACACCTTTGAAATATACAGGGTTTTTTCCTTTTCAAATTGGAATATTTATCAAAACCAAAAAATCATCAAAACCCTTCCACATTCCTCACGTTTTCCAAGAAATAACAAATTACTCAGAAAATGGCCAGATTCTGTGTCTAGTAACAAGCTATTGCTAATATGGTCAACATTTCCTGAAGAATAGATGTGCAAAGTGACTAGTTTTTAAGGAAGGAAATCTAGACAAAAAACTGTAGCCATTACATGATGCAAGTACAGTACATGATTATAAATTCTCTCCATTCCTTCATACTTTTTTTCCCCCTAGAAACATGGGCTCAGAGATATTCTTTAGGCTTACATAAATGTAATCATTTCAATCAGACTAAATATGCAAGCAAGTCAGAAAGAACTGATAGACACGTCCTTCTTCACTCCTTCTCTCATCTTCATCTCCCACATTTCTAAAATTTTTACATACTTTAACATTCTGTTGCACATTTACAAATGATTCTTTTGATCTATAAACTTCATTAAATGACCAAGCATCACTCCAGCAATAAATGGGTCCTTCAAAGTATTCTGTGTTAATTTATTTGCAGACCTTCCAGTAAAGATATGTAGATTGCAAAGCAGAAGCAAGTACTGTTTTTCCCATGTTTTGATGATACTGGAAATTCAATTTTTTTATTTCAAAAATAATAATTTGCATATTTAATTATTTACTTCTATAAACCCAACTTTCAATGCCATTGTGCATACATCTGGAACCTGAGGCCTCTAAAGCATGCAGTTAATTGTTAATACTTCTCCCTTTAACACTTCTTCTGTTGAGTTATTTACTTGTTAGAAGATGAGGGTGATATGTATGTGTCTTTTGCATACCAAATAGCAACAGCAAAGTTGACTCTCTTTCTTCAAATACTTCCTGCTTTCCTGATGCTATGGATACTTGCTTCAACCTCTTTATTAACAGAGGCAGGTTTAATGACTTTTTAAATAAAGGAATATAAAGTGTCAGCAAAAGGCATTACAGAATCACTGATGTGTATGAGATACCTGCAAGAACATAGCTCAGTTTATAGTATATTTGATTGTAATTGGCTACTGAAACTTAAACTAGATAGAAATTGACAGGGTGACATGGTTTAACCCCAGCCAACAACTAAGCCCCACACAGTCACTCACTCAATTAACCCCGCCCCCACCCCCCACCCCCACCCCGCCCCTGACACTGCGAGGGAGGGGAGACAATTGGAAGAGTAAAAGTGAGAAAAATCGTGGGTTGAGATAAAGATGGTTCAATAAGTAAAGCTAAAGCTGCACATGGAAACAAAGCAAAACGAAAATTCATTCACTACTTCCCATTGGCAGGCAGGTTGGTGTTCAGCCATCTCCAGGAAAACAGGGCTCCATCACACGTAATTGTTACTTGGGAAGATAAATATCATAACTCTGAACATGTCCTCACTTCCTTCCTCTTTCCCCAGCTTTATATGTTGAGCATGATGTCATATGGTATGGAATATCCCTTTGGTCAGTTTGGGTCAGCTGTCCCAGCTGTTTTCCCTCCCAACATCTTGTGCATCCCCAGACTACTCACTGGTAGGGCAGGGTGAGAAGCAGAAAAGGCCTTGACTCTGTGTAAGCACTGCTGAGCAGTGACTAAAGCATGCCTGTGTTATCAACACTGTTTTCAGCACAAATCCAGAACAAAGCCCCATACTAGCTATTGTGAAGAAAATTAACTCTATCCCAGCAAAAAACAGCACACAGGGTCAGTATGAGGTTAGATATCTATATCAGAAATCTCTGTTTCATCAAGTAGACAACATTTCTGTAGGGGCCCAAGACACATAATAGATTTTTAATAATATCCCCAGGAAACTAGTTTTAACAGCATGATTTAAAACTCTTGGGAGGGAGTCTTTCCATTGGCACTATTGGGGTTTCAATCAATATGCTCACACTTCTACAGAGCCTTCGTAGACAACCTGGACATACTACTGATGAGTCACTACTCTAGATCGCTGGCACTGAGCCCAGGCAGTAACATTTGGCTCTAGAAACAAATTTACCTCAGGCTGGTGGATGTGTAGCTGTGGGGGTTTGACTCAGACTCCTACTTGAAAGATGACTCCTTCTTATCTCTTAACTGAGATTTAAAATTATTAAAATATGGTAGTTCTATGGTCTCAGTGCCCTTCATTAACTATGTAATAGCACATGATTCTAGCAACACTGAGATACTCCTCCTTGCATGTAACTCCTCCAACCAAACACCCACAGAGACTCTTCCATTGCTTCAGCGGTATATATTCAATGTTACGTTTTTCCACAGCATTCTCCTGGCCTCTCAAAAACCTTTCTCAAAGGCTTCTTTTTTATGCTGTACTTTGTTAAAGTAACTATGTGTTTCTGTTCCTCACCAACTGTGGCAACAACCCCACTTTCCCAGGGAAAGCTCTGACACTTGTAAAAAAGACGTTCCTTGGTGACCCCAGATGTGTTTCAAGTAGGTAGGTACAAGAAGGGAGGATCTTTCTAGGACTCTTAACTCTGTTTTGTTAGTCTACGCAGCTCTGTAGTGGAACTGGTTGCAGGCTGTATAAATAGCATCCCAATTATTCAATCTGTTTATTAGAAGCTTCTCAGTTCAGTCATGTTTGCTTCTTTTGTCTTCCATGCGTTTCACATGGATATTTGAGGTCTATCTGTGCATCACTTAAGTACCCAACCAAACATGTGAAGTAGGATCTTTCTGTGCAATAAAAAGTGTTCACTCTCCCATTTCCTATTTATTGCGCATTATTTGCCAACTATAAAATACTCACTAATGCAATTGGGAAGTAGAAACCTGGTCATGTGACTTAACTATTCACCCCCTGTGAGCAACAAGCAATACGTAAATAAAGCCAGCTATGTGTGGAGCGGCCGTATGCTGAAATTTACTGCTAGAAACTACTTGATAAGAGCTGCCACTAACAGGCACTTGCAGTTTGCTTCCCAAACAAACCGAGGGGTAGCATCTGCAGAATCAATACTTTTGACTAGTTTTTCTCATAGTATACCTATAATATATTCTATAGAAAGTTTCTTTATAAATCTCAAGAACGACTTAAAAAAAATCATAAAAATTTGGCATGCTGGTTTTTTGGTGTTTATTTTTTTTTCCAAAATAGTGCCTTCAACTAGTTTTCTTCACGGTTTTATCACTCTGAAAATGTGGGTCAAATTCCATGAAAATGTTTGCAACAATATTTTGAACAAAGAAGACCAAACATGGCGATACTTGCCGAAAAGGTTGTATAAATGTTAAGTCCTCCTAGAATGAGCAACACTCTGTGGGATTATAAATAAAGAGGTTGGTTTTGTTGTGTTCCAAACTATATGCAAAATAAAGGAATAAGAATGCAAACGATTTTATCATGGTTTGAAAAAAACCTATTTCTTTCTCGTGTTTGGAAACAGAACTGAAAGTAGTCCTTTGCTGCAAACATAAAAGAATCAAGTGTCTTTTCCATGAGTATGGATGAGAATCTGACCCTATATAAATCAATGACACTCTTGCAATTCACGTTAAGGGAGCCAGGATTTGACTCTCTGACCGTAAACTCATGAAAGGTTGTTACAAGTTTGTCATCTTATTGCTGCATGGTAAATTTTCTGTTTACCTGTAAAACAAAAATAAAAGTGGGTGGGGGCAGAAAGGAAAAAAATCCTTTTATTTTTAATCATTTTTTGGAAATAACTCTTTTTTCTCTCACTTTCTCTGAACAGAATGCCCTCTCCATTTAGTTTCATTTTTGGGTATGTTTTGAATGTGGGCAGGAATCACTTGTCTTGCAAATGACTTTCTGCACCACGGACCCTGTTTCCCTCCATATAGAAAGTGATGACACGGTAGCAAGTCCAAGAAAGAAATTGTCTTCTGTTTCCTGGCGCCAACACATGGAACTATCCCTACTTGATGTCATAATGTCCTAATCTTTCAGCAGTATATCAAGTTTCAGTTTTTACTAAGTCTTTGAACATCCGTTCTTCTCTACTTATGGCTGATGGTCACTTCAAATATGGGGTGATATTTGTCCCATGTGTTTGAAGGAATTGAACTTTTATGAAGATGCAAAGTGAAAGAATTTTCAAAAGGGTAAATGTAAAGTCTCATTGTACAAGCCTGCATGTTAGTTATTATTTTCATGAACCTTCATAAGATGTTTGGGTTTGGCAAAAATGTTCTTGTGAATTGAAGTAACAGTGGATACAAATAAGAACCTAAAATGTAACAAAATATATCTTAGGAATTTGTTTGAACCCACATAAAATATTTTTGTATGGCCAGTGTCTAGTGCTTGTTGCAATCTTCCCTTCTTAAACCAAAGGCCATGATTCTCCTTTCACTTATATCAGCACTAACTGACAATAATTACCTTAAAACGCATGGAGCTGCCCTAGTACAAAACCAGTGTAATTGACAGAGAAATCAAGCTCCGTAGATTTATCTTCATTCCTTGATGATAGAATTGCTTGATTTTCTTTTAATTTCTGATTCTGTTTTCAAAGCTACAAGAAAATGACCCAATGTGTTTCCTCAGACACCTAGATACAAGCTTCTTAAATTGATCTCCATTTTGGTATAAGCTTCAGAAGCTTTGCCTTCATTCAGTGGAGAATTCTCAATGAGGCTTTGGGAACATTTGTTATCTTCCTCAAGCAAATTAATTCCTTGGGAGATAAGTATCCAACATCTTAGATGGAATTAAAACTTTTTTCTAAGTGAATGGTTTTATTGTCTATTAAAGTCCTTCTATAAGTTTACTCAATAGAGACTTGCCTAGAGGCCACTGACACTTTACGTTTTGTGCAGGTGTTGATGCATTTTCTGGAATTCACAGGAAACTGCCGTAAATTTATAGAACTGTTTGTTCTGTGCACCCTAGTCACAGCCGTGTGTGTTCATGTCATAAGTAATTGGGTAGGCACAGGAGGTGTGTATAACATCTTTACTCCTTTTAACGAACAGTCCGTTTTCAAATCCTCTCCCGTTGTTTCCTCAGGAGGTGGCATGGAAGTTTCTGCTAGCACATCTAATTAAGTAAAGCAGAGATTAGCTAAGACCCCTCCAGCTCCCTGAAATTAAAGTACATTCCTCCTAGTGAAAAGACCACAAAAGTTTTTCTAGACTTGGTCATGACTACAATTTCTGAGTCCTAGAAACTTCCTGAATGCCTCTGGTCTGTGCATGTAAAGGCAAATTTTGCTGGACTGGTGTGAGATGTATAGTAAGGGTCAATCACTCAAATCACTGCTGTTGATACTATTTTCTCAAGTACTGCCAAAGAAGGGCTCTGCAGCACAGATTTTATGTGTATCCTAGATGGAGCCATCAGGTTCCAAACTGAGGCTATCGTACCTGCTCCACAACCTAGAGCTGCTCTGGGGGTCTGGGCAGTAGCATTCTTCCCTGGGAGGGTTTGTACCCGCTCACCACTGCCAGCGGCAGTTTGTCCATCAGAGATATGCTGCTGGGAGCTTCACTCCTCCAGCAGAACCTGCAGCTGGTTGAAGTATTTTCTTTTATGAGGGCTGACTTCTGGACCTAATAAATCACTGCTTGTGCTTCAGCATTTTAAAAACACCTGCTACCACAGAGGGATAAGGCAGTAGGTTGCAAAGCTCTGTTTAATGGTGTACTTTCAGCTTTACCATGAGGAGATAAATGAAAGCAAAGATGATACCTCACATGTGGAAACCACTTTCCTTTTCAGTAACTCAATGCTCAGATTTTTCACTCGCCATGGGAGGTTATACCTTTTGGATTTTAGCCAAAAGAAAGAAAAGGGCTAGCGCTTATTAGATACAATTGAGCACTATTTTAGTCTGGACACTCTGGAACAAGTGTTCTATAGTTGGTGGGGTTTTGTTGGTTTTTCTTTTTTTTTTTTTTTCTTTGTTTACTTCTGTGCGGTCCATGGGAGATGAGCAATAGGTATCTAAAGCAATCTAAAGCCATAGCTGTTCCAATGGGTGGGATCATTCCCAGGGTTCCTCAGGGCTTTCTGAACTGACTAATAAGATTGGCAGAGAGGACATTGCTGGCAGCTGGGGAACCATTGCTGTTAAGAATAGATTTTAATCTCTCTCCTTCACTCACCAGAGCTGCTACAATATCTGAAGTGTAAAGTAGTAGGTTTTTAGGAAGAGTGAATACAGTACAAATAAAATTAATCTAGAAAAATCTAGCGCATCTAGTGACATTTACAAATAGGGAGAGCAACTGGTTCATAAGAGTCAGTGTGAGTGTCCGACTACAGCTGCAACAACAACCCAGTCACTGCGTCTTCACTACTTCTTCCTTTCACCTTAAGGAGAAAGTTCCTACTGTTTGCACTGCTTTCCCATGGATGTTTTTCTTTTCTTATGAAATTCACAAGGGAACCTCAAACAAGGTCCAACCTCATAAATGTCTACTGGAAAGCCAGGAGCAATCCAGAACTAGGAAAACTATAGAAGACCTTAGGCCATAAAATACTATTAGAACTGTTAGAAACTACATTTACTATTAGAAGAAAAAAGAACCTATCCTTCCTCACGCAGACAACTGATGTTATAAATGTATGTGTACAGATATACAGATCCCACAATGATTTTGTCCAGGGATCCCTCAATGCATACATTTGCTCCTCTGAAACCATTATTAAATAAGCCTGTAATTATTTATCTAAATTTGATTTCAAATATAAACAATAATTGAGTCTTTAAATCTCATTTTTAATTTCTATTGAATTGTAGTCATATTTAATCTTGGAGTGTGAACTCTTTCTACAAAACAAATACAAGTGATGTTTTTATATTCAAACATGCTGAAATAAGAACAATAAACACTGTCTTTTTCATAGATCTATCTCATCATGGCAAAGACCCATCTTCTGAGGGTGATGTAATCACTGAATTATTTCTCAGCTGCTATTGTCACTGATAAGCTACCGAGAAATATAAATCTGAAAATATTAAATGAAAAAATTATTATCTGCTACATTAATCAACAAGAGCTGGTCTTGCAACCAGTTTGTAGAATCATAGAATACATTGGGCTGGAAGGGACCCCCAAAGGTCATCTAGTCCAACCTCCCTGCAGTGAGAAGGGACAGTTAAAACACCATACACACCTACGTGCAACTTCCACTGCGTTTTTCTGAAGGGTCATAATGGACAGTGTACTTTCACTTGAAGAGCCAAGGCACGAAAGGCAACCCTCACTCTTCCAATAAAGAATAATTCTGTATATTGGTTTTGTACATTGTCTGTCTTGAGACATTGAGATCTGCTCCTGCCATCTTAAAAAAAAAATAAACTCTTATAATCCATAGTATGAAAATACTGTTTCTTTCTCTTTTTCTTACATATCAGACTACATCAACTCTCTTCCCCAAGATACATCTTGCTACCTCAGCCTTACATACATGCTACCAGAGGAACCTTCTCAAACCCAAAATTTCTAGTGCTCAGAAAACACTCAAAATTTTGCTTGACTCTAGCATTAAGGTACAAAAAGCGCATCTTTTATGCCTCTGTTTTCCAATTGCTCATCCACAGCCCCCTGGAGATACTTCCGCTATTTCTAGGGAAGGCAGGAAGTATAGCTAAGAAAAACAAATCTATTCTCACTAGTCTTATACTTGCAGCTCCATTAGGAATTTTTTCAGGATATATAAAACACAAAAGTTTGACAGCTTCTGCTCCAGGGTCTTGCAGTCTAGACAATAGGCACCTCACAGTACATGGAAGGGGTACAAGTAACAAGGGAACTGAGGAAAAAAGGGTGCAACTGGAGGGAGTAGGATCCAGTAATTTCTCACATTAGAAATGGGCATCTCAGTGATCCTGTCAAAAGGATTGCATATTATCTCATGAAAAAACATGTGTGGCTTATACTGTCTTTTGAAAACAGTTAATTTCTAATAGTGTTAGAGCGTGCTGTGATGAAGTAGACTGTTGATTTTAGGTGGAGTTTTGTTGGGTTTTTTTTAAACAACTGATTCTGTACCATTTAACCACTTAATTAGTAGATTTCCCTGCCCCCTATGATGTAAGAACAAATACATAAATTCCTAGGAGTTTCAGGGTGGGGAGTGTTCTTTTCTTCATCCATAAGGGTTGATTTTTACTGGAACTGCAGATGTTGACAAGGATGGTGTTATTATTGTTGTTGTTGTTGTTGTTGTTGTTATTAATAACCTAAAAAGTAAACCATAATACTTCAGCAGAAAAATATCAGCGCAGGGAAGATGTTCCATATGCCAGTGTATAAATAGATCTGGCAGAGAACATAACAATAGCTCTGCTGCTGCTTGGTCAGAGCTGGGCTGATCCTGATAAAAACAATGGGTAATTGTTTCTTGCTGTCTTTCACTGTAGATGAGAGGGAGTCATTGTAACTGCGCTGCCTATTAAAGAGGATGTAACTCAGTGAGTAAACAGTAATTACACAACAGGAAGAACAGGCTAGGTAGGTTTGAGCATGTTCACAAGTAGGTTGTCACTGTTGGAAAGCAGTGGCATGTTCTGCCTCTGCTCCCCCAATACTTACATATAAGCACAGAGTGCTTTATCATTGCAAGTCGTCGCTGCCCTGTGCTGTGCTGTTAATCCCAGAATTACCACTTTCTATGAGCAATGTCTGTAGGAACCATATCCTTGCTCGGTTCATCAATAGTTGGATATTTCGATGTTGAATTGCCTTGCAGCTGCTGCCTGAAGGTTGCATGGTCTGCCTAGCAATGGTGAATCTTAATAAAAGGCAGCACACCTGCACTAGCAAGGGCAGGGAAAAAATAAAGTCGTTGGCACTGGCAACAGTTGAGTTGTTGACCATGGTCCCCAGAGCAAATATAATTCTGTGCTGTGCTATTCTGAGAGGCTGTGTGGCCTAAAGGCTTAAAATAAGGAGCAAATATCACTTATCTGGTTTTCCTGCCCTGCACAGGGAGACGCCAATACTAACTGCCCATTACTGAACTCATGCAGATAAATTAGTTCATATTAGCACAGTTCTTTGAAACCACGCTTGAGCCTCTTTATCCCAAAGCCTTACTGTTGAGCCTCTTTATCCCAAAAGCAAAAGGATCCTGGTCCTTCATAGACTCAGAGAGGTATGAGGAGCTCTAGACTAATGGTGCCATCAGAAACTTCCCTTGGCTAACCTGATTAATCAGAAAAGGCCTTGGATCCTGGATGATGGGTGCTCAAATAAAGGATGCACAGATAAAAATACCACTCATCAAAGAGGTCTTCGAAATTCACAGCATTGAGGGAAGAGGTAGAATAAATCTTGTAACAGAAAAAAATGCAATAAGTGTTCAGGCCACAAAAAATAGGTCAGATAAAAAACATCCCACTTCCATGTTCATCATACAGTATAAGAGAAGCTGAACCTGCTCTGTGACCTCAGAACCAAGGTAGTTCAAAAGCTGCCAGTTAGCTAGTCACTGTAAAAAATAAAGAGGGCAAACAGAGTTCACATTTAGCTTAAGCTAATGAGTATTATCTTTCTCCTGGAAACAAATTATATCAAAATAGCAACAGTTGTTGATCTTTTTTTTTCTTTTTTTTTTTTCTTTTTTTTTCTTTTTTTTTCTTTTCATGTGTTCTGTATTAATTAACTATGTCCTAAGAGTCATGAACAAAGACAATATATTTTCATCTTGTGGTAATGACTCTGATTACACCATGCAGGGGACCATGCAATGGGCAGTATTTGTACGATTTAGTGAAGACAAATATTTATCTTCCACAGAGCTGTTAGGGCTAAACAGATCATACGCTCATTACACAAATCACATCTGGGATCTGTTTCTTGATCTAGCACTTTACCTGTCACAGAATCAGGGTGCTAGGTCTGAGCTGTACGTTCTTACCTGTCAAAGCCTGGAGTACTAACACATATAATTTTTTTTTATGTCTGTCTGAGGATAGCTAATAATAAGAATTATAATACCTTTTCAGATCTTCACCCCTTCTTTTCACTCTTCCTACTTTTAATGGCCCAAGTCTACCATTTAGATCCAATGGAAGTACTGTGTGCAGAATATATTTTTTCTATTTTATTGAAGCACATGTTTGTTTGTGTGTGTTTTCAAGGTAGATTGTTTTGGGGACATAAATCTTTCTAGTCACTATTTGTTAGGGAGAAAGACCCTTCCTCTGTCCTTCTCCTGAAAGGCTGACTTCCTAGATTCACAAGTTGGTGTTTTGACACAGCTGTCTCAGAATAAAAAACTTTTTTTCAGTATTCTCATCTTTACAGTGCAGAAAAAAAAAAAAAACAAATTCTGAAACACTGGTAGGAGTCACCAAATGAAACTGGCATTCTCCAGCCAGCTCTAATTTCCACAGTAGGCTCACACACAGCTTCCTCAGTCCTTTGTGAATTCATCTAACTGTGACTCCCTAGGTAGCCATTATTCCATGAGCTGCCACTCACTGTTAGTGTGTCCTCAAATGGCTTCAGTGTTGTTTACCTTCAAAAATTTTGTCCAAGAAAAAGATAACCTGTAGTCCAGATTATTTTTCAATCAGAAATCCAAGCAGCACAGTCTAATAATAACCTTAGCTTTAACAGATTTTAAAATATTAGCAAGGATGTTCTATTAAAAACAACAGTAAACAAAAAGGAAAGAGTGACTCCAGCCACTTTCCTGTTCATGGTTACTTCTGCTGAAAAAAATCAGGTGTCTGACACAAAGTCTAGACAACTTGAGCCCGGGGTCTCAAATGCATAGGCAGACATCTAGAGCTCAGAAGTTCCTCACCGCATGGCTGGCTAGTGTTGTGGTTTAAGCCCAGCAAGGAACTGAGCACCACACAGTTGCTCACTCACTCCCCCCACCAGTGGGATGGGGGAGAGAATCAGAAGGATAAAAGTGTGAAAACTCGTGGGTTGAGATAAAGACAGTTTAATAAGTAAAAAAAATCCAAACCAAACCATTTTCTTTCCATGAAATTATGCCCAGTGAGGACCAGAAGTAGAAATCTCTATCAGAAAGGACCATTAGAGAATAACACAAAGTCTGGAAAATGTGCTGATCACTAGTACATTAATATAGGGAAGACTGGGCAAAAAGAAAAAGAAAAAGAAAACACAACTGTGGGCGACAAAACAAACAAATAAAGAACCAAACCAAACCACCATAGTTCACAGAAAAAAATGTGTGGAATTTTTCTGATGCTTTTTAATTTGATCTTAAAGAACAATCCAAACCACATTATCCATGTTTCTGGTTACTAGTACAGTGATTGAGCCTTAATTCGATGAAACACCAGTACAGAGATGTAATATCAATCATGTGCTTGAATCTAACCCAATTTCGCAAATATTTAGGCACACAAATTTTAACTTTGTGGAATCAGAAACATGAGTGGGAGAAACAAATAACTCATCCATTAAGTGAAATAGATACATGCCTGTTGCTGTTCTCTTATAAATTTGTGCTATAGCACCTTTTCCAAATATACCACATTACTGGAAAGACCTTAATTAGTAATGTCTCATAACACTCCTCTGAGGGAGATAATCACTATAGTGATTGCAGATCAGAAAAGGAGCCAAGACAGATTGCAGCCTATATTTTTGTTAAGTGTTTCAGTTTTTTAACAACTAACTTGAAATACCAAAGCCCTAATTCTCAGCGACTTCTCCTCTGCACAACAGCAAATACACACACATTAAACATTCAGCAGTCCAGCCAGAGCAGCCTTGTGTTTGGAGCACAAGTGCTGTATACCTGTACTTAAGGGAACTGTTTTGAAAACCAGTGCTTAAGTGATTCATTAAAGCAATAATCCTGGCTCCTCAGCTTGCTCTTTAGTCCCTGAGGTCCAGTTAGGAACATAGCATCCCTATTCAGGAAAGCAACCAAAGATCTATTAACCCTTAAACTAGTACTTTTATGCTGAACATTGAGCACTCACTTAGATGTTTTCATGAACTTATATTCTGATTACAACTTTGGGAATCATCATAGAAAATCCACAGGTGTTACCAAAGTTATCAATAGACACACACCCTAGGTTTGTCTTTCATATGGAAATAGGAATGAAAAAACCCTCTCGCTCACGATTTATGAAAGTAGCCTTTTACTTGGGTCAGTTGCTGTCCACAAATTCAGCTTTAATAGTAGATGCAATATTTCAAAAGATAATACACTGGGCTCAGCAGTTCAGGTAGTCAGGTATGGTTGTTCCCTGAAGAGACAAATCACGAGCAGAATATTAACAGTCTCAGTATTTTATTAAGTTTACACCAGGGAGTGACTTTTTCTAAGGGTTCTAAAAAAGTCTTTGACTTGAGTGTTCCAAGTGGCTCATAAGTAAATGTGTTAAATACTTCAACGTGTTTGTCATCAATGTTAAAAAAGATCTATCTATCTACTCTGGACGAAAAAACATACAGTCTTCTTTCCAGAAGACTTATACAAAGTTCTGCTGCATCATCTGTTGTCTCTACAAATGATGCAAGAAGGAATTGCTCTTAGCAAAGTCTATTCAGCTGTTGAAATGTGTGTCGTAGAGTGAGGAAGAGTACAAATTATAGTAATTTGGTATTGATAGTAGAAAAGATGGTTTGCTGAACAGACACTGTTCTGACCTAGCGGAAGTCCACACTGATAACCTGGAAGGTGAAAGAACGTATGAAAAGAAGTTGGTTTTAGCTATTTCTCATTCTAAATGTTCATACAGGAATCGGACACCAATAGATCCATATCTCAATTTCTGTGTAAGATTACTGCATGTTGTGATCTATAGTCTTGCTGGATCACCAAACAATGTTAAAAGTGTGCCTATAAGACACATTTCTGAAGTGCTCCAGAGCTTATTTGGTTTTCTGGCTGAGCTTGACCACATGTGATTCACTGTTCTTAATAATCATTGCAGCAGTGTAGAACTTCATCTGAGACCTTTCTCCGTCTGATTTAAAGGCTTATTAGAAAGGCTGCCTATACTTGATTTAAGAACAGCTTGAGCTACAAAGCTATTGTCACATCTCCTCAAGAGAGTCTGTTCCTTACCATGCAAAGAAATAAGCTACTGCACATGAATTTGAAAACAGGTAATTTTAAGATACACATATAAAAATACTGCTGGAGAATCCATATATTCTGTCTGCTGAGTCAAACTGCATCAGAAAATTTTATTGTTATTTTTATTAATATTATCATTATTAAATATATCCTATTGACAGGAAATAACCTAAAATAATTGAAGAAAACAAAGAACAGCTTCTTACTGTCATGTTTCATCGGTGTATTTCACCCTTTCTAGGAGGGAATAATGCATATTTTTCAACAAGGGACACAAGGAAATTGTCCAGGATGCTTAGGAATATACTTAAGTTCTTCCTGTGATGATAATGAAGATAAGTAAGGAAAAAATCATGGCAGGATTTTTAACTATTATGGAAAGATACTATTGACTACTGTTCAAAACTGCACAGAAGAAAAAAAAAGAGTATTTAAGAGGAAAAAAATGAGTTATGGAATATGTGACAATAACTGTGATTAATCTCATCTTGATTTGCAAATTGAAGGTTGAGAAACTGTAGGTATACAGCTGGTATAAGCCAGTACAACTTCATTGCGACTTCCAGAAATAGGAAGGAGGGGAAGTCTAAGCAACTCCATTTGGTGCATTTTTTTTGTCTTTCGGAGAATAAGTAAATAATAAAGGAATGATATAATAGAATAAAGGGAGTAAGAGTTAGAAATTAGCAATAAAAGGCTTTACAAATTAGTTCTGACAAAGGAACTCCACTAACAGTTCAGAAGAGTGCAGTGAATTGAGAAGGGGGTTTGTGCTGGACTGGAAGCAATAGAAAAAGTGAAGAAAGTTGAATATATTTAATAAGTTTGGTGACTGGACATAGCACAGCAAATGAAGATTAGTGTTAAATACAAAGCAGTAGATGCTGAAGAAGAAAAAAATATGCTGATGTATTTTACTGATTTTTTTCATTTAAACGTACCTGTGACACGGGTACAATTCCAGACAGATAAGTAAAGATGTGTTCAAAGTTCAGATAAGTAAATAAAGCAGAAGGATCTTAAGCAACAAAGTTTACACTAATTTATGAAATAATATTAAGCAATCATATTAGAACATTTTACAGACCATCTATCTAAATGGTTTCATCTAGAATAGTACCTACTATAAAATGACCTTGTCTCAAGAAAGGTGCTGTAGAGGGTGGTCAGAAAGGGAAAACGGATTGCCATGAAACACGAAGAAACCGAGATCCTTGGCTGAACAGAAAATGAAGAAAAAATTTGAGATCCTTACTCCTAGAGAGTAGGCGCATAGGAAAGAATATAGAAAAAGTAAATATCCACTAAAAATCCAATATGGAAATTCACTGTTCCAAGATAGGAAATTGCTGCTCTTGTCACTTCAGACAAAAAAAAAACACAATCAATCAACATGTTGGGGGCCATCTGTTAAGGTAAAAGGTATCAACTTCAAAACTCGTAAAAGAAAATACATTTTTCACAAACTTAATTGAACTTCAGAACACATAATTACACTGTAGTTCTCAAAGTCAAGGATGACCTTGAGCCTGAAAACTTCACAAGGTTCAAAGAAAAGGGTGTTTCTAGACATACCAGCAATATTCTAAGTTATAGTAGCTAGTGCTAAGACAAATAGTAGAAGAGACAACAAAAAACATGCAGGAGAATTTATGCAGCTGTAATTCTCCGTGATTAGGAAGAGACTTCTTGGAGGAGGCAGATTATCTCATGTCTAGGTGAGAAATTGCTTTGCTTTTTCTATAGAAATACCTGAATCTGGCCATTGTTGGAGAAAGGCTGCTAAACTGGCCAGTCTACAGATAGACATTTCTTTACTTTCCTCATGCTGTGAGTCTGAGATACACAAAAAACTTCAAAAAAAAATTCCAGCTGCGAAGGAGAGGAAGTAAAAAATGTGGAGACAACGAACATGGTACTCAGTTTAAAGAGTAGGGGTAACAAATAAAAGACGTGTTTCTACGGCCATATCTACAAAGGACAGTGGAGTGTAATGCAGAAACTACCAAGCTGACCATTAGAGAGCTGGCATGTCATGCAGTACACTATGACTTGAGAGATACCAGTTCAGGTACTGAAAACAGAGCAGTCACAACACGGAACTTCATCTGAGCCAGTAAGCCCTGCTCCACAGAAGAACTAATTAGAAAACATTTTGCCTAATTACAGAAGCACCTCTGTCTCTGATGGCTCAGGACTCCTGGCACTGTGTGGTGCAAAATCTCGGTGACTATGTCACCTGTTACCAGTGGGTAAAAGAGAAAGGATAAAACAGAGTGATTTTGTTCCTGAACAGGAGGAGTGATGTCTGCCCCGGTATGTGTGACAAATGGAACTACTTTCAGTCTGTTTTAAATGAGCAGCTCACTGGGCATTAAGAAGGTGCTATCCAGCATAGTTAATGGAAGGTTATTGTTAATGTTTGGTTTTAAGTGAACTTCTTGTTGTTGTTACTATTATCATTAGAATTCTCATCCAAGCTGAGGGTATGTGTGACCACCATGAAGAACAGGCAATGTTCTTCTCCCACAAGCATCACTGCTCCAGTAAGTGGCAATAGGCACAAAATACAACACTTTCAGGAGGAGAAAGACAGAGAAAAAAAAGTATCCCACAGGAAAATTATCACTGGGAACCTAGGAGGTGAGGGTTCCAATCCCCTGTCCGTCAAAGAAACTGTATTCATTTTCCTGTTTGGATCCTGATGGATCTGAGCTGCCTGTAGAACTAGCTTGCTAAAAAAAGACTTCAGAAACTCCTGTTTTAACAGTTGTTTCTGGATTTATGAGCTTTGGAGGGGCTTCAAACACCCATTCACTCCGTATGTATGTTTGGGTGAGTAGTATCTCACCCAAGTACTAGAGAGATTTTGTGCAAGCCCTGTGGCAGAATCAGAACTACAAAGGGAAAGGGCCTACAGAGTTATGCTGCAGGAGAGCTTCGTTCCTGGGCTTGAAGTGCTTAAAGAACAGCCAGAGCCTTTGACTTCATGCCCAGCAAAGATGAAATCTTGAGTCTGTTTGTAAAGTATATTTCCCAAAGAACTGCAACCCTCTTTAAATCTCTTCGCCA
Source organism: Leptosomus discolor (assembly GCF_034619465.1). NCBI lineage: Eukaryota > Metazoa > Chordata > Aves > Leptosomiformes > Leptosomidae > Leptosomus > Leptosomus discolor. The sequence continues at coordinate 154,343,024 of NC_141391.1, forward strand.
AACCAACAGTCCTTGGCACTCCTCTGGAGTCACTGGAGCTTTGCACATAAAACTGCCGAGGGTCTAGCTGCCCTGAGAAAAATTTGCATTTGAAATACCTCTTGGTATTTCCCCAGCTAATTAAAATAAAAAGAGTACATGGTCTACTTGACACCTGCCTTCATATGTCCACACACCATCCCTGTGTATAATACAGGGGAAGTGGGCGGGTTCCCAGTGACAGGCTCCCTGCAGAAAAGTTCTGCTGAACTTTTGCAATAGCACAGCTATTTACTTGCAGCCTGTACTGGAAGGAGCTATTCGTAGTCCTGAGCTGCTTCAGTGTATGTTAAGGGCTTCTCTGACACTTTTAAACGACACAGCGAAATTGTCCTCATTTCTAGCCACTGACTCCAGCTAATGGGTACATGCAATGCACAGAAGCAGCCTTCTCCAGCTTGCTGCAGGGAGTCATCTTCCAAGGAACATAGTGTTAAAAACAACAGATGGGACCTCAAAGAACATCACACCAGATGTGTGGCTGATTATTGGCTTGCATTTGCCTAAACAGCTGCAAACACACACACGAGCAAGAGCCATATGTGCAAAGATGTGTGTGTGCACACTAACAGACACACAGATACACAGATGCACAGATACATGGGCAAACAGACACACGGACACACAGATAAATAGACACACAGACACACTGGAACACGGACAAACAAACACAGGGGGCACATGGACACGCAGACGTGGACACATGGGCACACGGGCACAGGGGCACACGGAGACACAGAGACACGGGAACACAGACACACACACGGGCACATAGGCACAAGGACACACGGACACACACGGGCACAGGGACACACTGGAACACGGACACAAAGACACACGGGCAGGGGACACAGGGACATATGGGAACACGGACACACAGACACACGGGCACACGCGGGCACACACGGGCACACACGGGCACACGCGGGCACACACGGGCACAGGGACACACGGACGCATGGCCGGGGCGGGGCGGCCTCTCTCCAGGGTGCTGCAGGCGGCGTCCCCGCGCTCCTCCGGCGGCTCCCGCGGCTCTGCCCGTTGCAGAGAGATTTTCTCCTCCTCAGAGAAACTTCAGGCTATAAACCCCTGAGTTCCAGGTCAAGGAGTGTCTGTGCTTCTATGGTAAACATCAAATCAAACTCCACACACAGGCACACAGTTTAGAGAAGATTTCGTCTAACTCTTGGCCCTTTTAAGAGCCTTGTGCCACAGCCCCAAAACATACCCTGTTATAAGCACAATCGTACGACTGCTTGCCCCCTTGTTCATGTTTTTGAACTCCCATATGCCATAAGTTGAGGTCGTATATTTCCTTCTTTTTTCCTTTCTCCTGAAAGTCCCTTTTCTGTCTGTACTCAGAAATATGTTCGACAGCTTTGAACACATGCTATAGAGTCATTTTCAGCAGCTATCTTTCCAAGCCTGGACAAAGATGATGCTGGTTCTCAACAAACACATTTTGCAGATTGTTCCGAAACTGTTTGCAGATCTGTCCACTTGTATACTTACTCATTCACCTGGGACACTGCGACATTTGCAAAGAACAATTATTCCTACAAAAAAAAAAAAAAAAAAAAAAAAAAAAAAAAAAAAAGTGCAGATCTGCAATTTATAGGAAAACTACTTGCAAGTTTACATTAAAAAGTGTCCCCTCAGCTTTGCTGCGCCTAGAAGGATGCTCTTCCAGATACTGTGTTTATCCTTAATAAAACAATAGATTTGATTTTCCAGTTTGCCACCTAGCTGTTCTGCAAGAGAGGGCATCAGTCTGGCTTTGAAAATTAGACTCTGAGCCCCATCTAAACCTGCTGGGAATTTCCATTTCATCAGTGTGGTCTGCTTTGAATAATTCCTGATATGTCACATTTTGAGACTCAAAGGGGACACAAAAACACCGCCGGTGCGCAGGGAAAAAGCAAAAGAACAGCTTGGTGATTTGCTGTTAATAAGGCACTGCTTAATGTTGCTGATGGGTGAAAGCAACACACCTGCTTGCTAGCTGTGCTGGAGGACTTAAAGATTTCAACTGGGAAGAAGAAACTGAGACGTGCTTATTTCCCTAGCACGAGCGAGATCCAAGCTGCAATGTGTCAATGTTTCAGTGTCTTCCTCTGGCAGATCTAACTGTGCTTTATAATGCTCCTATGGATGCACTGCTCTGGACACAGCTAAGTGATTACATGCCCTTTTCTGTTAAAGGTTTGACCATCAGTTTATCCAACTCATTTAATTTCCGTTAGTAAGTGCCTATTAGCAATTTATTTGCATGGAGTCTGGCTCGCCGTTGCCTCAGTGTGGATTTGTTCCTTCCTTTCTTCTTGCTTTCTGCGGCCCACACCATCAGGATGATTTACTGTTCCGTTGTCCCATTCTCACCAGCATTTTCCTGTCATCTGCCAAATGCCAGCCTCCCCTCTGTGCAAAACCATTAAAAGCATCTGTCCATTCCAATACTGGGGGTAAACGAGCATGGAAGCCCCAGAGAGGGCTAAATAGCAGCAAAGAGGCTTGACGGGTGGTGGTGAGCACAGCCCGCAGCAGGGGTGCTACAGCTGGGGGCTGAGAGCAGCAGTCTGTGGCCTGTGCTGGTCCCTGCTGGGAGTGAGGTGACCAGCTTAGCTGGGTGAGTGTGACTGCCTCCCCACCTTGCTTTGCACCTTGTTTGAAAGCCCTGCACTGCTTGGCTCAAGTGTCAATTTACAGGGTCTCTTCTTCCACAGAGAGATTAAGCCTTCTCCTTGCTCTTCCCAGTCCCATTGGCCTAAAACTGGCAGCAAAGCCTCCAAGGGAGGACACGCTCTGAATAAACATGACTCTCAGAGCCACTTCTTTCCCTTGGGAGGTGATGCGTCTGCTTCCAGCAGGGACTGGGGAGGAAACCAGACCTCTGAAGGGAAATGAAGCGTTTTGGTATACAGAGGGGCTGACTGTCTCCTGGGCTTGCTTTCTCAGTCCCCTGAGTAAGCCATCTGCTGGCTGGGAAGCTAGTCACTGAAGCCATGGCAAATAGGTTGGGAAGCAGCCGAGCCATCAGGACCACCTCTGCAGGGCATCTGCACATCTAAGGGTGCACCCTCCCTCCTTCCCTCCTCCTAGGAAACTTGGCAAGTTGGAAACAACAAGTGAGGAGAGCTGGGCTGCTTTCTTTGGCCATCCTTATCCACCTGGGCATAGAAAGAAGCTAACAGAAGGGAAGTTCTCATCTGCCCTGGCTCCGGGTGGACATGAGTGCCTCTGGGAGTGAGAGGGAAGCCAGCAGTTTCGCCTGGGGTCTCCCCTTTTCTCATACCCCCTCTAACCCCAGCCCTGTTGCAAGAGGATGAAGCAGGCGTGGAGGGGTCCTGAGGGGGGAGTAAGTGTCGTGGGACTGTGGGGACATCCCACCCAGGGCACTTTGCCCTCGGCCCCTCTGTAGCCTCCCTCGCCCTTGAGAGGACCTTGAGGCTCTGCAGATACCTCTGTGGCCCCCGTGTGCGGGCTGAACCAGGGAGAGACAGCACCCCCCTGAGTATAACAGAAAAGATCACCTTGGAAGTGGTCCCCGGGGACACCCCTCCTCCCTCTCCACCCCTCCCTCACCCGAGCTATAAAATCCTCGGGACAGGGAGCTTCTTCTGCCGGAGCGCGCCCCAACAAGGCAGCTCCACGCTCGGGGGAAGGAGCCGTTGGGGAGACATGTAGCTAAAGGCAGGGACACGGCCTGCAGCAAAGTCTCACTCGAGATCGTTCGGCATCACTGGATACGGATGTGATTTCTTTTGGAAATCTCCTCGCTGAAAAAGTTGCTATCTTTGCCTCCCTTCTCCGGGAGCGCTTCTTGGTCCCTCCGGGAAAGGGGAAGATCATCATTAGCAAATACTCACTTCCTCATGCCCTTCTTTTTTTTTTTTTTTTTTTTGGTCTGCAAGCGAAGGGCTGAGCGCTTTGTTGTGTGGTTTTACGACAGATTTATCCCCACAAGCTGTTTAGCACACTGTATAATGATTCGGCTCCCCCGTCCTCCCTCCTCTTGCATGAGCAGGGGCCGGGAGGGGGAACATTTTAAATGTATTAGACTCAGGAGCAGCATTTTTTTTTTCCCTCGGAGGTGTGTCTAACACATAGTGCTCTAAAGAGAGGAGCCGGTAACAAGAAATGCTCTGTCAAACTTAAAAGTCGCTGCTTACCACGGAGTCACCGGGTGCCATCAAGCCGTATCTGCTGAGGTTGATTTAGAGCGGGGCTCCGCGGGCTCAGGAAGGCAGCGCTGCTCACACGCGTTTCGGTGGGGTGGAATCTCTGCTCTCCTCGGGCGGGCTGCAGACAAGGCGAGGTGAAGGTGGGGGACTCCCATGGCAGGGCTTTCAACACCGGCCTTTCATTTCCATGGGAGATCACAGCGGGGGGGGGGGGGGGGAAGGGCGGGGGGGGGATGCGTGGGAGGAGAGGAGAGGAGATGCTCCCTGGCTTGGATGAGGTTTGCACGGCGGAGTATGCCCCTCCAGAGCTCCCCGCTCTGCAGCCGTGAGACCACACGGAGCCGAGCAGCGTGGCACTGGGGAGCCCCCTGCAGCTGGGTAGAGCCGCGCCGAGCCCCAGCCCGGAGGTGCCTCCTGCCTTCGCTCCCACCGTGGGAAGCAGGGAGTTGCTGGAAGCCGGCCCTGCCCCTAGACCTCTGCCCCTCTCCTGAGCTGGAGGAAGGGAGAATCCCGAAGACCCCTGGGTGCTGCCAAGGTCGCCCCGGGGCAGGGCCGCCACGTTCTCCCTGCTCCTCGCTTTGGGAAGAGCTGACTCGTGGTCGCGGTGGCTGAACACGAATTAAATCTCCTTCCGTTGATTTCCATCAACGGGCACAATCAAACACTCGCGACGTCGCTGGGACAGAAAAAAAAAAAAAAAAAAACCAAACAAAAAACAATAATATTACTAAGAGGAAGAGGAGGCGGGCATTGTCCCTTTTGAGGCTGCTGATCATCTTGATTAATGAGTGCTAAAATATGCTTATTTTAACATAAACATAAAATATGTTTAAAAGCGCCAAGGTCTCGGAGGCAGCCCGTGGGAGGTGCAGCGGTGGCCGGGGCTGAGGCTGGGGTTCCGTCTCGCAAAGGACGGGGCAGCCGGGCTGTGGGGGTGGCTGTCCCCTGCCCCGGCGTGGCTGCGCCTGCAGCGGAGCAGCCCCACAGGGCCACAGACTGTTCATGGCTTGCCTCCAACCTCCCACTGCCAAATCTCATCTGAGTTGCCGGCTAGCTGTCTCCTATCCCTGCTGTGAAGTCCAAGCAAAATTTTTTGGGGAGGGTTAAGAAACCAAGGGACAGACATCAGGCCCCAGCTGCCTTGATGCCCCTGAAGAGGTACAAGTGATTCAGCCCTCAAACCCTGTGAAAGTGCTTTCAGGTGGAGAAACACAGAGTTGTGTAACACTGAAGCATGAGTACCCGCAAGATTCAGAGCTCCCCATTTCCAAATTAATCCTGCCACCCAAGGCAGGGGAAATATCCACCACAGGGCTGAGCAGAGTATTTCCAGAGTCCTGCTACCCTGAAAGCAAATCACCTTCTTAAGGGTAAATTCACCCCCAGGATCCTTCCAGAAGCAATAGCTAAATGTATTGGAGAAGTGTAGGCAGCTCCTCTGCCTGGGGCAAGCCCAGGCCAAGAAACACTTTCTGCAAAGTGAAGTGGTTTTTGAAGTGGAGAGGAGGGGAGTGGCTGGAGTGTGGCTCCGTGGGCCCTTCAAAGAAGAGAGACGGGGCAGAGGAGGCAGGGCAGGCAGCAGCCAGAAGTCAGGGTGACCTTCATAAGGTGCACCTCTCTCTTTTTTGCTTATCACTTCACCCCTGTTGCTCTTCGGACAACAGATGAAATGAGTTCCCCTTTCCTGCTTCCAACCCCAACAGCCCTTGTTCCCAAGGGAAAAAGCATCATTCCAGATCAGAAATCAATTCCAGTCCAGGAGAGAGGCAAAGATAAACAAAGCAAACCTAAAGATGTTTATATCTAGATTGTTCTCGTCGAAATGGCAAGTTCCCTTAAGCAAAGTAAACACTTCTCAGCCTGGTGACTATTAATTAAAGGGGAATACTCTGCACCCAAGGAGAATGAACTCTTGTTCACAAAATGTATCTGTTTCCCCTAATTCGTTTGTCATTGTACTGGGGAAGCAGATTTCCATGAATATTTCATCGCAATAATCAGTTTAAAAAACTAAACTGGATTTCGTGTAATAACATTTTTCCACAGTGCACGGAGACTCCAATGACTGCAATAATCTAAAAGCAACATTTCTTTCTCTCTTTCTCTTCCCATACATCTCTTCAGATTTACAGCTATCAGGGAACAGCGGAAAAAAAAAAAAAAAAAAAAATGAAAAAGCAACCAGAAATAAAGAGGAGAGCGTTGAGGGGAAAGATTGGGAAGAGGTAATTGAAAAAAAAAAAAAATCGGTTCTGATGTGCAAATTGTAGATAAAGACTTCTGATGAGGAAGAGGGGAGGGTCTGATGAGGAAAAGGGAAGACTGTGTTGAGAGATAACAAGAAGCAGTAATTTCTATTCAGCAAAGCCACCAAATCAGAGAGCAGTACTGATCTTATTGGAGGAGAGCCTTCAACAGCAACTAATCCTGTCATATTGAAAGAAAATTGTAAATGTTCTCTGCAGAAATTGCCTGCCCATTGCAGCTAATCGAGCCCACTTCGCGCTCACGCCCACCCCCACCCCACACATCACACGCACCCCCGCAGGCGGGCAGCAAGAGGACCCGCAGCACCCCAGCAAGGACATTCACCCGAGCTGCTCAGCTAGGCGCCCCGTTTCGCTCCCTCGCCACCACCCCCGCGAAGGTGGCAGCTTGCCCTCATTTCCTCAGAAGCGCTGGCAGAAGTATGAGTTATTACTAGCTCACTTACGGGTCCCAGCTTCCGCTGTTTTTAATTTCTCCAGTTTTGTCTAAACCTAAACCAGGTTTGATAGCACTATTGCTCTAAATTTTTTTCCCTTTTTCTTTTTCTTTTTCTTTTTTTTTTTTTAATGCTCAACTTAGCTGAACTGAAGCAGAGACTCCCAGGGGCCAGAGCTACAGAGGGTGTGCGTGTATATGTGTGTGCCTGGGCGTGTGGGAGGGAGAGAGCGAGCGAGGGAGAGACAAAAACTCCATCAACCCGGACAATGCCACCTCTCGTTTAAAGCTTCCAAACTGTTATTCTTTCCCCCCATTATCACGGTACCAAGTAATCTGTCTTTCCCCCACCCCAGTCCCCCTCCCTCCTCTTGGAAGATATGGAAGAGAAAGATAAAGCAGCTGCCCCTGGGCTCTGAAGCGCGCAGCCCGCATGCCTCTGCCACCAGAGCCCGGGCGACTCCGCAGCCGCCGCTCGCAACGAGCCGCTTGCAGCGGGATGGGATGCAAGTTCTGGTAACTGGATCACAGGTAGGAAAGCTTTGGCTTTTACTAGCGTTTCCTCTCTTCTTATTTTTTTTTCCATTTCCTTTTTCTTTCTTTCTATTTTTTTAATCTTCTTTCCTCCCCCCCCCCCCCTCCTCTTTTTTTCTTTCTCGTCCTCTACCCTCCTCCCCTTCTTCGCCGCACCTAGGATTTCATCCGGTGCTGTCATAGGAAAACACCCGCCAAGAAAATAATGTCCAAGAAACGAGCTTACGTTTCGCTTCCTGGCAGAAGGAGCAGAACAAAACCTAGGGAAACTTTTGCCTAAAGGGTCCATAGCGGTTGCGGGTCACCGGGGAAAGGCAGCGAGAGGAGGGAAGGCAAAGCGATTGCCCCCAGCACGGAGCCTTTCTCTGCTGAGTTACAGTTGTGGTATTAATCCCAGAACCTATTCTAGCATGGTACAGCAGGGAAGGAGAGACGCAGTAGCCTGATTTAGAGAAATCCTCACATTTTCCAAGCACTGTCCACAGGTTTTTTTTTTTATATAAATACTGCATTCCGACACAGGGACATCTCCCGGACTACCCTTCCCAAATCCCGCTATGACATGTTTGTTGACGACTCCTGCAAGATGTCACTGGGAACCGGGAGCGGAGCCGTCCCCGGGGAGCAGAGCCTGCCCGCGGAGAGAGCTGGCTGGCGGGTGGGAGGGCAGAAACGGGGCAGGGAGTATCCCTGCCCTGCCGGGGACCATGCAGGGATGTGGGGTATAAAAGGAGGAGGCTTCCACTGTGTCACTGCGGTCCCTCGCCCCCCCAGCATCCCTCCTGGGCAGCGTGCGCCTGCCCCGGGTCAGTGCCCATCTCCGCTGCCTCAGGTCTCAGGTCCTGCCCCGGGGAGGGGGAGCGCGGGCGTGGGGAGCCGCCGGAGGCGGGGAAGGTACGGGGTTTCCCCGGCTCGTTTCCGAACCCAGTCCCCTTGCTCGGTGTCCCTGGGGTCCTGTCCTCGGTGCGGCCAGGGAGCCGGGTGCGGAGGGGGAGGATGCTCCAGGGCAGGGGCCGGCTCGCCCCGCTCCCCCGACCCCCAGCAGGGCTGTGCCGATCCTGGCCGTGCCTCCGAGCTCCTTTTCCTTTCGCCAGTGCCGCCGCCACGGCGTGCTTGTGGCCAGAAGGAGCGAGCTGATGCCTTGAGAGGGAGCTCAGGTCAAGCTTGGGGGGAAAAAAACCTGCCTCCCCAGAAACAGCTCTGGGGCACAGAGGTCCTGGTGCTCCCCCAGAGTCCAGCCATTTCGGAGGCTCTGGAGTGACAAAGTGCTTTCCGGGCCACTTCTTGGGCAAAACTCGAGTCCGGCCATCTCTCCGGCTTAGGGCCACTCTTCGCTTGCCGCCTTCCCACCGCTCCGCACCCCCCGCCGCCCTCGGCGGCTCCCCCGCGGCTGTCCAAGAGGCAGGGTGGCGTCCCGCTGGGGGAGCCGGCAGGCTGGAAGCGGCAAGGCTGGCTTCTCCCCTTCGCCTGTCTCCCCTCAAGGCAGCTGGGCCGGAGGGCCCTGCCCCAGCCGGCGACGTGCTCCCGGAGGGCGGCTTTGCCTCCACGGCGCGGCCCTCTGCCAGCTCCGAGGGGAGGCTGCCAGGGCTTGTAGCTCCTTCCCGCGGGCCTAGGGGTGAATCTTTACTCCTTCACTGGGGAAAAATCAAGGGATTCTTCCTCCCTCCCCCTTAAGTTTGCTTTGTGCTACTATTTTCTTGTGCTAAAGTTCCTTTAGGGCAATGACAGGTAGCTCTTTTTTTCACCTGGAAGAGGACACTGGGAAGGGGGTAATTCCTGTTGCAAATCTAGCCAGAATAACATCTCTCCCCATTTTTATGTGTCAACCAGTGTGTTCGCACACATTGGCTTGTCCCTCTTCCTTAAGGAAGGTCTTCCCTTTGCAGTAGGGAAAAAGGCAAGGGGAAAAAAGGAAGGACCAACGTCTGCTTGACAGCCTGTTCTTGCAGTTTGAGGTGGGGGACACAACCCCACAAAAAACACAAAACCAAACAAAATTAAAATACTGATGATGAGGAAGGTTAATACAGGAGAAAAGAAGTATGCAGGCTGTCTGCTTTCATGGTAGTGCATTGCCTGCAATCACAGCCCCTGTCTAAATACACACCAGCCTTGATCGTATGGTTTATGACACTAGCTGCTCTAGATGAGTCATCTATAAAGCACGTTAAGCTACATAGAGTATGCTCCCTCTCTCCTTTAGGCTCTTTTTGATTATAACTTTGGTCGAACTTCCCCTCTGGTGGACCCCTGGACTGAAAAAGCAGCCCTCTTTACTTTTGCATCAGGAGGGCAAGAAGGGCAATGGGTTCGCTGACTTGGCTAGCATGTGCCCCACTGAGCTGTCCTCTGCCCCCGCCTGCAGCTCTCTGTGATTTCTGCATTGCAGTCCACTCGGGAAAAGAACTCAGTACATGGGAAGGGGGGTCTAGGATATTCCCAAATTGCTTTGGATGGAGGTAAAAATAATAAAAAGGAGAGGTCGTGCTCTTCTCCGAACAAAACCCAAGATTTTAAGTCATATCCTCTACCCAAAATGTTGTAACTCTGCATCTGGGCAGAGCTTGGGAAGATCTGGACCATGCGTGATGAGGAGTGCCTAAGGAAGTGGAAGGGGTACCAGATGTGCAGTGCTGTGCTATCGTGCAGTAGGGAGACCAAGACACAGAAAGAGGGAAACTGAGGTGATCACTGAAAAATAGCGTCTGTGAACAAAAGCACAATTTTTTGCCTGCAGGTTTAGTCCCCACTGTCATTTTGGTTGTCACCTCTGGGCTGACTCCCTGTATGCGTTTCATGGTTCTCAGTTGCTCTAAGTGCTTTCAGCCCACTGTGTGTCTAATTCAATAGTCTTTTGAGGACATCTACTGTGACACCTTCCACTGTCATTGATACAGTCCCAGGCAGTTACCCTGCCCCACTTCACTCCTGTAACCCACTCACCCATTCACCCAGACTTTCTCTTTTCCACTTATATCGTGACCTACATGCAAAAGACTTATTTTCTGGTCCCGTTTCCATAGCAATGGAGCATGGGAAAGACAGACAAACCAGTAATAATGAAGAAGATTCCCTTTCTGTGAAATCAAGACCTTTTTGAAAGTTGAGTTCAATTTAAGGGGAAGTAGGGGTCTGTGGAGAGTTGGATGAGTTGGATTTCCAGCCCAAAGCCCAGATCTCCGCGCCCTCTAGTGTCAGAGGCAGGCGAGGGTGAGCAACCCCTGGCACAGAGGAAGCAAACCTTGATAGTGAGTTACAGGGGAGGGAAAGAAACAAGTGGTATGAGATAAGGCCATTCCTCCTAGTGTCTGTTTCCAACCAGCAATTCCCTCTTGTAAATGCCAAATTGCAAAAAAAGGCAGGTGGCTTTCAGCTGATCCTGGTTCAGTCACCCAAGGGTTAACACTGCAGGTCCTGTGGGGTGGGTTAAACTATGGAGGAATAGGTAGGAAGAAATTAGAGCTGGGAAGCTCAGTCTATATCTTACCATTTATTCACAAAGTTTGGATCTCTCTGGCTTTGAGCTTCCCAGCTTGCAGCAACTTGCAGCTAATGATCACAGATTTGAAGGCACAGAAGATGATTACTCACTTGTGAAAATGCTGCCCTGACTTTCTGTGGGGTCTTTGGGTGGGTGGATGGGTGGACAACAGTAATCAGGCTAAGGAAAGCTGAAGGGGCTTAGATCCAGCTCCCATAAATGACAGGGATAACTTTTTCACAAATGCTTGTAGCCTTAAATCTTAAAAAGCTTAAATTGTATAGTAGCATTTCAAGCCCTGTTAAACCTGAGCCTGGATTCCCATCTCTAAGAACCAGCCTACACAAAGGACCAAGCACTGAGAACTGCTGTAACTAAATGTGACAATTACAACACTCCCCACACACCACCCTACCCACCTTTTCCAGTTCCTGTATTTTGGCAAAGATGGCTTTCAGTTTTGTCAGGGTCTCCACAGATCCTGGGTCAGAGCCGCCCACATGATGCAGAGATACCTACTTGCTTGTCCTCATCCCATCACCTGAATGCTAACCGCCTGTGCCTAGCAGATTGCATTCCCTAGCCGTCCATACCAAGTTGAGTAGGGATCTCGTGCTGACTTACCCCACTGCCTTCCTACATCTCCCTGATGCAAGTGGGCAGAATTAAGAGGTGAAACCACCCATGGAGTTCTATTAAAAGGCTACTTTCCTTTCCCATGGGCCCTGAGCTTGTTTCTGTGTAAAAATGCTTTAGGCTGTGGAGCTGCCTGTCATTTTGGACTGTCTGTCCTACCTTTAAAGCTGTATCATTACCCTATATCTAACGCTGTCTATCCCCTGTAGAGAGAGGCACATATTGTCAGATGTTCCAGAGACATCTCTCATATAACATGATTATAAGTCCCAAGAGGATGGGACAGGGTGAAGTGAGTTTCATCTCATTTCCATCAAGTAATTCCTAAAGAATGCTTGCCAGTGAGAGTAAGATACACAATGGGATTTCAGTAGTCCGTATGCTTCATGTATTCATTTTTAAGAATATGATAAGGATAAAATGAAACAGATCACCATTTAGGGCCAGCTACTTTGCTGAGAGCCTTCTACATGTTTTCTTTTCGACGAGATGATCTTCTGATTCCTGTCTTTCCAGTATCTCTTTCGACTCTGTGGGCTAGATTCTGATCTTAATTACATTCTTTCAAATCAGGGGTGACTCCACAGACTTTAATTACTTCTGGTTTATTCTAGTGCAATTGAGTTCAGAATTTGACTTTCACAGAAACATAGTAACCGCTGTAATTAGGATATGCCAGTGTTTTGACAACTGTTCATGGAACAGCTCTGTTTCATCAGCCTCTGCTGAGAGGGAAATTTAATGTGATAATGGGCATTGGGAATAGTATGGGGCATCTCTGACAGTGATGACAATAAAGATGTCTAAATGTGGCCACAACACAAATAGGTGAGAAATTATGTAAACCAGCATCTCCCAGGTTTTTCCTGAGGCTCTTAGAAAAGCTTTGAGTAAACTGTGGGCAGGTGTGGTTTGGTTTTGCTGTTGTGTTTTTTTTTTTTCTTTTCTTTTTTTTTTTTGAGAAAGAGGTGGAATGGGACAAAAAAAATATCTTCCTTCTGAATCCTTGTGAAAATTGGTGTTGGAAACCAAAGAGATAAAATAAACCTAGCCATTAAAAAAAATTCTCTTGCTTAGTAATTTCTCCAGGTCAGGATTTTCAGGTAGACTGAATATGTAAAGCTCTCTTGATAGGATGATCTGCAAACTCTGAGGATGAGACTCTTCATTTCTATAATCCATTCCAGCATATGAGAAATAAAAAATAGCAAAACCTGTCCATGGGAAACAATAAGTTTCTGGTACAGCCAACAGCATTTTCATAGATTCCTGATAAATTTTTTCTCGGCTTTGCAATGAATTACTGATGTCTATTTTATACTCATCTATCTCATATTTAGTCAATTAGAAAACAGAGTGGTCATATATTGAAAATGATTCACAAATTTATTCATGAATACTGGCAACAAGTTCATTCCACTGCGATTTCTGAGGTCCTTTAATGTAAGCCAGTGACCAATGATTTATTCATTAAAATATTCATACATCTCAAAAGTTTCATGAACGTTAGCATGAATAATTAATGCAATTTTTGTTATTTGTAATCATTAGTCATTATTTTCCTATTCAAAAATACGTCAGTCATCTGGTAAAAGAACATTAGAACATAATAATTGTAACATTGGATCAGGCAGGTGTTTTATCTTGTCCAGTATAGTGTCTCTATCAACGTCCCTCACCACATGCTTCAGAGGCAGGTGCAGGAAATGCTGCCCTAGATGTTGCCCTCAAGTAAAATGTTTTAATACCCACTAGCTTGTGCTTGATTACTTTCCAAATGAAAACAGATACCCACCTTTCTCACCAAATGGAAACATCTAGTAGTTCTAGACAAACTGCAGATACACTTACTGGCCAGATAAGCAGCTAATCTGGTTTTGCCTTTCAGTAAGTTCACTACCTTAGTGATAGCACGTAGAGGTGAGTTCAAGTCAGTTAATTACATATTTTCTTGAGAAAACCACACTCCAAGCAATTTTTGATCTATTTAAAGTAGTTGTCTTTCAATGTTATTTCTACCTCTCTGTTATATGACGTGAAAAGGCCAACAGGAGCACCCAGTCCATTGTACAGGTGCCATTCATTTACCTAACCATGAACCCTCTTGTTCTTTTCTTCTCTCAGTCCCAGGGCTCCCAGTCACTTTGCATGTCTCAAAAACTACTAATTCTTCTGTCTCCTTTTTTGGTGATGGATTGACCAATGTGAACAGTATTTTCCAGATGAGGACTATTGGCTGACACAATAAAACTTTTTTTCATTTTAACACCTTTTACTCCTTCTAGACACTAATGGAACTTTTGTTTGGTTTGTTGGGTTTGGGGGTTTTGTTAACCGCTGCTGTAATTGAGCAGAATTTGCAACTGGATTGTCCACAGTGATGTCAATACCCTTCCTTGAGTGGTCACAGCTGGTTCAGAGTCCAGGACCGTTTCTATGTGTTTCACTCCACCTGTGATCTGCATCGGCCAACACTTATTTCCATTTGCAATCCAAATGCTACTTTCACCCAACCTAATCAGCATATTCTGAAATACTTCAATCCTTATTCACTTTCTCTAACAGTAATAATTTCAGTAAAGCAGTTTTACGTGATATAGAATCTTGGACAACCCAACTGTTAATCTTTTGCAGTGAAAAATGATCATTCCTATGTAATTCCTACTTTCTCGTTCTTAAACCGTTTCCAACTGGTAGAAATAAGCCACTTATTCTATGATGACTTAAATTCTTCGAATAAAATTTGTCGAAGAATTTAAGAAGAAACATAAATACCTATATATATACAATTATCATGTATGTATACAATTATCATGTTTTTCTGTTAACATGTCTGTTAGCCTCATGCTTCAAAGAACATATAGAAGAGACAACATTTCTTTGAAAGAAATTATGGTTTTATTTTTTTCTCTCCTGTATGTAAATCTAGTTTTTATTAGTTTCAATCAATTTAACTGGAAGTGAAATAAGATTTTTCAGTATGTGATACCTGAGACCAATCCAGTTCCTGTTCTAAAGATAGGTATGCTAGCTGCTACCCTCCAGTCCTTCTGTAGCGTATCTGACTTCAGCGACAGCTTGTGTATTTTTGCTATCAGCACAGCCACTTCATTTTCAAATGCTTTCCAAAACCTTGCATATATAACCGTGAGGTCCTTGTGACATGCTGCTATTTAGTTTATCAGTTTGTTCCAGTGTTTCCCCTTTCAACGTTTCACTTTCTGACAGCTCGTGTCCTTTCTTGTCTTGAGAAAATAGGTCTAGAGTGGACATTGTCACAGCATTATTTGCAGGGAAGATTTACCCAAATGAGTCATTCAGAATTTCTGAAAAGTTCTTTTGCTCATTAATTATTCCCGTTACTCCCTGGATATCCAGCAAATCCCATTGGTTCCTCTTAAACCGGGTGAACTGAAGACCTTTCAGAAATGTCCTGCAGTTCCCCCCTCTGCACACCCCCCCCAGCTCTTGTCAGTTAACGCATCCTTGGCCCTCTTCATTTACGGCTGACATTTTGTTTGTGTTTTATTATAATTTTCCTCCCTTAGGCAGGGGCTTCACCAGAGCTGAAGTGTCATTTCCTGAAAGCTCGTTGCTTGGCTCAAACAACCTCTTGGACCTTAACATTTCACAATACCTTTTTTTTTTTTTTCCTATCTTGCCTTTCAGTCTGCTTTCTGCATGACTTCACTGAACCAGAAACTGTCCATTAATATACCTGTTGTTTTGAATCTATGGATTTTACTTTCTTTTTCTTTCATTCTTTGCTCCCCCCCGCCTCCGTTTTCTTTCTACCTCCAGTACTTTTTAAGCAGTTCACTAATTATTATCTGTTTTAACCTCACGTTCTTAATAAGTTCATTGCTACTCAGTGGCTTGACTGTATAATTTCTTCAGCTACTTAAGACTGACTCAAGAACACATACTGTTATGTTCCCCAGTTGTTCTAGAAATCACCTAGAAATTGGTGGGTTTAATCCATTTGTATCAGTTGACCTACCGATGTACAGGTGGATGAAGTCACCCATGATTACCATTTTATTAGACTTAGATACCTCCTTGATCTCTCTCCATATAACCCATTGAATATCCCAGATGTTTCTTGGACTAAGTGTGCTAAACTTTTGTGCAAGCATCAGGTTTTAATTAAAGAATGACATTTTTATGCTTAGCACACTGAAACAAGACCAAGATAAGCTCCTGACCATGCCACCAACCTCCTGCCTGCTCTTTGACACAAACAATGTTACCTTTGGGTAGGCTTTGGCTCAGCATCCTGAGCTGGGGAGAGTAGCACTTTCTGGGCTCGTGACCGCATTGTGAGGATTCACTCACTGCAACTTGCCAGGTATTGAGGTTCAGCTATGGTGCTGTCACATTAAAACAGGAGCAGACAGACTCTATCCACAGGGGCTTTCTTTGCTCTGGAGTGTTGGAAAACTGAGCTTTTAGGAGTTGATTATCAGGAAAGTTTCTGTTCGGAACAGAGGATAAGCTAAAATGTTTAGCATCCCTCAAACAAAAAGGCACTGAAGTCCCTAACTGCTCCAGATCTTGGTGAAAGAAAAAAATAGCTAACAAGGCCAGTTTTACATGGAAAAAAGTAGATCTCACAATCTGGTCTTATTTGAAAAAATGAAAGAAGAGATAAATAAACTGAAGGTAATGTTTAACGACTGGATCTGGTTCTGGGGCTTTACTCAGTTCTGTGTGTTTTCAGCTTAGGCAATGCTAAGTAAGGGTAAAATTGCCAAAATGAGGTTTACAGTGCCATGACCTTGCTGATATCATACACTGCATCAGAGCTGTTTGCAAAAATTATAAAGACCTGCGGGACCTCCTGCGTCAACGCTAACTTCTCATCTAAAACAGACTGGACCCTCAGAGCAGGGTACATGGGTGGAGCAGTGTGCATGTGTGGACAGAGAGGGTGCACTTTTCTCCTTCAATAGTACCTAGGGTCCTTGAGGACTTACATTATTGTTACTGTGGTAGATTAAGTGTAGGGCTTCTCACCTCAATTGATACCAAGGCCAGATGATGTATTAAAAATTGTTGCCTCTGAGTCTCACTTGCCTGTGTCTCCAGCAGCATTCTGCCATGGTGGGAAATTCAGTATACTCCATTTTACCCTTAATATAATTATGTGTCATATGTATACATATTATGTATATATATATGTGTGGAAAATGAAGGCAGATGAGGGCTGGTGACGGGAACCTTGGGGAGGGACTTGTTATGTAACAAACATACAGGCAATTTGCTCCTCACTGAACTTTAAAACTGTTGCTCAACATGGATGTTAGGGGAAGAGTGGCTTTTAGGGGAAGGGGACTAGCCAGGGAGGTGTCTTCTCTGCTGTTGCTTTTTGCCATGCTTAGGCTAAGCTGCAAACTGATCCCCTGATCTGTTACTGGCGTCTTTCACCCACACTAATTTCACTTTTATAGCAGTGTATTCTCAGCCGATGAAAGCTGTCAGAACATGAGTGACATGAAAGGAGAGGCCATCACCAAACAAAGTGCTATATTTAACCTGGCAATGTCATGCTTTCTCAGGTCTGACCTTGAGCCCTAGCAGTGAGGATGTAAATGGGGCATCCTGGTTGTAAAGTTTCTTCCTTTAGCCAAACATAGGAGGCTTTTAAATATAAGGAAAAGCAGGGAAGAAGGAAGGTAATACAAGTTACCCTTCTGCTTTTGACATTTGTGATAGCCAGCACACTTAGCTGCTACTAGAAAGAAAGAATACATGAAGGACTCGCTGTTAAATTCTCATTAAAAATGTCTGGTTTGTATCTGCAAGTCATTTTCGCAATCTTATCCACTGGGAGTAAACGTAGAGATCTTTACTGAAAGATTTTGACATCAGAAGTAGTTCACTGAGAGGAATATCCTACTGGTATTAATCATTTTAGGATGTGATTCAATAAAGGGAAAAATCCCCAAAAGTATACAATTGGAAAGACACAAAGAAGGAAAAACAAAGATGAAGAAAAACGTTTGGTCTGTTCCATCTGAAGAAAGCTTGTAACTGTCTCTCTTCCTTTCTTTAGCAAAGAATGAGACTGTATATCTCCTACTTTGAAGCACAGGGGAATGCAAAATATCTATTTTTTTTTTAAAAAAAAAAAAGATAACTCAAGTATTGCCATTCTTTTGAATGACAAATTTGACAATTAATATTCCACATTATTGTCTTTAGTGCCTCTTAAAAATCAAAGTGGGGTGTGGAAATGACACATAACTAAAAAGATGAAGAGCAATTTTCTTGTTACATCTTTCGGAAAATAGTGACAAAGGCTGAATTCCTAGTTTCACCACAGATTGCTGATAGGGCCTTGGACAAACTCAGCAACCTCGGGTACCTCAGCTTCTTATATGGAAATTGTATAAAACAGCATTTTCATTCTCACATGCTTTGTCAGCCCTTCCTCTTTAGACTTTAAAGTGTTTGGCAGCACTTCTGTAACAGTCTGCACAGAGGAACCTTACCTAAATTCAAGCATCCATAGGAAGAAATGAATGATATAGTATCTTTCAAACATTCGGTTGTTTTTTGATCCATATGAAAATGAGCTTATAACATGGACCTGATCTTTCTCTTCTTTAGAAAGTAAGAGCCTTTCCATTCACCCCTGGGTGTTGCTGGTATAGGCAGCTATAAATGGGATACCTCTCAGCAGCCTCTGTCTGGAGTGGGTCCATGATAGATCTCCTTAAACCCTGAGAGCAGTTCTGCCCATGCTAGTGCTGCAAGGGTACAGAGGAGCTGGGAAAGGTACACAGGAAAGTGACAAAGATGGTGAGAATTACCTGCCTTCCAGAGAGGATATGTACAATAGACTAGGACTCATCATCCCAGAAATGACATGATTTATGAAGAATACATGTAGATCTAAGTAACTTGAAGAGAGAGAGAAAGTGAACAGTGATCTGTTTCATTTTTTTCACAACATCAGACCCAGAGCTCTCAGGTGGATATTAACAGACATAAACTTTAAGTATTACCGCATGGTTGAGCTGTGGCCTTTAGTGCCCTATGATGTTTTGCTGATTCCAAAGGTATAAATGAGTAAAAAGTTATCAAACTAGACAGAATACTGCAAGAAAGACACTGCCAAAAGCTTTGTAATGCAAATAAAGTCACAGGGACCTCCTCACATCACTAATTACTCCAACCTAAAAAAAGTATGCTGGAGTAGTATCCCTGTATGCCCATTCCCTTTGCTTACTCTTTGCTACCAGCCACTTTTAAGAGAGAATAGTGGGCAAGCTGGCTTAGAGAGAGTTGCTCTTGCACTCAAAGCCTCACTTGGAGTCATCAAGCTAGCAGTCTTCTTTGGACAATGCTCAACCTGTTTTACTTTTGCTGTTCACCAGAAATTTATTGTCCTTCTTGGCTAGGTGCTTATCAAAACAACCACAAGACACTTTGGAAAGTTCTTTAATTAACGCCTGACTCCCCAGAAAGACCATCTGCAAGTAAATTCAAAGATTCTTCGTTTTATTTGTTCATTGTAACAGTTGGAGAATTTTAATATACACGTGGTTTCCAGGCAGATCTCGATGCCAGCCACAGAGTGTGATTTCCTACTCTGCTGTCCGTAACTGACATAACAGCCTGAGACAACCTCCTTGCAGACACACTTCTCTTTCAGCTTAATGTCTTTGTGTTCCCTTTATAGGTGTTCCCTTTACAGGGGAACAGTGAGTTGAGAAAGGGTAAATGTGGTCACTGCTCTGCCTTTAGTCTCTCTTCTCATTCGGTCTTCTACTTCCAACAAATAAACTGGAACAAACAGCCTATACACAACGAAAATGAGGAAAAGTGTGACAGGCATTGAGAGAGACCTTTTCATCCCTGTAAATGTGACATGAGAAAGCCTCCCTCGGCATTTGCATGTATACAATTTCTTACTTTGTTACAGCAGACCTGCCTGTCCCAAATGCCAAAAAAGAGATAATTCCTTCTTGCATTACACTTGAAAGCTCCAAAATCACAGCCGTCCCAAAGCTATCATTTTGTGTGCTGTATCAGGATTTAGACAATAGCCTTTTAACTAGCGAGTCCTAGGAAAAAACAAAACAAAACAAAAAAACTTTACAGAACAGAAAACTAAAGCTGAACATGTGATGAAGGAGATACTTCCTGAAGATGATCTCTGCTTTGCAGAAGTCTTTTATGTCTGTAAGTGGTGAGACAT
This sequence comes from Leptosomus discolor, assembly GCF_034619465.1. Lineage (NCBI taxonomy): Eukaryota > Metazoa > Chordata > Aves > Leptosomiformes > Leptosomidae > Leptosomus > Leptosomus discolor. The sequence goes on from NC_141391.1 coordinate 154,362,804, forward strand.
GGGTTCATTGGAAAGCTTAGACTTTCCCTGTTATGACCATAGTCCCGTGGGAATCACAACATCATTCTTTCACCTATGCAGGATTGCTCTGTACTGCAGCTACATGCCAATTTAAAGGCATGAACTTAAAGGTGAGTGGAAAAGCTTTGAAATGAGCAGAAGCCAAGATTTCTGTTTATTAAGAAACCCACACAACAGCAGTGCTAAAATTACATTTCCAAGCTCTTAATAGCTGAGGCTCCCACATTTTCTATGGAATAACTGTAAAAATTATTTCTGGATACTTTGCTTACTTAAAAATCAAGCTGAAAGTGTGTTCCTGACTATGGCTTTAGAAATCCAAGTTTAGGTACAATATTTTCAACTCTAAGCCAAAATCTTTAACAAGCTAAGCAAAATAAATCTCAAGGAAAATGTGGGCTTCATTCCCTTCTATCTGGACCTAATTTGGACCTTGCTACCCACAAGGCTGTAAAAAGCTGCAGTTCTGCTTGGGCTACGCTTCAAAGCTATTTTATATACATACAGATGACTGCAAAGTACTGGAGGCAAAGGAGAGCCAGGACCATACCACACAAATTAGCAATGCATTTTTTTTCTGGAGGCAGTGTTTGTGGGTTTTGGAAACCAGTGGGCAACTTTGCAGGTAGATGTTATAATATTATGGCAGCTAGTTGGAGTTTTTCTCTTGACAATATTTCAATGGCAGTCTGCAAGATATTCTGAAAGGAGGACAAGGGAAAGAAGCTGTTTGGGGACACAATCCTTGCTTTGCCAGAGTTGGCTGGGCTGTTTAACAATTTAGCACTGCCTTTCACCTGTAAGTTATCAGTTCCCATGATCTATTATGACATTTGATTTTTTTTACTTTTCCCAACCCAATTCAGTCATTTGGAGATTTCCTCAACATATTTGGTGATACATATGTAAGCCAAATAAACAACATAAACCAATACATGGTATATGTTGTATAAGTTAGTGTAATAGAAATTCACTCCCACTATGGCTGGTTTGCACAAGTGATGTTGAGATAGGTTCACATACATGAAGATTTATTAGTGGAGTCAATAGCTGAAGGCCTACATTGTCTCTAACTGTGAAAAACTGGTGAAAAAATAAACCAGGAAAAAATAAAATGAAAAGGAGAGACAAAGGGAAAAGGAAAGTTCTCCTCATGGCACTCAGCTGGGAAGAGAAGCAACCATGATTTCCAGACCTCTCCTGGGCATCCTCTGCTGTGCAGCAGCTGGTTCTCCTCATAATACTCTTTCCATAGTATCTGTACAGTTTCCACTACTACATGCTCAAACCCTCAGCTGTTGTCACCGCTCACCATTAGTGCTGACTGGAGCATGCATTGATTTGGGCAGAGGAAGCCTGGCCAGTTGCTTGTGTGCACATGAACTTTATTGTGTCCTTAGCATAAACCAAAAGCTATAAGCAAAATGTAGCAAAAGTCGGGGGAAAAGGCTGATTGCCTCACTGGTGGCAGTCACTGCCTATGAGAACCCACTACAGAGAGACAATTTGGGTGTGCAGGTGCAAGGCTATAAGGCTAGCAACAAGAGAATAACAGCACAGGAACAGTCAGGGAAAAATACTGCCCCAGGGGCTCTGAAAACATTGCCCCAGCAGCCTGGATGGGAAAGTACAGAGCTGTAAGGGAAAAGAAGACTGCAAAGGTACAGAGAGAAGGCTCTTAGCCGCATAGACCAGCAACAGCAGTATTTCCTAGTGTGGGAAGATGTGACGAGGTGACATAGCATCACCCTAGAAGTCAAACGTGCCTCTGTTCAGGGGGAGGCTCTGGCTGCTTTGGACAAAATGTGCAGTTTCTGAAGACTTGTTCGTGCTGGAGGCTGTCTGAGTCACCTTTACTTGTGTGATCTGGGGCACAGGCTTACCGTTTTTCAAAGGGGATCTCCCTGCCCATGACTTGAATAAGAACCAATCCCTTCCCCTCACCCCCTTTTTTCTCCCCATTGTTTAAGCAACAGTTAAACCATCAAGTTTCCCCACTGCAGGTCAGCAGACAAGACGGGCTGAGGATGTGTTGACTCTGTGCTAAGAATAATAGCATAACAAATACCTACAGCACAATAGCAAAGGAGAAACGCATCCTCTGCACTTCATTTTCTGATACACTTTAGATGTTGTGTTGAGTTTAACTGAACTGGGAGGAGTGGAGACTCCTGATTGCACGCCTTAGCAGGTGAAAAACTCTCAATTCAACTTTTATTCCAGGTAAAGTAGATGGAACAAAGAAATAGGTCTTCAGCCCTTTACTTCAAAGCACGGTGAGGCTGTGGTTGAGCTTGTTTCCTAACCCTCTGGTAGTGTTAATGCAACACAGCAAGGAAAAACAGCAAGGAGAATGCTCTCCTATTTGATTTTGGTGGGGGTTTTTTTTGGAGGTTGGGGGGGGTGTGTGTTTCATTTTGTTCTAGTTTATTTATTTATTTCACAAGAAGAGTTCTGTACCAAGATTTCATTTATTGCACCTTATTGCTTCATAAACCAAGGGAGAAAACTAAATCAAAACAGGAAGGAAGAAATGTTTTGTAGCTGAGCACATAGGCAGAGAAGAGATAATAACTAAATTAAGAGAAATCACTTACTTATTTCAGAGATCTATTAAGACCTCTTTGATAGGATCACACCAATTTATTTATTTTTGTTGCACTGACAAGCACCCCATCTCTTCAGCCTACTGTGCTCTGCCATGAAGCCAGCTCCTTCACTGCAGCATTGAGAAGTAATTATTACCCTTTAGTGTGTAATGATTAGTTATTGCACAGGCCACGTAGAAGATTTCTGCAGTCGTCATGCCAACTCTCTTCCCTATCCTGATTTAACCCACTCTACTCTGCTGCAACAATCAGCCATGGGTATGTGTGCATGGGGTGGACATTCAGGCTGCGCACATCTCATTCTGATTTCACTGCATCCAGGACATTAAAAGAGCACATGGTCTCACCTAGTGAGTACAGGCACAGGGATTTTAAAGACTGTTGTCTGTTGATCAGCCTGAGCTTCCCTGCTATGATTTGAGAGGATTAATATGTACCTTGAGGGACAGACCTCTTGCTGCTCTACAGTGAACCCCTTTGGGTGCTTAAAGTGCAGCCTCAGAAGGAACCTGATCCAGTCCTTGTCAGCTGGCAGCATGTTTCCTCTGATACCAGGGCTTGGTAAGCTGGTGCTTGATGAGTGTTTAGGAAAGACGCAGGTGTTTAGCAGAAATGCATGAAAGGAAGGGGAGAGATGCAAAACTGAGGCAGCATCTCACAGAGAACCCAGATGCACTTATTTTCTCTGGTAGTAGCCAAGGTGTCTTTCCAGTCACCTCTCACTGCTACTGTTGCTAAGGTCTTAGCCTGACTGCTGGTCCATTTTTGGGAGAGAATTGAGTAGCTAGAAAGTGAGAACATCACTGCCTTTGCTTTAAAGTGATGAGTATGTGCCAGCGGGGAGAAGGGATGCATGTTGTCTGCTCTCTCACTGTTCCTTGAACTTTGAAGTGAATTGCACAGCAAGGAAAATGAGAGCTGGTCTTTGCTTAGATAAGCATTCTCCAAGCAAATTTACAAAATAATGACATAGCTGTTTGCATTCCCATAGGAAATCATGCACACGTCATCCCAGCTTTAGGTTCAGTCCTGCGGTCCTGTATGCTGAAGGGTTCAGGAACAGACCTTTTGTAGCTAACTCAGCTCATGAATAGCTGGGATGTGATACAATACCCATATTTAATGCATTTTGTTTCTTTTGCTGCTAGCTGCAATTGGTACCCACAGCCCCTCAAGGGGAAAAAAAAAAAAATGCAAAAAAACCTCCGTGTTCTCTGCAACAGAGCAGATCATGTCATGTAGTTGCTCCTACTGTTATTTATACACAGATAATTATGCTATCTGCCACACAGTGAGGAATGAAGGGTTTAATTCGAGAAACAATCTGAAAATCAAATCATTCTTGTCTTGGTATTACTTGAAAGAATAGATTTTGCCAGTGTTTCTCCACATTCACTTTTTTTTTTTTTTTTCCAAATACACTACCCATTCTGTAATTAAACATCTAACTGAAGGGAACACTATTTTTCTGAAAACAAGTAAAAGATTTATTATTTTATAGAAAGCAGCACTCTGGTAACCAGAACTGATGGGAAACAGTGAGCAAAGGACAGAGAGAGCAGAGAGAAAAGTTTCTCTCTTCGCTCTACATCCAGTAGACTGAAAACAAAGGACTCTCCCATTCAGTTTCTTTCTATCTTACTACTCTCCCTTCCATACACCTCTCCTTTCCACCATGCACTTCTCATCATTCTTCAAAAAGAGACAGCCTAGGCAGTCATCAAATGACATCATCTGCTGTTTAAGTGTCCGAGTCAATGGTTACATGATCACCTAGAAAGCCCCAGTCACATGTAGAGGTGCTGTTTTGCTTGGTATCACACTTCCATTGTAGGAGAGCATCATGGTTCTGAACAGTTTGACATCTTTTTTTCGTGAGGGTTGTCTGGGTGTTGTGTCTGACCTCTCAATCTAAGGAAGAGAGGGCAGGGCACAAAAAGTTGTCAAGCTAGAGGTAAAGAATAGGTGTTGGACAAAACCTCACAATTCTCATATATCCCAGTCAGCTGCCCCCTCTGCTCAGCATTGCTTGTGTGGTCATAAGTTTGTGCCATTCTCCAGGGTAATGGTGAAGAAATTTGTTTGCAAGCAAGACATCTGATCAGGCTGGTGTGCTGGAGCATAATGCCAACACAAACAATTATAGGGATATAATTAGTAGGTTTCTGTGCAAGAAAATGGCTGTAAATGATTGATTGCCACTAATCTGAAAGATGTGAGAAAATTTCTTGGCTTTTCCAACAGCCTCAGAGAGTTGTGTGAAGATGGGCTTTTCTGAGAACAAACATTCCCTCAGTCCTGAGTGACTAGACACCAGTCTCATCAGACAGCTGATGCTCTCTTTTGCTTTCAGATCACTGAAAATAAAATGACCTATGATGAACAATCTGTTAATTGTCATTAATTTGTCCACTGGATATTTTCCCCCTATATTTTCCATTGTCCATCTGCAAGTGGGCTGGCTAAGCTTAGCAGTCTGATTAATAGTTTCAATGATAATGTCAAGGCCAAGAGATTCATCTAAGTTTTTCATGTTCAGCATTGAGAATTTGGTATTTTTTGCAAGTGACTCTTCACTTAACTCATGTGGCATTCCTTCCTACCTCTAATTTAATGACCTGATATTTATAAGCAGAAGCTGAAGGTGCTCTAGATGTGGGACAGGCAGAGAAGCTGGCCAAGAGCTGTTCCCTTTTGCTCTAAGAAGGGCTCAAGAGCAGCATGGCTGAAGGGACAGATACCAAACCAGAAAGATCTTGGAGAAAAAACAAAACCAGAGGTGTGGACTGTTCAGCAGGTGCTGTATTTATTGTCTGTTTTCCTACATCAGACAGTTATTGTGAATCTCTGGTGGTTGACTCCATACCTCAGTTTGCTCTTGATGATGGCTTGCAGTAGGATCTCTTGGCTCAATACCTCTGAACATAATGCTGCTATGTTACTGCTTAAGGCTAGAAAGCACATTTTTTGCATCGTCCTCTTGTCTATTTAAAGAGAAAGGTGAGTGCCTTTAAAGAGACATTAAGGCCAAGTGCAGGTCCATGCTGTGGCTATCTTTGGGACAACGGTGGGCAGTACTAGAAAGTACCTTTGGGGACATTTTCATTGGTTACATCAAGAGTACTGCCAAGCAGGTTACAAACTGGGCTACACTTCGTCCACCCTGGCAGCAGCACAGGGTTCAGTCCGCTCCAAAAGTACAAACCTGGCTGTCTGTGTGTGTCCCAAGGGAAAGTGTGTGATCCTAAGACAAACCTGGCTTCCCTGGGAAGTTAATTTCTGTCTCATGGTTTCCTTCACTTGAGTATCTGGCTTCTCCATCGTCCTCTTTCTTGAATGCTTTGGACATGCAAAGGAGTTCCAGTCTTAGGACATTTCTGCTGGTTTAGCACTGTCTTTTTTTATACTACCTGCTGTCTCTTCTGCTCACTGTAGGACAGATGCTACTGCTCTTTTATTCACTTTGAGTAGTACATCACTGTTGAAGAAACACCCCAGAAATATTTGCCATATCAGCTACTACATACCACAAGTGATGGTCCTCAGGTCTGGCACAAAATAGTAACAGAACGAAACTGTGTCGAGTCTGATCAAAGACTGCAAAATCTTTCATGATCTCTCTTACTCATATTTCTTAGCATCTCTTCTTTCACATATACAACCTGTTCACATATGTTGAAAATATGGGGCAGTTTATCTGAAAATGTTTGCAAGGGATATTTTACTCTGACCTTCATGCTGTTAGGTGGCAGATTACAGGCAGCTACTGAACTAAGCAATGTAACGTGTTTTTAAGAAGCTTTGGTCAGTCACATGGAAGTAAACATCACCTCCATGTACTCTAAATGCTATGCCTACTATGATTAAAATTACTAGTTGCATCAGTTCTTATGTGCCTGGTTTTACATTGATTACCAAGTCAGAGTTCAATAAGGTATCCTTCCACTGAAGAAAATACTGCTGATTGATGAGCAGAAGTGCATGATTTTCTCCTGAAGCATGAAATACAAATAATTACTGTATGTCCGCATGTAAAATTATTGTACTCTTGGGTAGGGGCATCGGCGATCTCTAGTTACATGAAGATTCTTATGTTTCAAAAGTGTCTCAGACTCGTAAAAAACAACCAAAAAATAGCACAGGAAATGCACAGGGCATCAATGACATATAAGTAGACAGAAAAGTGTCTCAGCTAGCATGGTTAGAGAAATTCTCTTTGAGATATCACTTCTAAAGAGTCTACCCTTCATTTAGTGCACTTTGTTAGCAACACAGAGCTTATAAAAATCCATTTCTCTGCGTTAGAGTAAATAAAAGCAGAAGGAAGAATATATGGCTTCTGTCTAGTCTCATGTTGATGCCAAGGGGACCAGAACACAGATGTTCCAACTCTGAATTCAGAACATTCCTCTTATTTTTGGACCCCCATTTTACACAGAGGTTTTTTTTGGTTTTTTTTTTTTGCAAGTTGGGGGAGGTGTCAGCCAGGATTGAAGGAAAAATATTATGTATAATTACAGAGCAAGACAGGCTAAAACATCACCTACTAGAACCATTTAATCTCTGGTATTCTTTATTCTTACTCACCCTCATGTCAGTGCTGCTTCTCCTTCCACCTTGATTCCTTAACTCTTCCTTCCTTTGACAGGATGTACAATAGCCAGAGCAGTATAAATCAAAGCCTCAAATCAGGAAAATTATAATAGATTCCAAGTGCCAGTTCCTCAAGAAGGAAAAGAAAGAAACAAGACTGTGGGAGATCAGAAGAGTGATTGCAGCTTCATTACGAGGGCCATTGTATCATTGGAACAGGTTATTGCCTGTCACAAGCTGTTTTTATTTTCCAGCTCCTGACTGATGTAGAGCTTGATCTGAAATAAATGCCATCTATCCACTTACTTTATAAATCTCCTTGCTATACTCACATTTAATGTTTACAGGTCTTCACATTTTTCAAGTAAAATATCATTTTATACTTGTGGTATCTTTATTGTAAAGCAGCAGGAGAGAAGTTGAGGGCTACACAGGGGCTCTTACTGGTCCATGCGGAGGTGGGACTGAGAAGGAATTAACTCAGCCACGTCAAAAAGCAGGATAAACCGTGGTGGGACTTCCATGCAGTGCGCTCCCAGTGTAAACTGCTTCCTTAATCTGTGTCAGATTCAGACATTAACAACGAATCATATGATTGGTCAAAATACTCCAATACTGATTTTTTAAAGATGTCTTTCATTAATTTACTCAGCAGTTAAATAAAAAAAAATTCTTCCCAGCAATTCCATAATATCAAGTTTTTGATAACAGAAAAACTTCAACAACATGTTGTTAGGACTTTCAGATTTCAAGGGAGCAGTAAAAAAAATACCTGGAGCAGAAAGAGGTGAAGATGGTCGCTACTTAATGCTGGCTCTTTCTCTGTTAAGAACCTTCATTGAGAGCAGATCTCCACACTGACTTTTACTCTGGGAAAAAAAAAAAAAAAAAAAAAAAAAAAGAAAAGAAAAAAAGAAAAAAAATCTCTTTAGCTTTTTTTTTTTTTTAATTTTAAAATCTGTGTGTAAAACTGATCTTCATATTAGCATCAGCTATAATTGTTAGACCTGCTACTTACGCAGCCAGCACACTATACCTGGGCATGTAATTTAGAAGCGGCATTTGGTGATAACTGTAGCAACATTTGCATTATAGCTCACGAATTATTGAGAAGGTTTATTCTCCCTGTGCTCTGTAAATAGCAAAGTGCTTCAGGTTATACTTTTTGAGTAGTCTTTAAAGCAGCCTCAGTGTCCTTAGCCTGAGGTAGAGTGGGTGTTTTTCTCCTGCTGACAGAGTTTTGAAGCTGTCATTCTCACAAGTGGTCCCTTGGATGTAGGTAGGAGATTTGCATGAATAATGGTGGTTTATTTAAGCAAGGACTGCAGAATTGGACTCCTTAACTGGGAATGAGGAGCTCTCTTTGCATGAACAGCGACTGTCTCCAAACAGTGAGGGAGTGATCCAGCTCTGATTTCCTGCCTGTGTGTTGTAACTCTGCGGAGGAAGGCTGCTAATGACATGGCACAGGAATTATTATTTTTAGGAAATGCAGAATGTAAGTGTACATGTACAAGCATGAGACTTTTAGAAAATGTGGAATGTAAGTGTACATGTACAATCTGCTAGTATTCAGTGTCAGCTCACTGTAGAAGCTGGTAATTAACAAACTTGTTAGGTCAGTTATGCATCAGTGTCACTGCACTTTACCACTGCTGAAGTTTTGTCACCTGGTCCCATTAATCATAATGTTTTTAGTACATAGTTAGTCTTGGAAGACAAAACGTTCACTCCATGTTTTACAATAGATTGTTTGAGACCAAAATGATCTTATTTTGATACTTTAATGAAGTGTCACCCTGTGACTTTAGGTTAATGTGTCATTGACTGGGTAATTGTCCTGAATGGACCAGTCACGGCAACAACGGGAGTCAGAAAAATTTATCAGGCTTGTTTCATGTACCTGTTTCTGAATGTGTTTTCAGTCTCTACATGGAATTAAAGAATAAGATTTCAGTTATGCTAGTTATGCTTACCTCTATTGAATGACCAGATTTAGGACTAAGTATTACCATTTTAGTTCATCTTTTAACCCTTTCTCTTTACACTCCCCAACTAATTTTTAAGACTTTGAGCTAACACCGCAGTTGCAAGGAGCTTCCCATTTCAGACTCAATCTTTTTTTAGACAGTCTGCCTCTTTCCTTTTCAGTCTTTATAGTGTTTCTTTATGCATTAAAATTCTTTATTAGTGTATGTATTATAGAATTACTGCTGTCTCTAATGAATGAAAGTGTTTTAGAGCAGAGGGGCTTTATTTCTTTTCAGATATAGGAATTTCCTATGTATAAGCACTAGAAAACACTTAATAGGAGAGGAAGATAAAAAACCCCACAGCTCTAACTGCCAATAAATGCAATTTATTTGTATTAAAAAACAATGAATGCCAAAAAATACAGAAAATCAAGAAAGTTATTACTTGAACATACTTATTAAATACTTCTTCTCAGTAAAATGTTTGATTTTCTATTAGCTAAAAATTTTAATAGAATACCTCTGCCTGGCTGAAAAAATAAAACCGAAAGACTAATTGCTTCATTTGAAATTCAAAACAATGCAAGTTCTGATTTTTGGCCAGCTCATTGAAACCCTTTGCTTTTAATTTCTTTCATTATTTCATTAATTTCTTTCATAAACAAAATTCTAAAAATCTTGTTGATCTTTTTGCTTAATATTGTTTTAAGAGATGGCAGTGCCAGCGCAGCAGTGTACAAGGTATAAGTGGAGTAACCAAATACAATGCCAGATCAAACCAGTGGAAGCAAAGAAGAAAAGAACAAGGACATATATGCCTTAGGAAATAATGGTAATTTTATGAAAACGTATTTGTTTCTACTGTGATATAGGCCATTAAATGGTAAGATTTTTATTCAAAAGCTTGGTATTTTTCTTTATTAAAGTGGAGTAAGTATTGTTTTATTTTACTGGATCCATTCACATTTGGAATGCCTTACTATTTCCTATACAATAGGTAATTTTATCTGGGTTTTTTTGTGAATAGGCTACTATGAGAATTTCTTAGAACTGCATTGATTTGCTACAAATACACTTTCTGAATCTGAAAATTCTTTTGCATGTCTAACTTTGAAAAGAAATACTTTTTCATGCCTTCTGTGGGACTGTTCATGTATTTAGGCAAAGTGGATATGTATGGGTTTGAAAATAACCCTTGTTCCATCTTCTTCTGTTGAATGTCTTGCAAGGTGGTTGCCTCTCTATTGATATCACCATAAAACATAGGTACTTGTGTAAGATGCAATACAGTCACAGTTGTTTGTGACTGCCTATCTGTCAGGGCTTTGACTACCAGAGAACTGCATTGCAGGTTAATTTTCTTCAAATTGTCACTTGGTTCAGTTTCTTTCACCACATGGAGATTTAGAGGAGGATGGCAGTGTTTTGAAGTTGTTATTTTCTTCCAATAAGTTTTCCCTTTCTGCATGAGCAGTAGCGCTAGAAGACACCTGCTTACATCCTACTATCAACTGGCATTCTCTAATGGGATTCCTGCAGGTGATGTATTTTAGACAGAGAAACTAGTGAATACAGGAGAAAACAGAGCAATCTGATAAACCACCACTTGCACTAAAGCTGGTAGGAGTGTGTGGATGGGCAGGCATTTGACAGGCTGTGGGACATGCTTGCCTTGGTGCAGGCATGAAGGTACAAGGAGCACTCAAGGTGTGGGGGAATCTGACAGTGCTGGAAAGTGGGTTTCTGACCAGTAGTCAGGGAAAGATAGGGTAGAATAAAAGGAATTACGGGCTTACAGTAATACCAGTAGAAGCACATGCTATTGCAAAAGACAGAGCGGATGGACTATAGAGCTGGAGAGAATAATGCTGAGACAACACATTTTTGGCTAGATAAAAGCCAAAGCTACCCCCATGGGGTGGGAAGGATAAAATCCGATTAATGACATTGCTGTTTTATGATTTCTACTATCTCACTGGCTCTGGAATATCAGGTGGGAGCAAGATGGAAGGGAGAGAGCCTGAAACAATGAACTCTGCTTCTTCAAGAAATAACTCAATCTCAAAATCTGTTTTCTGTTTGCAGCTGAAAGAAAAGCAGGATCCGGAGGAGGTCACCTATACATATATAAAAATCATGCCTCCTCAAAAGTTATCTAGGTTATACTTTTTTTTAAACATGATTCCAAACCAATTAATTATGCCTCTCTGTTCCGAGCTAAAATGAGTAACTGACACATTTCTTGTTTTTATTGTGTGTAAAAACGTACAGGAAAAGAAATAAAAACATCAAAATCCTTCCCAATACCTGGCCATAGAGAATGTAATTTAAAGATGAAAGAACAGGTTAAGAAGACATGGTTAGAGATAACCACTGAATCCCTCCAATAAAACACAGGCAAATCAGTTGGGTGAGAAAGGAATGATGTTAGCAAACTATTTTATATAAATAGATTTGGGACGGACCATCCCAGTGCTTTGGGACAAACTCTGATTTACTTCTTAAACTCTGTTTAGCTGTCAGTCATTTCTTCTTCAGTTGTCTTCCTCCCTACCCCTTTTCTTTAAATTAGCTGACATTTTTGACTGGGGCTCACAAGGAGGTTATATATGTTACCTAATTTATTAGAGTTTGCTTTTTTTTTTTTTTTTTTCCCTTCTGTTACATTTCTGGTTTATGTTTCTTTTCCATCCATCTTTTTCATTTTTCAGGAGCTTTTTTTTACACTCACACACAGGGATTTTTCTGCCTTTTTCCTGCTTCTGCTTTTTCTTCTTCACCTTCCTACATCATATCTTATTCCCTATAGGTGTACGTTCATCTGTAGTGATTTTGTAGAGTGAACGAGATGGCACAATTCTGTCCTCTGATCCTTTGCAAGCTATGAGTGTCACAGAGGGAATCCTAAAATGAAGCGAAGCAGCTCGGATTTGGTTCATAAATCTGGAACTTGGTTTTTATTTTATTTTTAATGTATACTCTTGAAAGTACAATACAAACTTAATTTACATTTTCCGGCTCTCATTTTTTCTACCAGCATTGAGGGTTTCAGTATTCTAGCTCCTGTCACACCAGGTGACGGAAACAGACCTATCCCAGGATTATTTATATCTTGGTTTCCAGCAAAGCTGCATGAGCTCTGTACATTAGACCATGCCCTTCCATCATACTCACAGGTAGATGCTGGCAAAGATAGTCCAGCCTCAAACCTATTGACATTACTAGCCTCCTGCTTGGAGCAGGCTCACCCTGGCATTTGTACAGCAGAAGCCATGCTGCTGTGGCAGTTTCTGTCAGAGCACTTACATTTGTATTTCTTTCAGAAATACCTGGATACAAGAAGAGGGAAAAAGCAATCTGTCTCCATCACACTGTCAGCTACCAATAACAGCAATTAATTCAGGGGCATCAGATGCCAGATGAACAACCTTTTGCTGCCTGCTTCCACCACTCCTACACCTGCAGAGAACAACCTACCAGCAGTGGCCACGACTGCAATAATATAATGAACACTAAATTAAACAGACTGGCAATTGCAGGCCAGAGGGACTTCAAAGGGCTCCTACAATAAGCACTTCATTATGAGCCCTGAAAGAGCAGCCAGTGCCTGAAACAGAAGTGGGAGCATATGTGTGTCTGCTCCATTCATGCCATATTACCTTAGTAGAGCTTTTGAGTCCACAGTGTTTCCAGGCTCTCTGAACTGTCCAGATGTATTATACTCACCTGATGCTGCCTCTGTGAGTGTCTTTATGTCAGGCTGCTTAGATCAATGTCCTGACTGCTCAGAATGTGCTGCGGCAGAGCTGGCAGAGGGTGATTTCTGCCCAGTCACAGTCCCCTGGGGTGAACAGAAGCATCTTGCAGCTGTAGAGATAGGAGAGCAATTCTCAGAGCCCAGGATACTCTGGAAATAGAAGAGAACACAGTTTTATTCTTTATGTTTTTACCTATTGTAATCTTCAGGTTCTTTACATCAAAAGATAATTTTTCTGTGTATTTATAGACAGATTTAAAAACAAAACACAACAAAAAATCACACAAAGAAACCCTAGGTCCTTATTCTTTCCTTTTCTCATTTTTATTCTGCATGTGTGTATGCACTTTCTTGAAATTTTACTGAAGAAGCTCCTGTAAATCTTAGGAGAAGTGAAAAAATTAATCTTAAAGCCCTGCTTGATGTTCACTTAGTGGTGTTCTTCAGAAGCAGAATTTTCCTTGCTGACGCTGGTGTTTGAATAAAAATCTTTTCGTCATCCGTGGCTGCTTGCAGCTAGCATCCTTTTATGCAAGAACAGTGGGAACAAGTCTTCCAGTTTACCCTGAAATTCTTTAGGAAGTAGTTTGGTCTCTTGATTGGAGAAGGAAAATCTGGAGTCCGTGGGCAACATAAACACCTACATAGATTTACAGAGAGCACTCTACTGAAGAGAATAGCTTTGTAGTACGTTAGAAATTTACCTGACAGCTGGTAAATGGCATTTCTGTGTGACACGTTACCCTGCTGTTTATCAAAGCAAAAAGTCCAGAAAATGACTTAAAGCCTGGGATAGCAAAAAGCCCAAGAGCAATAATAATCAAAATACCTTTAAAGAGTCTCTTGTTCTGGGATATTACCATGAGGTTTCTTGCTGTCCATTACCTGATTTCGGACAAGATGCAAAACATTTCATGGTACTGCTTAACTAACTGTGCAATGCAGTTCTAGGAATTAGCATGACAGTGGCAGAAGCAACGAACATCTGCTCTGGTTTTTATGTTGGTGCACACCAAGCTGAGTTGCATTCTGAATTTCTTTGTGATATCCTGTGCTCTACAAGTCTCTTTTACCCAGTTAACTCTGATATGCACAGCAGCTTGTTCCAAAAATACCTCGTTTCTTGGGAACTTCAGTGGTCAGAGAGGAAAACAAGTTTACATCCATTTAACTGAGAAAAATCAGTTCTTCTAAAACAAAGTTTCAACTGGTAGGAAGAACAATCATAATTTTCTGAAAGCAAGAAGTAATAAATGGCTCATCTTGCAGGGTTTTGTTCTGTTGTTTGTTTTCTTTTTGTCCTGCAACACATCACAGCCCTTTAATGTAATTTTGTTTTCTCCATTTTAATCAGTTTATCTTTTAACTATGACATTTCTCTGCCTGCCTGTCTTTTCCTTTTAGCTTTTAGACAGAATTATTACAAACTAGGAAAACCAAAAGAAAAACATACCAAATCAAAGTTGGTTTTCCACTTAAGCCTTCAAACAAGACCATCTTTAAATGAGAACATCCTGCTGGAGGTATTTCTGTTTTGAAAGAGCAACTTTCCCTTTAGATAAATGTCTAATTTTCTCTTTAGTTTGGTCAGTACCACTAATGAGAAAAAAGATCATCGTACCTTACATATCCATTTTTAATTTAATGCATTCCATAGTAAGTAGCGCATGATTTTTACCGGGTAGGACTGCTGCCCCTTGGATTGTTCTCTCTGCTTTAGTAAGGGTTCTTTCACTTTGCCACCTGTCATGAATGATGTGTAGCAGACTTATAGAAATTAGGAGCTTTCAGACACTGGCAAAGCAGCACGCCTCCCTGAAAATTAACCTAATTTCCCGAGCTTGGCATTACAGCAGAATAACAAGGCTGTGATACAAGAGAGTGATATGTGCTCCCTTACCTTCCTCTCACTCTAACCAATTTCTTTCTGGCATCATGACTGTTTGTCAGGTTAAATAAACAAGCAAACAAACAAACATCAAAAGTAGCGTAAGAAACAAAACTCCAAAGCCATTAATCAAAATCCTATTGCTAAAGCCACTAGCTTTTCAGGCAAGATCATGTCTTTCTAGAAAAGGTAGTGTTGAATTCTTAACAGGTCAAGACCCCTGTGAAAACTCTAATTATTCTAAAAGCACTGTTATGTTCCTGTGAAAAATTGTCCTGTACATGTGAGGATTGATGTCCTACCTAAAACACAGTTATGAAACACATCATTTCTCTAACAGCATTATGAAAAAGGACTACTTTTGCCAGGCCAAATTTTTTGATAGTGTAATAGATAGAGCACAGTTTGTTAAAATACCTTGTGACGATCCTGAATCTGAAGTTCTGCCTTTTAGTGCACAAAATGGTTTGTGTTGTGCTTGAGATTTTTCTGTACATAGATGGCTCATTCTCTGGCATTCAGCAAATGATGAGAACACTGAGAAATGAGATGGCAAGGAGTTAAACAATATTAATGTGAAAGATAATCTCACTTGCAAATGTCAGGGACACCAGGGTGTTCCTTGTCCCACTTGATCAAGATTAAACATCCCATGTTTCTCACAGCAGAAGCTAAACTCATCAAAGAGCAAGTTTTTGTAGCTGATCCCAAGCAGGCTGTTTTCAATATGTAATGGTACAGCTGATATGAGTTTTTTTCAGAGTTGTCTTATTTAAGTCCTTAAAGGTAATGACCACCCATGGGCTGGAGCAGGATTGCCTCTTAGGTTCAAACAGGTAGATTCTTATTCTGCAAACAAATTCCTCTAGTGGCTGAAGCCTCTGATTTTCCTGTGGGTAACTATCAAGCTGTTACTATTTTAGGATACTGCCCTATGTAAAACTCTTCAGGATCCAAATTCTCTCATCTCTTTTTATGGATACATCTGATAAGCAATTGTATCACAATGATGATGTCTTTAATTACACATCCTAGCATGGATTAAATTATTTCAGACCTCGCTTTTCTCTTGGTTTCTGCCACAGTGTTGCCAGATAGTTGCTTGGTTTTATAAGACAATTAAAGCAATTGTAGTAAACCATTCATCATTTCAGTATTGGTTATAACCGTTTGGATGGAAGAGGGCATGTGGCAGTATTCAGGGACAGACAGTTTGCATGGTCAGTTGCTAAGATATTGGACAATGTCAAAATCATGACTCGAATGATGGATTGTGTTGTTCCTTAAAAAGATTTTAGCTGAATGTTGGTCTTTATTTGTCTTCAGAAAAATGCTGGCCCTTAGAAGAATCATTTCATTTTTGACAAACTGCAAAAACTATATGACTCAGCAGAGTGAAATGCCCTCTAGATGCAATATCCATCAGCAACTATTCATTAGTTCGATAGTACACAGTATACAGTTCAGATCAAATAAATTCTGCCTGGCTTTGCCCATTATGTAGAAATCTCGGGTCACAAGCAGCTGTCATGGGTGAAAACTTGTTTCCAGAGAGGGCAAAGTAGATCTCCTTTTACTTCTGGTCATCACAAAACTTCATCTTATACCTTTGTGGTCAGGTAGTATTAGACACCATCTTACTCCAAATTAAAACGAACCAGCAGAGGCACGCCCCCAGAGCTCCTAAGAGATAAATGAATTTTTATATATGTTGTGAGAAGGCTGTATATTTATAAAACAAATATCTGTCTTGATCAAGTTCTCCACAGAAATTAGTGGAAATTTTTTACTCGAGTTCACTCAGCCAAGATTCCACCCTGGTAAAAATTTTAAAGAAATACTAATCAATTTCTCTGACACGTCACTTTGACTAGTAACTTTACATAGGCTGGAAAAGCCTTGACTTGGCTGGACTTTCATCTTACATGCATAATTTCCACCCAGGAACTTTCACTTCTGCGATGATTATAAAAAATACTATCTAACCAGAGCTTTCATGTTGCCTGTGTTGAATTCTCTCATGTCACTAGCAATAATTACAGGAAAGTCCTCAGCAGCATTTTAGGGAAGCCTATGAGGCTGATTTTCTGAGAGTTTGAGAACCTATCACTTTCATAGCCTTCAGTTGGAGCTGGTAGAGCTTCCAAAAATAGCCTTAGATTCTCCATTATGTTTTGTTGGATGCCACTGGAAACGGTTTACATTTTCATGTTATCTATCACCTTAAGGGAGTAATAAAATATATTACCAATTTATCTGACTTCAGTACACTGAAAACTCCCCACTGCACTGTATTCAGTACACTTCTGGGCTGAAATACGCCAGCTGGTTCAGAGTATTTAACAGAATTACATGTTATCAAAGGATAGGAAATAGCACATGGTATCCCATTGCAATGCCAGGTAGAATTTTAAATATTGGAATTTAATTACCCAAGTCATATTAGAGTAGCAGTTCTCTATCTCCTTTAATCCAGCTCATTATCATTTGAGAGAAGAGACTTCTGAGTCAAGCACAATTGCCAGTAATTAACTGCTGGTGATACCAGTGGTCTCTGGAGGCAGTTTTATCCAGCCCTTGTAATGTTAAAAGAGAAAGACCCAAAACCAGAACAGTTTAAAGGAACAAGTGAGGAATAAAAGAAAATCTACTCTGAGGAATGTCTTTCACATAACTTCAAATCAATCACTGAAAGACTTCGCAATAACATACAGCTGAGGCCTAGTATTTTGCAGTCAATAATATTTTGCAGCATTATAACAGTAAAACTGAATGCTCTACCCCAAACCAAAGACCACTAACACAATTTATGGGGTTTGGAAGGAACAGACTCTCTTAAAACCCTCTTTGACTTCTGAGGAGAGAGTAAATCACAGAAACTGTGTTATCTTTTGAGATCTGCAAAAGTTCTCTGTCCTCTTCTCCATGGCAGCAAATTCAGCTTAATATTAGAGGTGGACAGTGATCAGTCAGCGAGCAGTTACCATGTATAATTAGGCATGTTAAAGAAATCTTGGAGCAGATCCCCAAGCAGGATGTTTGACACAAATAGAAATAAAATCTGAGTATTTTCTGTATCCTGTTCCCAAGAAAGAACATTTCAAGCTTTTTATTGGCACATTTATCAGTCTGCCTTGTTGTTGACAGTCAGGAAGTTCTTAAGAAACTTTCTCTGGTGATGTACTAGAATTTACTGTTATAGTGATAATATCATAAGGGAGAGTAACTGAATGCAACATCAATTACCTTTCCGCAGTACTATCTTGCTGTCAGTCATCACTGCAGCGTATTTGAAGTATAGGTTTACAGTCCTGCAAGAGAAGTGAAGAAGGCAGGAGAGGTAAGAAAAAAAGAAAAGAGCGTTGGAAGGTGGGACTACAAATTTAATCCTAATCTGTCTTTCACCTTCTCTGGTACCTGATGGCAGCTCCCTGTCCCCATTCTGTAAAGATTTTCTCATGCCAATTGCTTTAGTAAAACTTGTTCAAATTCGTGCTTGTTGGAAATAAACCAGAGAACAATAAATCTACAGTGCCAAATGATCAAAGGGCTGCTGATGCCTTGTAGGAAACTTTCAGAAACATTCTTGTAATTTAGCTGATCTATCAGATACTGTGTCTTTTATTTATTATTTCCTTGCAGTTAGATTCTGGCGCATTTTTTCATTCTGAGAAGATCTATTCTTCCCATCAGACTCACATGTTTCTGCGGGTTTACTCAGCAGCAGTCCATATATTCCGGTTGGGCTGCTTGAAGAATAATGTCTTAGTACGCAGGAATCCCATACATTTCTGTACAGCAACTCAGGAAGTAATGTACTGTTCGCTATATAAACTGAGTATATGTCCTCAACATAATTTGAATTAGTGTGCACATGTTTGCTTGAAATGACTATTGGCAAGTGCATGAAAGCAACAAATAAGAGTTCGTTTGTTCTTTCTGCTTATATTCATTATTTGCCCCTGCCGTGACATCATAAGCATCTCCACTGCAACTGAAGTTAATGGCACAAAACGGCCCTGTAATTTCAAATGAAGAGTAAGCAGCAAGAACAGATACATATCCCTAAAACCCCTCAGCTTTAGCTCATGTATTTTGTCTCTGGGCAAACATTCATTGCAGAAGAAAATAAAGACCAAACGTATCCATTGTAGAAAGCAGAGATTTCTTCAAATCAAATATTTTAAAGACATCCGTGTGAGGCATCTTTATAGGCATGTACTGCAAGATGCAGCAATAATTTTTTTGCCTTAAGTAAAACTTTCTTGATACAGTGTAGTTTTCAAAACCGAATTGTCACTGGCATCTCTTTATTTGTTTTTAGAAATATGTACCATATATATCAATACTAAATGTTAGATCCTACTTTCTTGTAATGATAATGTAATATTGTTTTCTACAGTTCTAGAAAAAGAGGATTAGGGAGTAGCTTTTACTATGCTGTTGAACAGGAGTCTAAATGAGTGTAAGATTTCCACTTAAACTTTTCCAGGGATATCCAGGCTCTTACAGAGTGAGCTGGCTGTGTGTGCTTCTCACCTGTGACGGGTTGGTGGGGCATGCATGAGAAGTCTTGTCTCTATGTCATCTCTACTCACCAGGAAATGCTGTCATCTGTGTCATTATATATCAGTACTGCCTTCTTCCTCCAAAAAAGAAAAAAAAAAAAAGATTCAGATCACAGAAAAATCAATGGCCAAGCTACCTGCCAGCTTACAAGTATCAGGGTTTTCTACTGCTTGCTTTTCTATGTGTAGTTGACCTGTTTGTGTACAGCCGCACAATTTATCCTAAGCCTATTCTCAAGTTCTGCCTCTCCACTCATGTATCCATAACTTCAGAAGATACGTGAGACATGAAGACTCCAGCACTTTCTCCACTTTTTTCCTTTTTTTAGAACAACAAAAAAAGAACAAGCATAGCTTAAACAGTTTGCCTTTGCACAGGCACTGAAAAATTATGAAACCTAGGCTGCAAATCAGTAGGGGAGATGAGTTCCAAAATAGATGCCTATTTGTTCAAATGTCCTGCTATTACTCCCCAGTGGAGCAAGCTAAAGAGTCTTGCCAGGAGTGTATCACCACACAATTTAATCAACTCATTGGTCAGCTGTTTGCATAAAATAGTAATGTGGCATTTAGTCTTTCTGTGGACCCCAGCATACCCATCTGTAAAATGCAGAGCGTTTTGTAAAATTCATATAATACCTTGCAGGGGTTTTGTAAAGCTAAGATAATTAATGTCAAGCAGTCAGCTGAAATTTGCTCTTTAAGTGAAATTAATTTATCTAAACCTTCACAGGAAGAAGATTTCTTAATACATTTTCATAAAGCTCCTATAGCCATCATGCTGACCATTTATTATTTATACATCAAAACCAAACCATAGGAGAGAAATGGGCAAGCCAGAAAGCTTGAAAATAATATCCATAGGTTGTAAAAGAGGTCTCACTAGGGACACAAAAGTGAAGTACAGTCAGTGGAATCAAATAACAGTTTATAGCATTGTACTTGCATATTTGACAATGGTAGGAAATTATATTGGAAAATCATCATCACTCTCCCATAGCATCTGATCTTCCTTGAACATAAACATGTGATCTGGGGTTGGAAAGACTTGTTTAACAGGTGGAAAGACAATTCAGAATTTGACCATCTTTGAGAAATACTGAGAAACCTCCTTCTTTTATAAAACTTTCTTGGCTAGCCAAGGTCACCTTTCACAATAATGTCTCACTTCCTTCTCCACCCCTGCAAAACAGAGCAGTCACCCATCAAACTTATTCAGAGATGGTTAGGACGTGAAAGGAATCAGAGGTTTTGTAATTCCTGCTGGGGTTCTCACCTTGATACTCTAATTGGTAGAGAAGCTACTCAGTATGGAAGGTGTGGAGTGACTGCCACTTATCAAATGCTGAAATGCAAGGTGTGTGTCACCTCTTGTTCATGTGTGTAAACCTGTACAATGGTGGAAAAGGGGTAGTAAAAGAAACAAAGGAATTTGCCTGTCATAGAAGAAATGGCAAAGGATTCAGCAATTCCTGGACTGTTCAACGCACTGAGGATGAAGAGGAACTCCCACACACACTGGAGGCAGTGCTGTCTTCATAAGTTCATGGTTCGACACCATGGATCTCCAGGTGGGTCAAGATTATAGAGATACACCAACCTGGAGGACTCCATGCTGTTGAGCTGTTTATAAGCAGCGGAAGCCAATAAACTCTTCTCAGCTACCAGGTTATTTTCCCTGTCTGCCTCTGGAGCTCTTCTGACTGCATTGTTTGCACTCACTTTGGACTAAATTACCCATGCAGAAAACCAAAAGCCTTCTACAACTGACAAGAAGGAGCAAACCATCTCTCTGTTGGGAACTAAATCACAATCACTACTAATACACAGCTAGGGAGGTGTTACCAGGTTGTTACCAAGTGTGTGCATGTGTGTGTACTTGCATTTGCCATGGATTTTCTTACACTTTTCTGTGAATGCTGTAAATTTCCATTCAGTGTCAAAGGGAGAGGCTGAATGGACAAATGATGTCTTCTGTGAAGCAGTTAAAATACTAAGTGGATAGATATCTAAAGCAAAGAAATCAGGCATGTTCTGAAAGGGTATGTCTACACTATCAAAAATTTATGGGTATGAGCCCATTCTCAAACCCATACCTGCCTTCCATCCACAGTGATTACCTGCAGGGGTGTCAACAGCTCTGGTTCTAGGTTATTCTGTGATTTTTCTGAGAGAGGAGAGCCCAAGCCCATTCCCAGCCTCCACGTGAACCCAAACTCCTATTGAAGTGATATAGACAGATCAGGCTGTAGTGGGGCAGAGCATGTTATGCTCCCACAGCATCAGCAGCTGTGTGAAGTACAGCTTTTGCCACGTGTGATGTGGACATTTGAGCTATGAATACCAATGTGGATGGAAAGCTTTGAGGTCATGGAGAATGGCATCCTTACATGCACTTTCGAGCCCTTTTCACCTGGAAGTGTAGACATACCTATAGAGGATCATGTATTCTGCATGTTAGCAAGTAGTTATGTGCATTGGTGTAATTCAATATTGAGTCCTCTGTTGTTCACTTGGGTAAAGGCAAGTCTTGCCATACTGGAAGAGGGGAATTACCTCAGAGCAGAAGACAGATACTCAGGTCAAAGACCTTGGTGTTGTTGGGTCACTCACCTCTTGCACCTGAGAGCACTAAGGCTCTTCAAGGAGGTTAATGATGAACCGTTGCAAATCAGTTTTGCTCTCAGGAATTGTCAATGGTAAAGCTTAGGCCATTGCTTACCAGACTTATTTATATTTTGTATTTACTATACAGGATTTCTCTTTGAGGGTTGAGTAGAAGGTTGAGACAGAATAGACATGAACAGGAGCATCATAAAGCAGGATGTATCCTTATGCATGCTGCGCTGAACTGTAATTTAAATATATCTGGGCTGCAACTGACGAGCAATTTGAAAGTGATGGAATTTTCACAGACATTTTTGCTTTCCATAAAGCTTTTCTCTTTTCTTTAGGGAAAAAAAAAAATGAAAAGAGAGAAAGAGAGAGAAAGAATTCTTTGGGGGATAAAACGACTTTCAGAGACAAACAACGCATCTGTATTATACAGTATTGATTGTGACATGGTTTTGAGTTACATGGAATTACATGCTCTCTTGCTCTCTACTTTGCTAGGGTCATTTCATGTGTTATGAATTGATATGGGATCCACAGCTGAGTGGCCATTTGTTTTATTCTTTTACCCGAGCCCTTAAAGCTGTTGGTAATGATTGGAAAGAAGGGGGAGCCAATAACCAGGGAGAGTGGACGCAGTGTATTACTCACTTTCAAGTGCCCTATTAGCATACTGCTGAGCTGACAGGGGGGTAACAGCCTTCTCCAAAGCAATCTGCAGCAGTGCCACTTGCCAGCAGCAGACAGAGAGCAAGAAAGCAAACAGGGTGTTATTTTTTGCTGGTGACCTAATGTCAGTTGAGAAACTTTTTGTACTCCAAAGTGGCCAGGAGTCACCGGATCATCATTACTAAGCAAAATACTTTTAATCAGGAAAAAATGAATGCTCCCCCTTATTCAAAAGAGCTTTGTGGTGAAGTGTGTTAAATTCTGTCTGTGTGAGTGGATTGTGTTCAAGCAGATCTTTGATATTTCTGAAGATGATGTTCACCCAGTATCTTTCATTGTCCTCAAACAACTCCTGGAGCAGTGCAGGACCTTGCTGAGGCAGAGGGTCTCAAATCTGCCTGTACCCATCTGTCTAGATATGCCCGGAGAGAGTAGGGTGTAATCATTGTCCCTGTTTTTCCCTTGCCTTCCAAAGAAGAAAATATATTCCTACTCCCTCAGGTTCCTTTAAGAAACTCTGTGCTAACATTTATGGGTTTAGGGCTTTTTTCCCTTATTTATCACTTTTATTGTGATTGGTGCTGAATTACAACACATCGTGACAGCTGCTTATTCACATGTTATAGCTATAGATTTAACTCCAGTTGCTCTCTGTCTCATTGCAACAGTCTCTTAAAAATGCAAACATTCTTAAAAAGTAGATTACATTTTGAACCAAAGGGAAAAAAATTACCATTTTCATTGTTTCAAAATTTCCTGGCATATGGATATTTGTTAGCAGGCTGAGTAGTTCCAGCTAGTGTGTTTAGTTTGCAAAGTGCAAGGTGTACTGCAAACTGGCTAATCCAGTTGCCCTTTTCAACCTGCTGAATTTATAAGGGTTATAAATCTATACTTTCCATTCTGATATGGCTGGATAAACAATGTAGCAACTGTTTGAAACTGGTGCATATAAAACTGGGTACAACAAACTGCAAAACTGATCCCTCAGACTAATACAGTGTAATAAGGCAAGGGGAATGCTTCTAAATCTATTCAGCTTAGTGCACTGCAACACAAGTTAAAATTTGCTTTTTCCTTTCCCTCCTTTCATCATACACACAAAGAAAGAAAAAGGAGTAGACACAAGTGAAGGAAAACTCGTCTTCTAACATGTAAGCTAACAAGAGTATGTGTTTTAAGTTATGCCACCATCACCACAGTAAGTGTTGCTGTCTTTCCTTGCTGGAAGCACGAGCCACTTTAGATATAGGACTCTAGACAGCAACACAGAAACCTCTACACGGTGTTAAGGTTTTGTCCAGCATTAGATGGCTCCTTAGTCGTTCCTTTCCACATACATCAGATATGGACTCAGTCTTGCCTCAGCCCCAGGAATCTCCCCAGATCAGTCTTGCTGAAGATCATCCCTCAACAAGCATCTTTTAAAATAAAACATTATGGTTGTTCTCAATTCCTTCCAGATGTTGGAATGTTTTGATAGAGCAGAATGAGGACTGGCAACTTACTTTCTTTCAAAATATTAGATACTATCATTACCTGATTCAAAGAACTGGGATTTTAAGGGAGAAAAAAAAAAAAAACACAACAAAAAAACCAAACATATGACTCAGGTTAAAATTATAGGATCTGGCAGTCCTAGATTTTGCATCTGATATATAGAGGTTTTCTTTTCCTACTGGAATATTATTCTCATTTTCTGAAAACAAAATCCAAAAACCAACCACCAAACAACCAAAACCATAAATAAAGATGAGTTATGTAATGGCTTCTTTGCCCAGCTGGAGCTACTGAGATTAAAATTCTGTTTGTTGTTCAATATTACTTTATTGGATAAGGAAATTAACACTCTTTTGAAAGACTTCAATAAGATGAAAGCCAGTTTTAAAAAGGAACAGAATCTATTCACAAGTTGGATTATTGCTCTCCCTTTCTTTCTATAGTTGCATGAAGGATGTAGCCGTCTCATTGCTGTGTTTTCTACTCAGAGAGTAGAAACCATGACTATCATGAATGTTCCTTCCTACTCCTTATTACAGCATCTGTGATGCAGGTTGCTTCTTTGAGGGGTAGGTGACAGGAGCAATCCTGCACTAAGTCCCCAGCTTGAGCTAATATCAGGCCACTCATGCTTATACTGCTTACTGCCTTCTTGAAGATGTACAGGAGGAGCTTTCTTGCTCCTCGCAATCAAAGATCTTCATCATAGGCACTCCTCAGCAGGTGCTTTTGATGGGCTGTAGTGGAGCAACACCCTTACCAATGCCATGAAGGAACAGCAGAGCACAAGTCTACATAGTTAATGTAGTCTCAGTGTAGAAGTGTGAAAAAGGCACTTCCTGATCAACATTATGTATTTGTCCTTGAAGACTTCTGCTTCATTTACTGACCAAACCAAGATTTTCTATTGTTAGCAATGCAGAGCTCTTACAATCTGAAAGAATGAGCTGTGTTCTGTTCTGATGCGTGTGCCATCAGCAAAATTTTCAGCTATGTCTTAGTCGCCGCACTTTTATTAGAGGAGGTTTCAGACATGAGGCTGGGTTTGCAGGGTTTGTGGACACTTATATCGTATTTTTACTTGCGCACTGAGAAAATATGGTATAGAAATCTACATAAGCCAGCAAACATGGACTAGAACCCTACTTGATACTTTTACACTATGTCTTTTGTGGTTACTACTTATCTTTGGAGTGAGGGTAAAAAGATCCCATTATTACTCTGTTTTGTTTCCATGTCACTTCCACTGACTGTGAGTTCTGTCTCACATACATAATGGAGAGAAGGAAATAGTACCCTTAGCTTGAAACCTTTCTAATCACAGGCTAAAGGACTGCCATTTTACCTAACAATAGCCAAAGAAATCTATGTGCTTCAAGAGCCCTTGCTAACATTAAAGGAAAAGAATAACAGCTTTACTGTTTAGTAAGCACCAAGATTTTCATAACACAGCTGTGATGGTGTCTCCTCTTTGTAGTGGGAAGATCCACAACTGAAATTTACTCTGTCCATTGAGGTACTCCAGTTTTAGTACTGGAGGTGGAATTCCTCCCAGTTAGGTTTCAAAGCCTACTTACAAGTTAGGCTTCTAAAACAAATCCATCCAAGCAAAATTTCAGGCAATGAAGTTTGGATTTCTAACTTTTTTCCTGATACCGAGCAAAAAAAACAACCAGTGAGTAAGCAATTTTCTACCTTTTGAAATACACAGGTTTCAAAAAACAGCATTGAATTGGGCCAATAGTTTGCGTAGTTCCATTTTTATCTATTCCTTCTCTTGAATCAGCTAAAGCTTGTCCCAGTGTTAAGATTTCAGACTGCCTTTTCTCCATGTGGTTATCCCAAAATGAATTTGATGTAATATAAAATATTGAAGAGTTACTAAAGCCTACAAAATGCCACTGCACAATAGGTGATTTCCATGTTACAAAGCCAGACAGATTTACAGTGTAGTTGAGTTCCATGCACTATCTTAATGTATGCATACTGACAATTTCTGGAGTTTACAGTTTTTCTCCTGCTGTAAAGGATTGCTTTAAACTCCTAATTCTCCTGATAGCCTTTCCAAAATGGACATATATCTGAATGTAATGCCCAGCTGAATATGTTTTTAGATGTTCTATCAGCAAAGACCTGAATTTTCAAAAATGAAAGTACTGCAGGTTTTTGCTTTACTCTGAGGTCACTCACCGTTGTTGCCATGCCCTATGGCATTTTACAAGTATTGGAACTAGTATTTGGTTTCAGATTCCAAAGATCTATGCAGGAAGTTTTACATTATTTTCTTTTGTTCTTTGACCCATTTAATTCTTTATTTGATCTTAGTAAAAACATTAAGGGACGCCAGTAAAAGTACAAAGTGACTGATTTCGGATACATAAATATGTAAATGCTTGTATTTTTAGATTGTATGTAAAGATAAATGACTGTAAGTAGAAATCACATCAGGTCAAAAGGCATTATATCTTTAGCCAGTCCTAATGACAGAGTCTCAGCAACCATTACGTGACACAGCTCCATTACAGTCAATAGAAGGACAATTTGCTGCAGCCAAAAAACTATCCCATAATATTTCCAGTAGCTCAGAAACTACAGGGAGCCCTGTGCAGGGAATTCTTCTTCCAATGCCTGCAAATCATTTGAGTTACCTTTTAGAAGATGCGTGCAAGTAACTTCCCCAAATTATGTCAATATGGATAAAAACCTGGATCATACCCAGCGTTTTTTGTTCTGTTCTCCTCACTTTTACAGCCGTCAGCACCACCACCAGCACATCTGTGGGTCTTCTAACACTGTCCATTCAATTTTATCATGCCTGAGCTCATTTCAGGATTTTCTAGGAAGAGAGGTGCATGCAGACGGTGTTAGGTAGCTACACTGAAACTGTGAAAGAGATCTCTCTGCTTCTTCCAGTATGTTCACATGTTACATGAGAGAGCCCCCTTCTTCATATGGAAGAATTGCTGGTTTTTATATAATTTATCCCACTCTGATATAGAATAGTATTGTTGTTCTGTGCACTCATAGACATTCACTGTACTGAAGTCATGTGTGAATTTGATAGTCATCCTTAAGAATGCCAAATAAGCTTAATAATGTAAAGTTGAAAATCACAGTGAGTAAAAATGGAAAAGAGCTACTACACCACCCACTGGTGTATGCCTCTTCTTTCTCAGGGTTTTCCTGCAAGCATTTTAACGGTGGCATGATTAGACTTTCTAGAAATTGCACCAGTAGACACTAGAAGGGGACTCATGATGCTTTTACTCTTCCTTCCCGGAAGCAGTATTAAGGATATCTTGATTATCTTTGCTAGATGTTTATATAACCTGCTATTAAAGACCTCCATGGATGAAGGTGCTCCAAAACTCTTTTGACACACTGATCCAATGTTTAACTCTTCTTTTAGTTAGAACCTTTTCCTAATTAGGAACCAAAATCTCTTTTGCTGCAGTCAAAGTAATTATTCCTTGTGCTATTGCTTATGAGTGTAGTGAAGAGTTTCTCACCCTTTGAAACAGCCTTCTGAGATTCAAGCTTCTGTGGAAAAAAAAAAAAAAAATTTTCCAACTTTCCCTGTATTGCATGATGTCTTGACCTCCGATCAGTTTAATTCTGGTGTCCTGGATCTCTGATAATACATCTGTGCATTTCTGAAAGTGATGTGTTAAACAGAATGTAGTACTCCAGCTGAGTATTCATTATTGTAAACGGAATAAATATTTTCCTCAGCTTGCAGATTTACACATTCTATAATCAAATTTATCTTTTCATAGCAATATTGCATATTGGCTCTTATTAATATCCAGACCTTCTTCCCCACAAACACTTTATTCTGCATTTTGTATTTGTCCATCTAATTTTCTCTTCCTTTATGTAACACTTCATTCTTGCCTTTATTGAATTTTTTTTATGATTTCTTTCTGCTCCCCGCCCCCCCATCGCATGCACAGGATCATTTGAAATACTTATGCTAGGTCCCTATCATTCTTACTCACATACTAATATCAGAAAAATTTGTGAGTGATCAGTTCTCATTAACATACTCAGGGGGTTTGGGGGGAGAGATTGTTATCTTCGTGAGGCCCTCTGTAGTTTGTCTCTGCCTAACCCACTGAAAGAAATATGCTAGTCCAGGCTGTGGTATCATCACAGCAGTGTGGGAGGGCCACTGCTGCTTTTTGCTTGGTAAATGACCTTTCTAAGGAAAGTGTCAAGTCACGCTCTTCCTTGTATCTATATTGCAGTGCGATATACTATCTCATTAATGTTCCCTGTTTCTCAAGCTTCTCTTGATACTTTTTTTTTTTTCTCATTTTCTTTGCATATTTGCATTCTGACTATTTTTCTTCGAACTTGACAATTGATATATTTTTTCTCCTGCTCTGGTTCCAAATCTCCTGAGAACTCAGTATATGAAAACATCCCCTTGAAGAAAGTGTTTAAAAAGATGTTTAATGGTAATCCTGAGTTTTAAGAAAACTACAACATCATATTTCACAGCTAAGGGGAAAATAACTCCTCCCTTCCTCTCATTCCTGTGGTAAAGTGCACTCACTAGGACACATGACAGAAAAAGGTGTCATTGTTCAATGTTTTCCATTAATTTCATGGCCACTGCCAGCTCTAGAGATATATTGCTAAAGTTTGACATGTAATTTTAGGTGTTTTTCTGAATAAATGATGGCTTAAGTGTTTTCCCAAATCAGAGCTCAAGCCAATTTGTATTATTTTTCCATTGGCTCTATTATTTCCTACAATATATTCACATGGTTTCATTTCTAAGCTGTTTATGTTCTTATATTAATGAATATGTTAAATAAAATTAAATCAAACAGCTTTCCCAGTAGCCACATTAGAGGATATCACTCCCCAGATCAGACATATCATGGAACTGTTATCTTTATTTGAAGTCTTTTGTTTTTCCTTAGTTCATGGACAGTAGTGCTCCTATTTAAGTCAGATGGTGTTCCTGGGGAGAACATTTCATGGAAATCTACACTAGATACTTTAATATAATATGCCTTCATTTTGGAAAACATTGATATTCTGTCTCCTAGAGAGTTATGTGCAAAATTAATATGCAGATAGGGCATATGATAGGAATGCAAATTAAAAAATCTGTTACTCATTTTTCTTTTAGTACCTATAGATATTGAACTGAGGGATCTAGTACTCATTAAATACACTATGAACTTCTAGTGAAACTGTTGATGCACATAATGCAGAGCTGGGTTATAGCTTCTCAATTAAGACCAAAACTTACTAGGGGCCAGGACCAGGTAGAGAAAAAAGGCATAACTAGGGGATGCAGCCAGAGGGTGAGAGCCTTGGGGAAGCAGTCAGCAGCTATTGCTTCTGTCAGGAGCTGTCACTGCAGCAGTGTCTGCTTTTAGGTGCCTTCTGCTCTTTCCTCTAGCAGCAGCAATGGGGATTTTCCAGAGCTGTGGCATTGGCAAAGCAGGCAGTAAGACCTGAGCTGTCTTACTGTTCTGGTTATCTGACACTACATACAGTGGGTGGTTCTGGCCATCATGAGACCTGTCCCTAAGAGTACTGTAACCAAACACTTGTTTGATGTTTATAGATCTGGTTAAAATAATACCACTCTCTAGTATAGGTAGGATCCATCTCAGATTCCGTACATGAAAGATCCAACTTCTCATACAGCTGGCAAAACACAGGGCCCTGGTGGCACTGCTGTGATGTGCTCTAGCAGGCTGGGAATATGCAGTCAATCTCATTCCATTGCAAGCACCAGATGCTACCCCTCAGCTCAGGCTATAGAGGTGATAAGGCAGTGTACCAGGCCTATTTATAATTTTAACCTTTAGAGAGTTTATTTTCGGAGCTAAACTCAACAACGTGATAACACCGTGGCGCTGCATCTCAGTGTGCTGGTGGTCTAACACAGTGTCACTGTAGTGTGGTATAATGTGGTCTTCTTATGTCATATACCGGCTCATATCACTTACAGATAGAAAGCACAATACCGCTAAGTGCTCTGAGGGCAGGATTCAGTCTCCTCTTAGAGTTACAATCTGATATTAATATGGTACTACACTCAATTGTACTTAAAAGCATTAGGATGAACAGGAGCTTCCTGAAGCACAGTGAGAAAGCAAGTTTTTAATGGTATTTAATTCTTCCATCAATATCTTCTATCAAAATCTACCATATACCTTTCCTAACACAGAATTTGTGGTGATCTGATGAAAATAGATATAGGTGACATAACTCTGTTATTTAATGATTGCCTGAAATGGCAATTTTTGTCTTTAATTTCTCTTAGCTTGAAAAAAGGCAAAGGAAAAATATCATCAGTCTTCCTCTATCAACAGGCTCAAACCTTCCTTCCTACACATAAGAAGAACAAGGATCTTCACTGACCTTAGGCTGCTCCCAGCTATAGTGTGACCAGAAATGAACAGAAACTTCTGAAGCTTTAAATATTGAAAGCCCGTGCGGCGTCTGTAAAAGCTTCAGAACATCTCATTTTCCTTTTTTTTTCCTGGTTTTCATTTTTTCTCTCCCCATTTTCAGGCCTTTCATCCCCCCTTTTTTTTCTCCCTTTTCCCCTGGTCTTCCTTTCTCTCTCCCTCTTTTCATTCCTCTATCATCACACACTTCCCATTGCCTTCACTCTTTATATGAAGGTTTCAGTCCTGTGATAGGGATGGAGCAGATCCTTTCACAGAAGGTACTCCAAACAGCTTGAAGACATCCAGCTTGCTATAAGGGAAAATCTCTCAGATGCCAGTAGTCAGCCAGGATTGGGGAACTACTCCTTTCAATTCAGTTACTGAGAGCCCATAGATCCCTGGTGACTTGAGTGTCTGTATTCCTGGTGGGGACCCAGCAAGATACAACCAGTGACCTCAAGAGACTGCTGTGAGATTTTGTTAATCAATATACACAGAAACTTCCAGAGACATAATTGCGGAATAAAGTTCCACTTATTGCAGGAGAGCAAACCTGTGTTCAAACCCACCAGGGGCTGCAGAAGGGTTTCAAAAGGAATGTTTTTACTTTGCAAGGAGATTTGTATTCATTACGTAGTGTGTAGGACCACTGATCCACTCTAATAAGTGTTTTGGTAAAAGAGGTCATGTCCCCAAAGGATATCTGATTGGGACATGTCATTTCTCCTGCAAAAGATGATTACAATAGGCAGACACTGATCGTCTTCTAACATTCTTAAGGTGACAATCTTTTTTTTTAAGACTGAACAAACGACACTTCTCCTTCAAGGTTGTTCAGTGCCGATGAAAGTTATTAGACTGATGACTGAGAAACAAAGTCTTCTGCTTCACAGCATAGGTACTGTCAATGTAACAAAATTTTGCATATTTAGCAGCACTGCATGACCAGCAGGGTTCAAACCCTCTTCCAGGGACAGTCCTCAAAGTCAAGGATAATATGTCTCAATTCTTCTTCCAGCTAATGCAAGGAACCACTGCCACGGTGCTGCATATGCTTCAGTCGATGATCTCCATATAGCCCTTAGGCAGGGGATAACAATTAGAGCAGATAACCCAGCGTGCAATTTAGTCCTAAGAGATTTCAGAAATGGATGTGGAGTGAGGTGAAAGACAGCTAAATACTTTCTGGGACCCTCCTCTTTGTGGCATTCTCTCCCTACATCACCTGACTAGAAGTGGACCCTCTTGTCTCCTGCCTGGATATTGTGCATTTCGTGCAATCAAGGTATCATAGGATTGGGCGTGAGCTTAGTGTATGAGGAGGGTGCCCATGCTGTGGATCCCAGGAGGAAAGGCCAGGGCACCTAGCCCTCACATTCTGTCATTAAAGGCAGTGGGGTTTCCACATTGCTTTCACAAGATGAAAGGTTTTTCAGCCATGCCCTCAGAAATTATGAGACCAAATGTGGAATCTGAGCATCATTAAGTGGCAGAGGGTTGGAAAAAAAATCTAGAAAGCAGAGGAAGCAAATTCTTTATTGATTCATCCACAGAAGACCGAATTCAGCAAAGCACAGCCCAATAGAAAATATCAAGCGTAAATAAATCAAAATTTGCTCCAAATAGTTCCTCCTCACTCAACTGTTTATTCAGGGCGTACATTCTAATGACAAAATTTAACTAGATAAAGCCAAAAAAGACAGTGAGTAGCTCACTACGCAATCTTTTCTAGCTTTTTCGTTTCCACTGTCCAAAGTTCCGTTTTCATCATTCAATTCTCAGGAGCATTGTAAGATGAAATAATTCATCTTACGGTAAGGTTGTGAAGTGTTCAGATAACAGTGACACAGAGACTACACAAAACATAGATGCTCATCTTTCTTCTGCTTCTTCTTTCTCATTTGCAACTTCCTCACATTCCCAATTAATGACTGTTTCAGTGTCGGAATCCTAAATTCTCATTTACCCTCACTGGTCAGTCTCTGGGATTTAGTATTTCAGTACCCCTTTCCAAATCTACATGCTTTTTACTACTCCATATTACTAGTGCAAATAGAAGGGATAAATTAGAGTCTGATGGCCTATAGAGTCATTTTCCTTTCATTCTTCTTCTGGGATATTTTTTATTACTTTCCTAATACTGTATAATTTTGAAACTTATATCCAGACTCTAACCTGTAAGACGAATGGTGATAAAGATTTTTACACCAGTCAAACCTTTCAACTAAATAACAGTAAAAAGAAAAAAGGAGCAAAGCCATCTTTTTAGACTAACACAACTGTTTAAATAAAATAACTGCAGGAAAATAGCTATAAATTAGCACAAGTAACATTTCCAAATAAGCCCTATTCCATGTGTGATGGAGCAATGTAGGAACTCAAACCCCTTTTGGATCTCAATGACAACTGCAGATACCCTACTGCTCTTTTAAATTTGTAGCCTCCTGAAACAGCTAGGGCTAGGCATGCTTCACTTTTTTCTACTTTTCTACTGCTGATATGATTCACCTGATTTTTGACTGGAGATGGAAAGATTATAGTCACTCTTACTGGGAGTCACCAGGCTGGTGCAAGGTGCCATGCCACTTAGCGGCACTAGGAGGGGCTCATTGTAGTCTTGCTGCCAGAGCTTTCAAAGTACCTTTGCATAGAACAAGTCCAAATTCCCCTACAGCTTGGTTCCACATTTGCAAACAGTGCTTATTCCCACCACTCTCCTTTCAGACAATATTACAGAAGAACCTGGAACATTGTGATCACTGGTGCTGCGTCCAGCTGGAGGCCTGTGGCTAGCACTGTTCCCCAGGGGTCAGTATGAGGGACTGTCTTATTCAATACATTCATCAACAACCTAGATGAAGGGACAGTTTATCCTCAGCAAATTTGCTGATGATACGAAGCTGGGAGGAGTGGCAGGTACAGCAGAAGGCTGTGCTGCCATTCAGGGAGATCTGGACAGGCTGGAGAGCTGGGTGGAGAGGAACCAAATGAAGTTTAACAGGGGCAAGTGTAGGGTCCTGCACCTGGGGAGGAATAACTCCATACACCAGTACAGGTTGGGGGTTGACCTGCTTGAGAGTAGCTCTGCAGAGAGGGATCTGAGAGTTTTGGTGGATAGAGGGATGACCATGAGCCAGCTTTGTGCCCTTGTGGCCAAGAAGGCCAACGGCATCCTGGGGTGCATTAAGAAGAGTGTGGCCAGCAGGTCAAGGGAGGTGTTTCTTCCCCTCTACTCTGCCCTGGTAAGGCCACACCTGGAGTACTGTGTCCAGTTCTTGCCCCTCCACTTCAAGAGAGACAGGGAGCTACTGGAGAGAGTCCAGCAGAGGACTACAAAGATGATTAGGGGGATGGAGCATCTCTCTTATGAAGAGAGGCTGAGAGACCTGGGGCTTTTTAGCCTGGAGAGGAGAAGACTGAGCGGGGACCTTATTAACACAAATATCTAAAGGGCAGGTGTCAACAGAATGGGGCCAGGCTCTTCTCAGCAACAGGACAAGGGGCAACGGACACAAGCTGGAACACAGGAAGTTCCGCTTGAACATAAGGAGGAACTTCTTTACTCTGAGGGTGGCACAGCACTAGAACAGGCTGCCCAGGGAGGCTGTGGAGTCTCCTTCCCTGGAGTTATTCGAAACCCACCTGGACACGTTCATGTGTGACCTGCTTTAGGCTAATATGCTTTGGCAGGGGAGTTGGACTAGATGATCTCCAGAGGTCCCTTCCAACTCCTACCAAACTCTGTGATTCTGTGGAACATATTTTGCTTTTAGTTGTCTCCTCCAACTTACAGACCCCCAACACATTCTTTGTTGAATTTTAATATTGAAAACTGCCATAGAGCTAAATGAGACATTTGCTTGGCGGTAGAGCAGAAATAATTGCTGGCATTTCATCTTAAATTAGCACCAAATTCTTTACTTCAACATGTGTGGACCTTCTGGAAGGACTTCTTTCTCAGACTTGCAAAATTTCTGTTCTTAAGACGCATAATTCCAAGTTATATGAACAATAGTTAACATCTCCCTCCCTCTCTCCAGAAGGGTCTACTGGTCCTGTGAAATTTAATGAAATTAAAAGGATTGCCCCTTTTTTTCTCCTGGCTTTCAAATATTTACTTATTTATCCACTCTTACTAGGTTTGAATAGACAAAAGATATTAAAACTCATGTCTAAAATAGAGGCATTACTTCTAGTGCTGCACTCTTATAACCTCCCTCATCTTGGACACACCTCAGAAATTGCAATTACATCTGTTTGTGACTGGGGATTATGAGCCAAACTTTGTGCTCATATAACCAATGGATTTCTTCAGTTGCGTAGTAGAATTTTGCCAACAGGAGATTTGTTAAAGAGTCAGGCTGCCACAACTAGAAAGAAATCATAACAGAATTTAACAGAATTTCCTCATATTTATTGTTGGAGAAGAGAGAAGGAGAAAAATGGCCAACTATAAGATCTGATTTCATTTCACTCACAATCTCTCAGCTGGAAACCTAAACGTTGAGATTCAGTTTCTCAGAAAAAGGCCATTCAGATTCCACAATTGACTCTTCCTAGCGACCTTTTCTCTTGAATTTCATGTAGCCTTGAAATGTTGGCATTGGTGGTGCAGAGTTTTCAACATGCTGGTTAGTGCTAGACATTTTGTCCTCTGTGCTTCTGTAATAGGGTCTCAGTCTCACCCACCTCATTCTTAATCCAGAACCAGCAACTCGGTTGTCACTCACATCACATTTACCTGCCTCTAGCAAGAAGAGAGAAGCGATGTTTTCTTTAAAAAATTGAAACAGCAGTGTTGCCAAATATAAATTAGCCGGGACAGACATCTTTCATTTGCTTAAACAAACTAGACTTCTAATGTCAGGTCAGGGCATACAAACTAAGTATAGGGAAAACAATGTAATTAGATCTTTAATCACACAGATTTCCTGAGAAACGGGTCTGTGAACAGAAACACTAAGCTCAATTATGATGTATACCTTCTTAGGCATGGCTAAGAGCTGCTTCTTCCCGGCATCACTGCTCACTGAAAAGGAAAATCTTTGTGCTCCTTAGAGCTGGTGTTAGTTGCAGCCACATTTGCTTTGACGATTTTTGAGGAAACATAAAAGGACAAAGGAATCAACTGTTTACTTACAATGAAACCTTATCTTTATAAGGCCATTATAATAATGACCTTAATGACCATTATAATGACCCCTGTTGTACAAACACTACTGTCTCACTTGAGGCCTAGAGTGCAGGGCTTTGCACAGAGGTGACCTTCAGCCTCATGCGTGCAGGCAGAAAAGATTCACACTCTGAATGAAACCCCTCTGCACAATTCAGCTGGAATGAAAAAGTCAGAATTATGCTAGAAATTGCAAGCAGCAAAATATGGCAACCCTGTCAGCCACCATGATTTTAGGTACAAACAGGTGACTGAGAGTATTGCACAAAAGTGAAATGGGTGGCACAAGCCCTTCACTGCTAGAAGTATATTAAATGGCGTGCTATTAAATGCTACCCTGTGTAGCAAAAAGCTGAAAGAACAAATCATTCCCAAGTGCTTCCTTCCTTTTAGTATGTAGTTTCTCCCTGGTCAGCCACTTCATGTGTGTTTAAAACATGACAGCTGAGAATTATTTCTATTGGAAAAACAGCCTCCAGAGTGAACATTGTTTTCCACAGGGAACATGATGTTTTCTCACAGTTCTCTGTTACCCATATATGGTCTGGAAGGGGAATTAAGATACTCAGGCCTAACATGATAATCAAACACCATAATTTACATTATCAAAATCCTAAATTCTGCATCTTGGTGAAGATTTTAAAAGTAGCAGAAACAGAGGGGTTTTCATTTTACTTCAAATTCAGTGGGGGATTTTCCCCAAAAGTTTTGCTATATTTTTTTAAAAAAAAAAACATCTTTTAAAACAAAAATGTATTTTTAACATTTTTAAACAGGAAATTTATGCTGCAATCCTGTAAGTTGTTATACACACATAAATCTTTCAACAGCTCCTAACTGAAAATTACTTCAAAATACTTTCTGAATGTTTAAGTTAATTCTGTCATAGTAATATCCAAGGTCTTTGTCCCTTCTTACACTCTTATATTCCTTGGTTTCTCATGTCCAATTAATAGTTTGAAGGCAGCCATTTATTGCAAGATAAGAGTTTTTCCGATATGAATATCAATTATGCAGAAATGTGAATAATAACATTCATTTTTTCTGAAGAAAAGATAACCTGAAAAATACATCTTAACTAGCTACAGACACTTAATTAATTCCTAAAGCTTAAGCCTTCGTAAACCAGAACTGAATTTGACAATTGCTGTAAACAGTGGAATTAATATTGATGTCTCTGTGAAATGGGCTGTGTAAAACTTCTGTTTCTCTAACACTGTCAAGAATCTGAATAATATATTTGCCCTTTTTGACCAGATGCAGTGTCTGGCATTGTACCGAATTTTACAATTCAAGGAACTTTTGCCGGTATTAATTGTATTTTCCCTGACAAATATGAAACCAGCCATAAATAGTGACGTCAAATTGACTTCAGGAAATCCAATAGTCTGGAAGAGCAGTTCAGTCTTTTGCGTCTTTAATGATCAGTGTAACGGTACAGAAACACTTTTGACTTATAAAACACCTTTTATTTAGGTTCTACAAAGTCTCTTACATGTCAATGTATGCCCTAGGGTGCTTTAAAATGCAAACTTCATGTAAGAGATGATGTGCTGTTCTCCTTACACTTTATTAGCTTTATATTTCATTAGTACCACGTGGCAATTTAAAATATTACTTTTTGTACTGGATATATAATGCAGAGAGTCTGATCTTTCATTCTTCCTCCCTGATTACACCTTACAGTTTCTCTGTTTTTAAAGAACAGATAGATGTCTATGCAGGGAGTGTTTGCTATGGACAAGCCATGCAGATGATTAATCTTGGCACTGTCCCATGTCTCTCAGTGTAAAATTTTCACTGAGCAGATTTCAGGTAAATCATTCAGCCCATTTCACTTGATAATATCTCTTTAACACGCCCTGAAATTATATCATTTATGCTGTTGAGCTTGGCCATTTTCCTCCTTCGTTACTCATTTCTCCCCAAGGAATGGCAGTTTAACAGGTATTTCCAACGATGTAAGTAGTTAAATGGGGCAATGAGTTGTCTCACTGACCACAGGGTTTCTCTCTCATGGCAACCACTGCAGTCTGGTGTCATCTTCCAACCTAGGCCATCCAGGAAGACTAGTAGAGCTCATCCCTTCCCTGCAAATATGAAGCAGAAGGTTAGACAGACAGGTCCATAGTTTATGCCGCATTCTGTGGTTCCTCTGATTACCGATCCAGCCTCCAGAAACACCAGCAGCAACACTGCTCAACAGCTGGCAGGAGGCACCAGAGGGATGCTTTGGTTTATGTAGGCCATCAACCATCCATGGCTGCCCCACTGCTTTGGTTTTTCAGTTTTCAAATCCCTGCCAACAGTTTGCAGAGAATGCCACAATTCCAAACCTCAATTTTCACATGAGGTACCTGCACATTTTGATGAGCACATTCTTTCTCCCTTCTGTAATGAGAACTGTCACCATGAGGCAGAATAAAAAACTATACTTACCTCACCCCGTTTAAGCTCAGATCCAGCTCCTGGCAACTGTCGGTCACTGACAGAGCCGTTGTAGCTTTTACCTTTGTGCTCAACTGGTCTTATTTTCCTGTGGGAAAGAGGGTTTCCTTCCCATTTTCCGCTTCTCTTTCCTTTCTTTTGCTCTGTTAAATGATATAGTCATTCTTATAAAGCATGGTATTCATGCAGCTGTGACACTCTTAAACCACTGCCACCAGACTCTAGGTTACCCCTTAATTTTTGTCTCATTTTTGCAATAAGAAGATCCAAAACCTTTTTAAATCTACTGATAGGCAGAGACTGCTGTTTATAGCAAGAAGAGAAACTATCTTCTTGGACAAGAAGGAGTCCTGATAGGGGTGTCTTTACCGTCATTTCCTGTGCAAACTGCAGTGAGGGATTCAGTTAGGATGGTGAAATAGCACTAGGGTTCTCATACCTGTCCACATTTGAAAAGGACTATTACCTTGTGGTTCGCTATGTGTTTTATCTGTGACTCCACAGAGTCACATAATAGTCCTATAATGTCAGCAATTAGGATTATAAAGGGAAAATAGTTAATATACTTATCAGGCTTCCTGAATCGAAGGCATCTTGGTCTGATAATAGCTATTTTGGCTCAGTTTCACTTCTGTAGGAACATTTGAATTTGGTTTTTATTCTGCGTTCTGTTTCAGCGCAGAATAAAAACCAGTATTAAGACCATCAAAGCTGCCCTCAAATAGAGTGGTTTCCTTCTGAGAGGTGTGTATGACAAATGGATGTAAGTGAACTGAAATTTAAAAAGAGTCATCCCCTTTAGAGTAGGTTTCCATATGTTTAAGCACATGATAATATGGCAGGATCAAGTGCACATGGAAGTGGAATAACAAAAATATAACTCGGTTTTAGTGAGGTATTTCAAATAGCTATAAAGAACACATTTATCAGTGCATAAAGTGACCTTGATAACAGAGTCAACAACTGAAAGTAGAGGGAAAAAGAAGTCAAGAGGAAATTTAGAAGAATTTACATATAGAAGAGACAAAGTCTTTTAAATATGAGCAGACATAAACAAACCAAAAGATTAAGAGGAAGAGTATGCAGAGGAGATTAAAATTTAAGTTCCTATAATATAAACTGAAGTGAAGTTGCA
Source organism: Leptosomus discolor (assembly GCF_034619465.1). Lineage (NCBI taxonomy): Eukaryota > Metazoa > Chordata > Aves > Leptosomiformes > Leptosomidae > Leptosomus > Leptosomus discolor. The sequence continues at coordinate 154,402,173 of NC_141391.1, forward strand.
TTGAAGAATATCAGGACACAAATACAGTAGTGGCTAAGAAATCTCTAAATGTGTCATAGAATTACTCTTGTAACATCTGGTTCCTTTTTATTTGACTGACAAAATGTCATCTTTCATTTTTTTATTTTGCACAGAAACATTTTGGAGAACGACAAGGTACTTCCATAACCAGGAACAAAGATGTAAGAAATAAGATAAAGAGGAAGGGCAATTTCATGAACAAAAGAGTTAGAAACATCCTCAAAAGTGGGTTCCAAACTGTACTGTGTCATCAGCTTCCTAGGTTTTCCTTTGGAAAAACGTTCAGTGCAAAGTTTTCTTATTTTTATTTTAATTCTCACTACCTGTGAAAAAGATTAGTATCCTTGTTTATGCCCAAAAGGAATTTCTCAGTGCAAATTAACTGTAATGGGAGTTTGCATCTGTCACCTTCCTTCTCCGCTTCAAGGAGGAAGCACAGACAACAATCTCTTTTACACCATCCTTCCAGCCACAGAAAGTCGTTTTGGGGGACACAAAGCATAAGAGCTATTCTAAGATACTACTTGTCTGTGACTGACCATGGAAATTAGTGTACTGCAACCATGTTCCTGATATCTTCCTCAACTCTGCTGCAGACATTTCTTGCTGAAGAAGAAAATGCAGCTCTTTATGACTTTATCCCTTAATTACTTGCCTGTAATAAGTAAGTTTTATTACACAGAGTAATATTTCCTTTCTTCCCCCCTATCTATCTAGTTGATAAACTTACTGAGAAGGAAGAGTTTCCTTCTTCAAATATGCAAGGGCAAGATGCTCAGGCACTGGTATAATTGAATTAAAGCCACAATGGACTTACACTGATTTATCTGAGCTGGTGATTTTGCTTTGAAAATTTTAAAGGAACACACCCTGTTCCTGCTAGATCTCTGATCCTAAAGTGAGGAATAAATCTGTTCTGCCCTGAAACAGGTTTAAGAAGTACTGCCATCAGTTCAGCAAGCAGTGTCTTGAAAACTCTACACTCTCCAGGCCTTTGATGTGTTTAATATCATCTTCTGCAGTCACTCTGCACCTCCTAAACCTTGTTGCTTTCCATTAGATTCTGAAAAGTTAATAACACTGTAAAGACAATCATGCAGTTACTAGACGGTGTCAGTTCCCATGCCTTTCCCCTACCCTGTTTTACTTTTGGAGCAAGTGTATTATATACATTGGAGACTTAGATTAATCTCTGTATTAGAATCATTGTTCAGCCATGAACTCTGTTACCTGAAAGTAATTGAAACTTGGAGAAAGTTGTGGCTGTGAATACAGGAGAATGCTAATGAGCTGCAGCTCCTTCTCAATCCATAAGCTCCCAGAAAAGTTATTCTTGTTGAGGGAAAAGTTCACATTCAGATTAGATTTTGTCTGAAGCTAAGATTGGTGTTTGATTAGTGAAAATAAACGGTTTATCTAAAATGACAAATGACCTTAATATTAACCTAAAGCTCAAACTAAATCAATTTTCAATTATGAAAAGATTTGGTTCATGTGTGCATTTGTCCTTTTGTTATTTATCCATACATGGAAATACCAACAGAGCAAAAGAAAGACTGTTCTCATCAATTTACTTCAAAGAACAGAAGAAATAAGAACTCACAGAAATATCAAGGAAAGAAGTGATCAACATTTCAAGAAATGAGGCCAGCAACATTTCAAATTCTGGTAAATAAAGTGGAAAGTTATTCAGTAAATGAATTTCTGTTTCGTTTTCATTCATTGTGATAAAACAAGTGATTTCCATGAGATTTTCAGTAAGATTTGTTTACCAAGGTTCCGAGAAAGTCAATTTCTCTTCAGGCAGGATTCTGAACTCTTGGATGCTTATCTAAATTCAGTTAAGTAATCAGAGGGTCACCTACTGCCAATTCAACCCAAAACCTTCAAAAAAAAAAGTCGATTAAATTTTCAAACAGGTCATCTGCTCCACGGTGTCCCTACTTGAGCAGGAGGGTAGACAAGATGACCTCCAGAGGTCCCTTCCAACCTCAACAACTTCTGTGACTCTAACTCTTTTTTTAATGCTAGTGTCCTACGATTACCCTGGTCTTTAAAAAAGTACAATATTTTCTCTTCTTTGTACACATACGGGCACTGAAAATTAAAGAGCTGTCCACCTACCTGGCACCTTCATTGGTGATGCATTAACGTGTCTCATGATTTTGAAGGTTAAGCTGGTATGTGCATTTGTATGCTTCTAATTTTGTGTACAAAGTCCCAAATTTTCACTGTCAAAACACTTATGGAGTGTCAAGGTACCTACTCAGTGTCAAGGTTGCAGGAAGCAGGGCTGCAGAGAAGCCTCAGAGTTGCTGAAGCTGCTTGTCACATCTCTTCTTTGAATGAAACTCCATGGACAGTAGCAGCTCTACTGCCACCCTTCTCCCAACAGCCTTTCCAGGCAGCGTAGCTATGCAAGGAGTGTGTGGGCTGGGACCCCGGCCTCTCGTAGTGTTTGGCAGTCATTGGCAATTCAGGAGGACTTCAGAGACCAAAACCTCGGTGGCAGGGGGATATGGGTCTTAACAAATAGCAAAATACACTTCTACCTCCTCTTTTTTTTAGCAGATTTCAATCATTTCAGGCTACAGCCATAGGATTTCTGTGTCCAGAAACTTCTCATCCTGGCTACACATCAAAATTGCCTTTCAAGCATGGGCAAAACCCAACTACTCATTTAGGCTCACTGTGTGTTCACAGAGTTTGAGTCCAGCTATGTTCACCAGTAGAGCTGAGGAAATGTCCAAGGCACAGCAGCGACGAATGCCTGAAGGCTTGAACTCATGTAATTCCCCCATGCCTGCATTGTGAGCGAGGAGATACAGCCGCAGACTAACCTCTTCAGCTGGTTCTTCTGCCACATATCTCACAAGCCAAAGCTCAGCAGGAAAAACGTATCCTAGATGGGCCTAAGCAGGCATGAAACAAGGCACAGAGGGGGTTACCGACAAGTGCAATATAAAAATCTTCATTGTTGTGGTATAGGCAAACGGAGCACAGAATTTGGATATTAAGTGCTCTTCTCCGTGAGCATCAAGTAGAATAGTGTGTCCTACCCCACTCTCATGTCTGGTTCTAGAGACAGCATAGAGATAACCCCTGCAAGTATTGATGGGTGTACTTGCTCATGTCTCATTTCCATGCAGAAGTGTCTGAATTCCCTTGTATGATAGTACCAGTTGCAACTGTGCACATTTCCACTGTTAGAGAGCTGTTGACATTGGCTAATTGAAACAAAGACAAATAAGCAGAAAAATTTCAGCAGCCAAAATACCAGCAGCAAGCATGCAAGAACCCATCACTGCAATGCTTTTGCAGAGAAACAGTGACTTCCATAGGATAATTCAGATGACACCTACCTGAACTGTGCTGTTAAATATTTTCTGGAGTTTGTGTCTCTGCATATTATTATAACTGACAACCTCTACCGCTCCTACTAAGTTCTTTTGTTTTAAGAGTTCCTTGGAACTGTCATATATGAACAAAATACCTCTCATCCTAAGCTGGAGGAGAAGTGGGTGGGGGAAGGATTATGGGCACAGCTCAAACAAGTGGAAACACAGAAGAATCACAAATATTTGTATTTTGTAACGAGACTGTCCTAACTTTAACTTCAGCGTATTTTTTCCTGATAAAATATTCAAATTAGAAAAACATATAAGTATTTATGTTCAGAATCAAATATGCAAACACTCACACTATATACATGTATAGATGCATACATACATACACACAGACATACTTGAAGGGCAGGTGTGAGTGAATTGAATTACAAGGTATGAAGCCTGGCTCACCACGGTTTTATTTCAGTATTATGCTGCTGCAATATAAATTATTTTCATGTAAGCATGCCAATATGAAAGTAGATTAGTATAGAAAGCATCTATATGCTACATGTTGCAGATATAGAGGAAGGCCACAGTGGTAGTAGCATTCATTTCTGGAGTCTGAATATCTTTATATCGGTCCTAGGCTTTCTCTAGGAATTTGGCACCGTGATTCTCATGAGAGCACTCACAGCACTGACAGGTACTCACAACACATAGCAGAGCAGCAGTTATGCTAGGAGGTAGGAGTCACTGTACCTAACGCTGTGACACTGTAGTCACAGTGTGTAGACCATAGGAGCAGCAGACCTTTATTTCCAGTACGGTCTCTGACAAAAGGCAGTCCAGGTGTCAAAGTGTGGGCGGGTCAGAAAAAGGGATCTGCATTGCTCTTTGTATCGGCAAATTGAGGGAGGAAGAACTTCTTTCAGGGCTGCAGGAGTTTCCCCTTCTCTCAATATCCCCTACCATTTACATGTCTGAAAACTCCAGAGCTTAATGGCAAAGAATTTTAATCAAACTGCTTAATTCGAATAACCACTGAAGAGAAACCTCAGTAATAGAGAAGAGAATTGCTGCCAGGAAAATGAAAACAGGTTTTAAAAAGAGAAACCCTAGGAGTGGAAAAACAGCTTTGGAGGGAACTATGTTGAATCGATGAGCCCTCTCTTGCAGGATTTTAGCAATTCAATTAGAAGTTTTTACAGATTTAGCAGCTCATAGTTGAAAATACACCTCCATCCTACAATGCCTGCTGTTGACACATATCTCATTCTGTATAATCAGGATTTCTCTGTGGCTCAGAGGGCAAGTGAGACTGAGGCTCTTACATCTGCTGAAGAGCACTCAAGGTTTTAAAAGTGGGGCAAGGATAATCTGTGGAGAGAAATTATGAACAACAGCATCTAGTACTGGTATGGGAGGAGGAAAACAAATGTGCATGGGAATTAGAACTAAAAGGACTTGCCCCCAAAGGAGAAGCTGTCTCCTCAGGGCATACGGTTGAGTTTCTGGGATCGAGAAGTTTCAGTGTTGCTTTTTTAACCTTTGAAATGTGCTGCGTGGAACTGTAGGGAGGTGAGCGAGAAAGAGGCAATGGGGGAGTCTGGGGTTTGGGAATGAAGTGGCTAATACAACAGATGGTCAACTCGCAATATCTTTCCTCAAGCAAATTCTCATAGAGGAGAACTCAGTTTGAGTTTGAACCATAATAAAAAATGTCATAAATTCAACTCTGATTTGGGGTGGGTGAGAGAGGGACATTACCGGTTTCTTAAGTATCTGGAGCTTTTATCTATGCTGATAAAACTGACATTTCTCCAGTAGAAAAGCATTCAGAAGTACATTTGGTTTTCACATACAAACAGTAAGAAGCGAAGTACTGGGACTTGAACTGTGAGAGTATATGAGTTTTTCTCTTGTAAGCTATGGCAGACCTCTCCAATTTATTTACTATTTTTTTAATTTTGAATGTAACAGTTAAACATCCCGTAAAATCAAAATGGAACTTCATATTTCACTTAGTTTTCACCAGGAAGTCTAGTTTGAAAAAGGTTGCATATTTGCAAAAACAGGATATAAGAAATGATGAGTAGGAATCAGGCTTTGACTGTGTTGAAACATAAAGTCAGATGCGTGTTGCATGGGTAGAGATTTGCAGAGAATTGCTTACGCTGCTGTTGTTACAATTCCTCTAACCCATCCTGGGTTACCATAACCTTTACCAGTTCCCTTGACTTGGTTGCAAAATGTATAAATTTAAACCCCTCTACCCCATGCAGTTACGGAAGAACTTTCAGAATTGATATTTGTGAAAGGCCTTTGTGTACAGGTGATTTTCTAAATTGTAATATATAGCAATATTCTACACAGTCATCAGTAAGAGCAACTGAAACCAAATCACAAAAGGCAGTTGTTTCCAATTACACAAACAACAAAGGGGAATACAAGCAAGGCACAAAAATACTTGAAATATGGAGTTGGGTGACCCAAGTGAATGGAAAGGTGAATGAAAGGCCAGTGCTAATTTAGAAAATGAAATGGCTTCTTGATGTTATTTCATTGCAGTTTGGTAGCGTCTGGAAGTACGGTGGCTGCAGCCTGCAGCTGGAGGAAAGAAAAAACAAAATCCTAATTATAGTTTATTTTGTGTCCAAATTCTTCAGTCACATTTGATCTGGTTCCCTGATCTGACATCCTCATATTTCATCACTAAAAAAAAGAAAAATCCCTTTCCACTGTTTCAGATGTCTCTGCTGGAGGGCAGCACTGTGGGGTATCCTTGTGCCTCACCCGGTGCCATTCATTCCCACTATTAACAATCAGCATAAACCTGCCACTTCCAGATCAAGTGGGAAGTTGTCTGCCAGCACAAAACACTTTAGAGTTTTGTACAGGCCAAATACAGGGAGAAAAGAAAAAAAATTGGGGAGGAGGTAAAAAAAAAATAATTAAAATATTAAATTTCTGTCATACACAAAGTGTCAAGTGTAATTAAACCAAAACCTGTGAACACTGACATATGTAGCCCGTGCTGGCATCAGACACCAACTTATGGGCGAAGCATCTATTGTTTGTTGGCAGGGAACACACGTATGGCAATGTCTTCCAAAATCCCACTTCCCATTTTGTGCAGGCATATACCCAGAAGAAGCATTTGTTCCTCAATTAGCTGGCTGTTCTTCCTAATGACTTCTGTGATCAATGCAGATAGGCAAGCTCCTCCAGAAAGACTCTCTGAGGAAACGTCTGATTTGTGTGCTCAAAGCCACCTCACAGAAGCTCCTCTTTCCTTTGGTTCTAGAGGAGACTGCAGAGACAAGCCAGCTAGTTCACACAACTGAAAGTGGGAGTAATGAATCCCGCTCCTCCCCATTGATGTTTTTCTGCTTATATGTTATTGTAGTTTCTCAGGGAACATCCCTAGTGTGGGGTTGACTCAGGTTACCAAAGATGGAGACACGCAATTAAACGCAATAAAATCTGTGTCTTATTGAGTTACAGCTCATCAACTGATTAGAGGTAACTTGTTAAGCCTCAGTAACTCAATTGCTTCCAGTCATGTGCATGTACCCTCAGAGGCAGCTTGATTCCTCTGGAGCTGGCCTCTCTTGGGCAAGCACGGTCACGTTGCAAACGTTGAAGCTGTGGGGAGAGACTGGCTAGTGACACACTCCATGCAGGGATCAGCAGTGAGTAGCTGAATTCCCCCTCACTGGTTTGAAAATAAGCATTACTCAAACTTTAGCCTGGGCCTGTGACAAACCAGCTAATTCAGCTCTGTTGTAGTGTGGCAGACAGCGCGCCAGCTGTTAGCAAGCCTCCACACCCAGATAAGCAAGACACCAGGCACTTCAGTTCATGCACCAGCACGGATGCAAAACACAGCAAAGGCGTTTAAATCATTGCTTAATTCAAGTTAGAGACTGCTTTGTATGTGCAGGTGTTCAGCCAGGAACAAAGCTGGAGTTATACCTTATGCTAACACTTCACTGAGAACAAGCCCTCCTCAGAGAAAGATTAAACTGCAGTGACATGCAGCCTCTTAACACTCAAAAGACAGTACCTGCAGGATTTTTACTGCACTTTAATTCACAACATTAACTGATTCAGTTTGCCTTTGCTGCACGTCCCCAGGTAGCCAAGCCTGCAGTGAGGGTTAGCACACCATGAGCTACCTGCCTGCGGTTGTGGAGATGAGATGAAGCCCCCCTGATATCTGAAAAGTGGCATGTATTTTGCCACAGAACTCTCATCCAAATAAGCCAAGGTAATTCAAATAAGCCAAGGTAACCGGCACATTTGATCTCATCAACTTTCTCTTTTTGTAGTTGTTGTTAAAAAAGATATTCCAGTTCCACAGATGTTTACCTGCAACCAAAACTATTTTCATTCCTATTACCAGGGTATTAGGCTCCATTTTCACAGCAAACCAATATTTTCTCTTCCTTTATTTCCCCCAGTATTAAATTAATATCGATTAATATAAACAACACCAGCGTAATTATCAAAAATGTTTCAATGGAAATGAAAACTAGGCATAGTTAAGACATTAACCAGGGTGTCAGCAATAATCCTTGGACCAAGATTATTAAATGAAAACAAGTGAATTTCTGAGTTCATGCAGAAAGATGTGGTGTCTTTCTAAAATGCTCCTTCCCTGGCACACTGCAGGAAGAGTGCTTGCATGGATGTTCTTGCATGGATGTTCTCTATATCTTCAGTGAACTAAGTGAGAGTCCTCTCAAAGATGGTGCTTCAGGTTTTTTTCTGCTAGGAAATAAACATAGAGTAAGAGAGAAGAAAGAAATCTAAAACTTTTGACTGAATCTTTTCCTTAAAAATCTAGAATATCAAAGAAACAAACTTAAAATAAAATCAAAACAGAGTGTTTTTCCTATAACAGCAGATATATATTATTTCAAGTAGAACATTTCAAACAAAACTTTTTTTTTAATCTAAAAAACCTCCAACACTGATATTTCCAGTTGTCAGAAATATTGTAGAAATTTTTTAATATCAAATACATCAGCCTTTCAAGATTAATAATTTCCTCTTTGATCAAGAGAGCAAATCTTTTGCAGTCCAGTATTTCCAAATTGAGATTGTTTTCCACTTTCTTTTATACGAAAATAGTTGAGATGTCAAAATTTCATCAGTGTGGGCTGAAAACAAATGATTAATATTTCCTGCAGGAAGATGTTTTAATTTTCCACATTTCTCTGACTGAAAAGCTATTCAGGCCAACGTGTAGCATGCAGGCTTTGAAGTACCTGAATACCTTCATGTCCTATTAAGACTTGTTTTATGTTCTGTGTAAGCAAAGACTCTTCACCTCTATCCTTCAGCTCTCCTCAGAGCCCACACCCTCAAGGAAAAATCTTTCTCAGAAAGATAGTAAGCCAGCAGGAATAATATAACATCAAACCTCAGCATAAGATTGGACAGAGAAATGGACTGCTACCTGGATCAGTTGTTCTTAATTACTTGCAATTATTAACAACCTGAAGTCAATAGGCTAAATGGAAATGTTGAGATGGCAAAATTAGGTGATTGCAGTGGTTAGGCTAGCCAAGATAGAATAGGCAGAGTTCCAAAGTACTTCAAAATAATTACTTTTCATACCAAGGTGGTACATATGGACGCACCTGGGACTGTCCATGTACATTGACAGGCTTTGAAATCCAAGTACCCCTTCTAGGGAAAGAAAGTAACAATTAAGGACCTCTAGTTAATCAGAAACAAAACACTGAAGAAGGAGGAAGTGGATAAAATGGAATGTGAAGTGTCTCATCCACAGTGGTTTCAGCCCTCTTGGCTTTGGTTTCAGCTGTCTCATCGTTAAGAAAAGACGGAAATGGGAAGGTCTAAAGGCACTGAAGGGACACATCAGCTTAAGAAGGAATTGAAGAGGCTAGGAGAGTCTACTCTGAAAAGAGTTATATGTATCATGATAGAGTTATAAAAACAAATGAATTGCATAAAGAAGGCCATATAGAGAGGTCTGTTTCCTTGAGTTCAATAATACAGGATGTATTCATTAATAGACAGCAAACATACAAAAGGGGAAGAGAAATACAGTTGCATGCCACATTTAATTAAATTGGAGTGTCTCACTGCGAGGAAATTTTACTGACACTAAAAGCTTGGCAAGATTTTATAAAGTATTGTGTTTGTATGAATTATACGGAGAATACATTTCTATGTTTTGGAATTTGGTTGATTACAGAAGATGGATTATTGCCGAACGAGGTACATAGCTGGAAATCTGGGACTTGATCCCATTATCAGTAAAGTGTGTGAAGAGCTTTTAGGATGGGAAGAGTTTCAAGACCCTGTCCTGCTATGACCCCACTACTATAAATGTCAAGAGTACTTTGTTATTGACTTTAAATGGTAACAGAAGCAATTTCTAGGCACTTTTTGGAAATCTCTTCTTTAATTCTCCCTCTGAGACACGCAATGGCAACCAAGGTGGCAAACTATTGACCTTTCCCAGTATGCATCAAAGGCCAGCTAAATACTTTATTTATCCTGATTCCTTCAAGGCAATGCACCTCAGCAGTATGAGGACTCTGCAGTCTATAACACTAAATGACCAGAAAGAAAACAGAATTGTTTATATGGTTTACCCCAGTTTGTTATTACTGGTTCTCTGGCACATCTCCTACCACGACATACTGTTAGAAGATAAGCAACCAGTAGCAAATCAGTGGTCACACATAAATACAATACTAGGTTTGCACTGGAGACAAAATAAATTTAACAACCCTTATCAAGTGCTGTTTTATACAATATAAAAATAATAATACCCACAGAAGCAGAAGTTGAGCAGTATAATGATCAACAACCTTATCCTGCCCTATTCTCTCTTGCACAGTTTCACAAGGGCCCAATCCAAAAAGCATTGAAACATAATGGAAACAATCCCTCTGGCTTCAGTAAGCTTGGATTCAGCTCCATAAACAAATTTAATTTATGGCATAACCAGTTCTCCCTGTTCATTGGAACTAGATGATCTTCGAGGCCCCTTCCAACTCAAATCATTCTATGATTCTGCGATTCAGTGATTTCTAGACACTTATGCTTTATATAGTTGCAGAAGCTAGGAAGAAATGGCTGAAGAACATATACTAGTCTGTAGAACATCTGCCAATGGAAAGTTTTGCTGAAGACAGTTAACTCTGCTGATATGTGTCCCACAGTCCTGCATGGTGTTGTCCCATATTAAATTTGCATAAAGCAAGGAGTTAACGAAACATGAGACTCTTCCTATCATTTTTTCCATAATACTTACTGTTTTCTAGGAAGTTTTTTTCCTTTTCCAAGCTTGGTCTCAAGCAAGGAATTGCTCTTCTAAAGGCCTGTGGTGTTCCACCACTCTTCATTCTTATATTTGTTTTTACCTTGCTTCTCTTTCTTCTAGCTTCTGTAAGTCAGGTCTTTGGAACCAAGTGCAATTTTTAGTAGTAAATAAATTTAGACTTGGATAATTTCCCCAAATGAAAGTGGTGAAAGAAGAGCACTTTCATCTCCTGTGATATACTTCTGACAAAGTATAATTAAAATATTTTCCTGCTGGCTTGCCTGCTCTGTCTGCCTTGCATGAATGATGAAGCCTATCAAGCTATTATTTGTCTACACATTGTGTGAGGAAGGATTAAGCCACTGAAGCATTCAATATCAGTAAATGATCTGGAACTCCATAAAAACATCAATTATTATACAGTTGAAGATGTCTTAGTGCTCTGTCAGGAAGCTGGAGTTTTGTCTTCACTCCGCTGGTGATGGAGTGTGGGGATCACCGTCTCCAGAGACAGAGCATGTACAACTAAAATGTAAGCTATGGGACTGTGCAGAAGAGAGGGGATTTTCTCAGTTATTTATTTGGATATTCTGGAAGAAAAACGCAACCTGAGTCAGTGCAGAAAAAGGTGCACTATTCATATCTCTGAAAAGATGGACTCCTCTGCCTAAGCCCCTCCATTCTGTGCTGTGCTGGTTTTGGCTGGGATAGTTAATTTTTTTCACAGTATCTAGTGTAGGGCTGTGGTTTGCATTTGTGCTGAAAAAGGTGTCGATAGCACAGGAATGCTCTAGTTACTGCTGAGCAGTGCTTACACAGAGTCAAGGTTATTTCTGCTTCTCACACCACCCAACCAGCAAGTAGGCTGCGGGTGCACGAGAGTCTGGGAGGGGACACAGCTGGGACAGCTGACCCCAACTGGCCAAAGAGATATCCCATACCATATGATGTCATGCTCAGCATATAAAGCTGGGAGAAATAGAAGGAAGGGGGGGAAATTCAGAGTGACAGTGTTTGTCTTCCAAGTAACTGTTACGTGTGATGAAGCCCGATTTTCCTGGAGCCGAACACCTGCCTGCTGATGGCAAGTGGTGAATGAATTCCTTGCTCTGTTTTGCTTGCAGGCACAGCTTTTGCTTTAACTATTAAACTGTCTTTATCTCAACCCACAAGTTTTCCCACTTTTACCCTTCTGATTGTCTCCCTCACCCCAGCAGGGGTGTGTAAGCGAGCAGCTGTGTGGGGCTTAGTTGCCAGATGGGGTTAAACCACGATATGGGCTGACACGACATGATGGGACCATGTCCTGGGGTCACATAATCTTTGAGATTTTTTGATGGAGTAACCAAAAAGAATTATAATTAATTTGAATGTAGTGGTGTCTGGCTGAGTGGCGGGCAGCCTGGAAACCTGCTGATGGGGAAATGAACTCCTGCTCAAAACCGTATTGTCACCTTGTTTTTAGCTGGTAGGACTCTGCTGTCTTCACTGTCAGCTCTGCCTATTTACAGCCAAAGAGGATCTGAAACATCAAGCAGGCAGATGTATACCTAACTTCTCTTTACAGCCTCTGACGTCTCAGCATCATGGCTCTCTGGCCTGGTAGAACAGGAATGGCACTTCATATACAACCAGGGAGATACTACAGGCTTCTCCTACAGACTTACCACCATTCCCAAAATCTTTTCCCTAAGTATAAAAAGAATTTGAAGTAAAGCAAATAACGTATTTGTATTTGGTGGGAACTGCATATAAGCCTCAATGTAATTATAACATACAAAAAAATAATGCTGGTGACCTTAGATTACACAGCAAAATAACAGAGGACATGTTAAAATTAATTCTAACTAATTAAAAACATTACTCAGTTAATGAATGATTTGTGATTCATATTGCACAAGTTGTCAAACATTACCTCAAATTATAGATTGGGCACATCCTTTCACCGCTATTAATAATCACAATTATGTAAGCATAAGTATGTTCAGCTACAAAAGCCAGTATGCTGTCCTCTCCAAGCCTTCCTGCCTATCCTTGGAGTAGGACTAAGCTAAGGTCCCTAGAGCACACAAGGTGGAGAGAGAGAGTAAATTTTTTTCGAGAAAACAGCATCTTTGGAAGATCTAATGGTCTATTAAAGGCTGAAAGATGTGCATGGTCGGGGTGATTTCAGCATGCCCTGTGCTAGTCAAACAGTATTAGACCGCAGGAACATAGGACTTACCAAGTGAGTTTCTAATCCTTCTTTTGCTAGTGTCCTAGAGTGCTTCAAATAATCTTGCCACAGGTATCAGAAGCTCCTAAACAAATACCAGAATGAATAGCTGTTACTAAAAAAAGAAAAACAAACAAACAAACCAAAACCAAAACCAAAACCAAAAGATAAAGAAAATCAGGCTGCTTAGAAATTGTCCTAACCTGAAGTCCAGTCACAGGTGAGTTAGAAGACCAGCATACCATCTCCCCCTGCACCTTGCAGTCTTGTATTATGAACATTTTACTTGTATACTTGTTATGAGCACATACATTCAGTCCTTTTTAAATGTTGATGAGTCTTTTATCACAAGCCTCTCTTGTGGCAGTGAGCTCTGCAGCTACATGTGTATTACATGAAAATCCATCTCCTTGCACCAGATTCGTATCTATGGAGTTTCTCTAAAGTCCCCATATTTGAGAAAAATAGGGCAAAATAAGTGTCAAATTTAACCGCTCTCTGACACAGAGTGCCTTTCATGTGACCACTGCATCCCCTTCTGTTTTTTCCCAAGGTAGACAGTGTCAGCCTTTGTTGTCTCAGTAGGTCAACTAAGTAAACCTTCATAGAGACAGAAGAGATGAAAGACATTTCTATCTGAAATGTTTGGAGAGAAGAATCTTAATTCAGTGTAGCCATTATACAGCTTGGAAACTTGGAGTTGCTTAGAGTACTTTGTGGTAAATGTTGGAATGAAGCTTTTCTTTTCCTTGTAGTTAAATTGCTAATTTATTTATTTACCCACTGACTTGTTGGACAACAGGGAGCATTTAAGCTAACTTTTGAGGTAATGAAAACCATAATTGAACCAGTTATGAAAAGAGGAATGTAAGTTGTATTTGGATCTTTTCTAGCAGGGAATTTTTCGTGACTCAACAGAAAAACAAGGAATTAGGAAAGTTTCTTCTACAGTAGAGTGCAAAAAGTCTCTGTCTGCTCTAGTGTCAGGATTAAAAGATGTAAATATTGTGGAGTTGTAGAAGCATCTGCTTCAGGATTTAAGATTAGCTAGACTTTTTGATTTGAGTTTCTGAAATACATTAAACAGAAAAGTTTATTGAACTTTCTACAGATGGGCATGGTTTAGTTTCATTAAGAGCTAAAAATCAAGGCACTGTTTCTTCATGTCGAAAGATTGAAGAGGGCAAAGTCAATTTGCTGCTTATTGAAACAGATACTGAACTGCTGTCCCAGCTGCCATCACTGCATTCACTGATGTTTTGCCTCAGTTTGACTCAGGGTGAGAAACTGAGCAACTGATTTCATAGAAATTTCCCCTATTATCTTCTACAGCAATGTGCTTGAATTTTTCTCATTTCTTTGTTCTCCCTCTTTTCACAAAACATACAGATATACCCTTTTCCCTCCCCAGTGAATGATATCACACTAGTGGAGTACCAGCAAATTTACGCTGCTCAGTTTACTAGTAGATTAACTCTGTTTTCCTGTATCTACTCTCAACTATGTTACCACCATGCACTGCTTAGACTATACCATAGCTTTTATTCCCCACCCTGAAGCCCTCTGCTATTGCTGTGGCATCTCAAATAAACAATGCATAGCTGCCTGACGTTCCAAGGCGACGCATTTGAGGAATGTCCAGTTGCGGTCATCTACTCCATAGAAACAAAACAAAAAGTCAGGAGAAAAAATTATGGAAGAACCCTTGCAGTTTTATGACAGAGTTTATTTGCCATGAGCTGGCCACTGCTGGATATCTCCTCCCGCATAGAGCACAAGCGCATGCAGATTTGACTTGTAACCCAGAACAAGAAGAATGGGCAGCATCAGGGAAATGACCCTTGCAGCTGAACATAATAAAAAGCGTCTTGCAAGGGAGGCCAATGGCATCCTGGGGTGTATCAGAAGGGGTGTGGTCAGTAGGTCGAGAGACATTCTCCTCCCCCTCTGCTGTGCCTTGGTGAGACCGCATCTGGAATAGTGTGTCCGGTTCTGGGCCCCTCAGTTCAAGAAGGACAGGGAACTGCTTGAAAGAGTCCAGTGCAGAGCCACAAAGATGATTAAGGGGGTGGAACATCTCCCTTATGATGAAAGGCTGAGGGAGCTGGGTCTCCCTAGCTTTGAGAAGAGGAGACTGAGAGGTGACCTCATTAATGTTTATAAATACGTAAAGGGCGAGTGTCAGGAGGATGGAGCCAGGCTCTTCTTGGTGATGTCCAATGATAGGACAAGGGGCAACAGGTGCAAGCTGGAGCATAGGAGGATCCACACCAACATAAGGAAAAACTTTTTCACTGTGAGGGTGACAGAGCACTGGAACAGGCTGCCCAGAGAGGTTGTGGAGTTTCCTCCTCCGGAGACATTCAAAACCCTCCTGGACGCATTCCTGTGTGACCTACTCTAGGTGGTCCTGCTGTGGCAGGGGGGTTGGACTAGATGATCTTTCAAGATACCTTCCAACCGCTAACATTCTCTGGTTCTGCAAGGCTGGTCAGTCAGCTTTATTGTCATGCTGTTTACTCCACTCATTTCAAGTTATTTATAACATACTTGATTGACTATCATTTTTCTCCACACAAGATTGCACAATAAGTTGTGGAGGGGAGATGAGACAAACATGAGATATTGAAACACTCTCTAAGATTAAACTGGATAACAGAGACTAAATAGCACAGTTCTGACATGATGGGGATTCATGCTCCACATCCCCAGGCACCCAGCTGAGGTGCTTGGGTTAGGAGCCGAAGACAGAGCAGAGAGAAAGACTTCGGGAGGCTAATTCAGAGCTCTAGAGAGTCAAATCACTGTGACAGAATCTCTCTGTCTTCATTCATCGCAGAGCTGAAGATGAGGCTTCCAACTTAGGTACCACAATTAAGCATCAACTGCTGTTGGTATGAACACTCTCTCCATCCTTCTTTTGTTCTGCAGTAATTAACCAGTAAACTAGTAACCATCACTAGCAAACAAGGTATTGAACTGCACGCTGTCACAGCAAGGCCCTTATACCCTTGTCATGATTCCACCTGCATGGCTTTTATTCCTATGCAGACAAGGACTTTTTCCTATTTTATTCCCTCTTTGACTTTTACAATTTCTCACTCTTTGTTTTTAATAACTTCCTACAATTTAGCTGCATGATCCTGGAGTGAAGAATCCCGAATATGCTCATGAACTTTCAGAAAAGGGAACTGCTCATTTTTCACCCTTCACAAGGCTGAAAATGTTAGTTAAGGTTGTTATCACTTTTACAGTGAATGCAGAAGTGACTCTAAAGCATGAAGGCAGAGGGCTCAGTTCTGCTTGCCAACAGAGATGAAATCTCCTCCAAGATGACATACATCACACACATTCCTTGCAATGTCCTGCCCTGAATGTAACTCTCTATTTCCAAATAGATTTGAAAGTAATTTTAATTGTAATTTGTAAGACTTTGTATACAGTTCTGGTAACAAAGAAGCAAGTCAACAGAACTAAATGAGCTGACCAGATCAAGCCAGGGTTTAGAAGCCTTAGATGCTTGTTAGCTGCTCTTCAGCAGTCAAATCCCCTACTAGACATCATTCCATCATTAATCTCTTTCCAGGTTTATCCTGGAAATGTCTCATAATCCAGTGCGTGCCATTGACAATAATATTGAACATGGACTATCACTCCTTGGATTTTTCTGAAGACAGGTATTACCCCATTGCTGAAAAATATGACTCCTGTGTGTAGGCATGTGATGAACACAGCACATCACAACTTCCTGGGACAATCCAGTGTTAATGGGAAGGAATCCATTCTGAAGTCCACCATACTGAAAAGATTTGGACTGGAATGACTGAAAATCTCTGTTGTGGTGGCTTGTGTCCCTTGGAAATGTGCTAAACAGAATTACCCTGTCCATTCTTGTGCACAGTATATTGTCATCAGTATTGTCATGAAAACAGAAACTGTTGTCACTGGGGACTCAGGCTTGAATCTTTTTCCTTTTCCTCATTGGGTTTCTGATGCAGCTTCTGTTCCTTCTAAAGTTGCTGCTACGCTGGTCCCAATAACCAAAGCAGGGCAATCTGTGTGACAGTCACATGAGGCTGCTAAAGAAGTCACTGGACAAAGGCAGTTCAGCTGCTTCTTTTCAGGAAAAACTTTGTTCAGATTCTTGGGTGCTCTATTGTCAAGAAGGAATACGAATACCAAATAACAGCTATTCAGTACACAATTTTGGCCACTCAAACACAAGGGGGTTCAGAAAACCAGAGGAATGTTTATTTGTGAAGTTAAGGAACCAGTTTTGCTATCAACTGGAATGCTCTTTGCAGAAAGCTGTTCAGGTTCCTATTGCATATTGTCAGAAATGCCAGGAAAAAAAAACAAAAATAGTTTAAAAAATTATACTACTCTGGGCACCCATATTTTGGGTTCTTTTACAGGATTCAAATCAGTTACTGTAATGTACAATTTCTAATGTACAATTTCTCATAAGGAATGTGATAACCGTAACTTTCTTTGGTTGTGAGCTTCTCCATTTAAGGTATGCTTTAAAGTGGTATTTCAAGTACTTATGACGTTAAGGAATGAAATAATCTAAGTGTCACGAAGGAGATTTTAGACAATGAGTTTAGAAACTTTTCTGGGCAACAATCAAATATTTTTAGATTACGTAACACAAAGTGATGATCATCTAGAGCAATTCTTGAGACTGAAAATATATCAAACAAGTGAAGCACAGAAAGAGTAGAATCTGTGGTAGTCACTGACTATTCAGGGTAACGAGCACTTCAGTGAGGCAACTTGCTTCAAATCCTTCTGACATATCAAGCAGCAGAGAACGTGAATGCGAGACAATGAAATTGCTGAGGAATCTCAGCTGGTAAACGCACAGCAGTCTGGCAGACTGCCGGGTAACAGCAGAAGAAGAAGGCATGGTAGACCCCTTGCTCACACAATGCCTGAAAGCCCAGAGGATAGAGGGAAGGAGGAAATAACCAAGTAGTATTCTACTTAGCATCTGTCAATTGACGTGACAAAGAGGGGTTACAGGTGATAGATTCCTTCAGGTATCTGGTGCCTCAGGTTACTTTTTTCAGTAACAGGTGGAAAGAGTGTTTGAATAGGGCTGGCATGATCTGAGAGCTCAACAAATCTATCATTTTGCAAAAAGCTACCTTAGCTCACTGGAGCACCACTAGTCGTGGAGGACTGGAACTAAAGACACAGCATTGAGCAGTTGCAAGTGACAGACTGAAGCACTTGCTGATAGATTTATTTTTTTTCTGGACTGTGAGAGCTCTTCAGAAAGTTTGTACAAATGCTTGCAGAAGGAGCAGCCAAATGTAAGGGACTTGCTCTGAAACCAAAAAACACTAACTATTTGACAAGATATTTCTTAAATATAGTCCAAGCACCACAGGTCTCAGAACTGGCACTTTCATTTCCTGAATGTCTACAAAATTGGAGGTAAAGATTAACAGGAAAAGCAAATACCAGGCAGAATGTGTTTCAGAATTTTCTTCCAGAAGGAAAGATATTTTCTCTGAGTAGAAAAAATAACTATGAAAAAAAAATGTCATGTTGAAAACAGCCCTGTGGAGTCACCAAAACCTAAATAACTTACCTGGCAAATGACAGAAGAGAGAGACACGGTGCACAGCTTAGTGGATACAAATGATGGAACACACTGCAGTGTGCATCAAACAATCTTTAGGGAAGCAAATGTGTTTAGAATATTTTCAGCAGTTTTATTTCAAGTGGCATCAGAGGATCAGTTACAGAAATGGATGAATTAATGAGTCAGACTGTATAGATATTCATGGAAGTTTTTCTGTAACTGGATTCACTGATAGATCTTTTAAAGCAAAGGAAAGATGGTTATGATGACACAGCCTAGCTGGTATCCATGCGAAAAACTACCAAACCAGTGCTGCCAAAGCATATTATGAGTGATTAAGAAGAGTAAAAATTCCTTGAGACGTTTCTTATCTCCTCCTTCTGTGTTCTGCATTATGCTTTTCCATATCTTTTCTAAAGGACAGCAAATGTGAATGAGTAATGATGAAAATTTAGATTTTGCAAGCATCATACTAGGTATAGAGCTAGGGGTTTGTTGCATGAATACCAGATGTTTTCCCAATACCGATTCCTACACACTTAAGTTTTGATCTCCTAGGGTTACTGTGGTGCTCAGCATATAGGAATCCTGCATGAAACTATCCTATTTCTGTGTACATATGGCCTGACTAAACGATGTGCAGGTAGGCTTCGTTTATATTTATATAACTTTGCAATCTTGATAATAATAACACAAGATAAGGGTTTGGGAATTTTTTTTATTATTATTATTTTTTGAAGGGAGGGAATTAAGAATTTGTTCATCTGTGCAACTACCATCTACTGCCCTTCCTATAATCAGAAACAGCAACATACCCTGCCTGATGTACAAACTAGACATAGGCAAATAACACAGTTTAAAAATCTAGAGACAGTTTATAGCTGTGTCTCACTCTGAATTTTCTTCCCTACTCCCTTGTCTCTGTGTGTCACAAGATACACAGCTTTCAGCTCTGGTTTACTGTACCTTTCCTTGGCCTCCAGTTTTTTTCTTCTTTTATTTATTTGTATTCTACTGTTTTCCTACTTTTGACCTTCTACTGTCTAGCATATCCCTTATAATTTCTTTCATCTGCATCCTAAGATTACTGCTACCTCTTTACCATACCTGTGCTTCCCTCCTCTGAACAGTTCAAGTTCCTTGCTGCAGTTTCATATCTGGCAATGAATCATCCCAAATTCTCTCTGCCCTATGGAGGCACAATCATTCCTCAAATTCCTTCCGTCATGTTACTGTCTCCATCTTTCATGAAGCTCTCTGATCACCAACTGCTGTTTGACACATGTACTATCCACAGCAGTAGAATTTTGTCAGGAAGGCAATGCAGAAATACTTCACCAAAATATGGATAAGAAATAGATTCCAGTATACACTAGACCACAACCGAATATGATTTATGAGCCAATAATGCAGTGATAAAAGTACATAGGCAAAACAGGAAAGGTGAGCATATGGTGCTGTAGGAAAAAAGTCACCAATACAAGTTGTAGAAAGTTACTTTTTCCACAGTAGCTGCCCTGGGGGAGAGAGAATTTTCTCAACATAAATGAGATCTGGCAAATCTGAGACGCTGTAGCAAATAGCAACAGTGATTTTTAGATGTGTTAGGCCTGTAAGTCCCCTCTGGGACGGGGGATTGTATGACATGATTCACTCACATTGTGCCTGATGAGAAGGACCACCTTTCAGGGTCGTTTTCCACCTTTGGAAGGATGCAGCTCTTCTGGAAATAATGATCTTTACCCTTCTTTAGGACTGGAATAGTGACACATTATAATGTCTTAACTGTAACATTCAAATTGACAACACTTGTACAATATCCACCCTTTGCCTCAGTACTTTTCTTTTTTCCTCTTCATATGAACATGTCGGACAATTTCAAAACTCTTTAGTGAAATATAAGATTAAGCTAGAAACATGTTAGCAAATTTGACAAGGGCTGAAAGTGCAACGGAAAAGCTTTAAGAAGACACTGGTTTTTAAAACACCGGTGAACCATATAGAATTACACGTGAATGCACAATAACAGAAAAAAAATATTTAAATCCTTGTTTTCGTGAGGGCTATCTTATGGAGCACTGAGGAAAACTGCACTGAAAAGGCCTGCATGAAGGAATGAGGTAAAATATCTTCTGGATGAGCTGACCTCCTGAAACAACGCCTAAGATGTGCTGTCATCAGGCAGAAAAAGCTCTGGGTTTGTGAGCCTTTGTCATTTCAATAATATTAAAACAGCTCTTCAAAATGAAACCTTCATAATTAGCTAGGCTACTTCTGCAAATACACAGAAGTAATCTTTTCTATGTATTCAGAATAAAGCAAATGCTAATATTTGGCATTAGTTCCACAGTTTAAAGATTAATTAAAACACTAGAAAGAAACTTGAACTAACAACACATTTATGTGGTAAAAGTCCTCACTTACAGTGTGATTAGAGAAAGAAGGATATTTTTAAGTCTATGTTGTCTCTTTTTCCCCGTAGAATCTTTGTCTAATATTTACCAGTATTTTTTGACTGGATGAAAACGTCCCAGAACATTTCCATCTTGTGCTTTTACAGAGACTATATTTTATGCAGATCCTGTGGGACAGACTGCAATGAGACTGCTCACAAGCAGTCCTGTTGACAGCACTGGGATTATTTTCAGGTTTAGGACCACGCATTATTGAGCTGTTCTTGTACCTCAAGATGTATCTAGTCATTTAATGGGGCTTACAAAAATGCATAAGCAAGCTAGACATCTAACACAAAGAAAAGTGAAGAGATGTTAGAATCTGGCTCTGGGACGTGATGGAAGTTCTTCTTTAAAACTAG
The DNA here is from genome assembly GCF_034619465.1 of Leptosomus discolor. Classification (NCBI taxonomy): domain Eukaryota; kingdom Metazoa; phylum Chordata; class Aves; order Leptosomiformes; family Leptosomidae; genus Leptosomus; species Leptosomus discolor. The sequence goes on from NC_141391.1 coordinate 154,423,452, forward strand.
AAATTGCTAGGCTCCATCTTCCAGTAGATTGATCAAACGCTTTTTGGTACTGGCCTAATTTCACCCTGACAAGGGACGAAAAAGACACTACAACCCCAAGGACCCTCTCTGCAGGAGGCTGAATTTCTCTTCCAGTGATTCACTGGGAATTAAATTGGTGCAGAAAAGCTGCAAATTAGCTGAGGACACAGAAGTGTTAAAGAAGGTATAGTAAATACCGGTAACTTTGCCATCCATTTATCAAAGTGCCAATGGCTCCCATTTGAAGGCAAGTGAGGGAATAATATATAAGGATTGTAGAGATTATCTATTTCCAGAGTGGTTTAATATATAAAGAAGGTGGTGACAGTTGGGGTTGGCGGCGTTCTTGGTTTTTCTTGCTGTTTTAAGGGAAAATACTGCAAACCTGTCAGGCTTTTGTCAGTTCTTTTTATTACAACTGGAGCTCAACACTTGCTTATTTACTGTTTCATTGAACATAGCAGTATGGAATAAGGGCTCACTTACCTTCAGCACATAAAGATAAAAGAGAAGGGGAATGATAAGCATGAATCAGTTATTATTTAGCAGTCTTATTTGAGCCAGCTCTGCCAGGCTCACACCAACTTCATGGTATCATTTCAAGGCTTTGATCCAGGTTTTAGCTCAGCTCCACTGCATTAAATGAATCCTCTTATCTTCCCTTACTCCTTTCTCAGACCCTGTTTTCTCCTTTATCTTTGAGCATTGTTCTAGCCCTCCCTTAGCAAAAGCGCTGTGTGTGTATATGGAAATGCCTGCCATCAGTGGTGTGCCCAAAAATCCCACCACTTCCCAGCAAGCACAGGCTCTGTATAACAATGGAGAAGCACAGAGCTAAAAATAAACTCAGTCTTTGCCTATTTCACTGGATGTCCTGCCTGAAAACAAACAAGTGAAAAGGTGAATAAACCTTCAGCTCCCTCCCATACCTTGAACTGTAGCATGCAATGTAGTTATATACTAGCTCTAGTGTCTTGAAGACATATTGTGTCTGGTATTGCTCAAATGTGAGTGAGAGATCACCCATGCCCTGTAGATTTTTCAGCTCTGAGTTGCAAGATAAACTGGGAGGAGGAGAACAAGATAAAATAGACAGACAGAAGACTGAAGTGGAAAACAGATGTGCACCTCTGAGTAAGAAGCCAAGGATCTGCATCATGCTGACTCCTTTTTCTCTACAGTGTGCTTTTGCCAGACTCCTAGACTACTTTCTGCACAATCATGTGCATTGCTTTCATAATATCTGAATCCATATCAAACAAAGATAGATGTGTTCCTGCTTCCTTGGTCCATAGTACCTGTGAACTTCATGGCATATGCTAGAATCACATAACCACAGAAGCACGGAATAGTTCGGGTGGAAGAAGCCTCAGGAGGTCTCTACTTCAACTTCCTGCTCAAAGCAGGGTCACTGTCAAGCTCAGACCAGGTTACTCAGAGTTTTATCCATTGTGTCTTGAAAAACTCCAAGGATGGAGCCTGTACATGACCTGTGGGCAACCTGGTCCACTGCTTTGCTATCCTCACAGTGAAAGAATTTTTCCTTAAATCCCTTCAAAATCTTATGTCTGTTTTCTCTCATCCTCTGACCACACACCACTATAAAAAGACTGGCTCCATCTTCTCGGTAGCTTCCCTGTAGGTATTGGCAGGCTGCTCTCAGGTAACCCCAAAGCCATCTCTCCTTTAGGCTAAACATGCCAACGTCCCTCAACCTTCCCTCAACCTTCCCTCACAGGCTACATACTTCAGGTTATCAAATAGTATATCTTGTATCGTTGATCTTGGTCCTATGGTTGGCTCTCAAATTACTTTCCAAGAGGCGTCGCTGTGCAAAAGCACTTTTTAACTAGAAATCTCTGCTAGATTACAAATATTTCTCATCTGCTGGACACAGTCTTCCCTGGACATACCTTCTGTCTCATGGCTGATTTGAAATGAGGAGACACCCAAAGTCACCACCCATGGGACAACAGCCACTGCCACCACAGGGGTAACACTTAGGCAAATCAGGGCAGAAAGCAATATGTGAGTTGAAGGAGGAAACATCACATTTTCCCCAGTGGTGATTCTACCCCGAGTCTTGAAGGCAGAGCCTAGTTGCCCCAGGAATTCTGCATCACTTCTGCCATTCTGTACGGCTTCAGTAACTGAACCGAAAGAACCAATCTTCCATACAACAGTTCTCTTAGAAATTTCCTGTAGTCTCCATTGATTTTTTTTTTGAGAGGGAAACATATATATAGCATTGCCTTTTGCCTTTTACAAAGAAAGGACTTTAATTAGAGCCTGTTGTGTTAAACCATTAGATGTGGCCACCTGTGGTATCTTGAAGTTATTCACATTTTTAAATGGTTTTAAGTGTCGGGTCTAAGCTACCCAGAGATTTTGCAGCAGGGGGAATATTTTCAGTTGCCTGCAAGCTTTTCCCTTACCTTACAAGACCAGGAGCGGTATAAAGGAGCTAAAGAAAAGTCCAAATCTAGTACTAATATTTCTACTACAGGTAACATAGTTTTTCTTTTTTAGGTAGTGGAGGGTGAATGTGGGGGTGTTAAATTTTTTTTGCTGATTTTTTTTATTCTTTTGTCTTATTCACTCCATAACAAGACTTGAGTAAAAATAGTGGTAATTTAGATCTATTTTGTTTTATTCAGAGAAACACTTGCCCATGGCAGTCATATAATTTCTTTCTTCTGCTTCTGTTTGCAATATGATGACTTTGCCTTGGCCAGGACCTTCCCCATCCCATCCCATCCCATTCCATCCCATCCCATCCCATCCCATCCCATCCCATCCCATCCCATCCCATCCCATCCCACCTGCTCTTCTCCCTGAAGCTATTTCCATAGTTTTAATTTCCACTTTATAAAGGAATGTCTGTTTTCCACATCTCTTCCATAGAATATGAGAATGGCAAAGATGGGATTTTGTTCCTCTGTGGTTCTGTTGCTTACCGTGTCTGTTCATAACACTATTCTATGCTGTTTGTTACAATGCTTTTGCTAGCCTGTGTCGTTTACAAAATGCTTTTATCAGTTAAGGATTCCGTATTACTTATGAACTTAAAATGGTTATATACATAGAGATCCATTTGGCCATAAACAGAATGTGTTGTGCGAACTGCAGCAGGTGGTTAAAAGTGGGGAAGAACTGTCCAGTAAACACACCTGGAAAACAGGTGTGCAAAGCAGACTGCATCTACAGCTCTGGGATACTCAGAAACCCATTAGGCTCCAACCCTGAACCCAATGTTATACTTTGCAGACTTGTTTTGCAATAAATTATGTGAGCCAACTGCCTGGCAACAGTCACAGCCCCAGGTAGTTTTGCATGATCCTGTGCTAAGGGGAGAAAAGGGAACAGTTGACCGTCAGAAGGAGGAAATCCTTGGTTGGGCACTCTGAATGTTACAAAGAAGACAGACTTTTCTCCTAAGTGATGAATAGAAAGCGTGATTCCAGGACATTTTACAGCAGGGAACAGAAGAATATAATACTGGATCCAATAAAACAATGAACTGGGACTGGTCCCCAGACACCAATCCTGTTTTTTTCCTTTTTTGCAGAAAAGTCCTGAACCTACCAAAAGCGACAGAAGTTTTGCCATTGGCATACACAGGGCTTTTGACCTATTGATTTTTTTCGGAGCAATTTACCATGGGATTTCAGACTCTGAAATTGGAGTTCGGATGAGTAATGTAGCTTATACAGTAGACCCCTGCTCTCAGCGCTCTCTGAGCCAGGCTTCCACTGCCAATGCTGACGTGTGGAAATTCACAATTCACTTCATGAAAATTCTGTAATATCCTCCCAGTGGCTGCTGTTTTCATGAGCAGCCTGATATTTAATTTATTCTTAAGAATTTAAACCTGCACAAAAGTAGCATGTTTGCAGAGAGGTGAAGTGAATCTAACACAAGCAAATATTATCTGTGCATTTTTGTAATGAATAGATAGCTCCGTTAGTTACAGAAGGAGTTCAGATTAATTCTGTGAATCTCAAAACCAAACAATATAGAGGAAAAGACACCAGAGACATTGAACATTCAACAGGTGTGCACTTTCTGAAAGAAATACAGGTTATTGTTGATTAGCCTGTATAATTTGGATTATATTGGATTTAATGTCCTTTGTCTAATATTCACAGTTCTGTTCAAAACCCTTGTGTACACCATGACAAGAAGACAGATAAATAGGAAAAAATGCAATACAGATCAACTGTATTGAGAAATATACCAGTAAAACCCAGAAAGAATACAAAATAACAAAAGTCAATAGGCCATAAATATGTGTTCCATACATACACACAGGGAGAAAGAAAGATTTACAGGTATTATGTCATTTTGATTTTCTATCTGTCACAGAACAGATTCCTTTTAATGAAGCAGGAAAAATAATTACCTGAATAGCAATTACCCCTAGCCACTTTTTGTATTTTCTGGAGTAGTTGCTGTCACTGTTGGTGATATAACAGGTCCTTGAATAAAAATAGGAGGACAAAAGGAGACAACCAGACAACACAATAAAGCATCAGGGTCCAGGCTGTAAGAGGAAGGAAGGAAAGAAAAAACTCAACTCCCTTCCTTAAAAGGAAGGAAACAATATTGAATTACGATGGTGGCAGCTGAGCTGAGGAAGATCAGATATACAATGCACAAGAGAACCTTCCTGCTGTGTGAAAGCGCAGATGCCAGAGATATCTGACAGTGGGATGCATTTGCTTTTTGTTCACAGTCTTCCTACGTGTGTCCTGTGAGAGAAAAAGGCACACAGGTATCTTCTGAATATTCTCAAAGTAGCAGGAGATGGGCTGTGCTGCTTAGCTAGCTGCGCTAGGTACCAAACGTTCCTCATAGATATCTTTTTAAAATTGCCTCCTCTGTCCAGCCAATATGTTTGCCACAGCGAAAATAGGAGTGAGGGAAATCTTGGAGAGTAACTGTTGCCCAATATTAGTAATAATCTAAGTGAAGCTGTACAAGGAGTAAAGTCTAATCTGCCAAAATTACTCAGTAGAGAAATAATGGATGCTTTTAAGAATTGTAATTAAACTTACTTTGAGAGACATGCATTTGCAGCTCTTTTGGGGACCAGAAGATCTCTCCATACACCTTTGCTATGATTTATTTTGTCTGTTTTGAACAAAATTATTCCCCAATCGATATCTTGGTTATGGCACAAGGCTTCAGACAGGCTAAGGCCCCGGCTGTGCTGGGAACTGCCCAGCTGCTCCAGAAAAAAATCCCAGCTGAAACCCACTCATAAATTCAGTGAAACTGTACACTATCTCACCATACTATGCTTAGTTCAAATTAAGGTATCAAGAGCTAACAGTTCCCAAAGGAAGCCATTAGCAAGCAGATGGCCATTGTCCCCAGAGGTAACAACAACCATGTTAAGGCCAAGAGGGATGAGACACAATCTTTTAAGCTCAATGGATGTGGCATAGCAACCTATTTGGTTGTGAGGTCTTTCCCCAAGTATCCCAGCTGCAGAGTATACAGGGGGAAATTACACAATGTGAGGCACTTCCCCAGCTGCAGTCTCAAGGGCTGACTGGTGATGGGAGGCTGTGCCTGGGCTGGAGGTGGGGGAGATGGATGTCACTTCAACATGAGTCTCGTGGAAATCAAGAAGAGGACTTCTGGGGCACAAAGGCCCCTGCAGGGTGCCTGCCAGGGACAGACTTTGTCAATGCTCAGCCCTGGCAAGGGTAACAGAAAGGAAATTTCATTAGCAAGTAGTTGCCTCATGTCACCATGAAGCAAACAGTCCCATCAGTCAGAACAGTGTTAACCCCTCAGGCTGTCTGATTATCTTATGGCTGACAAAAACATTTAGGAAAAAAACTCACAAGAATTCAAAACATTTCTTAAACTTCAACACTGGTTTTAACCTGCCTGGGTAGGGAGAGACAAACATACCTTATTCAGGGCAAGCTCTTATTCAAGATGTTCTTTTGAAGCTGGACAGAGCTTCCATTTAGCTTTTCTCCCAGGAGACTTCCCACAGTCCCTTCCCTTGGCTCCAAGAGAGCCAAGAGAGGAAGCCCCAAACTGTGTGTCTTGGCTGTCCGGGAACAAGAAAAGCTGCATTCTTATGAGCAGACTTGAATCCATAGGCTTAGGAAAGTCACATCTGAGCATCCTAACAATCAATTATTTATCTAAAGTGAGGCACCAAATTTCTTGGCATTCCCCATTGTTAATACTACTACTTTCATCAATTTGCTTGTAAGCCGCAAAACAACTTTGTAAACTTTATTTTCATAAAGAGAAAAATATCAAACACCGTTTGTCATTTCCTGTATAGAGCCTTGCAAAACAAAAACTTTTGGCTCACTCATCCAAATTTATTACATATGCTTTGTTTTTATACTGACTGTAACAAACACAGGTAGATTGAACCACTTTCTGACATACAATCTGCATCACAAGGTTGCAAAACAGAAACTACAAAACCAATGAGATGTTCCTTTTTTTACTACACTGTCTCTTTGAATCAGAATAGACTGGATCACTGTCTCCTCATTCTCAAATATCACCCTGTTTCCCACTATTGAAAGAACAGAGGGTATCACAAGCTACGTGCTGCAGATTCATGACATATTCTTAAGAATGCCTGAAACTCAGATTTCTATTTGGGTTGAAATCCATGTGTATTTACATGGGAGCTTAAGGCATATTTGCTCTGCTTAGTTCAAGGTGAATTGCATCAGTTTCTCACTATCCGGAGCACTAAACCAGTCCATTGATGTAAAGCAACAAACTGCCTTCACCTGCGAAGACTACAAGGCAGCAAGAAGAGGTTCTCCCAGAAAAAGTGTAAGAGTTCAATTCTCTTAATCTCTTTGCCAAATCTGTAGTTGAAAATAACTATGAACTGTGTTACTATGTTCAGTTATAAACAGATCGTGCAGAAGTATGGGATACAAATTAAGTAAATTACAAGACTCAGCAGGAGTAGCTAGAAAAGGCATTTGTCTTATTATCAAATATAATTGTGTTATTTGGGAACACTATCTTTTGAATGCTTGATCTTTGCACAGGTGATGCAATTCAAATGTGCTATCTTTGATCTAAATGGATTATGCATTTGTAACACTTACCTTGGAGATAATGAAGGAAAGAATAAATATGCTTCTGTGTAAGATGTAAGTAAGGAATTGTCTGTATTTTTCCACATCCCTTACATTTTTTTGTCCCTTGACTGTTTCCAGCCTGTGTGGATAACTCAGACATCCCTTTTGTCAGGTCTTAGAAGCATAAGCAAGATTGTTGGTGGAAATGAAGCAGCGATGGTGCCACTCTTCACTTTCCTTTCTGCTTCAGCAGAGTTCCCAGGCCCCCATGGAGCCTCTTATTCCTGCATGCAGGAGTATGAGAAGTGGCAGGATATCCAGTTGATTTTTGACCTAATTGTGCTGTCATTCTCCATTGACTCCCTAGCAGAAGACAGTGGTCAGCCTGGATCATGTTAGCTGATATTATGAGGCAGGGTGTTGGATACCACTGGATGCTGCGTTGATAAATATTTTCTTTCCATCTGTTCCTACAGGACCCATCCTTACCACATACTTAAACCAATACAGTTTTCACTTTTCTGTTGCGCCTGACAGTCACAATGGCAACTGTTTCCAAAAACAGTAGACCTTCACAGTATCCCCCATGACAATAAAATAGAGAATTGTTGCCTGCTCTTCCAAACATTTGATAAATTGGTATAAAAGTATAGGTAATGTACTGACATAGTTTGTATTTTATGTAGAATCCATACTATGTTACTTCCTGAGATTTATTTTCTATGCATTGAAAAATTAATAATTTAGAACTTTTTCTGGAACACGTCTCTTCTCAGGACAATGCAACCAATCCCCAATTAGTTACTGAGATTTTTACTACCTGGGTTACTAAAAAGCTCTTTATCAGATGCAAAATTAGATGCATATTTATTAGATGCATCTTTATTAGACGCAAAATCATAACCTATTGAGATTTGAAATGCTTCTAATATGTGGTGGGGTAAAGAATAAAGCACACTATCCCTTGAATTGTATGGTCTCAGATATGCAAACCTCAAACAATTAAGACAATAAATTATGCTGTTAGTGGCACAGTTGGTTGGATGGCATTTGCTTAGGATGACCAGCATCATTGTGAGTGGATAAAAAATTATTATAGATCTCTGTAAAGAGAGATGACTGACATTTTTAAATGCTCATTTGCAAAGTAGTAAATGTAAAGAAGCAGATAATTAAATTTAAAGGGCATTTTCCAACCATAACATTAGAAAGATTAAGAGGTTAAACATTAACCTGACTGTAAATCCCTCCATTATGTCTTTCTACAAACAAGAGTGTCTGCATTTTGACTATGTAATGTTGTTCAGTGCATCATTCAGTGTGATTGCATTGTATATCACAGACTAAAACAAAAAGATCCAAATTAACTCATTCAAAATGTAAAAAAGAAAAAATCTAATCCTACTTTGCATATCATTTTATACCACACACCACAACCCTTGGCCCCACCCTGCCCCCCTCCCCCCCCCAAAAAAAAAAAAAAAAAGTATATGCTTCAGAAACTTCATGAAAGCCATTCAGGACTTCATATGTGCGGGGGATATTGATGTTATGGATAACATGTTTAAAGCCTTGAAATGGACTGAACTTTATTTACACTCAGAAACAAGAGAAAATGTCATCTTAGTGATGTTGCCTATAGCCTGAAAAATCACCACCAACCCTAAGAGATTTTTCTTACTTACTTTATAACTGGATGTGCAGCAGGGAGCAGTATATGCTTTTGCATATGCTACTAATGAAAGTCCTGATATGAAAAAGTCTGAGAGTCACTATCTTGAACATCATTCCAGCTCGACCCAAGGAGCCTGCTTAGAGACAGAAAGTCATTTGCCTGCTCTTTGACAAGCCCACTCTAAGATGACAGCATCTGGATTGGGATCACACAGCTGTTTTCTTCCTCACTGCCAATTTCTTTTTGTGGTTTTTGTAAAGTAAGAAGGAAAAAATAACCCACTGAGAAGCAGTTATACCAAAGTATCTTAAGCCTGTTATATCATGAGCAGAAAAAAAAAGGACAAGCAGACAATCTTTCTCTTTTATTTCTTTTTTCCTCCAAACATTTCCTTTCAGATGTCCCTTTGAAGTCACAGGCTTATAGTGTGAGTGACTGAGAGCAAGGATCTGTGAAATGTGCCTTTGAGCCATAGACTTCTCAAAGAGTATCACAAGGCATATATGACTGGGGTACACGACATCTGCAAATCAGCGTGGCATTATGGAGGCTTTGTTCAGCCTCCAACTCTGAGAGCTGCAGAGAACCAGAAACTTCAGTACAGGAAAATAATTTCTCCCATCCTGCTTCTACCTTCCTTCTTGGGGGGGGTCTCACTGCTACTGTATGCAATGACTGTGTTGGTGTAATTTGCTTATGAAGAAATAATTGAACATACACATATATTCTATATACAATATAATTGTTCATACGTGCATAAATTAGGTATAGGTACCATCTTCTCTTCCACTCAGCCCTGTGTGGCTAGTACTGGATACTTTCGCATTGTTAAAAATATACTGCCACTTCTCTGCTGTTGTAAGGTCATCTCTTTAAACTACCCTCACAATATACCACTCTTCATACCTACTAAAAAGAATTCCTGCTCGGATGGATCTGGTTCTCTTCATAATCAAACACACAGATCAGCAGAACATCTCAGTCCTAACTGGTTACGTCTCCTTATTCTCCACTCATGGGTCTTCTGCATTCCTCACCCAAACCAATTTTCATTACCTCTTTTACATAAAGGATATTATATAAAGGATACTCTGCCCCACTGATAATTTTCAAACCATGACCAAAACTGTCTGTCATGGTTTTGGAACAGTCAGTACTGACATACTAGATTCTTACAAATATCAGAAGAAAGCTGACGAAGGTTAGGTCTATTTCTGTAAGTTGTCTGGTAAAGCCACTTGTCAGCCTCACTCAATATTCATCTCGAGTGGAAGGGCAGCACCGTAGTGTGTCATTACACTAGACCAGCTAGGAGGCTTATGTGAGACTGCATCAATGTTGTTTGCCTTTCTGCAGTTTAAAGTGCTCAGAGAGATGAGAGACGAGTACTGCCAGCAAAAGGAGTAATTGCTAGACCAGAAGATGATAAAAACAACCTAAGGAAAATGATAGTCAGAAGACTAATCTGAACAGCAGAGAGTTGGTGAACAAGATGAGAAAGACCAGAGAGGCTGAAGGGTAACCAGGTGCTGCACTAGGCAAAATGAAGTAAGGAAAAATGAAAAGGAAGTGAACAAGAAGAGTGATGTGGGTCTGTCTCAGACTCAACGGGTAACAGATCAGATCCTGCTTCTTCCTAAAGCAGAGCCACTGCAAAGATCTGAGGGAGGAGTGTCGCTGTTAAGCAGAGTTGATGCGGAGGCAGTACTTAGTGATACAACCAGGAGCAGGGGGCAAAAATTATACCAAGACAACTCAAATACCCAAGTCATGACTTCAGGGAGAGCAATGGCTGTTCCACAGCTCTGAGCTGTGCCTTTGCCAGTTCAGCTGAGACAGCAGGGACATGGTGTGCTGGACATCAGGCTCCAGGGGTCCCCAGAGTTCGGTCATAGTTTCCCGTCCTTGCTTACTTTATGTGATTTCTTTTCATTGAATTTTTGAACATTTTACCTTCCCCAGGGATTGCAAGCAGAAATACAGAAATCTTATGAGAAATGCCATCTTTACCTGGAGATAAACACCTGAGTCCTACATGATTATCTGAATCTTAGACCTTTTGGAGGCAGGCCCATCATGGAAGTGATTGCTAATTGTCCCAGACCCAAGGTAATGGCTTTGCTGCAGAACAGAGCAAGAGAAGAATGATAGGGCAAGGGGGAAATAAGTTCATGTCCACAACATAGATAATAGCAGAGGAAACAACAAAAGCAATCTAAAGGGGGGGAAATCATCTTTATAGGAAAATTGAATACAGTGAAATTCCTAATTAGGGGGAAAAAAAGGCACATTTTTTTAAAAAAAAATCATCTCTATCCTCTTCTCCAGAGAGGTTATACAGGCCAAGTCTCAGTGAATGGCAGCAGCATTTAAGAAATTAAATGTTTGAATGATTTCTGGAGGTGAGATTTCAGATCTTCCAGTCACTTCAGTGGCTCAACAATACTGCTAAACGCACAAGACATGAAGGAATGCTAACCAATCTTGCTGTGGGCTGATGTGGGATAATACAGACAGGTACTGAAACTAGGGTCAGTGAAGAATTTCTACTAAAAATGGGCAATAAGGGACAACAATTCAAGGAGCCCAGGTGAATGTTCTTGCAGAATTCTTTGTTTCTCTTGCAGTCACTCTTTCTTGCTTTCTCCTTGTCAACTTTGTTTCTTTTTCATTCACACCTCAGGCTTGTCCCCATTTCTTCTCTCTTTCTTTCACTCCAGTTATTATTTTCTCTTTTCTCTTGCCTCACGCCTGCTGATATGCCTTTCTTTAGACACGTACTGGTGCCCGTCAAATAGGTTTGTGCTGCATGGAGGCATGTTGCAATGCAGCAATTGCTGCTGAGTGATTCTGCTGCTGTTGCATGGCACAGTCGAAGGGATTTAATCTTAGTCATGACACCCGAGGGACTCAGCAGTTTGATGAAGGAGATTGTCCCTTAGGTATGTTACTAGATAGTATTCCTGTCTAGATAGTATTTCACTTACTGCAAGATTGTTTTACCATCTAGTCCCAATTTAAAGAGTTGTTGAGTAAAGATGGAATCAGATCAAGGGAACTAGAGCGCGTAGGTGACACTGAAGAACATGAGGATGAAGTAAACAAAATATAATAGTTAGTGGTCTTCTTCTCATTGGACACGTTTGCTGTGGAAGCATGGTCTGAGTTGAGGAAGCAGAAACTATAAACTTGCAGACAATAACAGATAAGCCTGCCAAAGGAAGGGAGAGAGTAATCTACAGCATAATTATGGAATTTCAGGATATTAATAAAAAACATTTGAGATCTTCAATACCAGAAATGGGAGAGTACCTGTCTTCATGTAAGTCATTCTAGCAACAGTCTTGGTGAAGCTGATGTGGTGCTTCTGCCATAACATGAAAGGGGTTCTCATGCAGTAAAATATAATCGCACAGTCTCTAGAAGCTTGATTTTTAAAATCAACTTATTTAAGTCTGAGTCTGTCTTCTTTTCTTTTACATTTTTTTTTTCTTTTTTTCTTTTTTATTTTTTTAACTCAACTTTGAATTAGAATTAAATATGCAAGGGACATCAAGTATATTCATCACCATCATCCTGTGGAAGTTCTGTATCTCATAGACTTCATTGCTAAAGTGGCAAGATCGGTTTGTAAAACCTCATATGAGATAACGCTGTTTTCGCTGCACACTTGTGTTGGAGCAGTTTCTGTGAGAGGGGCATAAGGTTTTGTGTTTAGTAATCATAATGAACTCTGCCATGAGAAAGAAGCTGAGCTGAACCCTTTGCACCTTATTCTGTGTAGCCTTTTCATGCCTCACAGTGCAGATCTATGAACACAATAATCACCTGCTCCTTTCTATCCTGTGTTATTTAATGCCTCTCAGGCTTTTAATAGTTTTGGTTTCAAATAATCCCATTTAGCACTTATGGAACTTTGCATTTCAAATGTTCCCATTATTTTCTTTTTGCAAACATGCAAGGGAGGTCAAAGTTTGATGTGAACAACCTTTGCAATGTCTCTTTCAAAATCAAAATGAGCAGAGAGCTTGCAAATATTTGCTGGTGCATTTTAGTCTTCCCAGCCCAGTGATGCTGAATATATTTTTAACAGAAGGCACATGGTCAGAGACAAGTCCCCCAGATTCCTATTATTAAGTTAACCTTGCTAAACATTACATCATTATTTAACACAGGATAGGGGATTCTCTTAATGCCATGGTGAATTATTCATATGCAAAGCTAAGGTATTTTACCTTGTTAAGTGTAACCACAGCGTACTGAGACCAATATCTGGAGTCATGCATCAGAGGCAGAATTAGACATGGATTTCTTAAACCTGTAGTGGAGTGACAATGCAATTAGTCTGCAACTACAGTCTATGTAATTAAAGTTGGTAACAGTCATTTAGTGAAACATAACACAGTCAGAGACTTAGAGAGCCTATAATAATGTAGTAACTGCGAACATAAATGCTGCAGAAAAACTGCTAAATAAATATTTCCTTCCTTTGGCAAGGAATATGTAATCTTTGAGCTTTTCTATGCACAAAATGGGAGATGATCATGCAGGCTCACAGTAAACATTCATAGCCGTGATCAACATATTTATAATTAGCTATAGCAAACACTTCATTTGAGATTTTCAAACCTTTTACAAACATTGTGTTAAGTATTGTTAACATCTTACCATCTTTCACAAACTTCTCTCAGACTGCACAATGGTCTTGTAAATACAGATTTGGGAATTTAGGTACCACTTCTTTCTGGTAAGACAAAGAATTAATTAGGTTCTTTCACTATTTCACTATCACTGCCTTAAATGCAGTCTGCAGAAATACAGGCATAAAAAAAGGTTTAGCTGCCCTCTCAGAAACAGATTTGAACTTGGGTTCAATATATGCTTAAATTCTTGCAAAGAATTTGAGCCAACTCCTTTTATATCCGAGTCAGCGTTCTTCTCTGTGCTTCTAATCTACATCTTAGGTAAGATGGTAAGTAGGATGGAAGATGTGTAAAAATCTCCAAGATCAATGGACACTGAAGCAGAACGGACTAGATTTTCAAGCTATTGCGAATTTCATGGAAGAGTAACCATGATGGACTTAAAAATTTTAAAAGCATTTACTGAGTACTGGGTTATGATTGTTACCACTAAGAAACTGGGTACTTTGCAAAGCAGGTTTGAGGATCACCTAGAGATACCACAAGTGAGTCTGCTAGGTAATAAGTGAGTGAATAAGGAAATCACTGATAAAAGCAATGTACTAACACCATTGCCAACCAAGGGAAAAGGAAAGATTTTCTTTAACTTCAGTAAGAGTCCCTTTGGGCCTGGAGTGTGTTAATATTCCTGTCAGAAACACTACTGAAGGCTGCAAATCTCTGAGGAATGATGGCAGTCTCCATGGGTTTATTCAGGGTCCCAAAAGGACCTCCTTGACTTGGAGGGATTTGCAGAGGTTCACTGCAGTATCTCAGCATCTTTGCTGGACTCACTGGCAGGTTGAGGAGGTTAATCAACAACACTTTGAGACAACATCTGTACTGTGTTACAGTTCTCTGTTATTATTTCCTCACCAATATTCCTTCAGGCTTTGGCAGATAAAAATCATTTAAAACAGAAAGAGCCTGGTTTGCGTTTTTGGTTTGGTTCGTTTGGGGGGGTTTTGTTTGTTTTGTTGGTTGGTTTTTTAGATCTACCTGTAAATGTTTTAAATAAGAGATGTACTTCTGTTATATATTCGCTCCAGGTATTTAGAACAAATTGTGAGCTGGTTTCAGTCAGCCTTCTGAACCCTCTCCTCTTTCACTAGCTTTCCCACTTGTCACCCAGGGACTTTGAGTAGCTCTCATAAGGTTTTTCTATTTAATAGCACAGACATGATAACTGATACGAGGATAATGAAGTACTGTGCCTCCAATTCATGCTGGGCTGCAGAGGGAGTACTTACCTATTACGGCACTGTTCCTTCAGAGCATATATCCTGGAATCTAATGATCTTCAATTCAATCATAACAGAAGCTTAAATAACTCTTCAGCTGAGGGAACTTTTCTCATGGCTGAAGATAGATGTAATTTTAGTCTGAGTTCTGGTATGAGTATTTAATCTTAAGTGATTGAAGAAGATAGTTACAGTCAGATAAAATCTATCTTGTTGGGGTTGACTGGTGTGAGTATGTTCAATCGACTTCTAGCAACAGTGGTGCAGCACAAGGAGGAAAAGAGATCTGTCACTTTGATCTCTCTTTTCTAGCTAACCTCTCCAAGTGGAAATCAGCATAGATCCACTAGTGAAACGTGTGTGTGGCATGAGCTAGTCCCTACTATTTTGCCTTTTGATGACACCAGCTGCTCTTCTGACCCATTTACGACCTATTCTGAAACAACACTTTGAGTTGGATCATGCCCAAAGAGATGACTAAAAAATACTGGTTGCAGTGGATCAGCTCAGGCCTGAGCATGTGTGTCTGTGCAGTGGCTACCCCAGTCTAATTATACCTCAGTATTCAGACTGTTTGCTACAAGAATATCTGACTGTAATGGTTTCAGAATTTCATCAAATTCTATCTCTGCTCCCCAATTATAATAAAATGTAAATCATAATAAAATGTGGGGCTCCTCCAGCTGGCAGATAAGTAAGTATCTAAATTTTCAGCACATATTGAAGCCATCCTATTACTGGAAATGACTGCTTTATGTGGTAGCTGCCTTTCTGTGCCTCTAGATGGAGATGCTATCCATTTAACTCGACTCTATATGTAGGATGCTTCAATAAGAGGTCCATTTTGATTTTCATACTCCATAGATTACTTTCACTTTGTTCTCTGACTTCTGGGTTATAAAATTATTTTGATCTTAGTAACTAGATTTCCAGACCTCCCCACTTCACAGCTTACCTGAAAAAGGGGAAAAAAAATGTTATTCTGTTCTAGCTTTTTACAATGGAAGTGTCCTGAACTGTTTACTTTGCCTGAAACACAGTGGTGAAACCCTCTGTCTTTCTAATTGCCATTCTGCAAATTCCCTCCAGTGTGTGAGCACCTCTGACAAGCTGAGGTGCACAGTGTTGCAGGTGGGACTCAGAAGGAATTATATGGACCATTGTATTCAGTCACTTTTACCATATGGGCAACATATTATATGGTTCCATCAGAGTGCAGAGGAAAGCCTTGCCATAACTTTACCAAGAGACTTGACTATTTGCTCGCTGGTTCAGGACCAAGAGTTCTTTGTATACAATCCTTGCAAGAATAAGGAGACACATAAGTGAAAGTATGTCCTCTAGTCCTGGAGGTAAAAATCCCTTTTTGTGGATCACAACCAGTTAGATAAAACCACACCTGTTAAGCATATTTTTTCAAGCTTGCCCAATGCATTAAGATGCAGAATTCAGCTTGTAGTGATGTCAGCTGCCCAAAGACAGAATGCAGATTCTCTCTTGATTACATGGGTCCTGAAAAGCAAAGACATACCTGCAGCCAAAACTAGACTTACAGAAATATAATAGATTAGGTGACCTAGTACCAGTGGGTGACTATCAGCATAACAATAGTAATAGTAACAACAACTGTACCAGTATAGTAGAAAAACATAATTATCCAGATCTTTGAGGAAAAACTGCTTCTTTTTTGTTATTTCCTTAAACGGGAGAGATTATTGTTGGGGTTTTGTGGGTTTTTTTTTTTCTGTACTGCTTATGCTTTTCCCTGTGTGATTTTGAACGCAAACCAGTTGGGCTCATGGCACTGTATTTAGCAGTTTTAGACTATAAGAACAGCAGTGAGCAAGATGTAATTAATAGCTGTACAAATCCTCAGACCCTAACAATAGCACTGAGGCAGCAATGTTGATGCCAGCACTGCCACCTACTCATGTACGATTCCCTGCTGCTTTTGGGGCAATACTTTTATTTCTGCTTTATTTCAGTTGTTCTTAGTGGCACAGTGTTAGTTTGCTTTTGTTAATGCTCTACGACTCTGATCTACTTGTTGTTTCAAGATACACGCAGAAATTTTTTATTTCACCCTTAGGTACCCTTCAAAATGAGATGGGGAAAAGTAGATCCAGAAAGGCCTAAGAATATCTTTTTTTTGTAGGACATGTGTTGATTGAGAAATACAAAAGTGCATGAAAATAAGAAGAATGGACCACACCGAGCCAGTAACACTTTGCAAAGATGTTTCTAATTTCAAATGGATTGCAGAAGATAACCGATGTGGTGAAGATTTTAGTCTTCTGCTATTTGGGAATTTTCTGAAATAGATTTTTAACCAAAAACCTGGATTAGATCTATAATCTCTCTTAAAGTCTGTAATAAATTCTGACTAATGTGCCAAATGTATTTATCATGGGATTAGGGGTTTTGTTTCTCTCTTTTTTTTTTTTTTTCACACTATGGCTTTAAATGGTGCCAGGAAGGAATTTAGAAGTAAAACCAGTGCAGTTCAGGATGAAAATCAGTTCAGGAAAAAAAATATCTATTATTGCTGCAGCAAAAATCAAATCCATTAGACTGGAGAGGAACTGGATCAAAATGGAGAAGTTAAAAAAGTGTATTTTACTTTTGTTTGAGACTTGAATGCTGAAAAGTGCTCAGAGTAGCAATGCACATAGGTTCCTGGGTAATCCCATTTAAATCACAAATATAACTTTCAGGTATAAATCGTTTGTTTCCTCTTTCATGTTTTGACTTTTATATGGTTTCAGAGGATTCAAAGAAGCCATTAAATCCTTACCATATTTAACTTGGCAATATGCACAATACAGAAGAGGGATTTATCTAACAAATGTTGACAGGCATAGCATATCAGCCCTTTTTTTCAATATACACAACATTTCTGTAGTCTGTTTTGTGACAGATGTTGGAGATATATTCTGAATTTAAAATTACAATGATTGCTACAAGATTCATCCACACCAAAGGGATGGGATGCTGTCAGGGCAAGTGGAAAGCACAGTCAGCAGAATGTAATACCTAAATACCTCCTGTTTGAGGATCATGATCCTAAGGGTGATGTGCAGTCCTTGTCCCTTCTCCTTGCCCTCCGATTTCTGCAGGCCTCCTTCTCAGGGTCTGCAATGGAGTAGGATGAATACCCTTAATGGCATCATTTTGCTTCCTCATACTAACTGTAGTTCCCTTTTACAATGAACCAGCTTACAGACTTCACCCATCAGACCTCCATTTCATTGTTCCAAGAAACTGCTAGGAAAGTAAATGAAGAAAAGCGAAGCAGACTGTGGCTGCCAGCATGCTCTGTGAAGGTTTACTCCAGCCTGTGCCAGCCTGGACTACGTTTCTCCTTGCAAGTGGTAATGGGGGTCCAGGTCAATGCACCTGTGCCCTGCCTGTCTACGACTCACTGCAGAAAGACCTGTCATCACACCAGGCCAAAAGTGCATGTACCATACAGCCCACCAAATCCTCCAGTTCTGCCCCAAACCTTTGTCTAGTCAAAAAAAGGGAAGGGAATGATTTGCAGCACTGTGAAATCTTTAGAGGGGAGAAACTACATATCAAATATCAAACAATGCATTATTTTATATGTGAATTTAGTGGCTTTAGACATTTTCCATGCAGTGATTATGGCGTTTGCATTCCACAAAGTCATATATATTTAAAAATATATTTTAGAAAAATTCATTTGGTTGGTTTCCAGGTCACAGGAGAAATTTCTTGCCTTTTCTGCGTATTCCCTATTTAGCAAAAATGCACTTAGTATAGAAGGATCAATCATGGTAGCGCATGGGAGTCGGTGCCATATTGTGCAACTCACACTACACCTGTGGGCTTGCAGAGGAGAGCTCTGTCTGTTCAAGAATAAGGTCTGGTACTTCTCACAACGGGAGGCTGTATTACCTTAAAATGCCTCTGCCTTGGAGGTCTGCCTGATGAATAACGTCTGTTCCCATAACAACTGCCCCTCCAGCAGGAGAGATGTGCTCTGTGGCATGACAAAAACAAAAGCAGTCCATGGGCAGTCCTGTACCAAGGGAGAAAGTGGCCACAATAAGAAACAGAAACCTCACTATGGGCCTAATTCAAACCCTGCTGGAGCCAATACAAAAAGTCCAGCATATTTCAGAGAGTCTGGGGTTAGGAAGCATGAATACCCCTGTCTCTGCTCATATAACGGTAGTACTACCAGCAGCAATGATACATGTTGGTTGAAATCAAATGTTTCTCCAGCCCTATACCTTCTCATCAACACATAGAGCAAAACACAGTTCACTTCACAGTCATATCGATGCAAGCAAAGGAATATTTTACTGGAGTAAGTGATAGCAGATATGTTTCTTCATACCTAAGCTAGTCGTAACTGGCCATGTAATTTGCAGTCCAGAACTACCAGCCTTCTCAAGGCAGGAAAGTTTTATGCAAAGACAGATCACTGGGAAAGGGAGTCCTCTACTTTCCTTCCATCCAAAACACCACAGTAAAATCCTATTCCTAACAAGTAAAACTAGCTTTTAGCTTTCATCCAGCTCCTTGCATCTGGGATAGTAAAATCAGGGTAATTTATACTGAATTATCAGTATTTCCACTGGAAGTGAAATTGTAGAGAAACGCTTATTTTCTTATTGTAAAGCACCATTTTTTCAGTTCTGATAACTCTCTTACTCTCCTCCCTTCTTGCTCCCCTTCTCATTCTGTATCCAGAGGTAGCTGCAGAGCCCTGGATCACAAACACTTTTCAGCAGAAATTTTTTTGAAATCAATACATATCTGTAAGTTTTTTCTTTTCAACAAAAATGCATTCTGTTAAGAATGTTCATAAACAACTCTGCTTGGGAGAAGTTCTTAGCTTGTTCAAAAATTTGGCACCTTACACATCTATCTGGATAGTCAGATGCTCAGCTGTGAGTCTTTGGGTGAAAAGCACACAGTGAATTGCTGAAATGATAGTCCTATATATTAAAGTTGTCTGGGCTATTCTCCTATCTATTTTTTGCACAGAGCATAAATTCACTTATATTCCACTCAACCTATTCTTACTGTACAAAGCACATGTTTGATTAAAACATTCCCTTTCACAGTTTTGTTCTCTTGAACCTGATCCCAAGGATTTTAAGGAAGTACCTGTGAACAGATAGTAGGAAAAAAATGCCTGTCTAGCCTTATGTTCCTCTATTTATCTCTGTGTTCACTCCAACATGGAATTGGCAAACAAATGTTGGCTGTTTTTAAAAGCAAAGGGAAACGCATGAGCCCCACCTTCTGACAGTTATATTTCTTTAAGTATAAATTGGAAGATTACAAAGTTGCCTCAGATGGAAAACCTTTACCCTGGTATACAATTTTGACTTCTCCACAGAGACAAGCTTGCTTATTTTTCTTGGAGGTCAGAAGGGTTTTTGCTGTGGTGCATGCATTTTGCACCATCTTCTTCTTTTTGCATCTGAAAGAAAATATGCAGTGCTGAAATGACAGTGGAAATGCATTGCTCGGTTTAAGTGACATAGATTGTATAAGTCTGAGCATCAGCAGGTTAGTCACAGGGGCCAGAGGAGGATTTCTTAATCCCTGATGTATAGAGGAGCTGAACATAACCAAATGTTTTAGCTTCATTTGATTGGCACCACCACTTTTAGAAGCTCTGTCTTAAACAAGTGATGCCTTATGGGCAGGAAAAAAAGTAGAATATTTCAATTAGAAACAAACTAACTTCTCTGTCACGTCTGGCCTTCATGCCTCAATAATCCCTTGAGCACAGCTCATAAAAAATGAGCTCTTGGAGACTGGCTGTACAATTGCAGTGTGTTCTATTGACTTCCAGGGGATGCACAAAAGGATAGTACATATCCTGAAGGCAAAAGCATGTGCTGTTTTCTTGGTCTTCTATCAAATGTATATTGCTAGTAGTTTAATTACTATTTATTGAGTACTGCCGGTAGGCTATACAGGGCACAAAAAGAATGGCTGTGTATAAACAGAACTGATTTTTATCTGGTTATTTCTTTGTCTTTACCCGACTATCCATTTCAGACCTTTTATCATAGCTTTAAGTGACACAGATTAAAAATATTGTGATTTGAAAAACATGAGCAAAGTACAAGCAAGCAAGCATAAAGAGATAACCTCATCTTGTTAAAAACACCAACCAAACAAGAACCCTTTTTCCAGGTACAAACAGGGAAAAGGATGTAGAAAATAAATTTAATCTCACTGAAATGGAAAAAAAGAAATAAAACCAAAAATTGCATGCATCTAACTACATAGCCAGATGCTTAACTGAGGTGAGTTTACTAATTCTGTTGACTTCAACAGACCTACCTTTTTTTGTTTATTGGTTTAGTTTGATGTGGTGCCAAAATCTTTTCAAGTGTTGACATAAAAAGTAACTTTAGTGTAAGAAAGTGAGAGGGAGACATGACACAAACTTGTTCCATAAACCTCACAGAAGCATACCCTGGTGGAACATGAAGGAAAGATGGAAACATAAGTCACCTTTATGTGATCTGGCTTCTGGTAAATTACACCTGCATCTTGGGTTATAAGAATGGCACACCCTCAGGACTGGACTTTTTTATTTGGAACAGGGTTGAAAATGAGCAAAGTGAACTATTTTGTTAGTAGGAAAGAAATCAATATGCAGATCCAGTTCCAAAATTTTCAAGTCAGTATTAGTTTTATAACAGGACAAAGAGAAAAATGCATCTGAGAACTTAAAAATCTGGATCTGGATTCAAATGTTGTGTCTTTGTCACATATTTAGAGGTATGCTACTCGTATGCTTTTCCTAGGGGGATATTATGTGTTGTGAGGTGTTTTCATTAGCCAAAGCTGACTGGTCCTTCTGCACGCATCTTCTACCTTTAAACTCTTTCCAAGTAGTTTTTTTGAGATCCATTTCCTAAAGGCAAAGGGACTAATTTCTTGATGGTATCTGTTTTGTTTTCTTTCCTTTGCAGGCTTAAGTGATAATTTGGTATCTTGTTAGCAGAAAAGAAATGAATAACTCAACGTACATAAACTCTTCCAGTGAAAATGTGATGGCTTTGGAGAGTCCCTATAAAACTGTTGAGGTGGTCTTCATCGTCCTGGTAGCAGGGTCTCTCAGTCTAGTCACCATAATTGGGAACATCCTTGTCATGGTGTCAATCAAAGTCAACAGGCACCTACAGACTGTCAACAACTATTTCCTGTTCAGCTTAGCCTGCGCTGACTTGATCATCGGTATCTTTTCAATGAACCTATACACCCTCTACACTGTGATAGGCTACTGGCCCTTAGGGCCTGTGGTGTGTGACCTCTGGCTGGCTCTTGACTATGTTGTCAGCAATGCCTCTGTCATGAACCTCCTCATTATCAGCTTTGACAGATATTTTTGTGTCACCAAGCCTCTGACGTATCCTGTAAAGCGGACCACTAAGATGGCAGGCATGATGATTGCAGCTGCATGGGTGCTCTCCTTCATCCTGTGGGCCCCGGCAATTCTCTTCTGGCAGTTCATTGTAGGAGGAAGGACTGTCCCAGACGGGGATTGCTACATCCAGTTTTTTTCCAATGCTGCCGTCACTTTTGGCACTGCCATTGCAGCCTTCTATTTGCCTGTTATCATCATGACTGTCCTCTATTGGCAGATCTCTCGAGCCAGTAAGAGTCGGATAAAGAAAGGGAAAAAGGAAACTGCCCAAAATCAAGATACAGTTTCCCCCAGCCTTGTCCAAGGTAAAATAGTGAAACCAAACAATAACAACATCCCAACCAGTGGGGATGGGTTGGAGCACAGCAAAATTCAGAATGGAAAAACCACCGGAGAGTCTGTGACAGAGAATTGTGTTCAAGGAGAGAAGGAGAGCTCCAATGATTCCACCTCTGTCAGTGTGGTCGCTTCCAACATGAAAGAGGACGAAGCTGCCAAAGATACCAGCCAGGCTTCTGCCTCCCAAGACCATCTCAAAGTGGAGAACTCCAAGCTGACATGCATTAGAATAGTCACCAAGTCCCAAAAAGGTGACTGCTGTGCACCCACCAACACTACTGTGGAGATTGTAGGCACCAACGGGGAGGAGAAGCAGAATAGTGTAGCCCGGAAAATTGTCAAGATGACAAAGCAGCCAGCCAAAAAGAAACCACCTCCTTCTAGAGAGAAAAAGGTGACAAGGACTATTTTGGCCATCCTCCTGGCCTTCATCATCACCTGGACCCCATACAACGTGATGGTGCTCATCAACAGCTTCTGCACATCCTGCATCCCCAGCACTGTATGGACCATAGGTTATTGGCTCTGTTATATCAACAGCACCATCAACCCTGCTTGTTATGCTCTCTGCAATGCTACTTTCAAGAAGACCTTTAAGCACCTTCTTATGTGTCATTACAAGAATATAGGAGCTACAAGGTAAAAATAACAATAATAATAATAATAAAAAGAATAATGGGAAGGGTGAAGAATTTCCAAATTAAATTTTGAAAAAAAACAACAATGCCATAGCACTTTATGCTCTTCCACGGAATGTGCAATCCAGGATGTTAGTGGAAATCCTGACATGGGGCACACATCAGCTCCACCCCCGAGAACTACACTCAAAAACATTTTTTTAACTATTGAAAATAAATCCTGAGGACATGGGGATGTCTGAGGAATTATTCAAGTACGTGGACTGGAGGCACATTTCCTTGCTTTCTGAGAGTATTCTGCAGAAGGGCTTTAGAGTCTATGATTTTTTGTCATTCTGTGTAAATACCTGGTTTTTGTTTTTGTTTTTCTGTGTCTGTTTAATATGCCTTCATCTAGGAAAAATAATAATAATAAAAAGATATTTTAACAATAACTCTGTGGAAGAGGCATAGGAGTTTGGAAGTTCCTTATGTAATCCAAATGAATCATGGTAGAAGGTTCCTAAAGCTAAAAGTTGTCTAAAGTTTTTCTGTCACTGTCCTGTAAGAACCTTAATGTTAGGTAAATCATGATAAAAGTTATTTTATGTCATTTATGACACTACCATTTACAAACTGTATCAGTTCTGAAAGTGTACTTATGCTCAACATGTAACCATTGCCTAACCTGTGTATCATTCAAAGCCTGCTACGTGTGTTCCGTGATTCCTTCATCTCGTCAATATAAAAATGTAAAAAAGGTGGTCTTTTTCGGATTGCTACATTCCAAGACTATTTCAGCATCCATGCAAACCAAAGCTTTTATGACAATTTTCTTCACTTTGTTTGTCAAATAACATCCACTCATGGATTTGTCTTTTACCTCCATCAGCATTTTCTTCCTTTTTGTACATTACTTGTCCAGGGCACAAAAACTGTATATCAGAAGTAGTTATAAATTCGAAGGTCTCATCCAGTCAGCCACCATGGTGGCCAAACAAAGGGTCTCAGCTGAAGGATAGAAACAGGATTATTACTAAGAAAATGGAGGTTACATCCTTTTAAATTTGGATGTACAGATGAAGATGTATGCTGAGACTCCACAGAAGGAATAGTTAATATTAGATGACTATGCTCTTGATCAGTCAAAAGATGATTCACACTCATTTATTGAGGAAAAGAATAAGATGGACTTACATGTCTATATAGATCAAGCTCTGCCTAATCCCTTATCGTGAAACCAAGGTCTTTCCTAGGTATATCCTGGACAAGATGTCTTCTTTGTGGAAAAGATATTGGCTACATTGCCTTTTGTACCAGCTGGGAGCAATATTTTCACTGTAAACCAAGGGATAATGCTAATAAAAAGGCAGAGGGGAACGGTGATTACACAAAAAAAGATACTGAAATAGTCTGGATTGGGGGCTGGCAGGGGTAAAGTTCAAATATTTTCTGCTAGTCCACACCAGCTCAAATTCAGATTCTTACTGTCTGGCAAAGAATTTATTATTTCAATATTTGATATTTACTGTAGCACAACTGAGCACTGTGTGGACAGGACAAAGTGTATCAGATTACTGAAAACAGCAATTGTCTGTGAGTTATGCATATTCTACTTACCTCCTTCTCAGTAACTCTAACTTCCAGCCACTAGCGAAGGTACATCTACAGATTTTGCTACCCAAAAAAGTAGTTTGCTGCATAGACAGTGTCCTGAGAGACTGTCCTCTGGAGTGAAAGCCACCTACCAAATAGGACACCAAATCATTCTGTTATTTCATGCTACCAAATTAGAGTCTTCCAAAATGCACTTCAAAATAGCAGCCTTCAGGATTATGAGGAAATTAATCTTACAGACTTAAATTTTACATTTGACAAGCTCATTGGAACACAGTGTTAAAGCACTTTGGCAATATGACAATTTTCACGTTTCAAAGTACAAGTTCTAGCAGAAAGTGAAAATGAAGAGGATTAAACTGCAGTAAATTAAGGCCACATTAAACTCAGGATTAATGTGTCTTAATATGCATTCATTGATTTTACACCCCTAGTGATTTCATCCTAATATATCTAAGTGTCTCCATGTAGCCAAGGATCTAATTTTGCAACCCTCACTTGCCTTGAGTCGTATTTACTATCACTATTTTCATCTTCCTGCTTCTAAGGAAGAATTACCCAATGATAAGGCTTGCAAAACCAAGTTCTGCTTGTCTTTCAAAACTACATTCGCTAGGCTTATCTTGACAGATCAAGGGAAAGACTTACATGATCATTTCTAGATCATCCATTCTCTTGCAGTGTTAAAAAATCCAGATCAATATTAAAGATAAAATGAAATATATTTTCTAAATCTTAGTTCTTCAGAAAAGTTTCATAAAAGAAACACACCAGCTCCTTTCTTTCAGTAAGTGCTGTGGGTATCAGTAGCACAGATACTCAAACTGGGAAATAATGGTTTGTATATTCTTATTTAATTTTTTAACTCCCATTTTCCAACAGGTGGGTAAATCCTTTATTCTGACCTTTGAAGCTGTCACTTGTTCATAAACTATGAATTTCTGTTACAGCTAAGGACACTTCTACAGGAGAAGAAGTGAAAGATATAGATTATAATTACACTTTTTCATCATGTGATTTCATGACACTCAAAATACCATGCAGAAAAAATATATTTTGGTCCAGCATTCAAGAAAAAAAAAAATCCCAAACAAACCAAAACAAAACCTTCAGTTTGAAGCTTTCTAACACTTTTCCCTAGCACCACACCCACTTTTGATCCTTAAGGACAAGACACTTTGGTTGGTGTTATAGTATATTTAAAAGGCAGAACACACAATCCTGTGTGTGTTTCTACCTTGTAGCAGTTCAATGAAAAAATATTTCCATGGTACATCCACATTTGCAGCCAATTAAACAATGTAAAAATATATGACATAATGCACCTATGCATGCACACACAAGCATGCAAACACACACCCCAATTTGTTTTATATTCATGAAAAATAATCATCTAATATTCAAGATGTTGCATGGGATTGTGTCCATGTTGCACTCATTGGCAGCTGGTGGGGGGTGCAGAGCTAACTCTTGCTGATGAGACTGTCTGCCCCTCCCAGAGGCAGAGAGGGGGCAGAGCCTGCCCTGAGATACTGGGAACCTCTCAGGTCTTCAGCTGGTTGTGGCTCAGTAAGACAAAAAGTGGAATAATCTTTCAGAGTCACAAAAAAATTTGTTCTTTTGAACACCTTTTGAGCTCTCATGTCTTTCCTTTGTGTCCCAAACCACGCTGACCAGGTTTCACTTCCCTTCTGAGGGATAGTTCTGCAAGATGTAGATGTCGGTCTTGAAGAGCAGCGCTCCCCAGGTACCTCCTCCGGCTTCCCCGGCTGTCATCTGCGCCCCAGGTGGCCTTGCTGCTGGTGCTGCCATGTCTTCACCTTGGGCTCAGCCAGAGGATCCCAGCAGCACATCCACACCATGTGCTGCACTGGCCACTTTCGTTTCACATAGAAACTAAGTAAACTGTGCAGGTGACTCATGAGAAAAAAAACAAAAACCAACAACCAAACAAAAAAATGCAGCTAGCACTTCTTGCCCTCTCCTTTTCTTCCTCTTAATTTTTTCCAGAAACAGGCTAAAACTGAAAAGACCCAACCAACCCTTAATAGTAACACTGCTATAGCAGGATCTGTCACGTTGGCAGCCCGTGGGGAGTGACTTGTACTGTCACAGGCCAGCCCTACCGTTACTCTCCAGGGAGAGAACAACAGCCTGAAGAAATGTCAATCCAACAGACACCTTTTCTGAGTATTAAAGACATCAGTGGAGAAAAGAAAAAGAAAAGAAAAAGAAAAGAAAAATAAAAGAAAAAGAAACGAAAAAGAAAAAGAAAAGAAAAGAAAAGAAAAGAAAAGAAAAGAAAAGAAAAGAAAAGAAAATAAAAGAAAAGAAAAGAAAAGAAAAGAAAAGAAAAGAAAAGAAAAGACAAGACAAGAAAAGAAAAGAAAAGAAAAGAAAAGAAAAGAAAAGAAAAGAAAAGAAAAGAAAAGACAAGACAAGACAAGAAAAGAAAAGAAAAGAAAAGAAAAGAAAAGAAAAGAAAAGAAAAGAAAAGAAAAGAAAAGGAAAAGAAAAGAAAAGAAAAGAAAAGAAAAGAAAAGAAAAGAAAAGAAAAGGAAAAGAGAAAAGAGAAAGAAAAAAGCTGAAGTAATGCTGAGAAATCTGATTTTCAGTGAGGATAAAATGTAAGAAAAATTTGTCAGTCTTCTTA
>NC_141391.1:154451004-154481004 GCF_034619465.1 Leptosomus discolor
AACAGAATTACCCTGTCCATTCTTGTGCACAGTATATTGTCATCAGTATTGTCATGAAAACAGAAACTGTTGTCACTGGGGACTCAGGCTTGAATCTTTTTCCTTTTCCTCATTGGGTTTCTGATGCAGCTTCTGTTCCTTCTAAAGTTGCTGCTACGCTGGTCCCAATAACCAAAGCAGGGCAATCTGTGTGACAGTCACATGAGGCTGCTAAAGAAGTCACTGGACAAAGGCAGTTCAGCTGCTTCTTTTCAGGAAAAACTTTGTTCAGATTCTTGGGTGCTCTATTATCAAGAAGGAATACGAATACCAAATAACAGCTATTCAGTACACAATTTTGGCCACTCAAACACAAGGGGGTTCAGAAAACCAGAGGAATGTTTATTTGTGAAGTTAAGGAACCAGTTTTGCTATCAACTGGAATGCTCTTTGCAGAAAGCTGTTCAGGTTCCTATTGCATATTGTCAGAAATGCCAGGAAAAAAAAATAGTTTAAAAAATTATACTACTCTGGGCACCCATATTTTGGGTTCTTTTACAGGATTCAAATCAGTTACTGTAATGTACAATTTCTAATGTACAATTTCTCATAAGGAATGTGATAACCGTAACTTTCTTTGGTTGTGAGCTTCTCCATTTAAGGTATGCTTTAAAGTGGTATTTCAAGTACTTATGACGTTAAGGAATGAAATAATCTAAGTGTCACGAAGGAGATTTTAGACAATGAGTTTAGAAACTTTTCTGGGCAACAATCAAATATTTTTAGATTACGTAACACAAAGTGATGATCATCTAGAGCAATTCTTGAGACTGAAAATATATCAAACAAGTGAAGCACAGAAAGAGTAGAATCTGTGGTAGTCACTGACTATTCAGGGTAACGAGCACTTCAGTGAGGCAACTTGCTTCAAATCCTTCTGACATATCAAGCAGCAGAGAACGTGAATGCGAGACAATGAAATTGCTGAGGAATCTCAGCTGGTAAACGCACAGCAGTCTGGCAGACTGCCGGGTAACAGCAGAAGAAGAAGGCATGGTAGACCCCTTGCTCACACAATGCCTGAAAGCCCAGAGGATAGAGGGAAGGAGGAAATAACCAAGTAGTATTCTACTTAGCATCTGTCAATTGACGTGACAAAGAGGGGTTACAGGTGATAGATTCCTTCAGGTATCTGGTGCCTCAGGTTACTTTTTTCAGTAACAGGTGGAAAGAGTGTTTGAATAGGGCTGGCATGATCTGAGAGCTCAACAAATCTATCATTTTGCAAAAAGCTACCTTAGCTCACTGGAGCACCACTAGTCGTGGAGGACTGGAACTAAAGACACAGCATTGAGCAGTTGCAAGTGACAGACTGAAGCACTTGCTGATAGATTTATTTTTTTTCTGGACTGTGAGAGCTCTTCAGAAAGTTTGTACAAATGCTTGCAGAAGGAGCAGCCAAATGTAAGGGACTTGCTCTGAAACCAAAAAACACTAACTATTTGACAAGATATTTCTTAAATATAGTCCAAGCACCACAGGTCTCAGAACTGGCACTTTCATTTCCTGAATGTCTACAAAATTGGAGGTAAAGATTAACAGGAAAAGCAAATACCAGGCAGAATGTGTTTCAGAATTTTCTTCCAGAAGGAAAGATATTTTCTCTGAGTAGAAAAAATAACTATGAAAAAAAAATGTCATGTTGAAAACAGCCCTGTGGAGTCACCAAAACCTAAATAACTTACCTGGCAAATGACAGAAGAGAGAGACACGGTGCACAGCTTAGTGGATACAAATGATGGAACACACTGCAGTGTGCATCAAACAATCTTTAGGGAAGCAAATGTGTTTAGAATATTTTCAGCAGTTTTATTTCAAGTGGCATCAGAGGATCAGTTACAGAAATGGATGAATTAATGAGTCAGACTGTATAGATATTCATGGAAGTTTTTCTGTAACTGGATTCACTGATAGATCTTTTAAAGCAAAGGAAAGATGGTTATGATGACACAGCCTAGCTGGTATCCATGCGAAAAACTACCAAACCAGTGCTGCCAAAGCATATTATGAGTGATTAAGAAGAGTAAAAATTCCTTGAGACGTTTCTTATCTCCTCCTTCTGTGTTCTGCATTATGCTTTTCCATATCTTTTCTAAAGGACAGCAAATGTGAATGAGTAATGATGAAAATTTAGATTTTGCAAGCATCATACTAGGTATAGAGCTAGGGGTTTGTTGCATGAATACCAGATGTTTTCCCAATACCGATTCCTACACACTTAAGTTTTGATCTCCTAGGGTTACTGTGGTGCTCAGCATATAGGAATCCTGCATGAAACTATCCTATTTCTGTGTACATATGGCCTGACTAAACGATGTGCAGGTAGGCTTCGTTTATATTTATATAACTTTGCAATCTTGATAATAATAACACAAGATAAGGGTTTGGGAATTTTTTTTATTATTATTATTTTTTGAAGGGAGGGAATTAAGAATTTGTTCATCTGTGCAACTACCATCTACTGCCCTTCCTATAATCAGAAACAGCAACATACCCTGCCTGATGTACAAACTAGACATAGGCAAATAACACAGTTTAAAAATCTAGAGACAGTTTATAGCTGTGTCTCACTCTGAATTTTCTTCCCTACTCCCTTGTTTCTGTGTGTCACAAGATACACAGCTTTCAGCTCTGGTTTACTGTACCTTTCCTTGGCCTCCAGTTTTTTTCTTCTTTTATTTATTTGTATTCTACTGTTTTCCTACTTTTGACCTTCTACTGTCTAGCATATCCCTTATAATTTCTTTCATCTGCATCCTAAGATTACTGCTACCTCTTTACCATACCTGTGCTTCCCTCCTCTGAACAGTTCAAGTTCCTTGCTGCAGTTTCATATCTGGCAATGAATCATCCCAAATTCTCTCTGCCCTATGGAGGCACAATCATTCCTCAAATTCCTTCCGTCATGTTACTGTCTCCATCTTTCATGAAGCTCTCTGATCACCAACTGCTGTTTGACACATGTACTATCCACAGCAGTAGAATTTTGTCAGGAAGGCAATGCAGAAATACTTCACCAAAATATGGATAAGAAATAGATTCCAGTATACACTAGACCACAACCGAATATGATTTATGAGCCAATAATGCAGTGATAAAAGTACATAGGCAAAACAGGAAAGGTGAGCATATGGTGCTGTAGGAAAAAAGTCACCAATACAAGTTGTAGAAAGTTACTTTTTCCACAGTAGCTGCCCTGGGGGAGAGAGAATTTTCTCAACATAAATGAGATCTGGCAAATCTGAGACGCTGTAGCAAATAGCAACAGTGATTTTTAGATGTGTTAGGCCTGTAAGTCCCCTCTGGGACGGGGGATTGTATGACATGATTCACTCACATTGTGCCTGATGAGAAGGACCACCTTTCAGGGTCGTTTTCCACCTTTGGAAGGATGCAGCTCTTCTGGAAATAATGATCTTTACCCTTCTTTAGGACTGGAATAGTGACACATTATAATGTCTTAACTGTAACATTCAAATTGACAACACTTGTACAATATCCACCCTTTGCCTCAGTACTTTTCTTTTTTCCTCTTCATATGAACATGTCGGACAATTTCAAAACTCTTTAGTGAAATATAAGATTAAGCTAGAAACATGTTAGCAAATTTGACAAGGGCTGAAAGTGCAACGGAAAAGCTTTAAGAAGACACTGGTTTTTAAAACACCGGTGAACCATATAGAATTACACGTGAATGCACAATAACAGAAAAAAAATATTTAAATCCTTGTTTTCGTGAGGGCTATCTTATGGAGCACTGAGGAAAACTGCACTGAAAAGGCCTGCATGAAGGAATGAGGTAAAATATCTTCTGGATGAGCTGACCTCCTGAAACAACGCCTAAGATGTGCTGTCATCAGGCAGAAAAAGCTCTGGGTTTGTGAGCCTTTGTCATTTCAATAATATTAAAACAGCTCTTCAAAATGAAACCTTCATAATTAGCTAGGCTACTTCTGCAAATACACAGAAGTAATCTTTTCTATGTATTCAGAATAAAGCAAATGCTAATATTTGGCATTAGTTCCACAGTTTAAAGATTAATTAAAACACTAGAAAGAAACTTGAACTAACAACACATTTATGTGGTAAAAGTCCTCACTTACAGTGTGATTAGAGAAAGAAGGATATTTTTAAGTCTATGTTGTCTCTTTTTCCCCGTAGAATCTTTGTCTAATATTTACCAGTATTTTTTGACTGGATGAAAACGTCCCAGAACATTTCCATCTTGTGCTTTTACAGAGACTATATTTTATGCAGATCCTGTGGGACAGACTGCAATGAGACTGCTCACAAGCAGTCCTGTTGACAGCACTGGGATTATTTTCAGGTTTAGGACCACGCATTATTGAGCTGTTCTTGTACCTCAAGATGTATCTAGTCATTTAATGGGGCTTACAAAAATGCATAAGCAAGCTAGACATCTAACACAAAGAAAAGTGAAGAGATGTTAGAATCTGGCTCTGGGACGTGATGGAAGTTCTTCTTTAAAACTAGAAATTGCTAGGCTCCATCTTCCAGTAGATTGATCAAACGCTTTTTGGTACTGGCCTAATTTCACCCTGACAAGGGACGAAAAAGACACTACAACCCCAAGGACCCTCTCTGCAGGAGGCTGAATTTCTCTTCCAGTGATTCACTGGGAATTAAATTGGTGCAGAAAAGCTGCAAATTAGCTGAGGACACAGAAGTGTTAAAGAAGGTATAGTAAATACCGGTAACTTTGCCATCCATTTATCAAAGTGCCAATGGCTCCCATTTGAAGGCAAGTGAGGGAATAATATATAAGGATTGTAGAGATTATCTATTTCCAGAGTGGTTTAATATATAAAGAAGGTGGTGACAGTTGGGGTTGGCGGCGTTCTTGGTTTTTCTTGCTGTTTTAAGGGAAAATACTGCAAACCTGTCAGGCTTTTGTCAGTTCTTTTTATTACAACTGGAGCTCAACACTTGTTTATTTACTGTTTCATTGAACATAGCAGTATGGAATAAGGGCTCACTTACCTTCAGCACATAAAGATAAAAGAGAAGGGGAATGATAAGCATGAATCAGTTATTATTTAGCAGTCTTATTTGAGCCAGCTCTGCCAGGCTCACACCAACTTCATGGTATCATTTCAAGGCTTTGATCCAGGTTTTAGCTCAGCTCCACTGCATTAAATGAATCCTCTTATCTTCCCTTACTCCTTTCTCAGACCCTGTTTTCTCCTTTATCTTTGAGCA
This sequence comes from Leptosomus discolor, assembly GCF_034619465.1. Taxonomy (NCBI): domain Eukaryota; kingdom Metazoa; phylum Chordata; class Aves; order Leptosomiformes; family Leptosomidae; genus Leptosomus; species Leptosomus discolor. Next base: position 154,456,264 of record NC_141391.1, read on the forward strand.
TTGTTCTAGCCCTCCCTTAGCAAAAGCGCTGTGTGTGTATATGGAAATGCCTGCCATCAGTGGTGTGCCCAAAAATCCCACCACTTCCCAGCAAGCACAGGCTCTGTATAACAATGGAGAAGCACAGAGCTAAAAATAAACTCAGTCTTTGCCTATTTCACTGGATGTCCTGCCTGAAAACAAACAAGTGAAAAGGTGAATAAACCTTCAGCTCCCTCCCATACCTTGAACTGTAGCATGCAATGTAGTTATATACTAGCTCTAGTGTCTTGAAGACATATTGTGTCTGGTATTGCTCAAATGTGAGTGAGAGATCACCCATGCCCTGTAGATTTTTCAGCTCTGAGTTGCAAGATAAACTGGGAGGAGGAGAACAAGATAAAATAGACAGACAGAAGACTGAAGTGGAAAACAGATGTGCACCTCTGAGTAAGAAGCCAAGGATCTGCATCATGCTGACTCCTTTTTCTCTACAGTGTGCTTTTGCCAGACTCCTAGACTACTTTCTGCACAATCATGTGCATTGCTTTCATAATATCTGAATCCATATCAAACAAAGATAGATGTGTTCCTGCTTCCTTGGTCCATAGTACCTGTGAACTTCATGGCATATGCTAGAATCACATAACCACAGAAGCACGGAATAGTTCGGGTGGAAGAAGCCTCAGGAGGTCTCTACTTCAACTTCCTGCTCAAAGCAGGGTCACTGTCAAGCTCAGACCAGGTTACTCAGAGTTTTATCCATTGTGTCTTGAAAAACTCCAAGGATGGAGCCTGTACATGACCTGTGGGCAACCTGGTCCACTGCTTTGCTATCCTCACAGTGAAAGAATTTTTCCTTAAATCCCTTCAAAATCTTATGTCTGTTTTCTCTCATCCTCTGACCACACACCACTATAAAAAGACTGGCTCCATCTTCTCGGTAGCTTCCCTGTAGGTATTGGCAGGCTGCTCTCAGGTAACCCCAAAGCCATCTCTCCTTTAGGCTAAACATGCCAACGTCCCTCAACCTTCCCTCAACCTTCCCTCACAGGCTACATACTTCAGGTTATCAAATAGTATATCTTGTATCGTTGATCTTGGTCCTATGGTTGGCTCTCAAATTACTTTCCAAGAGGCGTCGCTGTGCAAAAGCACTTTTTAACTAGAAATCTCTGCTAGATTACAAATATTTCTCATCTGCTGGACACAGTCTTCCCTGGACATACCTTCTGTCTCATGGCTGATTTGAAATGAGGAGACACCCAAAGTCACCACCCATGGGACAACAGCCACTGCCACCACAGGGGTAACACTTAGGCAAATCAGGGCAGAAAGCAATATGTGAGTTGAAGGAGGAAACATCACATTTTCCCCAGTGGTGATTCTACCCCGAGTCTTGAAGGCAGAGCCTAGTTGCCCCAGGAATTCTGCATCACTTCTGCCATTCTGTACGGCTTCAGTAACTGAACCGAAAGAACCAATCTTCCATACAACAGTTCTCTTAGAAATTTCCTGTAGTCTCCATTGATTTTTTTTTTGAGAGGGAAACATATATATAGCATTGCCTTTTGCCTTTTACAAAGAAAGGACTTTAATTAGAGCCTGTTGTGTTAAACCATTAGATGTGGCCACCTGTGGTATCTTGAAGTTATTCACATTTTTAAATGGTTTTAAGTGTTGGGTCTAAGCTACCCAGAGATTTTGCAGCAGGGGGAATATTTTCAGTTGCCTGCAAGCTTTTCCCTTACCTTACAAGACCAGGAGCGGTATAAAGGAGCTAAAGAAAAGTCCAAATCTAGTACTAATATTTCTACTACAGGTAACATAGTTTTTCTTTTTTAGGTAGTGGAGGGTGAATGTGGGGGTGTTAAATTTTTTTTGCTGATTTTTTTTATTCTTTTGTCTTATTCACTCCATAACAAGACTTGAGTAAAAATAGTGGTAATTTAGATCTATTTTGTTTTATTCAGAGAAACACTTGCCCATGGCAGTCATATAATTTCTTTCTTCTGCTTCTGTTTGCAATATGATGACTTTGCCTTGGCCAGGACCTTCCCCATCCCATCCCATCCCATTCCATCCCATCCCATCCCATCCCATCCCATCCCATCCCATCCCATCCCATCCCATCCCATCCCATCCCACCTGCTCTTCTCCCTGAAGCTATTTCCATAGTTTTAATTTCCACTTTATAAAGGAATGTCTGTTTTCCACATCTCTTCCATAGAATATGAGAATGGCAAAGATGGGATTTTGTTCCTCTGTGGTTCTGTTGCTTACCGTGTCTGTTCATAACACTATTCTATGCTGTTTGTTACAATGCTTTTGCTAGCCTGTGTTGTTTACAAAATGCTTTTATCAGTTAAGGATTCCGTATTACTTATGAACTTAAAATGGTTATATACATAGAGATCCATTTGGCCATAAACAGAATGTGTTGTGCGAACTGCAGCAGGTGGTTAAAAGTGGGGAAGAACTGTCCAGTAAACACACCTGGAAAACAGGTGTGCAAAGCAGACTGCATCTACAGCTCTGGGATACTCAGAAACCCATTAGGCTCCAACCCTGAACCCAATGTTATACTTTGCAGACTTGTTTTGCAATAAATTATGTGAGCCAACTGCCTGGCAACAGTCACAGCCCCAGGTAGTTTTGCATGATCCTGTGCTAAGGGGAGAAAAGGGAACAGTTGACCGTCAGAAGGAGGAAATCCTTGGTTGGGCACTCTGAATGTTACAAAGAAGACAGACTTTTCTCCTAAGTGATGAATAGAAAGCGTGATTCCAGGACATTTTACAGCAGGGAACAGAAGAATATAATACTGGATCCAATAAAACAATGAACTGGGACTGGTCCCCAGACACCAATCCTGTTTTTTTCCTTTTTTGCAGAAAAGTCCTGAACCTACCAAAAGCGACAGAAGTTTTGCCATTGGCATACACAGGGCTTTTGACCTATTGATTTTTTTCGGAGCAATTTACCATGGGATTTCAGACTCTGAAATTGGAGTTCGGATGAGTAATGTAGCTTATACAGTAGACCCCTGCTCTCAGCGCTCTCTGAGCCAGGCTTCCACTGCCAATGCTGACGTGTGGAAATTCACAATTCACTTCATGAAAATTCTGTAATATCCTCCCAGTGGCTGCTGTTTTCATGAGCAGCCTGATATTTAATTTATTCTTAAGAATTTAAACCTGCACAAAAGTAGCATGTTTGCAGAGAGGTGAAGTGAATCTAACACAAGCAAATATTATCTGTGCATTTTTGTAATGAATAGATAGCTCCGTTAGTTACAGAAGGAGTTCAGATTAATTCTGTGAATCTCAAAACCAAACAATATAGAGGAAAAGACACCAGAGACATTGAACATTCAACAGGTGTGCACTTTCTGAAAGAAATACAGGTTATTGTTGATTAGCCTGTATAATTTGGATTATATTGGATTTAACGTCCTTTGTCTAATATTCACAGTTCTGTTCAAAACCCTTGTGTACACCATGACAAGAAGACAGATAAATAGGAAAAAATGCAATACAGATCAACTGTATTGAGAAATATACCAGTAAAACCCAGAAAGAATACAAAATAACAAAAGTCAATAGGCCATAAATATGTGTTCCATACATACACACAGGGAGAAAGAAAGATTTACAGGTATTATGTCATTTTGATTTTCTATCTGTCACAGAACAGATTCCTTTTAATGAAGCAGGAAAAATAATTACCTGAATAGCAATTACCCCTAGCCACTTTTTGTATTTTCTGGAGTAGTTGCTGTCACTGTTGGTGATATAACAGGTCCTTGAATAAAAATAGGAGGACAAAAGGAGACAACCAGACAACACAATAAAGCATCAGGGTCCAGGCTGTAAGAGGAAGGAAGGAAAGAAAAAACTCAACTCCCTTCCTTAAAAGGAAGGAAACAATATTGAATTACAATGGTGGCAGCTGAGCTGAGGAAGATCAGATATACAATGCACAAGAGAACCTTCCTGCTGTGTGAAAGCGCAGATGCCAGAGATATCTGACAGTGGGATGCATTTGCTTTTTGTTCACAGTCTTCCTACGTGTGTCCTGTGAGAGAAAAAGGCACACAGGTATCTTCTGAATATTCTCAAAGTAGCAGGAGATGGGCTGTGCTGCTTAGCTAGCTGCGCTAGGTACCAAACGTTCCTCATAGATATCTTTTTAAAATTGCCTCCTCTGTCCAGCCAATATGTTTGCCACAGCGAAAATAGGAGTGAGGGAAATCTTGGAGAGTAACTGTTGCCCAATATTAGTAATAATCTAAGTGAAGCTGTACAAGGAGTAAAGTCTAATCTGCCAAAATTACTCAGTAGAGAAATAATGGATGCTTTTAAGAATTGTAATTAAACTTACTTTGAGAGACATGCATTTGCAGCTCTTTTGGGGACCAGAAGATCTCTCCATACACCTTTGCTATGATTTATTTTGTCTGTTTTGAACAAAATTATTCCCCAATCGATATCTTGGTTATGGCACAAGGCTTCAGACAGGCTAAGGCCCCGGCTGTGCTGGGAACTGCCCAGCTGCTCCAGAAAAAAATCCCAGCTGAAACCCACTCATAAATTCAGTGAAACTGTACACTATCTCACCATACTATGCTTAGTTCAAATTAAGGTATCAAGAGCTAACAGTTCCCAAAGGAAGCCATTAGCAAGCAGATGGCCATTGTCCCCAGAGGTAACAACAACCATGTTAAGGCCAAGAGGGATGAGACACAATCTTTTAAGCTCAATGGATGTGGCATAGCAACCTATTTGGTTGTGAGGTCTTTCCCCAAGTATCCCAGCTGCAGAGTATACAGGGGGAAATTACACAATGTGAGGCACTTCCCCAGCTGCAGTCTCAAGGGCTGACTGGTGATGGGAGGCTGTGCCTGGGCTGGAGGTGGGGGAGATGGATGTCACTTCAACATGAGTCTCGTGGAAATCAAGAAGAGGACTTCTGGGGCACAAAGGCCCCTGCAGGGTGCCTGCCAGGGACAGACTTTGTCAATGCTCAGCCCTGGCAAGGGTAACAGAAAGGAAATTTCATTAGCAAGTAGTTGCCTCATGTCACCATGAAGCAAACAGTCCCATCAGTCAGAACAGTGTTAACCCCTCAGGCTGTCTGATTATCTTATGGCTGACAAAAACATTTAGGAAAAAAACTCACAAGAATTCAAAACATTTCTTAAACTTCAACACTGGTTTTAACCTGCCTGGGTAGGGAGAGACAAACATACCTTATTCAGGGCAAGCTCTTATTCAAGATGTTCTTTTGAAGCTGGACAGAGCTTCCATTTAGCTTTTCTCCCAGGAGACTTCCCACAGTCCCTTCCCTTGGCTCCAAGAGAGCCAAGAGAGGAAGCCCCAAACTGTGTGTCTTGGCTGTCCGGGAACAAGAAAAGCTGCATTCTTATGAGCAGACTTGAATCCATAGGCTTAGGAAAGTCACATCTGAGCATCCTAACAATCAATTATTTATCTAAAGTGAGGCACCAAATTTCTTGGCATTCCCCATTGTTAATACTACTACTTTCATCAATTTGCTTGTAAGCCGCAAAACAACTTTGTAAACTTTATTTTCATAAAGAGAAAAATATCAAACACCGTTTGTCATTTCCTGTATAGAGCCTTGCAAAACAAAAACTTTTGGCTCACTCATCCAAATTTATTACATATGCTTTGTTTTTATACTGACTGTAACAAACACAGGTAGATTGAACCACTTTCTGACATACAATCTGCATCACAAGGTTGCAAAACAGAAACTACAAAACCAATGAGATGTTCCTTTTTTTACTACACTGTCTCTTTGAATCAGAATAGACTGGATCACTGTCTCCTCATTCTCAAATATCACCCTGTTTCCCACTATTGAAAGAACAGAGGGTATCACAAGCTACGTGCTGCAGATTCATGACATATTCTTAAGAATGCCTGAAACTCAGATTTCTATTTGGGTTGAAATCCATGTGTATTTACATGGGAGCTTAAGGCATATTTGCTCTGCTTAGTTCAAGGTGAATTGCATCAGTTTCTCACTATCCGGAGCACTAAACCAGTCCATTGATGTAAAGCAACAAACTGCCTTCACCTGCGAAGACTACAAGGCAGCAAGAAGAGGTTCTCCCAGAAAAAGTGTAAGAGTTCAATTCTCTTAATCTCTTTGCCAAATCTGTAGTTGAAAATAACTATGAACTGTGTTACTATGTTCAGTTATAAACAGATCGTGCAGAAGTATGGGATACAAATTAAGTAAATTACAAGACTCAGCAGGAGTAGCTAGAAAAGGCATTTGTCTTATTATCAAATATAATTGTGTTATTTGGGAACACTATCTTTTGAATGCTTGATCTTTGCACAGGTGATGCAATTCAAATGTGCTATCTTTGATCTAAATGGATTATGCATTTGTAACACTTACCTTGGAGATAATGAAGGAAAGAATAAATATGCTTCTGTGTAAGATGTAAGTAAGGAATTGTCTGTATTTTTCCACATCCCTTACATTTTTTTGTCCCTTGACTGTTTCCAGCCTGTGTGGATAACTCAGACATCCCTTTTGTCAGGTCTTAGAAGCATAAGCAAGATTGTTGGTGGAAATGAAGCAGCGATGGTGCCACTCTTCACTTTCCTTTCTGCTTCAGCAGAGTTCCCAGGCCCCCATGGAGCCTCTTATTCCTGCATGCAGGAGTATGAGAAGTGGCAGGATATCCAGTTGATTTTTGACCTAATTGTGCTGTCATTCTCCATTGACTCCCTAGCAGAAGACAGTGGTCAGCCTGGATCATGTTAGCTGATATTATGAGGCAGGGTGTTGGATACCACTGGATGCTGCGTTGATAAATATTTTCTTTCCATCTGTTCCTACAGGACCCATCCTTACCACATACTTAAACCAATACAGTTTTCACTTTTCTGTTGCGCCTGACAGTCACAATGGCAACTGTTTCCAAAAACAGTAGACCTTCACAGTATCCCCCATGACAATAAAATAGAGAATTGTTGCCTGCTCTTCCAAACATTTGATAAATTGGTATAAAAGTATAGGTAATGTACTGACATAGTTTGTATTTTATGTAGAATCCATACTATGTTACTTCCTGAGATTTATTTTCTATGCATTGAAAAATTAATAATTTAGAACTTTTTCTGGAACACGTCTCTTCTCAGGACAATGCAACCAATCCCCAATTAGTTACTGAGATTTTTACTACCTGGGTTACTAAAAAGCTCTTTATCAGATGCAAAATTAGATGCATATTTATTAGATGCATCTTTATTAGACGCAAAATCATAACCTATTGAGATTTGAAATGCTTCTAATATGTGGTGGGGTAAAGAATAAAGCACACTATCCCTTGAATTGTATGGTCTCAGATATGCAAACCTCAAACAATTAAGACAATAAATTATGCTGTTAGTGGCACAGTTGGTTGGATGGCATTTGCTTAGGATGACCAGCATCATTGTGAGTGGATAAAAAATTATTATAGATCTCTGTAAAGAGAGATGACTGACATTTTTAAATGCTCATTTGCAAAGTAGTAAATGTAAAGAAGCAGATAATTAAATTTAAAGGGCATTTTCCAACCATAACATTAGAAAGATTAAGAGGTTAAACATTAACCTGACTGTAAATCCCTCCATTATGTCTTTCTACAAACAAGAGTGTCTGCATTTTGACTATGTAATGTTGTTCAGTGCATCATTCAGTGTGATTGCATTGTATATCACAGACTAAAACAAAAAGATCCAAATTAACTCATTCAAAATGTAAAAAAGAAAAAATCTAATCCTACTTTGCATATCATTTTATACCACACACCACAACCCTTGGCCCCACCCTGCCCCCCTCCCCCCCCCCCAAAAAAAAAAAAAAAAGTATATGCTTCAGAAACTTCATGAAAGCCATTCAGGACTTCATATGTGCGGGGGATATTGATGTTATGGATAACATGTTTAAAGCCTTGAAATGGACTGAACTTTATTTACACTCAGAAACAAGAGAAAATGTCATCTTAGTGATGTTGCCTATAGCCTGAAAAATCACCACCAACCCTAAGAGATTTTTCTTACTTACTTTATAACTGGATGTGCAGCAGGGAGCAGTATATGCTTTTGCATATGCTACTAATGAAAGTCCTGATATGAAAAAGTCTGAGAGTCACTATCTTGAACATCATTCCAGCTCGACCCAAGGAGCCTGCTTAGAGACAGAAAGTCATTTGCCTGCTCTTTGACAAGCCCACTCTAAGATGACAGCATCTGGATTGGGATCACACAGCTGTTTTCTTCCTCACTGCCAATTTCTTTTTGTGGTTTTTGTAAAGTAAGAAGGAAAAAATAACCCACTGAGAAGCAGTTATACCAAAGTATCTTAAGCCTGTTATATCATGAGCAGAAAAAAAAAGGACAAGCAGACAATCTTTCTCTTTTATTTCTTTTTTCCTCCAAACATTTCCTTTCAGATGTCCCTTTGAAGTCACAGGCTTATAGTGTGAGTGACTGAGAGCAAGGATCTGTGAAATGTGCCTTTGAGCCATAGACTTCTCAAAGAGTATCACAAGGCATATATGACTGGGGTACACGACATCTGCAAATCAGCGTGGCATTATGGAGGCTTTGTTCAGCCTCCAACTCTGAGAGCTGCAGAGAACCAGAAACTTCAGTACAGGAAAATAATTTCTCCCATCCTGCTTCTACCTTCCTTCTTGGGGGGGGTCTCACTGCTACTGTATGCAATGACTGTGTTGGTGTAATTTGCTTATGAAGAAATAATTGAACATACACATATATTCTATATACAATATAATTGTTCATACGTGCATAAATTAGGTATAGGTACCATCTTCTCTTCCACTCAGCCCTGTGTGGCTAGTACTGGATACTTTCGCATTGTTAAAAATATACTGCCACTTCTCTGCTGTTGTAAGGTCATCTCTTTAAACTACCCTCACAATATACCACTCTTCATACCTACTAAAAAGAATTCCTGCTCGGATGGATCTGGTTCTCTTCATAATCAAACACACAGATCAGCAGAACATCTCAGTCCTAACTGGTTACGTCTCCTTATTCTCCACTCATGGGTCTTCTGCATTCCTCACCCAAACCAATTTTCATTACCTCTTTTACATAAAGGATATTATATAAAGGATACTCTGCCCCACTGATAATTTTCAAACCATGACCAAAACTGTCTGTCATGGTTTTGGAACAGTCAGTACTGACATACTAGATTCTTACAAATATCAGAAGAAAGCTGACGAAGGTTAGGTCTATTTCTGTAAGTTGTCTGGTAAAGCCACTTGTCAGCCTCACTCAATATTCATCTCGAGTGGAAGGGCAGCACCGTAGTGTGTCATTACACTAGACCAGCTAGGAGGCTTATGTGAGACTGCATCAATGTTGTTTGCCTTTCTGCAGTTTAAAGTGCTCAGAGAGATGAGAGACAAGTACTGCCAGCAAAAGGAGTAATTGCTAGACCAGAAGATGATAAAAACAACCTAAGGAAAATGATAGTCAGAAGACTAATCTGAACAGCAGAGAGTTGGTGAACAAGATGAGAAAGACCAGAGAGGCTGAAGGGTAACCAGGTGCTGCACTAGGCAAAATGAAGTAAGGAAAAATGAAAAGGAAGTGAACAAGAAGAGTGATGTGGGTCTGTCTCAGACTCAACGGGTAACAGATCAGATCCTGCTTCTTCCTAAAGCAGAGCCACTGCAAAGATCTGAGGGAGGAGTGTCGCTGTTAAGCAGAGTTGATGCGGAGGCAGTACTTAGTGATACAACCAGGAGCAGGGGGCAAAAATTATACCAAGACAACTCAAATACCCAAGTCATGACTTCAGGGAGAGCAATGGCTGTTCCACAGCTCTGAGCTGTGCCTTTGCCAGTTCAGCTGAGACAGCAGGGACATGGTGTGCTGGACATCAGGCTCCAGGGGTCCCCAGAGTTCGGTCATAGTTTCCCGTCCTTGCTTACTTTATGTGATTTCTTTTCATTGAATTTTTGAACATTTTACCTTCCCCAGGGATTGCAAGCAGAAATACAGAAATCTTATGAGAAATGCCATCTTTACCTGGAGATAAACACCTGAGTCCTACATGATTATCTGAATCTTAGACCTTTTGGAGGCAGGCCCATCATGGAAGTGATTGCTAATTGTCCCAGACCCAAGGTAATGGCTTTGCTGCAGAACAGAGCAAGAGAAGAATGATAGGGCAAGGGGGAAATAAGTTCATGTCCACAACATAGATAATAGCAGAGGAAACAACAAAAGCAATCTAAAGGGGGGGAAATCATCTTTATAGGAAAATTGAATACAGTGAAATTCCTAATTAGGGGGAAAAAAAGGCACATTTTTTTAAAAAAAAATCATCTCTATCCTCTTCTCCAGAGAGGTTATACAGGCCAAGTCTCAGTGAATGGCAGCAGCATTTAAGAAATTAAATGTTTGAATGATTTCTGGAGGTGAGATTTCAGATCTTCCAGTCACTTCAGTGGCTCAACAATACTGCTAAACGCACAAGACATGAAGGAATGCTAACCAATCTTGCTGTGGGCTGATGTGGGATAATACAGACAGGTACTGAAACTAGGGTCAGTGAAGAATTTCTACTAAAAATGGGCAATAAGGGACAACAATTCAAGGAGCCCAGGTGAATGTTCTTGCAGAATTCTTTGTTTCTCTTGCAGTCACTCTTTCTTGCTTTCTCCTTGTCAACTTTGTTTCTTTTTCATTCACACCTCAGGCTTGTCCCCATTTCTTCTCTCTTTCTTTCACTCCAGTTATTATTTTCTCTTTTCTCTTGCCTCACGCCTGCTGATATGCCTTTCTTTAGACACGTACTGGTGCCCGTCAAATAGGTTTGTGCTGCATGGAGGCATGTTGCAATGCAGCAATTGCTGCTGAGTGATTCTGCTGCTGTTGCATGGCACAGTCGAAGGGATTTAATCTTAGTCATGACACCCGAGGGACTCAGCAGTTTGATGAAGGAGATTGTCCCTTAGGTATGTTACTAGATAGTATTCCTGTCTAGATAGTATTTCACTTACTGCAAGATTGTTTTACCATCTAGTCCCAATTTAAAGAGTTGTTGAGTAAAGATGGAATCAGATCAAGGGAACTAGAGCGCGTAGGTGACACTGAAGAACATGAGGATGAAGTAAACAAAATATAATAGTTAGTGGTCTTCTTCTCATTGGACACGTTTGCTGTGGAAGCATGGTCTGAGTTGAGGAAGCAGAAACTATAAACTTGCAGACAATAACAGATAAGCCTGCCAAAGGAAGGGAGAGAGTAATCTACAGCATAATTATGGAATTTCAGGATATTAATAAAAAACATTTGAGATCTTCAATACCAGAAATGGGAGAGTACCTGTCTTCATGTAAGTCATTCTAGCAACAGTCTTGGTGAAGCTGATGTGGTGCTTCTGCCATAACATGAAAGGGGTTCTCATGCAGTAAAATATAATCGCACAGTCTCTAGAAGCTTGATTTTTAAAATCAACTTATTTAAGTCTGAGTCTGTCTTCTTTTCTTTTACATTTTTTTTTTCTTTTTTTCTTTTTTATTTTTTTAACTCAACTTTGAATTAGAATTAAATATGCAAGGGACATCAAGTATATTCATCACCATCATCCTGTGGAAGTTCTGTATCTCATAGACTTCATTGCTAAAGTGGCAAGATCGGTTTGTAAAACCTCATATGAGATAACGCTGTTTTCGCTGCACACTTGTGTTGGAGCAGTTTCTGTGAGAGGGGCATAAGGTTTTGTGTTTAGTAATCATAATGAACTCTGCCATGAGAAAGAAGCTGAGCTGAACCCTTTGCACCTTATTCTGTGTAGCCTTTTCATGCCTCACAGTGCAGATCTATGAACACAATAATCACCTGCTCCTTTCTATCCTGTGTTATTTAATGCCTCTCAGGCTTTTAATAGTTTTGGTTTCAAATAATCCCATTTAGCACTTATGGAACTTTGCATTTCAAATGTTCCCATTATTTTCTTTTTGCAAACATGCAAGGGAGGTCAAAGTTTGATGTGAACAACCTTTGCAATGTCTCTTTCAAAATCAAAATGAGCAGAGAGCTTGCAAATATTTGCTGGTGCATTTTAGTCTTCCCAGCCCAGTGATGCTGAATATATTTTTAACAGAAGGCACATGGTCAGAGACAAGTCCCCCAGATTCCTATTATTAAGTTAACCTTGCTAAACATTACATCATTATTTAACACAGGATAGGGGATTCTCTTAATGCCATGGTGAATTATTCATATGCAAAGCTAAGGTATTTTACCTTGTTAAGTGTAACCACAGCGTACTGAGACCAATATCTGGAGTCATGCATCAGAGGCAGAATTAGACATGGATTTCTTAAACCTGTAGTGGAGTGACAATGCAATTAGTCTGCAACTACAGTCTATGTAATTAAAGTTGGTAACAGTCATTTAGTGAAACATAACACAGTCAGAGACTTAGAGAGCCTATAATAATGTAGTAACTGCGAACATAAATGCTGCAGAAAAACTGCTAAATAAATATTTCCTTCCTTTGGCAAGGAATATGTAATCTTTGAGCTTTTCTATGCACAAAATGGGAGATGATCATGCAGGCTCACAGTAAACATTCATAGCCGTGATCAACATATTTATAATTAGCTATAGCAAACACTTCATTTGAGATTTTCAAACCTTTTACAAACATTGTGTTAAGTATTGTTAACATCTTACCATCTTTCACAAACTTCTCTCAGACTGCACAATGGTCTTGTAAATACAGATTTGGGAATTTAGGTACCACTTCTTTCTGGTAAGACAAAGAATTAATTAGGTTCTTTCACTATTTCACTATCACTGCCTTAAATGCAGTCTGCAGAAATACAGGCATAAAAAAAGGTTTAGCTGCCCTCTCAGAAACAGATTTGAACTTGGGTTCAATATATGCTTAAATTCTTGCAAAGAATTTGAGCCAACTCCTTTTATATCCGAGTCAGCGTTCTTCTCTGTGCTTCTAATCTACATCTTAGGTAAGATGGTAAGTAGGATGGAAGATGTGTAAAAATCTCCAAGATCAATGGACACTGAAGCAGAACGGACTAGATTTTCAAGCTATTGCGAATTTCATGGAAGAGTAACCATGATGGACTTAAAAATTTTAAAAGCATTTACTGAGTACTGGGTTATGATTGTTACCACTAAGAAACTGGGTACTTTGCAAAGCAGGTTTGAGGATCACCTAGAGATACCACAAGTGAGTCTGCTAGGTAATAAGTGAGTGAATAAGGAAATCACTGATAAAAGCAATGTACTAACACCATTGCCAACCAAGGGAAAAGGAAAGATTTTCTTTAACTTCAGTAAGAGTCCCTTTGGGCCTGGAGTGTGTTAATATTCCTGTCAGAAACACTACTGAAGGCTGCAAATCTCTGAGGAATGATGGCAGTCTCCATGGGTTTATTCAGGGTCCCAAAAGGACCTCCTTGACTTGGAGGGATTTGCAGAGGTTCACTGCAGTATCTCAGCATCTTTGCTGGACTCACTGGCAGGTTGAGGAGGTTAATCAACAACACTTTGAGACAACATCTGTACTGTGTTACAGTTCTCTGTTATTATTTCCTCACCAATATTCCTTCAGGCTTTGGCAGATAAAAATCATTTAAAACAGAAAGAGCCTGGTTTGCGTTTTTGGTTTGGTTCGTTTGGGGGGGTTTTGTTTGTTTTGTTGGTTGGTTTTTTAGATCTACCTGTAAATGTTTTAAATAAGAGATGTACTTCTGTTATATATTCGCTCCAGGTATTTAGAACAAATTGTGAGCTGGTTTCAGTCAGCCTTCTGAACCCTCTCCTCTTTCACTAGCTTTCCCACTTGTCACCCAGGGACTTTGAGTAGCTCTCATAAGGTTTTTCTATTTAATAGCACAGACATGATAACTGATACGAGGATAATGAAGTACTGTGCCTCCAATTCATGCTGGGCTGCAGAGGGAGTACTTACCTATTACGGCACTGTTCCTTCAGAGCATATATCCTGGAATCTAATGATCTTCAATTCAATCATAACAGAAGCTTAAATAACTCTTCAGCTGAGGGAACTTTTCTCATGGCTGAAGATAGATGTAATTTTAGTCTGAGTTCTGGTATGAGTATTTAATCTTAAGTGATTGAAGAAGATAGTTACAGTCAGATAAAATCTATCTTGTTGGGGTTGACTGGTGTGAGTATGTTCAATCGACTTCTAGCAACAGTGGTGCAGCACAAGGAGGAAAAGAGATCTGTCACTTTGATCTCTCTTTTCTAGCTAACCTCTCCAAGTGGAAATCAGCATAGATCCACTAGTGAAACGTGTGTGTGGCATGAGCTAGTCCCTACTATTTTGCCTTTTGATGACACCAGCTGCTCTTCTGACCCATTTACGACCTATTCTGAAACAACACTTTGAGTTGGATCATGCCCAAAGAGATGACTAAAAAATACTGGTTGCAGTGGATCAGCTCAGGCCTGAGCATGTGTGTCTGTGCAGTGGCTACCCCAGTCTAATTATACCTCAGTATTCAGACTGTTTGCTACAAGAATATCTGACTGTAATGGTTTCAGAATTTCATCAAATTCTATCTCTGCTCCCCAATTATAATAAAATGTAAATCATAATAAAATGTGGGGCTCCTCCAGCTGGCAGATAAGTAAGTATCTAAATTTTCAGCACATATTGAAGCCATCCTATTACTGGAAATGACTGCTTTATGTGGTAGCTGCCTTTCTGTGCCTCTAGATGGAGATGCTATCCATTTAACTCGACTCTATATGTAGGATGCTTCAATAAGAGGTCCATTTTGATTTTCATACTCCATAGATTACTTTCACTTTGTTCTCTGACTTCTGGGTTATAAAATCATTTTGATCTTAGTAACTAGATTTCCAGACCTCCCCACTTCACAGCTTACCTGAAAAAGGGGAAAAAAAATGCTATTCTGTTCTAGCTTTTTACAATGGAAGTGTCCTGAACTGTTTACTTTGCCTGAAACACAGTGGTGAAACCCTCTGTCTTTCTAATTGCCATTCTGCAAATTCCCTCCAGTGTGTGAGCACCTCTGACAAGCTGAGGTGCACAGTGTTGCAGGTGGGACTCAGAAGGAATTATATGGACCATTGTATTCAGTCACTTTTACCATATGGGCAACATATTATATGGTTCCATCAGAGTGCAGAGGAAAGCCTTGCCATAACTTTACCAAGAGACTTGACTATTTGCTCGCTGGTTCAGGACCAAGAGTTCTTTGTATACAATCCTTGCAAGAATAAGGAGACACATAAGTGAAAGTATGTCCTCTAGTCCTGGAGGTAAAAATCCCTTTTTGTGGATCACAACCAGTTAGATAAAACCACACCTGTTAAGCATATTTTTTCAAGCTTGCCCAATGCATTAAGATGCAGAATTCAGCTTGTAGTGATGTCAGCTGCCCAAAGACAGAATGCAGATTCTCTCTTGATTACATGGGTCCTGAAAAGCAAAGACATACCTGCAGCCAAAACTAGACTTACAGAAATATAATAGATTAGGTGACCTAGTACCAGTGGGTGACTATCAGCATAACAATAGTAATAGTAACAACAACTGTACCAGTATAGTAGAAAAACATAATTATCCAGATCTTTGAGGAAAAACTGCTTCTTTTTTGTTATTTCCTTAAACGGGAGAGATTATTGTTGGGGTTTTGTGGTTTTTTTTTTTTCTGTACTGCTTATGCTTTTCCCTGTGTGATTTTGAACGCAAACCAGTTGGGCTCATGGCACTGTATTTAGCAGTTTTAGACTATAAGAACAGCAGTGAGCAAGATGTAATTAATAGCTGTACAAATCCTCAGACCCTAACAATAGCACTGAGGCAGCAATGTTGATGCCAGCACTGCCACCTACTCATGTACGATTCCCTGCTGCTTTTGGGGCAATACTTTTATTTCTGCTTTTTTTCAGTTGTTCTTAGTGGCACAGTGTTAGTTTGCTTTTGTTAATGCTCTACGACTCTGATCTACTTGTTGTTTCAAGATACACGCAGAAATTTTTTATTTCACCCTTAGGTACCCTTAAAAATGAGATGGGGAAAAGTAGATCCAGAAAGGCCTAAGAATATCTTTTTTTTTGTAGGACATGTGTTGATTGAGAAATACAAAAGTGCATGAAAATAAGAAGAATGGACCACACCGAGCCAGTAACACTTTGCAAAGATGTTTCTAATTTCAAATGGATTGCAGAAGATAACCGATGTGGTGAAGATTTTAGTCTTCTGCTATTTGGGAATTTTCTGAAATAGATTTTTAACCAAAAACCTGGATTACATCTATAATCTCTCTTAAAGTCTGTAATAAATTCTGACTAATGTGCCAAATGTATTTATCATGGGATTAGGGGTTTTGTTTCTCTCTTTTTTTTTTTTTTTCACACTGTGGCTTTAAATGGTGCCAGGAAGGAATTTAGAAGTAAAACCAGTGCAGTTCAGGATGAAAATCAGTTCAGGAAAAAAAATATCTATTATTGCTGCAGCAAAAATCAAATCCATTAGAATGGAGAGGAACTGGATCAAAATGGAGAAGTTAAAAAAGTGTATTTTACTTTTGTTTGAGACTTGAATGCTGAAAAGTGCTCAGAGTAGCAATGCACATAGGTTCCTGGGTAATCCCATTTAAATCACAAATATAACTTTCAGGTATAAATCGTTTGTTTCCTCTTTCATGTTTTGACTTTTATATGGTTTCAGAGGATTCAAAGAAGCCATTAAATCCTTACCATATTTAACTTGGCAATATGCACAATACAGAAGAGGGATTTATCTAACAAATGTTGACAGGCATAGCATATCAGCCCTTTTTTTTCAATATACACAACATTTCTGTAGTCTGTTTTGTGACAGATGTTGGAGATATATTCTGAATTTAAAATTACAATGATTGCTACAAGATTCATCCGCACCAAAGGGATGGGATGCTGTCAGGGCAAGTGGAAAGCACAGTCAGCAGAATGTAATACCTAAATACCTCCTGTTTGAGGATCATGATCCTAAGGGTGATGTGCAGTCCTTGTCCCTTCTCCTTGCCCTCCGATTTCTGCAGGCCTCCTTCTCAGGGTCTGCAATGGAGTAGGATGAATACCCTTAATGGCATCATTTTGCTTCCTCATACTAACTGTGGTTCCCTTTTACAATGAACCAGCTTACAGACTTCACCCATCAGACCTCCATTTCACTGTTCCAAGAAACTGCTAGGAAAGTAAATGAAGAAAAGCGAAGCAGACTGTGGCTGCCAGCATGCTCTGTGAAGGTTTACTCCAGCCTGTGCCAGCCTGGACTACGTTTCTCCTTGCAAGTGGTAATGGGGGTCCAGGTCAATGCACCTGTGCCCTGCCTGTCTACGACTCACTGCAGAAAGACCTGTCATCACACCAGGCCAAAAGTGCATGTACCATACAGCCCACCAAATCCTCCAGTTCTGCCCCAAACCTTTGTCTAGTCAAAAAAAGGGAAGGGAATGATTTGCAGCACTGTGAATTCTTTAGAGGGGAGAAACTACATATCAAATATCAAACAATGCATTATTTTATATGTGAATTTAGTGGCTTTAGACATTTTCCATGCAGTGATTATGGTGTTCGCATTCCACAAAGTCATATATATTTAAAAATATATTTTAGAAAAATTCATTTGGTTGGTTTCCAGGTCACAGGAGAAATTTCTTGCCTTTTCTGCGTATTCCCTATTTAGCAAAAATGCACTTAGTATAGAAGGATCAATCATGGTAGCGCATGGGAGTCAGTGCCATATTGTGCAACTCACACTACACCTGTGGGCTTGCAGAGGAGAGCTCTGTCTGTTCAAGAATAAGGTCTGGTACTTCTCACAACAGGAGGCTGTATTACCTTAAAATGCCTCTGCCTTGGAGGTCTGCCTGATGAATAACGTCTGTTCCCATAACAACTGCCCCTCCAGCAGGAGAGATGTGCTCTGTGGCATGACAAAAACAAAAGCAGTCCATGGGCAGTCCTGTACCAAGGGAGAAAGTGGCCACAATAAGAAACAGAAACCTCACTATGGGCCTAATTCAAACCCTGCTGGAGCCAATACAAAAAGTCCAGCATATTTCAGAGAGTCTGGGGTTAGGAAGCATGAATACCCCTGTCTCTGCTCATATAACGGTAGTACTACCAGCAGCAATGATACATGTTGGTTGAAATCAAATGTTTCTCCAGCCCTATACCTTCTCATCAACACATACAGCAAAACACAGTTCACTTCACAGTCATATCGATGCAAGCAAAGGAATATTTTACTGGAGTAAGTGATAGCAGATATGTTTCTTCATACCTAAGCTAGCCGTAACTGGCCATGTAATTTGCAGTCCAGAACTACCAGCCTTCTCAAGGCAGGAAAGTTTTATGCAAAGACAGATCACTGGGAAAGGGAGTCCTCTACTTTCCTTCCATCCAAAACACCACAGTAAAATCCTATTCCTAACAAGTAAAACTAGCTTTTAGCTTTCATCCAGCTCCTTGCATCTGGGATAGTAAAATCAGGGTAATTTATACTGAATTATCAGTATTTCCACTGGAAGTGAAATTGTAGAGAAACGCTTATTTTCTTATTGTAAAGCACCATTTTTTCAGTTCTGATAACTCTCTTACTCTCCTCCCTTCTTGCTCCCCTTCTCATTCTGTATCCAGAGGTAGCTGCAGAGCCCTGGATCACAAACACTTTTCAGCAGAAATTTTTTTGAAAACAATACATATCTGTAAGTTTTTTCTTTTCAACAAAAATGCATTCTGTTAAGAATGTTCATAAACAACTCTGCTTGGGAGAAGTTCTTAGCTTGTTCAAAAATTTGGCACCTTACACATCTATCTGGATAGTCAGATGCTCAGCTGTGAGTCTTTGGGTGAAAAGCACACAGTGAATTGCTGAAATGATAGTCCTATATATTAAAGTTGTCTGGGCTATTCTCCTATCTATTTTTTTGCACAGAGCATAAATTCACTTATATTCCACTCAACCTATTCTTACTGTACAAAGCACATGTTTGATTAAAGCATTCCCTTTCACAGTTTTGTTCTCTTGAACCTGATCCCAAGGATTTTAAGGAAGTACCTGTGAACAGATAGTAGGAAAAAAATGCCTGTCTAGCCTTATGTTCCTCTATTTATCTCTGTGTTCACTCCAACATGGAATTGGCAAACAAATGTTGGCTGTTTTTAAAAGCAAAGGGAAACGCATGAGCCCCACCTTCTGACAGTTATATTTCTTTAAGTATAAATTGGAAGATTACAAAGTTGCCTCAGATGGAAAACCTTTACCCTGGTATACAATTTTGGCTTCTCCACAGAGACAAGCTTGCTTATTTTTCTTGGAGGTCAGAAGGGTTTTTGCTGTGGTGCATGCATTTTGCACCATCTTCTTCTTTTTGCATCTGAAAGAAAATATGCAGTGCTGAAATGACAGTGGAAATGCATTGCTCGGTTTAAGTGACATAGATCGTATAAGTCTGAGCATCAGCAGGTTAGTCACAGGGGCCAGAGGAGGATTTCTTAATCCCTGATGTATAGAGGAGCTGAACATAACCAAATGTTTTAGCTTCATTTGATTGGCACCACCACTTTTAGAAGCTCTGTCTTAAACAAGTGATGCCTTATGGGCAGGAAAAAAAGTAGAATATTTCAATTAGAAACAAACTAACTTCTCTGTCACGTCTGGCCTTCATGCCTCAATAATCCCTTGAGCACAGCTCATAAAAAATGAGCTCTTGGAGACTGGCTGTACAATTGCAGTGTGTTCTATTGACTTCCAGGGGATGCACAAAAGGATAGTACATATCCTGAAGGCAAAAGCATGTGCTGTTTTCTTGGTCTTCTATCAAATGTATATTGCTAGTAGTTTAATTACTATTTATTGAGTACTGCCGGTAGGCTATACAGGGCACAAAAAGAATGGCTGTGTATAAACAGAACTGATTTTTATCTGGTTATTTCTTTGTCTTTACCCGACTATCCATTTCAGACCTTTTATCATAGCTTTAAGTGACACAGATTAAAAATATTGTGATTTGAAAAACATGAGCAAAGTACAAGCAAGCAAGCATAAAGAGATAACCTCATCTTGTTAAAAACACCAACCAAACAAGAACCCTTTTTCCAGGTACAAACAGGGAAAAGGATGTAGAAAATAAATTTAATCTCACTGAAATGGAAAAAAAGAAATAAAACCAAAAATTGCATGCGTCTAACTACATAGCCAGATGCTTAACTGAGGTGAGTTTACTAATTCTGTTGACTTCAACAGACCTACCTTTTTTTGTTTATTGGTTTAGTTTGATGTGGTGCCAAAATCTTTTCAAGTGTTGACATAAAAAGTAACTTTAGTGTAAGAAAGTGAGAGGGAGACATGACACAAACTTGTTCCATAAACCTCACAGAAGCATACCCTGGTGGAACATGAAGGAAAGATGGAAACATAAGTCACCTTTATGTGATCTGGCTTCTGGTAAATTACACCTGCATCTCGGGTTATAAGAATGGCACACCCTCAGGACTGGACTTTTTTATTTGGAACAGGGTTGAAAATGAGCAAAGTGAACTATTTTGTTAGTAGGAAAGAAATCAATATGCAGATCCAGTTCCAAAATTTTCAAGTCAGTATTAGTTTTATAACAGGACAAAGAGAAAAATGCATCTGAGAACTTAAAAATCTGGATCTGGATTCAAATGTTGTGTCTTTGTCACATATTTAGAGGTATGCTACTCGTATGCTTTTCCTAGGGGGATATTATGTGTTGTGAGGTGTTTTCATTAGCCAAAGCTGACTGGTCCTTCTGCACGCATCTTCTACCTTTAAACTCTTTCCAAGTAGTTTTTTTGAGATCCATTTCCTAAAGGCAAAGGGACTAATTTCTTGATGGTATCTGTTTTGTTTTCTTTCCTTTGCAGGCTTAAGTGATAATTTGGTATCTTGTTAGCAGAAAAGAAATGAATAACTCAACGTACATAAACTCTTCCAGTGAAAATGTGATGGCTTTGGAGAGTCCCTATAAAACTGTTGAGGTGGTCTTCATCGTCCTGGTAGCAGGGTCTCTCAGTCTAGTCACCATAATTGGGAACATCCTTGTCATGGTGTCAATCAAAGTCAACAGGCACCTACAGACTGTCAACAACTATTTCCTGTTCAGCTTAGCCTGCGCTGACTTGATCATCGGTATCTTTTCAATGAACCTATACACCCTCTACACTGTGATAGGCTACTGGCCCTTAGGGCCTGTGGTGTGTGACCTCTGGCTGGCTCTTGACTATGTTGTCAGCAATGCCTCTGTCATGAACCTCCTCATTATCAGCTTTGACAGATATTTTTGTGTCACCAAGCCTCTGACGTATCCTGTAAAGCGGACCACTAAGATGGCAGGCATGATGATTGCAGCTGCATGGGTGCTCTCCTTCATCCTGTGGGCCCCGGCAATTCTCTTCTGGCAGTTCATTGTAGGAGGAAGGACTGTCCCAGACGGGGATTGCTACATCCAGTTTTTTTCCAATGCTGCCGTCACTTTTGGCACTGCCATTGCAGCCTTCTATTTGCCTGTTATCATCATGACTGTCCTCTATTGGCAGATCTCTCGAGCCAGTAAGAGTCGGATAAAGAAAGGGAAAAAGGAAACTGCCCAAAATCAAGATACAGTTTCCCCCAGCCTTGTCCAAGGTAAAATAGTGAAACCAAACAATAACAACATCCCAACCAGTGGGGATGGGTTGGAGCACAGCAAAATTCAGAATGGAAAAACCACCGGAGAGTCTGTGACAGAGAATTGTGTTCAAGGAGAGAAGGAGAGCTCCAATGATTCCACCTCTGTCAGTGTGGTCGCTTCCAACATGAAAGAGGACGAAGCTGCCAAAGATACCAGCCAGGCTTCTGCCTCCCAAGACCATCTCAAAGTGGAGAACTCCAAGCTGACATGCATTAGAATAGTCACCAAGTCCCAAAAAGGTGACTGCTGTGCACCCACCAACACTACTGTGGAGATTGTAGGCACCAACGGGGAGGAGAAGCAGAATAGTGTAGCCCGGAAAATTGTCAAGATGACAAAGCAGCCAGCCAAAAAGAAACCACCTCCTTCTAGAGAGAAAAAGGTGACAAGGACTATTTTGGCCATCCTCCTGGCCTTCATCATCACCTGGACCCCATACAACGTGATGGTGCTCATCAACAGCTTCTGCACATCCTGCATCCCCAGCACTGTATGGACCATAGGTTATTGGCTCTGTTATATCAACAGCACCATCAACCCTGCTTGTTATGCTCTCTGCAATGCTACTTTCAAGAAGACCTTTAAGCACCTTCTTATGTGTCATTACAAGAATATAGGAGCTACAAGGTAAAAATAACAATAATAATAATAATAAAAAGAATAATGGGAAGGGTGAAGAATTTCCAAATTAAATTTTGAAAAAAAACAACAATGCCATAGCACTTTATGCTCTTCCACGGAATGTGCAATCCAGGATGTTAGTGGAAATCCTGACATGGGGCACACATCAGCTCCACCCCCGAGAACTACACTCAAAAACATTTTTTTAACTATTGAAAATAAATCCTGAGGACATGGGGATGTCTGAGGAATTATTCAAGTATGTGGACTGGAGGCACGTTTCCTTGCTTTCTGAGAGTATTCTGCAGAAGGGCTTTAGAGTCTATGATTTTTTGTCATTCTGTGTAAATACCTGGTTTTTGTTTTTGTTTTTCTGTGTCTGTTTAATATGCCTTCATCTAGGAAAAATAATAATAATAAAAAGATATTTTAACAATAACTCTGTGGAAGAGGCATAGGAGTTTGGAAGTTCCTTATGTAATCCAAATGAATCATGGTAGAAGGTTCCTAAAGCTAAAAGTTGTCTAAAGTTTTTCTGTCACTGTCCTGTAAGAACCTTAATGTTAGGTAAATCATGATAAAAGTTATTTTATGTCATTTATGACACTACCATTTACAAACTGTATCAGTTCTGAAAGTGTACTTATGCTCAACATGTAACCATTGCCTAACCTGTGTATCATTCAAAGCCTGCTACGTGTGTTCCGTGATTCCTTCATCTCGTCAATATAAAAATGTAAAAAAGGTGGTCTTTTTCGGATTGCTACATCCCAAGACTATTTCAGCATCCATGCAAACCAAAGCTTTTATGACAATTTTCTTCACTTTGTTTGTCAAATAACATCCACTCATGGATTTGTCTTTTACCTCCATCAGCATTTTCTTCCTTTTTGTACATTACTTGTCCAGGGCACAAAAACTGTATATCAGAAGTAGTTATAAATTCGAAGGTCTCATCCAGTCAGCCACCATGGTGGCCAAACAAAGGGTCTCAGCTGAAGGATAGAAACAGGATTATTACTAAGAAAATGGAGGCTACATCCTTTTAAATTTGGATGTACAGATGAAGATGTATGCTGAGGCTCCACAGAAGGAATAGTTAATATTAGATGACTATGCTCTTGATCAGTCAAAAGATGATTCACACTCATTTATTGAGGAAAAGAATAAGATGGACTTACATGTCTATATAGATCAAGCTCTGCCTAATCCCTTATCGTGAAACCAAGGTCTTTCCTAGGTATATCCTGGACAAGATGTCTTCTTTGTGGAAAAGATATTGGCTACATTGCCTTTTGTACCAGCTGGGAGCAATATTTTCACTGTAAACCAAGGGATAATGCTAATAAAAAGGCAGAGGGGAACGGTGATTACACAAAAAGAGATACTGAAATAGTCTGGATTGGGGGCTGGCAGGGGTAAAGTTCAAATATTTTCTGCTAGTCCACACCAGCTCAAATTCAGATTCTTACTGTCTGGCAAAGAATTTATTATTTCAATATTTGATATTTACTGTAGCACAACTGAGCACTGTGTGGACAGGACAAAGTGTATCAGATTACTGAAAACAGCAATTGTCTGTGAGTTATGCATATTCTACTTACCTCCTTCTCAGTAACTGTAACTTCCAGCCACTAGCGAAGGTACATCTACAGATTTTGCTACCCAAAAAAGTAGTTTGCTGCATAGACAGTGTCCTGAGAGACTGTCCTCTGGAGTGAAAGCCACCTACCAAATAGGACACCAAATCATTCTGTTATTTCATGCTACC
Source organism: Leptosomus discolor (assembly GCF_034619465.1). Classification (NCBI taxonomy): domain Eukaryota; kingdom Metazoa; phylum Chordata; class Aves; order Leptosomiformes; family Leptosomidae; genus Leptosomus; species Leptosomus discolor. The sequence goes on from NC_141391.1 coordinate 154,480,422, forward strand.
AAATTAGAGTCTTCCAAAATGCACTTCAAAATAGCAGCCTTCAGGATTATGAGGAAATTAATCTTACAGACTTAAATTTTACATTTGACAAGCTCATTGGAACACAGTGTTAAAGCACTTTGGCAATATGACAATTTTCACGTTTCAAAGTACAAGTTCTAGCAGAAAGTGAAAATGAAGAGGATTAAACTGCAGTAAATTAAGGCCACATTAAACTCAGGATTAATGTGTCTTAATATGCATTCATTGATTTTACACCCCTAGTGATTTCATCCTAATATATCTAAGTGTCTCCATGTAGCCAAGGATCTAATTTTGCAACCCTCACTTGCCTTGAGTCGTATTTACTATCACTATTTTCATCTTCCTGCTTCTAAGGAAGAATTACCCAATGATAAGGCCTGCAAAACCAAGTTCTGCTTGTCTTTCAAAACTACATTCGCTAGGCTTATCTTGACAGATCAAGGGAAAGACTTACATGATCATTTCTAGATCATCCATTCTCTTGCAGTGTTAAAAAATCCAGATCAATATTAAAGATAAAATGAAATATATTTTCTAAATCTTAGTTCTTCAGAAAAGT